>NC_083326.1:71623784-72288159 GCF_963455315.2 Globicephala melas
GGATTTTGGAGCCGACATAAAAGACTCACAGCTACCAGGTACTCCATACCTGGGGGAAAGGCCTGGGGCTCTGGGTTTTGGTCTTGTTTGTTCTGGTCTGGTCTTATCTATGTCCGTCTGTCTGATGGCCCTGTTAAAGGTGGGCTACTGGGGCCTGAGCTTCTTGGTGCCTGTAGCAAGGACCCTTAGAAGGATTTCGTTGCTGTAACCACCTGGAAGCAAAGCCCCTCCAAAATGAGAAATGTTAACTCAAGTCCCCTGTGCAGCCCTCTCGCTGCATTCTCCCAAATTGGGAGACTTTGAGTAGTGGATCCATGGAAAAGAAAAAAATGGTTTGTTTTGTTTGTTTAGTGACACTGCACGGCCACAATATCCTTTAGACTCCGGAGCAAAATGGTCTGAAAAAGAATCCTTAAATTACAATTCTACAACTAGATTTAGTTTGTAAATGGGAAGAAGAACGGGATGAGCTGCATTATATACAGTCTCTTACGTTGTATCAGAGTAAACCTATGCAGAGGAGATACAGGGTTATGGTCCAGCAGGAAGGGGAGACAGAGAGACCTCTTCTGCTCGATTCAAATGCAGGGAGGACCACTTGCTGTGAAGTCAGTCAGACACTGCGACGGCTCCTTCTCTATCCCCAGACGATGGTGTTCCTGCTTTTTCATTGCCAGGGTCTGAGCCACAGCCTCAGGCTCGAGTTCCGCCCCCTGGTCTCCAAGAGTCAACAGATAGGAATGGTCTCCCCCTCCCGTACCTGCCAGGGAGCTACCCCAGCTCGGGTGGGGCAATCTCCCTAAGCTGAGTCCCCACTGGGGGTGTGGATGCTGAGACTGGGTAGCCTGTGAGACGGATATGGGTCCACTCTCCCTTTTCAACTTCAGATTTAGTTAATTGGGAGAACCATATGCCAGCTTACAGAGACGGCCCAAAGAGAATGGAAGATCTTCTTTCACCGATCTTTGCAACCCCCAACCCAACCTGGGCAGATGTTCAAAATTCCCTGTGGTTAGGTCCAGTGGTTAGGGCGCTCCGCACTCCCACTGCAGAGGGCACAGGTCCCATCCCTGGTCAGGGAACTAGGACCCCACGTGCCGCGCAGCATGCCCCCCCCCCCAGACAAAAGGTTCAGGCAAAGTTTATGAAGTACCCTCCTCATTTCAGAAGGACATAGAATGGTGCTGGATAAAGCCACGGGAGAGGCAGATCAGCTGCACACGGAAATCGCTGGTAACCCAGTATGAGCCATGGCAAGTGTACCAACAGCAGACCCCAGTTGGGAGGTGAATGCTGGGGATGGGCTAGAACTTGAACGTCATGGAGACTGCATTCTTGGAGGGTTGCCAAGAGGGCGCCAAGCCAAAGAAGCCTCAGTGAAGTACAGGAGGTAAAAAGGAAACCGAGTGAGGGTCTTCCAGAATTTCTAGACTGGATCTTTAAAGCCTACAGGCATTATACAGGTATAGACCCTGAGGCTCCACCGAATTTAAAGATGGCTAATATAACTCTTATTGGTCAGAGCACCCCTGCTATACAGAGGAAATGACAAAAGGTGGAAGGGGCTTTAGGGATGCCTATGTCTCATCTTGTTTAAATTGCCTTCAGAATTTTTCATGGAAGGGACCAGTTCAGGAGAAAAGGGAACGACGGAGAATAAAACTGGCCACTCCACTGGTGACTGCCTTGACACAGGGAAGAGCCGGACCAAATGGATGACCCCCCACGAGGGACTCAGCAAAAGGTAAGAGGCCCCAAGCTCCCACTTGAATGGTGCATCCGATAGTGGGACCCACCAGCGTGCGTATTGTAAACAGGAGGGACCCTGGAAAAGCGTCCCATCCTCAGTAAGACTTAAAGGTAAACAGTTGGTGTGCCAGGTGATGAAGAATGACAGGTTGACTGACATCTATACACTAATATGTATAAAATGGATAACTAATAAGAACCTGCTGTATAAAACAATAAAATTAAAAAAAAAATGACAGAGGTTCTTCTAAATCCCATCGAGTCCATCAGTATCTCGCATGTGGAGCCCCGGATGACTGTGCCTGTGTGGGGAATCAGCCTTTGGATTTTCCGATTGATACGGGGACCACTTACTTTGTCTTAAACACCTGGCCTTCCAAACTTTCTTCTGAGACTGTTAGTGACTGGGGTGATGGGAGAAACCTTGAAAAAGCCCCTTCTCCAGTCACTAGACCGTCAGATGGGGAAACCCGTCTGAAGCACGGCTTTCTACGCATGCCTGAATGCCCCATTCCCCTTCTGGGACAAGACTCACTAAATGCCAGGGTTACCTTTGCCTCTGGGCAAATAGACATTCATGTACCCCCTGAGCAGGCTCGCCCACTGCAGACTCTAGTGTTCCAACCCCAAAAGACAGCCTGTGACCATTCCGGAAGAGATACTGCAGAAGGGGAGCCAGGAGGTGAGAGGGGATGGGGCTCCTGGGAAGAGAGCAGAGACTGCTACGCCTGAGACATTCACCCAGTGATCCCTAACCCACACACCCTGCTCACTACTTTGTCTGGAGGCTTTTGTTCGTTTCCCATATTGGAGTCGAAGGATGGCTTTTTTTTTTTTTCTTTTTGCATACCCTTGGGTTCTGACTCCCAAGAGTTGTTTGCCTGCAGATGGGAAGGTCTAGATACAAGAGTTAAAATACAGTGCTCCTGGACACTGCTTCCTGGGGGCGGGGGGATGGTTTAAAAATTCCCCCACGATGTTGGGAGAAATCCTGGCAAAAGATTTGAGGGAGCTTCCACTAAGGAAGGGATCCCTGCTCCAGTATTGTGGATGATCTTTTGATTTCCAGTAAGACAAACGCCTAGGACCAGAATACAGTGTTGACTTTGAACTTCTTGACTGAAAGAGGCTATCATGGGTCCAAAAAAAGGGCAGAGTTCTCAGCCCTCTGTTAAATACTTGGGTTCTGAACTCTCACAAGGATAGAGAGACTTGCTCCCCGATAGAATGGAAACTCTAGACCCCCGGGGATTCCTGGGGGTGGCCGGGTTCTGCCCCATGTGGATCCCCAACTTTGGACTCATAGCAGAACCCCTCTTAGGAAGCTCTTAGGGGAGACGAGGAACCTCTAGACTGGAATCTTGGAAGAATAAACATCTGGAAAACCAGCTCCATCCTCACTGGACCAGACCTTATGAGGAACATGATGGGGAAACAGAAACCATGCTTTTGCTGCAGGAGAAAAACTGCAACCAAGATCATCCAAACCTTGGCTGGTTCCAGACCCCCAACAGTGACTTCTCCAAGGGGGCAGGTGAACCCCTTCATGGATCTTAAGTTTCTTTTCAGAAAGAAGCTGCAAGAAGGAAATCCAGGTGAGTGGGATTGCTGCAGAGGTGGCTTTGGTAATTCTCAGAAGGCAATTTAAATAACTTGTTAGATTACCAGAATGATTGTTCTCTTTTGTTATGCCTTCTCTTGGCTTCTAATCTCCCAGGCTTGGAAGGACAATTCAGTGATTACCTACTTTTGCCAAAGTTTGAGAAGTGCTAATCCCTTTAGCTGCTGGACTTGTGATCCAAAACCTTTTTTCTGTATTGGATCATTCTGTATTGGATCCCTTGACTGTGCCTGTCATTAATTTTTTGACTCTCCCTATCTTCACTGTGTCTTCAGATGTAACATATCAGATTAGGCTAATAGAATTTCCTGTCCCCTGTTTTTTCTTGACTAAGCTGAAATTTGGTCCTCTCCTCATGTCCTTGGATTTTTAAAGAGCTGGTGTCTACCCCTGGCAAGGTTCTACTTTGTCAGGATATTGTAGAAACTGTACTTAATTTTTCCAGGCTATGTCCCTTCCATATTTAATATCTAAGAATGTCAGATGTCTGACATTCTGTGTGCCCCCCTCAGGGTACATCTTCGTCTGTGGTTTCAGTTACCAATCTTGGGCTTATAAGTGCCTTGACAGCTGGTGTGTAGGTAGTAATTGTTTATTAAAATCAAAATGTTAACTTGAATCCAGGGATAAGAGAATATTTTCGAGTGAGTACTAAGCAGTTTGATTCCACAGGCTGCACCTCTTATCAACAGGAAGTAGCCAGAATGGTTTTTGCCTTTATTCCTCAAGATTAAGGAATGATCAAAAATAGGGGGAACTGCCACCGTGAGTTAAATCCATTTCACCTGTTTCCACTAAGGTTGTTTAAGACTTGCCTGTCCTCCAAGCAGCCCATAGCTAAACAATAAGGTATTTGACCAAGTTGTTGTCTAGGAACTTGGAGTCAGCTGTGTCTCGTTCAGCTGAGCTGGTTGAGACTGGATAGGACCACCCACCATTCACCTGGGAGTGGGCAGGGGTCCATCCACCATTCACCTGGGTATGGGCGGGGGTCTGTCGGTGACCTTTTGAACCTGCAGAGGCCTGTAGCTTACGCCTGTGCAGGATAATTATCACACCTTTTTCCAATCACCTGCCCCCTGCTCCCCATGCCTCCGCCTTGCAGCTTTATTCTTCATCTCCTAAATATCCGGAGCCCCTTGCCTTCAAGGAGAGGCAGATCAGAGATTTGTTCTCCTGTCTCCTTGCTTGGCTGTCTTGCGAATCAGTCCTCTTCGTTGCAAACCTCAGTTTCTCAGCATTTTGGCTTGCTGTGCATCGGACAAGAGGAGCTTACTTTGGTGTCAGGCCTTCTGCAAAGCCCAAACTTGAGGGCAAAAGTGAGGTAGGCTGTTTGCCCGCATTTTACAGATGGGGAAACTGTGACTCGCTCAAGGGAACACACAGCCAAGGTGACAAAGTCTGAATTTAAGCCCAGGTTTCCCTGACTACAGAATCTGTACTGCTAATATATATATTTTTTGACGCAGGTACTATAGCATTTCTGGGCGTGTCCTGGATGTTTAATGTCAATATTTGTGAATTAGGGCTTCCCTGGTGGCGCACTGGTTGAGAGTTCACCTGCCGATGCAGGGGACATGGGTTCGTGCCCCGGTCCGGGAAGATCCCACATGCCGCGGAGCGGCTGGGCCTGTGAGCCATGGCTGCTGAGCCTGCGCTTCCGGGGCCTGTGCTCCACAACGGGAGAGGCCACAACAGTGAGAGGCCCAGGTACTGCAAAAAAAAAAAAAATGTGAATTAAAATGGAGCTTTCAGTTCTCTGCTTCAAGGAGAAAACTTCTCACTGTCGACTGAAAAACAAAACATACAACCTGAAAGTTGAATTGTTCTTGTTCAGGGACATTACTGACGACTGCAGAGTCTTCTCAACTCTGAAGGACTGTTCCAAAGAGGTAAGGGAGGAGCCAGGATATGAGTTTTTGCGGGGGGGGGGGGGGCGGGGGTGCAGTTGAACACGCAGAAGATTACTGCTAATCACAAAAAGCATCTCAAGTGAATGAGTTTAGTGCCTTTCTATAAGAAGATGGAAGAATGTAGGCTCATTGAAATTGTTCCTTTGATATGCATCTTAATTATCTAGAACCAGTATCCTGTTTTTTTCCATCTTGAGTTCCACCTAGGGCACACAAACCCTCTGGGCAGCTGCAACGTAGGATGGCTTGAGGGATGGCCATAATCCATTGTCTACCAGAATGGCAGGCAAAGTTCTTTGCTTGCCGAAATGGCAGGCAACATTCTTTGCCCACACCGGGAAGCAAGAGAACCAGCTAGGCTCTTCTCAAGAGGATGTAAATTTAAAAGTCAGGAGGAAAAGAAGGTGAGAGACGGGAGAAGAGGGCAACCCTGGTAGGACAGAGAGGAGGCTGAGAACGCGGGGTGTTAAGTCAGACTAACAGGGTGGACAGCTGTAAACCATCAGCATTCTCACTTTACACCTAAGGAAACTGAGCCCCAGGGGACTGCGAGAGGGGCCCGCGGAAGGAAGAAACTTAAGGGAAAGACAGTTGGAACTTCGAGTTTTCAGGCCGTACCCAGAGCGCCCCAAAACCGCATAGGCGGGGATTTTCCGCACCTGAGGCTCCCGCTTGTCGCTCACGCCCCGCCTCTCCTATTGCTTATTGGTCCTTTCGGGCACGAGACCAATACAGGAGTCAGCCAATGGGAGTGGCCCACGGCGCGTCTTTCCCGGGAAAGCGGAGGCAGAGCGGGAACCCGGAAATGCGAGGCGCAGACAAATTGAGGAAGCCAATACGCTGCGAAGAGGATGGCGGGCCGGCCAATGGAGAGTCGCCGAGGGCGGGGCCACGGGCTGACGGCAAAGGTCTCCGGAGCCGGCGGCCAGCCGAGACTGCGAGTGCTGAGAAGGCGACAGCAGAGCAGGGCCCGGTAGTGGCGCGAGGTGAGGAGAGGGTGAACCGGGAAGGGTGCAGCGAGCCCTGGGTGGGGTTCGGAAAGCGGCGGCTTCTCAGAATGACCTTAGTCCAGTGTCCTCGCCTCTTGGAGCCTGTTTCCCCCTTCCTAGCTAGTGAGGGCTGAGAGATTCATGCCCCCAGAACGCTCGTCCTCCTCGGGAGAACTCCAGCTCCGCCGAGGAGCCCGCGCCGACCACCTGGACGAAGCAGTGACCCACACCCTCTTCCGTACCTCCCCATTAGAGCTCGTACTGCGCCTTTTCAGATGTTCTGTATCAACCGGCCAGGCTCCCCCAGAAACCTTATCAGTCAGTTCTGGGTCTTGGTCCAGTACCAGGAGCAGACGGGATCGGGTACTTGGGCCGTGGTTATGATAAAAGAGGTGAAGACCTGGGTACTCTGGGCCCAGGTGCACTGGGAATTCGTTCCCGAATGCCGCTGTTTATTCCCTGCAGGTTGTCTGGGAATTGACTTGCTCTCTGTGCATCAGTTTCTCTCGTCTGTAAAGTGGAGCCTAGGGGCTGCTTTCCTCCGTGAGGTGGTGAGGGGTAAGTGAGATAAGGCATTGCTAGCACTCAGCTCAATGCCCCGCACACCGCAGTTGCTTAATAAATGCCTATTGTTAGTATGATGGTGTTTGCAGACCCGATCCCTCCACTCCCACTGCCAGCCCCAAGCACCTGCTCATTGTCACAGAAGGCAAGTGGTCACCCCCTCTGGCCCACAACCTGAGTTCCTCTTGAGATGCTCAGACTGCCCTAACTCTAGGCGGGATGCCTCCTGGACAGGCCAGGAAAAGAAGGCCAGAGCGGGGAACAGCATTGTGGCTAATACCAAGGTGAGGGCAGGAAGAGCTGACTGCCCAGGTGGCAGTAAATCAGGCCTTCAAACAGTTGTACTTACCAAAGAATGAGCCTCAGAACTACCTTAGCTGTTCTGGACATGTGTGTTATGTGTCTAGGGCACCCAGTGTTTGGGGCCAGGGGCCACAGATTTATGTTTAAGTGGGGAGGCTTTTGAGCCATAACCCAAGGCCGTCACTTGCTCACTGGGTGACTCTGGGCGAGGGCCTTCACCTCTCTGAGCCGGTCTCCGCTGGAGAATGGGGCAGCCTCAGTTCCTGTTGAAGATTGCAGGAGGGTACGTGTGAGGTCCTTAGGGTTTAGCACAGGGTCTGGCACGCAGTAGGTGTTTAATAGCAGTTGGGTGGCAGCACTGTTTTTCAGTCACACCGCCCTGGAGGCAGCACCTAATCCTTGCCTCACCCCCACCCCCTGGTCACAGTGAATTAAGAACCGTGGGGTCTCTAAGCCTCCCCTGAAGCCAGAAATGTGTCATCAAGGTATCGGTTCCCCTGCTTCACCTCCTGCAACTCCTGGTTCCTTGCAGATCCTGCCACTGTGGACATGTGCAAGGGGCCCACCCCTGGGTCCAGATGACACTCATGTCGATGGCTTCAGTGATGGCAGTGACTGAACCAAAATGGGTCTCAGTCTGGGGCCGCTTCCTGTGGGTGATACTGCTGAGCATGGCGCTGGGCTCCTTGATGGCCCTGCTGCTGCCGCTGGGGGCCATGGAGGAGCAGTGTCTGGCTGTCCTCAAAGGCTTCTACCTGCTCAGGAGCAAGTTGGACAGGGCCCAGCCTACTGTCACCAAGTGCACCAGACCATCCACGGAGCTCAGTGTCACCTCCAGGGATGCAGCACCGCTGGTGGTCAAGACCAAGGCCTCTGCAGGTAAGACTGGCCATCTCGCCTCGACGCTCGTGAATCCCACAGGTATTTAGAGGGCCAGCTACGTCGTGTGTGCGGGGTACAGGGTCAGCCTTCCTAGCCAGACAAGGTGATAGGTGGCTGAGATACATGTGGTGATACGGAAGCAGAGGGAGCCGTAGGAGCACACAGGAAGGCTCCCTGGAGGAGGGGATGCCTGAGGAGAGACCCAAGGGAAAAAGGTTTGAGGGGAGAGTGTTCCAGGCAGAGACCACAAGGTAGGAGAGCCCTGGGCACTTGAGGAACTAAAAGAAGTCTAGGAGGTGTGGCTGGCACTGGGGGTGGGAGGGCCAGCAGAAAAGGGCCAGAGGTACCGCAGGGTCCAGTTGAAAACCAGGGCCTAAAGGGGCAGGGGTGGAGGCAGGGGGAAGAAGGGACCCGCACCTCCAGAAGAAATCACCAGAACGGCTGCGAGCTGGAGCAGAGGTAGGGGAGGCCCGCCTGACAGGAGCTGCGGCCGTAGGAGAACACAGCCACTCAAGGACGGCAGGTCAGAGGAGGGGGCCAAGGAGCCCGGCTGCTGCCCCCACGGTAGAGAACGGCTCTGGGGCTGAGTGGACAGCGACCAGCACAGGGCCCCACTGGGCTGTAGGAAACAAACCTGTCTGCACATACAGGTATGGGAAGGGCATGTACAACATGGCTGGATAGAGCCCCCTGAGGCCATTGAGAAGACCAGCTGTCAGGGGTGACGCCGCCCCTGAACGTCCTCTGACCCACACCTCTTTGACTCTTTTCTAGCCAGCAAGTTAGAAGCCAAAGCAGCTTTGAACCAAGCCCTGGAAATGAAACGCCAGGGCAAGCGGGAGAAAGCCCACAAGCTCTTCCTGCACGCCCTCAACATGGACCCGGGCTTCGTGGACGCGCTCAATGAGTTCGGCATCTTCTCAGAAGAGGACAGGGACATCATCCAGGCTGACTACCTGTACACCAGAGCACTGACCATCGCGCCCCACCACAAGAAGGCGCTGGTCAACCGCGACCGCACGCTGCCGCTGGTGGAGGAGATTGACCAGCGGTACTTCAGCATCATCGACAGCAAAGTGAAGAAGGTCATGTCCATCCCCAAGGGCAACTCGGCACTGCGCCGGGTCATGGAGGAGACGTACTACCACCACATCTACCACACAGTGGCCATCGAAGGCAACACTCTCACCCTCTCAGAGATCAGGCACATCCTGGAGACCCGCTACGCCGTGCCGGGGAAGAGCCTGGAGGAGCAGAATGAGGTCATCGGCATGCACGCGGCCATGAAGTACGTCAACACGACGCTGCTCTCCCGCATCGGCTCTGTCAGCATCAGCGACGTGCTGGAGATCCACCGGCGGGTGCTGGGGTACGTGGATCCCGTGGAAGCTGGCCGCTTTCGCACGACCCAGGTCCTGGTGGGCCACCACGTCCCGCCCCACCCTCAGGAGGTGGAGAAGCAGATGCAGGAGTTCATACAATGGCTCAACTCGGAGGACGCCATGAACCTGCACCCGGTGGAGTTTGCGGCCCTGGCCCACTATAAACTCGTCTACATCCACCCCTTCATCGACGGCAACGGCAGGACCTCGCGCCTGCTCATGAACCTCATCCTCATGCAGGCGGGCTACCCGCCCATCACCATCCGCAAGGAGCAGAGGTCCGAGTACTACCACGTGCTGGAGGTGGCCAACGAGGGCGACGTGAGGCCGTTCATCCGCTTCATTGCCAAGTGCACGGAGACGACCCTGGACACCCTGCTCTTTGCCACCACAGAGTACCCTGTGGCACTGCCAGAGGCCAGACCCAACCACTCTAGGTTCAAGGAGACGCTGCCTGTGAAGCCCTAACGCTCTAAATCCTCCCTTGGTGGCAAAGGATGTCCCGGGGGGGAATAAATCCAAGAAACTCAGCAATTCTAGAAACCTGGTCATCTCCCAGAGTAAAAGAAGATGGGTAAGAAACCTAAACATTCTTTACCTCCAAATGCTTCTTTAAAGAAGAAAACTAAGTTATTAAGCCTCGTCCCTAAGATAACTTATAATTGAGCCCAGTTATTTATTTCCCTCAGAGCTGGTTAATGTGTGCTGTCTGTGCTGGTGGCCCCGATCCTTGGGGTGGCCCCAGCAGGCTTTGGGGGCATCAGTGCTCCTTGTGTGACCAGAACACAGGTTCTGGAGCAGAATCTGCACTGAGGTGGGGTCCGGAGGAGTAACCCCTTGCAGCCCTTTCTGGAACCGGCCGCGAGGGTCTGTGACTACCTGAGAGAAGTCCGCACGGCTGAGGAGAACCCGGTCGCAGTTGTGAGAAGTGACTGAAAGCTTCCTTTCGTACAGGCGTTGGCTCCCCTACCAAGAGGTTAGTGTTATAACTAATCCTTACCGGTAGAGCAAATTTGAGATATGAAATGAACGTTTACAGTATATCTAGTTAGATACCTCGCTTATTTCGAGGAAGGTTCTTTGAGCCATAGTTTGCAAACTCCGGTACCAGAGGCTGTTACTTTGCCACGTCGGCCGTTTCTCTAATTAAGAACAGGGGCGTGGCTAGCCTGGGTGCTTTGTATTGTTTCTCACATCTGCAGCAATTCAGACCAGATGTTTCAGTCTAAAGGTTCTTCTGGGTTTGTCACCTAACAATTAAATCCTGCTGCAAATCTGAAGACAGACGCCTCGTCAGTACCCAACAAGCATTTGTGAGGAGTCAGAGCGCCTGTTCACAGGAGCTGAGCACACTTTTGACCACAGCCAGGATGCGTCCCTTTAATCCACTCACCTGCCCCACAGCCACTGTCCCCTCAGGGAAGCAGAGCAGATTGCCTTGGAGTGGCCTTATGTTCCTAGCAACTTGTTAGAAGATAAACTGTTACATGTAACTAAAGCCAAGCTTCCAAGTTGGCTGCTGCTGCTTAGTCTGAAGGAGCACGGAGTAATTTTCTGAAAGATTAGTAAGTGAAAAGATGTATGAAATGGCCCCAAGTGATAGTTATTCAAACCTTGCTAAAAAATATTTTTGTATTTGTATGCTGCCATAAGGTATTTCTTAAACCTTAACTCTTCTAATCGTCTTGCTCTTTATAAGCACACCAAGGAAGCCTGACAGAAGTGCTTGCTTTGTACCAGAGGGAGAAATTTGCACTTTAGCTATGTGAAGGGTATTATTTTAACAAATTACTAATAAAGTATTTTGTTACATAAATGCCTGAGACTTTTTGCTACCTTATTCAAGAGATGTTCCCACCCATCTATCCTAAGGGGGAAGGAGGGATTCTTTCAGAACTTTAGCGGTATTCTTTATTATTGTTCTGGGAGAAAAATAGATCCAAGATGGTAATTATTTCAACAAGACACCGAGACAGAACTGGTTGGTTACGTTGACAGGGATGTATCGCTGATCTTGCACTAAGACACGAGTAGCTGAAATGGTTTTTCATGTATCTATTTACCATCAGTTTTCCCCCCCCAGGACTACATAAACCCACTCCTACGTTTCTGAAAATCTATTTCTAGAACAGTCAACACCCTGCACCTGAATCGGGTCCTGCTCGAGTCTGAAAGGTCCACCTCTGTAACAAGCCCCTGTGGACATCTGAGAGGGTGAGGTCAGATGTCCACCACGTGACCTGGATTACTAAGGAAAGGTCCATGGCCCCTTGGTCCCCAACTGACCCACATCCTCTCACCCACAGAACGGGCCTCTCTGCAGGGAAGTGGATGGCCGGCCACCCCAGAGAACACAGGTTCTTCTGACTGCTCCACAGCCGCTGCTTGAATTCAAAAACACCTAACGTTCTGTGCAGAAGATAAAGATGAGGTACAGAGAACCTATCAATTAAAAAACTTATTTACAAAACAACATGAAATTGGAGATCTGCCTGGATGGTTGATAACATTAAGGTATTACTGCTAATGTTTCTAGAAATGATAAAAACCAAGGCCTTTAAGTCCTTAGAGATACGTGCTACAGTATTATTAGGTGACTATCCCTCCAGAACACAGGATACAAGAGGGGCAGGAGGTGGAGATGAAGACGGGCTATGAGCTGAGCAATGCTGAAGCTCGATGACAGGCACACGGGGCTTAGTTTACTACTTATCTGTTTCAATTGTTAAGTTAAAAAATATAGGAAAGCCTGAATGATGCATAAAACCTTTAGAAACAGATAAATGAGCTGATTTTCGTGACATAGGAAAGAATTCCGATTTTTTTCCCCAGAGTGCCTTTTATAAAGTCAGTTTCCCTACTGAACTGCTCACTTTCAAAGCAATAAATACTGGATAAAAGATGTGGGTAAAAAAGCTTGAAAGCTGTTAAGTGCCAAAAAGCTTGAAAGCTGTTAAGTGCCAAACTGCTGTAAACTGAAGTTTAAAACCGAAGATATCACAGCAGAAATGGTTTAAATCAAAGTGCCAAGCGGATTTGACTTACAAAAGTTCTATTTACACACCCATTAGGTAAACCAAGGTACACCCATTTCAAAATACATATTTGAATGCACACCTGAGTACCTTTCGACAAGAAGTTTTTAAGAGAACTTCAGTTTAATAAACAAAGCTAAATGGGGAGAATTTAAGTTTGCACTTGACAATGCTATTTAAACAAAACCATAGGGCTGAAACTCAGTATTTAGACAAAGACACAGTTCACTAGTCACTAGGCAAAGAAAAACGTCCATAGCAGATGGCGCACAGAATTCCTATACAAATGTCACAAGTATTTTGCTTTTAGGAAACAAAACAGTGGGTTGACGTGTCATTTACAAATACGTAATATAAAAACGCACCGCCCCCGTGAACAAAAGCCCATCAGATGTTTTATGTGATGCCCCTTGCCCCACCCCTTTACTAAAATAGGCCATTCTGGTGAATTACTAACATCTGCCTTTCTGTCTTTTAAAAATTAAAAGAGTGACGGGCACATGTGCTGTGCAGGGTGTAAGAGAAGTGTCTTATAAAAAGGGGACCAGAGGTGGCCAAAAATATTTGGACAAGGGGGATCTCAAAACGGTGTGTTCGCGTTTCACATCTGTTTCTCACTCTTTAAGACACATCTTAGGAAACTGCACCCTGCGCCCAGCCTGTGGAGTGACCATTTTCATCCTCTCGCCCTCAATATGAGGGAGCACTTAAAGCCTCTTTTTTCCTTGGACACCCTTTTCCCGTCCTACCTAAACCAGAGCAAGCGTGTGGTCACAGGCGCTGCACTGGGTCCTGCACAGCCAGGGCACAGCTGGGCACCGGGCGTCTTCCCGGCCAGCATCAAGTAAGGCATTTCCCTTCTCGCACAGTCCCACTCACTTTCTCAGAAGCAACTTGGCAAAGTCGGCATTGGACATCTTGGGTACCTCGGTGGCCGCCGGCGGTGGGGCAGGGCCGTTTTCAGCCTGGGCTGCGGTGGCGCTTGGGCGTTGCAGGGCGCGGGGCAGCAGAGAGAGCTGGGTCCTCCCCTTCCCCCGCCTGGAAGAGCAAACAATGCACGGACCTTCTGAGGCGACGATTGATGAAAATAAGCCAGGACGGTCTTAGATCACCGCAAGGTAAAAGGTGAAAAACAAAAACCAAGAAGGGTAATAAGACGAGCCCTGTTCTCCCTGACTTCGGCTATCAGGTAAAAATCACTTTAACCAACTTCGCCTTTTCCGCAATTTGGCGAGGGCCACGTCTGTGTAATACCGTCACACATAGGGTGGATAAAAACGGCTGTAAACTTGCAGACCTCACCAAATAACCTCGCACCCTGCTGCCTCATCCCTGTCGGGTGGGAACAGAGCTTCTATCTGGATTACAGGTGGAGATACAGATTAGCACGGCAAGCACATGGCTGTCAGGTATGGAACCTACACATGGATTCACCTGCCAAAGGGGACTTTAACGTAATCACTGTCTAAATAAATCAATCACCAGTGTAAACCGGCGAACACGAGAGAGGGTCCCACTTCCAGACTGGCCCTCAGCGTGGACTTGCTGCAGACACCCTGCCCTGGGAACGAGCGTGAGCGCCCCAGGGACGCCAGGCCCTGACCTCCCGTCTGAACTCACTGTGCTAAGGGGAAACTCGGTCACCGTGGTGCAGGCCAGGACGAAGTCTGCACCAACGAGCACACAGAGCACACAACACTTACGCTCCGTAGATCTGCCGCGGCACCATGGCGCCCCCCGGGGCTTTCCTTGCCTCTGGCTTCTCCGGAGCCTTCCTCTGAGGCGGGTTGCTGATAGCCACTTTGATGACGTTCTCTTTGATAGTCATGCCATCCATCTTCAGGACGGCCTGAGACGCCTGGGATTCGTTTTCGTACTCCACGTAGGCCAGGCCCTGAAAGTTTGCAAAAGCCCGGCCAGGTGAGTGCTGCAGGGCACAACCTCCTCCCTGAGGTCCACCGGCCGGTTCAGGGTGGGCCCCCGACCCTTGGGTTCCCTCCCCACCACCGCCATCCTTTGTCTATAGGTCTCACAGCCCTAGTCTCCCTCCCTATTTCTGCAACTAACTTCAGATAACTTTTTAAGTTCAGTGCATCTTGTGCTTGCTCCAGCCAAAAAAAGAGAGAGAGAGAGGGACCAGCATAAATCTAGCAAATGGATGAGGTGTCCTGGACACAGGTGAGCCCCGATATCCCTGTGCCTGGGGACGCCCTTATTCATATTCTTCAACTCTCGATTAACCTGGATAAACGGGACGGGGGTTGAGAGGTCAACCAAACGCTTCTTAAACAACTACTCAAAACGTCGTCAAGGATTTCACAAGAGATTGAGGGGACCGGAGAAGGGGAGGACGTGGTAAGGGGGAAGCCAGTGCAGGGACCTGGGGAGATGGCCAGAGGCCTAGTGAAAAGTGGGGTCCGGGCAGGAGGGAGGAGACTGCAAGGGGGGGCACCTCACCCCAAGGCCCCACAGCCTAGGAGCTGCACTGGAGCCCCTGCTAATTCGTGGTAGTTTTTCTTCAAACACCCTGTTCTTTTAAGTACAATGAGCCACATCAGGTTCATCTGACTCCAAATGCAAAAGGAGCCTAGCGCACCTATCCTTCTGTTAACTTCTCGTCTGCTTCCTAGTAGACAGATCAGAACCCACTCTAGAACCAAGTAACCTCTGAACAAAGGCTCGCCCAGACTCCGGGAGGCGACTGCCGTCTGCCCAGACGCTGACCTTGGGTTTGCCGGCCCGGTTGGTGACCAGCCGGATGTCCTTCACAGTGCCGTGGGCCTTGCAGATCTCTTCTAGTTCCTCTTTCGTGCAAGAGAATGGCAGGCCCGAGACGAACAGCTTGTGTTTCTCCAGGGCAGTGCTGTACCTGAACACCTACAGGGAGGAGTGGGGAGAGGAAATGATGACCCGAGGCCCAACCCAGCTCCCCACGACACAGGGTCAGGCCTCGTCCACAGGTCTGGCCCAGCCAGAGCCGGCTCCGGGTGCTGGGAACTGTCAACTCGCCCTGGGCAAGTCACTCAACTTCTCGAAGCTTCCACTTCCTCCTCTATAAAATGGCAAGTGAAGCCACTTTTCCCAGAGCCTGGGTGACGACCCAATGAGGTGACATACAAAACACCTGGCACAGTCCCGTCACTCCTAACCCTCCAGGGGCAAGCAGCCATCACACAGTCCCTAACTGGACCGTCCTCTGTCAAGTAATGCCGGTTCGAAGTGACCCAGCCCCGAGTTGAGACCTCAGTGAACCACAACAGAACTGACCCGGTTAACGCGGAAGTTTCGTTCTTAACAAATGTTCCACGTGTATTCTAAATATGAGTTGCTGCAGGAAAAGAGCGCTTACCCCGTCCTACCGCAACCCTACGTAAAGGCGTGCTTCATTCCACAAACCTACCTTGAAGTCTGGGTTTTTGCTCTTGTCCACACAGGGGGAGACAAACATTGGCCGCCCCTCAACGGTCTGCCGATCCAGCTCCAGGGCCCGCAGGGCCACCGCCTCCTCTTTAAACTCGACGTAGCAGTAGCCCCGGAAGTCGCCACGGTTGCTATAGATGGGGCGGACCTCGACCACATCCCCGCAGGCCTCGAAGAGCGGCCGGAGCGTGGCGGCAGGCTCCTGCAGGCCATAGGGCAGGTTGCTGACGAACACGGTGACGCCGTCCTTGCTGCTGTCGTGCAGCACCCTGGGCACATCCCTCCTTCGGGCGGCCGCCCGCTGCTCCTTCTGCTCAGAGGGAGGCTCTGCGGCCGCAGGGGCGCTGCTCCCAGAGAGGCCCGGGTCGGCTTCTGGGCCCAGCTCAGCTTCCCCAGTGGAAGGAACGCTGTTCTCCACCCTCCTGCGCTTGGAAGGCTGCTCTACAATAGGTCGGGAGAAAAGCAGTGACTATTAGTTAACTAACCCCTTCCTGTCAGTGTAAGCGGAGCAGCTGGCAGGGAAAGGGCTCTTCCCCCTATACGCCCCGCCCCCCACCGCCCTCTGCCAGGTCTCTCTTGACCCGCCTGACTCATCCCACTCCCTTCTGGGCCCCAGTTACATTCGTGTGAGGGGACGAACTCAGGTGCAAGTGATAACCTAAGTCCTCATCGGCCACGCTTAATCATATGAGAGGTCAGTGGGTCTCCAAGTTGGGCTGGCAAATCCCAAGGACCCCCATCCTAGACAGCCCAGGGCAGCAAGGGGAGGATAGAGCCTGGGGACCGCGTGTAAACAAGCACCTCCGGTGACACTGAAGTATGTGCTCCCCGGGGCACGCCTGGAAGCAGTACAAAGTGGTGCTACAGTTCCTACCCACGTTCACGATTGTCTTCTGTCCTTCAACAGAACTTAACATTATACTCCAACCCACTCTTCCCACTGCCTCCAGGGGGACAATACTGAAACCCAACTGGTGAGGGTCCCCTGCTTCCAGACCTTCCCATCAGTTTCCCACTGCCTTCCCGATGGAGCCTGACTGTGGCACGCTGCACTCCAGGGCACTCTGACTGGGCCTGCTGGCCTGCCTGCTGCCCCAGCCTCACCCACCCCAGCACCCAGCCCTCTGCCATGCATCAGGGCCCAAAGCCAGACACTTGCTGCTCGGAGAAAATGCCAGGCTGTTTTGTGCCCTGTGCTTTGCTGACCCTGGCTGGCTAGCCCCTTCCCTTCTTTGTCACACTCCTCCCCCAGATGCCAAGGTGCAGCATCACTTCCCCACAAAGTCTTTCCTGCAGGGCCTCTAGTGTTTTCCCTGGCCTCCACCATGATTCACACCTACATCTCCCCAAGTCCCTATTACACGTCACTGCGGTCACAGGTCCCGTTTGCCTTCCCCTGCTAAACCAGAAGCCCCAAAGCGCAGTGAGCTACCCACGATCATTTCTGAAGGCCCCAAAAAGACTCGGGGAGAAATTCTTAGTCAACTGAACAATGACTCCATTACTATTTCCCTCTGGTTGACAACTGTGAACTAGAAAAATGTTTAGTGTCCTTTAGTGTCTAGAGACAATTCTTTACCTTGACTGGTTTTGCTGAAACAAATCTGACCCACACCTGCCCACGCCTGAAATGCCAGGGGTGACAAACACTGGCTGGAAAATTCTACCTGTCAAAACCATCAGGTGGGGACAAGTAAGGCTGGTGTCACTGCAGGGCCCGGCTGCGGCGGCGGTGCGGGGCGCCAGGGCCTGAGGATAAGGCAGTGTCCATGCTCGGGGAGTGACGGGACAGGGTGGGGTGTGGGAGCCCACGGAGGGAGAGGAGGCACCACTCAGGAAAAGGGTGGTGGTGTCAGCAACAGGGTAGGGAGCGAAGCCCAGGGAGTGCAGGCAGGGGTGTGTCTGGCACAGGGCCTTGGAGTCAAGCTGGGGAAGACGGCACCCACGTAGAGGGCAGGCAGGGACAGGGAGGGTGGTGGGCACCTTGCAAGCAACTTATTCTCAAATGCAAGAAGGTTCTCCGTGCTGCTCTGCGCCCTGTCTGGAGCTCCGGGATGTCCCAGGTGACGTCCGACCAGGCCTCACCTTCCTCATCGTCGCCCCACTCTTTTTCATCATCCTCATCAGCTTTGCTCTTGTCCGAGCCTCTGGTCTTCTTCTTCTTTTTCAACGCTTTCTTCTCTGCCCGGGCCCTCTTCCGTTGTTCAACCTTTTCTTCCTCTTGCTGGGCGAGGGCTGCTTCCTTCTCTGCAGCCTGGAAAATCGGGATATGACGCATCACTGTACGTGGCGATTACATGAAGTCTACTGACTCGTGATGGAAGAGGTGGGAGCACAGGGAGGATGGCCACCGCCCGGGAGAAGGGAGGCGACCAGGAAGAGGAGGAGGAGGAGGGCTGCTCCCAACCTCCCCAGCCTCTTTAGGCTTCTTGGGAGCCGCATCTCAAGTCTACGGTATGTCTCACAACATCCCCATGAATGACTCACCAAAAGAAAGGAAAAAAAATCTATGAAACGGAGGCCCTGATTTATTTGGGGGTGTTCACGCTCCAATCGCTAGGCTAAGTATGTCAGGCTCCTTTTTTAGCTTCTTCGTCTATTCCAATAACCTTTAGGGCCAAAATTCCTGTTTTGGATTTGTATCTATCGTTGGGGCTAAAGTTTTAAGCCGATCTAAAAAGACAGGCTTAAATGTTGATTCAAACATTTCATAGTTAATACTCTGAGTAAAAGACATTTCTCAGGACGACCCCAAAGGTTCTGACAAGGAACATTCATACCAAACACAGTCAAAATAGTTTTCAGAGGTTCAAAGACTTGAAATAAAGAGCATCGTTACCTTAATTCTCTGCTCATTAACGCGAGCCAGTCGAGTTTCGGTTTTCTGAACAGCTATATCCCAATCTTCTAAAGTACCTTGAGAGGAAGAGAAGCAAACTTTCACTTCTTCAGATTTTGAAGGATATAATAATAATATAAAATTTTCTCACTGTCCCGCACCTCCAGAAGAAAGCTCTTCCATCGAACAGTAGCAACTGGAGAACCGGCTCCCCGTTTAAGAAGATTTCATTAGTATAGGTTTCGAGTTTCAGAATTCAAATAGTCCTTCCAGGTGTGTTTAGAACATCCGTTCTCTTTTAGAAAAGAGACTTGAAAACCAGAATAGGTTCTATTATGGGCTCTCTGTGGCAAAGATTATGAAAACATTCTAATGCAAAAGGTACAAGACACCTGTACTAAGACCGAAAGATTTTAAGAGCTCCTCAAATGAGAAATGCTGGGGTGTTTTCTTACTGTTGTTGCTGTTTGGGTGTCTATCTCCAGTTCTGAGGGGTTCATACCCCGAAATCCAGACTAACGCCCATGGAAACTCAACACTGAGGCTCTGAAATCACGAGAGGCGCACACGTGACCAGGGAGCGCATTTCGCCGTGTGCCTCTCGGCGCCGTGCTGGAGCACAGTCTCTCCTGATTCCCAGGGAACCCTTGGCAACGCCTGCAGGTGGTTCTGGTGGTCAGGACTGGGGGCAGGAGAAGCGCTACTGGTACCTAGTGGGTAGAGGGAGGCCAGGGATGCCGCACACAACAGCCCCCACCAAAGAGAGCCTTGAGAGGCCTGCGCTAGAGCATCGTCACGGGCCCCCTGGCACGTGGAGTCTGAGGAGGGCTACAGGACTCCCCCCTCTCACTGGCGAGCACCGCGTGACGGTCGCATCAGAGAGGCCTACAGACCTGAAACCAAATGGCAAAAGGGACAGACCCCAAGCCAGAGGCAGCGCGCCGAGGTCCCCACCTTCTGTCCTCTCCATGGTGAGCAACACCTCACAGACGTGTTCTGGGTAGTCGCTGGTGCACTGGACGGCCCGGTGCAGAGCCTTCCTGCAGTGCTGAGTGTCACCGTGGGCCCTAAGGCGGAAAACACACAGTTGGGGACACCAGCACACAAAGCGGAAGGCGCAGAGGGAGGGCTGTCTTCACACAGCTAACATGCGTCAAAGCCCACGGCTTCTGAGATGCCGTGCTCTTTGTGCTACTGATACTTTTAATGCTTTCTCCTTTTCCCAGAGAGCCCCTCTAGTCAAAAATGAAGGCTTTCTTCTAAGCCACTCTTTCCCTTAGCAAGTCAGTGCTAGTGGAACGCACTGGGGACAGTGGTCCTCAGCCAGGTGTTCTGCCTTTACTGCATTCACATGTGCAACACATGGGGCAATCCAAGAGCTGTGGGTGACTTGATAAAGTCCCTAGAGAAATTCTAGGACACGGTCCCACTCGAGGGGAGAGACACTGACAGAGGGGACTGTCAGATTTCATGCCTAGAGTCAGATCTTCCTACACTGACATGGAAATATATACTGCTCATCAGGATAGTATATCTAAAACAACATTCTGTTCATCCCAGCAGTTATGAGATACTTATGTTCTCATTTCTGTTTTAAAATTTTTTATAAATATACATAAACATTGTAAATACATATTAGGACACTCAGAAAAAATTTAGAGCAGCAGTTCAGACCCCTGAGGGTCTCTAAGACCCTTTCAGGAGGTCTGCAAAGTCAAAACTACTTTCATAGTAATACCAAAACATTTACTGGACTTTTTCCACTGTGTTGACATTTGCACTGAGAGTGCAGAAGCTACAGTGGCTCTTAGCACAAACCAAGACAGTGCACACCTCGTTAATATTCTGTGTGACAAATGGGATGCACACATCAAAGCACCTCTTTATACCCAAGTACAGTGGCTGTAGCAAAGAAATAATGGGCTACTGTTTGAGTTGCAAGCTGGACTAGTTACTTTTTTTCATGGAACATCATTTTCACTTGAGAGAACAGCTGAGTGACAAAAACTATGGTGATTCAGACCTGGGTATTTGCTAGACATTTTCAAAAATTAACGAAGTGAGGCTATAAGTTCAAGGAAAACCACTTAAGAGTTTTTGTTGACGGTGATAAGACTGGAGCTTTCAAGTGAAAATTAGAGCTTTGGAAAATTTGTATCTGTAGAGCTTTGGAAAATTTGTATCTGTCACCGTGAGTCTGACAGCTTCCTACTTGTAAGGCTTTTCTACAAAGATCAGTGCAGATATAACAAATGGGATAATGAAACACATCAATATTTGGAAGAGCTGCAGGACTTAATGAGTCAGCATTTTCCACACACACAACGCATGTCACAGAATCATGCGTGCGTAAAAGGTCTGCTCAGTGCAAAACAGACCAATGGATATTAATGCAACAGAGTGAAAAATTCATTGATATGGCTTCAGATTCCAGAATGCAAATGACTATGACTTGTTAATAAATTTTGCTGTAGTGTGAAAGAAGAATATCTGCAATTATCTGAAAAATATCCCCTTCTCTTTCCTAACCTCTTATTTGTGTGAGGCCAAATTTCCTTCATCTTCAATGAAAACGTCACAACAGAGGGGACGCAGAAGCAGACGTGAGAATCGAGCTGTCTGCTACTGAGCCAGACTAAAGATACTTACAAAAGTATAAAACCAGCGCACGTTCTCACTGCATTATTTTGGAGTTTGGAAAGCAGTCCTTTCTCATAAAAATGTTAAATGTAATGAATTTATTGTGAATTTTAAATGAATATTTTTTAATTTCTCGGTTTTATTTTCTAACATGGTAAAAACATTAATAAATATACCTCACATAAACAAAAGCTTTTGAGGGGGTCCTCAAATTTTAAGAGTGTAAAGGGGGTCCTGAGACCAAAACATTTGAGAACCGCTGATCTAGAGGAATATTCAAGAAGTTTTAACAGTGATCTTCTCTGGGGAAGGATTTTAAGACTTTCACTTTCTTTCTCACATTTTTTTAAATGTTCAATTTTAACTTGAGCACATAACTATTTTTTTTTTTTTTTTTTTTTTTGCGGTACGCGGGCCTCTCACTGCTGTGGCCTCTCCTGCTGCGGAGCACAGGCTCCGGACATGCAGGCTCAGCGGCCATGGCTCACGGGCCCACCCCTCCGTGGCATGTGGGATCTTCCCGGACCGGGGCACGAACCCGTGTCCCCTGCATTGGCAGGCGGACTCTCAACCACTGCGCCACCAGGGAAGCCCACATACTATTTTTTAAATCAGGGATAAAAAACCAAAATGTTCAGAACAGAAAAAAGATATATTTATAGACAAGCAATGTCCAAGATATACTGAATTTAAAAGCTGGTCATATTCTTTATACCTTCTCCATGTTATAAACATTATTTAAAATAATTTTAGCGGTTTAGAAAATGTATACTATAACTGCATCATCATTTCTTAAAAATTTAAGCATAGGAAAGTCTCAAAGAACATACCCAAACCATTAACTAATGGTGGTTGTATGTGGGCCTGTCACTGCAAAAAAACCTGGGTTTTTTCCTCTCTGCTTTTTAGTATTTCCTACTTTTATAGACAACGCAAATACAAAAAATAAACAGCTCCCCCGAAAGTCAAATAAAACATTCATGTCCAAAAATCAAAACAAACCAAAATAAATTGAAAGTAATGAATTATACTCCAATAAAGATGTTAAAAAAAAAAAAAAGTAATGCATGGCTCTAAGAGCCCAGGCACAGAATATTATCTTTGGTTCTCTGTAGCCCTGTCCCATAAACCCCCGCCACCGAGGAGAGACAGGAAGATAAAGAGAAGCAGTGTACTGCAAGCAGGCCCAGGCTGCATAGGCAGGGGGCGTGCGGGTCACATCTGACAAGCACCGCCCCCAATCCCGGCCGGTTACCTTTCCAGGTTGTAATACTCAAGCCACATGTTGGCATACTTGGCGTTCCCTTTGGTCATGATGCTGTCCCAGAGCTCCCGGGCTTTCTGCATGTTATTGCACAGTCGAGCCTGCACGCATTAGCAGACTGAGTTAGGAGAGGACTCAGACCTTATGATGGTGACACTTGTTACAAAACACTTCAGACGCACATGGCTAAAAACCTCCCACCCCAAAACTATCAGCGTTACTTAACTCCCTGGACATTCATGGGCCACCCCCCACGATAACAGCCCAGCCCAAGCATGTCAGCCTTTTTGCAGCAACAAGCCTCAGGCTGCCTGCCCATGTTCACCTCGAGAACCACACTTGGGAGCCCACAGGCACTCACGACAGTACTGGCCAGGCGTTTTTTATTTTTAACGAGCTTAACTGTAAGTGTTTTATTTGAAGGGCAAGGCAGAGAAAGAAAGATGGATCGAGGAGCAGATGCCGGCTCTTAACTTCTGAGCCGCAGTTGCTGCATCGTTAACATGGTCTCCACACAACCATCCCACCCACCAACTACCTAATACCTGACTCTCCCCCAGAGGACAAAACGTTAGAATTTTACAATCCTACGAGCTGATTATGGGCAGGGTTCACGTCTTACTCACCTTGGGGTCCTTGGTTCAGCAATAACATTCAACTCATTTTATCCTCTGATTATTTGTGAAACTGTCTGTCTTCCACACTAGCTTAAAGCCTTACTAGCACAGGGACAGGGTTTATCTCATCCCCCGGCACACAGGGATAGGCCTGGCAAGCGGCTCATGCTGGGAACGTGCTCATCAATGGGGCACAGCGCGGGAAGGGAACACACAAGTGAGTGCCTGGCATTCAGACAGCCGCTGCGCAACTTTGAGCTGGGAGCTAGGATTCTCCCTAAGATAGAAACGAATGTGTGTCGAGCAAGGATATAAACATGAATCCTTACAGGGCCTAGACCGTCACCTGGGATCCTGACTCAGCTTCGGTCACACTATCGGACAAAGGTCCCTCAAAGGGGGATGAAACTGACAATGTGTCAAAAACACTTACCTCAATCCGAGCCCAGTTCTGCATGATCAGGCAGCTTGGATCTCCACTCTCACTGAAACCTTGAAGAACAGAAGTAGACGAAATCAGAAAGTAATTGAGAGGCAAAGCGCCTCTGACTAAAAAGGTACACGGAGCAGAAGAGGCAGCACGAGCGGCCGCGGCGGGAGGCCCACTTACGCTCCTCCACCTCCTGCTTCAGGTACTCCAAGGCGCGGGCGAACGCAGACCGCAGCTCCTCCAGCTCTTTACTGGAGTCTGTGAGAAAGTGCAGAGAGGTTCGGCTCGAGGAAGCCACATGCCACGTCTGGTTTGTTCTTTTCAATCCTACACTGAAGCTCCCTGGCATCATGCTGGGGACACGGAAATAAAACTGCCAGGCCCTGCCCTCATCACACAGTGGGGGGAGGCAGATACAGGAAGACAGCACATCACAGACAGTACGAGGACAAAGGTGACACGGGCGCCATGTGCGGGACCACAGCAGAGGGGGTCTCCCCGAGCCGGCAGAATGGCTAAAAGCCCCCTGCATGAGGAAGCAAGCACCAATTGGGGGTGGGGGCGTGTGGTTCTGGTTGCTCATTTTTTTTTTTTTCTTTTTTGGAGGAGGAGAGAGGAAGGCAGGGGATGCCATGGACGTTCAATGATTTAAAAGGAACGCAGCAGTCCCATGTAAAGAACTATTTAGGATACACAGAAGGGAGAGAAGGGAGAAATGAGACTAAAGAAGCTGGCAGGAGCCAGTGTAAACCATAAGGACCATTACTCTCTCCCTTTACAATACACGGCATGATTCGTTACAAACTGAAATAGCTAAAATTTCTGAGAAAAAAAAAGTTACCAATATCACTTGCCCCACCATGAGATATCTGGGCAACTGGGACATCCTACCAAAACACATGTTAAGGAAAAACTCAGTTCTGATAGGAAACACATAAACTTCAATACCTTGTTTGAAATCGACCCTTCTCCTCAGGTAATCAAGGTACGCCTGCCAAATCTCCACATAATCAGTGGCCTGGATGAAGCCAGCACTCAGAGCTTTCTCGAAGGTCACTGGAGTCGAAGAAAAAGCCAGGATTTGTTGCCAATTCAAAAAGAAGTTATCAAGATGATTATAAAAACTGCTACTGACTATAAAATTCCATATGGCTTAAATAGTAATAATGGGATGCAACACAAGTGAAATGAGCTAGAGAGAAATGTTCAAAAGAAAGGCTACTACAGTGGTGTACAAACTGTGTTCTAGGAAGGGCACAACCCACAAGGTGCCCTGCATTAAAGTGCTCCAGGCCAAGTGAGTTGGTGAAAAGACCATGACTCCCTGGAAGATCACAATGAATATTAAGACGTTAAAAAGTTCTAATAAGTCAAAAAATACAACTACTTCATATCTCCCATTTAGAGCCCTTCTTGTCACTAATACCCGATATCCCAGAGTAACCGCCTGGGGAACGCTGATTTAATAACTTTTGTCACAGCTCAATGTTTCTGACTCGGGACAAAAAGCTTAGAAGTCTTCCCACAAAAACATCCACACCCGAAATCACTCGATGATCAACTCCATGTCTTTCCATGGCCAAGAGGTACCGACTCCACAGGGCAACTGTCCACGGGCAGTTTCTAACAGCGCGACTGTGTACAGATAAAACCAAATCCTTTACTTTCAGCTGCCGATCCTATGATAAAGAATGCCAGGGTCAGGAGAGAAAATTTTATTGTTAAGACTTCACCATCCATGAGACATTCCCAGCACAACCGACAAAAGACATTTCCTTAATATGACTGGTTTCTTCAACAAAAAAATCACAAGGGGTTTTGCAGGAAAAGAGGAGAGAGGTGGAGAGGGGAACCTACAGATCAAAGAGCTTTAAGAGACACCAGCCAATCCTAATGTATGGATCTTGTTTAGATCCCGATTCAAATCTGTTATACATGCACAGTGAAATATTTACCATCAAAATGTGATTTCTGGATTTGCTTCAAAATAACATGGAAGGGAGGAAAATAGGTAAGGAACCTACTAAGACTGTAGATGAAACTAGACTAGTGCCATTAATTAAGTGTTGAAGCTGGGTGATGGTTAACTGCAGTTTCATTTTACTAATGTGTCTACATTTATGTATTTACGTTTTTCCATGATAATAAGTTAAAAGAAAAATTAATATGTTATAAAGTCCACAATAGTAAGGCTATGCAAGAATTTTTTTACAGTTATCAGTTTAAAATAACTTAAAACACCAGGAGACTTCCTTAGTGAGTCAAGCAGAGAGAAGCAGCATGCAGCTAACCACTGGCACTCTTTCTGATTTTCTTTAAATGGAACCTAAATTGGTAAAAAATAAAGTGAGATTAGAACAGGTAGGTTATCTTACTAGGTACTGACTGTAACGAATCCATAAGTCTGGGACAAGGCAGTTCTCGACCAGAGCGCGCTCAAAGATCAGCTGAATGCGGGCGGGGTCTCCAATTTTCATCTCAAAATCAATGTATGCTTGATATTCAGCCAGCCTGGGTGCTTCGGCTTGCAACTGGGGCAAAGGAGAATGGCAGTGAAATTGGAATGAGCTATGTGACACTGTCAGAGAGCACACACAGCTCCGTAGTAAATTTTGGTGAGAACGGCCACACCAAGATAAGAATCACCAATCCCCACTCTCAGAACCTCTGCATATCAGGTCTATAAATTGATGAGCAGAAAGTGAATCCAAAGTGCCTCTTCATGGCAATAGTTACAAAGGCTCCGTAAACCCTTTTTAAACTCCATCCCCAGACCACAGGGAATTTAAATCTCCCATCAATCAGGAACTGAATGAAAGAGAAACATCTTTGCCAACGACCACTGCTAACCATCCTTTCAAAACAGATATCACTTTCTGGGCCTACTGAGTGGGGTGAATGCAACCATACCAGAGTTACTTGGTGCCCTGTGCTATTTCAGGTTCGTCACTCCAAATACCAGCTCCTGCCAGAGTACAGGTATATGCAGGAGATGGAGGAGGCTATGCTCAATGTTTACTGATCCAAAGGCATACAATTAAAATTCTTTTTAAACAAAATCCTCTTATTCAACTTGTTTTCTCCTCAGCCACACTCTGCTGAAGGTCAAAACAAAATTCAACTGCCTGAGGATTTCATGAATGAAGCTTTGTGAAATGCAACTAAATACCAATCATTTACATGTGAAAAAGGGAGAGGGAGCACATGCAGACCAAAGAGAGAGCACGCATGCTCTGAACTTAGATGATATTGGAGACTCAGTTTCTACTAATAATGACAAAATCAGTTACCCAAACACACTGTGCCACTGAAAATACTAGATTAAATATTAAAAAAAAGCTTCTTGCAAATCAACAACAAACTGGCCAAGAAACAAGAAATACTGCAAACAAAATCTAAGTGAAAGTGGTTAAGCTAAGGGAAGGTTAAGCTTTTGCCAGTTTAAGAGATAATATTAAGAATTTGATCTTGGGACCTCCCTGGTGGCACAGTGGTTAAGAATCCGCCTGCCAATACAGGGGACACGGGTTCGAGCCCTGGTCCGGGAAGATCCCACATGCCGTGGAGCAACTAATCCCATGCACCGCAACTACTGAGCCTGAGCTCTAGAGCTCGCAAGCCACAGCTACTGAAGCCTGCACACCTAGAGCCCGTGCTCCGCAACAAGAGAAGCCACCACAATGAGAAGCCCACGCACTGCAAGGAAGAGTAGCCCCCGCTCGCCACAACTAGAGAAAGGCCGTGCGCAGCAACAAAGACCCAACACAGCCAAAAATAAAATAAATAAATAAATAAATTTAAAGAATTTGATCTTTACAACAATCGTAGGAAGCAGCTATCATTTCTATAACCATCTTACATTCGAGGCAACTGAGTCACAAGGAGGTTAAGTACTAGCCCAGAGATAAAATTCAGACTTGAGGCAGCCCATCTCTCAGAGCCTGTGTTCTCACTCACCAGGCCGTGAAAGATACCAGAAACAGAGCCAAGAAGCCCAACAAACCTCAAGCAGGATAAATACAAAATAATCCACATCTGGACCCACTGCAGTGAAACTGCCAGACAGCAAACCAAACCAGTGAGACCTTAAAAGTGGCCACAGAACAAACAAGGCTCTCCTTCCAAGAAGCAAGAGTCAGACAGCTGACTCAGCAGCACGACAGAAGCCGGAAGACAAAAAGATATATTTAACTGCCGAGAGAAGAGAACTGTCAGCCTAGAATTCTATATCCTGAGAAATTAACTCTCAAGGAGAGCGAAGTAAGGACTTTTTTTTTTTTTTTTTCCCCTGTACGCGGGCCTCTCACTGTTGTGGCCTCTCCCGTTGCGGAGCACAGGCTCCGGACGCGCAGGCTCAGCGGCCATGGCTCACGGGCCCAGCCGCTCCGCGGCATGTGGGATCTTCCCGGACCGGGGCACGAACCCATGTCCCCTGCATCGGCAGGCGGACTCTCAACCACTGCACCACCAGGGAAGCCCCGTAAGGACCTTTTAAAACAAACAAAAACTGAGAAAATCTGTTACAAGCAAATATCCAGTGCAGGAGATGCTAAAGGGCAGACTTTAAGCAAAAGAAAAGTGATTGCAGGTGAAAGATCTACGACGTGAGAAGAAAGAGCAAAGAAAATGGGAAATGCATGCAATAAATGTAAACAAACTGGAACTGCAAAATGCAGCATTAATAACGATGCCTGTGGGTCAACTAAAAGACAAGAAATACAAGAAAACAAAGCGTAAGTCTGAGGGGTGGTAAATGAAGTTAAAAGTATTCTAAGACCAAGAAAGGGGAATAAATGCCATTTACAAATAATATTGTGTGTGTATTGTCAACACATAAAATCTCCCCAAATCTATAAATTATTAATAAGGATTGAGCAAGTTTGACTGAAAAATTAATATTAAAAAACTGCATTTTATATACCAGGAACAAACAACTAGAAAAGGAAATCTTTAAAAAGATACCATTTATAATAGCATCAAAAAAACACTTAGAAATACATCTAAAAATGTGTTCAAGACACTGGATAAATTTATAAAACTTTATAGACAAGACTTAAATAGCAGAGGTCTATACCATGTTCACAGATTGGAAGATTCAATATTTAAAAGATATAAATTCTTCCCCAAATTGATCTACAGATTCAATGCAATTCCAATCAAAAATTCAAGGGAATTCCCTGGCAGTCCAATGGTTAGAACTCCATGCTCTCACTGCCAAGGGCCCGGGTTCGATCCCTGGTCAGGGAACTAAGATCCTGCATGTGGTGCAGTGAAGAAAAAAAAAAAAATCAAGTTTTTGTTTGTTTGTTTGTTTGTTTTGGTAGAACTTGACAAGCTGATTCTCTATTTAATGGAAGTACTAAGAGCTAAAGAACGCCAGGACCCTCTTGAAGGAGAACAACATGGATGGGACTCATGCTACCAAAGATCGAAACTGAATTATAAAACTATCGTCATTATGGCAGTGTAATATAAACCAGTGGGGCAGAACAGAGAGCCCAGAAATAGACCCACACAGAAATGGAAAGCTAACCCATGACAGATGTGGGGCAGCACATGAGTGAGGGTGGATGGAATTATCAAAGTCAGCACTGGAACAATTGTTTCTCCATATGGAAAAACGAAACTGGACCCTGCCTCAGACCATACCCAAACATCCATTCCAGAAGAAAACCTAAAGATGAACGACAAAATATAAACTTTCAGAAGAAAAACAGAACGAAGTATATTAGTGACCTCGGAGTATGGAGAGATTTATTAAGCACAAACCCTAAGGGAAAGAATGACAAATCCAATTAGATTAAAATTAAGAATTGGTCTTCAGGGCCTCCCTGGTGGCACAGTGGTTGAGAGTCCGCCTGCCAATACAGGGGACACGGGTTCGTGCCCCGGCCCGGGAGGATCCCACATGCCGCGGAGCGGCTGGGCCCGTGAGCCATGGCCGCTGAGCCTGCACGTCCAGAGCCTGTGCTCCGCAGTGGGAGAGGCCACAACAGTGAGAGGCCTGCGTACCGCAAAAAAAAAAAAAAAAAAAAAAGGAAAAGACAAGCCACAAACTTGGGAGGAAAAAACTGTAATACATACAACCAAAAGTATGGATTAAGACCCAGGACTCCTACAAATCAATTACAAAAAGACAAACCAAAAAAAAATGAGCCAAAGACTTTAACAGGTACTTCAAAAAAAATTTAAGGAAATCTGAATGGCCAATAGGTGTGAAAAGATGCTCAACGTCATTAGTTATGAGGGAAGTGCAAATTAAAATTATAATTTCAGATCCATCAGATTGCCTAAAATTTAAGTATATCAATAACCCAGGTTGGCAGAACAATGAGAACTCTCAGATACTGCAGGCGGGAGTAGCAACTGATAGCCTGGAAAACAGTTCAGCATCACCCTAGGACCCAGCAATTCCATTCTGACGTAAGAGAATGAAACTCTTTTTCATGTGTACCAAGAGATACGTCCAAGAACGGTCAGAGCGGAACTACTCCTCCTAGCAAAACACTGGAAACAACCCAACCACCTAAGAACACAGATAAATAAATTGTTTATACACAGACAACTTTACAGCAGTGTAAACAAATGGACTAAAACTATACTTATCAACATGAGTAAAACCCAAAAAACATGTTGAAAGAAAATATACAGCATGATTCCATTATATAGAAGTTCAAAAACAAGCAAAATTAAACCATATATTAATTAAGGATACGTTCATAGGTTGTAGAACTATAAAGAAAAGCAAGGAAATGATTATCACAAAAGTCAGGAAAGTGATTACCTCTCGGGAGAGGGAAGAGGAGGCTATCGGAGAGGGGCACATAGGAGACTTCTAAGGTACTGGCAATGCTCTATTTCTTAACCTGGGTGGTGGGTACATGGATGTTCACTTTATTATTAGGATGTAAACTGAATGTACACATTTATACACTCTATAGTATATTTCACAATAAAACAAATGTTAAAGATACTGTTTTACTTGCAACTATCAATTAGGGAAAAGTTTGTAGAGAGACGTTTACTGTAAAAGAGACGAACACTTACCAGTGTTTCTTCATAGGGTTTATATTTCTCCAACTGCTGTAGTGCTTTGTTATAGTTCTGAATTACTGACTCTGGTATGGGGTCTTCTGACCATTCTTCATACTCTGCAAACGTTGCCTCCATATCTATTGAGAGATGGATTCAGCCCATGGGTCTTGCCATTGGGTTTTATCAACTCAAACACAGAGTAAACCCTGAGACTCAGGTGCCACTGGTCCCTCCCACATCTGTGGCCACAGGGCTCTTACTGATGGAATCCTGAGCTCTTCTGCTGAGCCCTGACTTGGTCTTAGACTCTGTCTCAAAGCACCATCCTGGGCAGCCCTACCACCTAGTTAATCAATCAGAGTAAATGAAACTAATAGCAACGCTCTAAGCACACTTACCTACTGCTCCCTATGTTCTAACACTTCACATCCATTACCTCATTCGATCCTCACCACTCTACGAGGGAGGTTCTACCATGATTCCCACTTTACAGTTCAGGAAACATAAGCAGAGGGTTACATCAACTGGCCACAGTTAACAGGAGAACAAGGCTTTGAACCCAGGCAGTCTGACTCAAGTTCATGCTCTGCTCACCAAGCTGTACTGCCTCACACTGGTATGTGAGATTAAACATAGAAGCCAGCTCAGCTCTAGCCTTTTCTGCTTGTCACCCAAAGATTCAACTGGAGAGCCACTTCATAATTTGTCAAATCCAATCCAAATAAACCAGGAAGTAAAAAGAAATAACACCTGGGCTCAAGTAAAGTTGGCCAGAGGGGGCTTCCCTGGTGGTGCAGTGGTTGAAAGTCCGCCTGCCGATGCAGGGGACACGGGTTCGTGCCCTGGTCTGGGAAGATCCCACATGCCGCGGAGCGGCTGGGCCCGTGATCCATGGCCGCTGAGCCTGCGCGTCCGGAGCCTGTGCTCCGCAACGGGAGGGGCCCCAACAGTGAGAGGCCCGCGTACCGCAAAAAAAAAAAAAAGTTGGCCAGAGGTTCTGAGGGTGTGCAACGCATAACCACACCTGGGGAACAAACAAGATGGCAGCACCCAATTCTTCCCATGCTCGGAAGTCCTCCCAGCGCTGCTCATGTTCAAGCTCAAAGGCTTGGCTTGCCAAAATATGTTCACACAAAAGGAGACTCCTTCCCAAGTCCCAAGAAATTCAGATAGAACACTTCCAATCGACTGTGCTCCTGGGCCACCAGCTCACCTCCACAGGAGGAGGATATTAGCCCACCTACAAGCCCCACACTGTTATGGAGGTTACTTCTGAAGAGAAAATGCTCACAATGGAGCTCTTACTCAATAAAGTTCCCCCAGAAAACACAGGGAGTCAGTTTCCCTATTCCTTTCAGAGACCCTCTCTCTGTCTCCCTGACAATGTCTTAATACAGGAAACTAGGGGTCAGGAAGTCTGCTTCTAGTCCTGCCCCTGCCCCTCGTAACCCACTTGAGCATGAACAATTCAAGATATGTTTTTCCCCAGGGCCCTGTCCACAGTGATACTGTCCAATAAGAATACGAACACCAGCCACGCTCGCCTCATGAGATGCTGGGAAAGGCCTAATCACGTGACATGCTCCAAAGCATTCTAAGAACGACGAAGGACTGGCTGTGGATGGGTCACTTTCTCTTACCGTAGAGTGGGATCGCCAACTGTCGCCGGAAGAGACTGTGGACTTTCTCCAGCTGTGAATCAAAGGTTTGTTCCCGGTCAAAAGGGGAAAGGAAGCCAGCTATGGGCTAAAGAAGCAAATTCGTAGTAAATGACAAACTCTGGTTCTTCCTACTTCAAAAAATATTTCAGCACATCTTTAGTTCACACTAAAAAAATTCATAGGACCTCTCATACACGAGGTATCGTGCCAAATGCTGCACGAGGCTCAAAAGTGAATGTTTTCCCTAGCAAGTGTTTATGAGGGGAGAACAAGAAGGAATCCAAGAACGCAAGAGGGAAGAGATATGGGAACATATGTATATGTATAACTGATTCACTTTGTTATAAAGCAGAAACTAGCACACCATTGTAAAGAAATTATACCCCAATAAAGATGTTAAAAAAAAAAAGAAATGTACCCAAGTGACTACACCAAGATACAGCATAAGCATCACAAAAGCGAAGCGTCACAAGTATCAAAGGATGGCGGCTTGCTTCAAGCTGGTTTTCAGGGCTGAGTTTGTCATTATGAAGGGAGGGAATCAAGGAGAGGCTCCTGGAGGAGCTGGCACCAGGGATGCTCCTACAGGCTCTCCGGAGCTGGCGAGAGAGGAAAACTGACTCCCAGATGAAGGGAGGTCAAGAGTACAAGTACAGTGGCCGGAAAGTGCATGAACACCGAGGGGAGCGTGGGAGCAGACTCCACGTGGGGTCACAACTGACACTCGAGACAGCCGCACGTGTCAGCCAGAGGCTCAGTCCCAACGCCTTAGTCCAGGGAAGGGGAGAGCACCACCGCACATTTCTCAACAGGGACACAATCAAGACGGGACTGGGCTACTTGAACCACAGTGATCTAACGTAAGGACAGGGCTCCACGGTGTACCAACAACAACTTTGTGGCCACACACAGAGTGAAAAGAGACACTAGGGAGGGCACTGTAAAATTCTATAAATCATAGTCTAGTCTAAAAAACGCAATTATGATGGGATCAAATCTCTCAGTTACTATGGGACATGATGTATATACACATATATATGTACACATACATATGTATACACACACACATATAAAATCTTTTTTTTGGAATGACTTCGTTATCCTTGTACTCTCACCTGAAACCAGTAACTAAAACAGGAGTATGTTTAAATATCAGGAAAAAATTGTAGGGTCATCTGTTTTTTTAGTCAAAGAAGACATTCTTGCTACTCCACAAAGACTCGTGATTTTATTTACTGCCCACCCACTAAGTGACAGGCAAAGACCGTTTTGTTAACTATGTTTCCCCAAGACCACTTACGAGGACAGCCCTGGGTGGCCAAGGCAAGCACTGGTCACTCACCCGCGCAGCTTCCACGATGGCACTTTCAAACTCCCGATAAGCCTCCCAGATGGCGAGTCCCTTGGTCATGTGTAACCCGACGGACGAGAGGGCCCTTTCAAACACAGAGCGGACTTTCTCAAGGCCACCTTTCTGACCAATCCCGCCGACTGAGTACTGGCCGTACTCTAGCCAAATGTTAGGACCTAAAAATGAGAAGTGTTCTATTAGTTCAGGATACGAAATGCCCAAACATCAAAACTTTTGTTCTGATGAACAACAGAAGAAATGAGCCCACCAAAAAAGTACTCATTCATGGAGAAAGGGAAGAGCATCACCAACAAGTATCCCAGGTTCCCTGTACCAACACTGCAGCCCGAAAAGAAAGTCTATCTTAATGGCCCTACTAGGTATAACCACTGAGATCTGACTCCATAAACAGTACATGCCAAGTGGTAATATGTAATACGGCTGATTATAGAGCTCATTTGTTAAAATTGAAGAAATCCAGTAAAGATTTAAATGAAAATAGTTACAAATCTGAGTGACTTTTCAGAAAGACTGCAAAGCCTAGAATTTTTCAACTTTTAAATCGATTCATTTTTAAGCCTTCTGATCAAAGTGAAACACAAAATTAAAAGCACCAATCCTGTTACTAGAGATTTTAAATCTCTAAAACACAACAAAAAAGACCTGGTTACCTTGTTTCTTTCACTTTTTAAACTTTCTATATACTCACTCCTGCAGCACTAAGACCAATGAATTAAACTCTTTATGAATGCATCGATTCTTACTGTACATATTGTGCCTATCAAGTCACTTTTCAGAGATCTGAAAATAATTTTTGATGCTCATACACTAACCTTGTAAAATAAAAATACTAGAAAGATAAAGCCAACATGAGAATTACTGTGTGTTTTCCTTAGGCTTGCTTTCTCAATGAAATAAGTCACTTCTAAAAACTTAGCTAAGGTTTGTGAGCTACTCTGTTTTTGCTCACCAGTACAGAGCTGCCATATGGGCTGCAAAACGAAAATGGAAATGAACTAGCTCTTGGAGCTGAAGCCCTTAGTGAGGGTTAGCCTAGTTTACAGAGGGTGTATGCTTCTCACTAGGGGAAATGCCCACAGAGGGAGTAAGGAAAATCAGATAGGAAAAAGGATATTTAATTAAAAATTGGAAACATTTTAAAATAATTTTTAAGAACACTCTGTCCATAGCATTGTGTGATATAGTCCTCGATGTATGTAGAGAAAATATTTAGAGACTTATACCATCAAACGGGATTTTTTTCTTCTTCTTCTTCTTTTTGCGGTACGTGGGCCTCTCACTGCTGTGGCCTCTCCCGTTGCGGAGCAGAGGCTCCCGACACGCAGGCTCAGCGGCCATGGCTCACGGGCCCAGCCGCTCCGCGGCAATGTGGGATCCTCCTGGACCAGGGCACGAACCCGCATCCCCTGCATCGGCAGGTGGACTCTCAACCACTGCGCCACCAGGGAAGCCCCCATCAAACGGGATTTTAAGGGAGGGAAGGCATCCACACTTCACTTTCACTGGTAAAATGTCAAGACCAGCAGACAAGGGATCTCCGTGGTAATGGAAGATTCTGCATCTCGATGCAATGGTGGGATAAAATATCACATTGTGTGTATACAATGGGTGTATACACACACATTGTACCAAGGTCCATTTCCCAGTGTTGAGTTTGTACTATAGTCATAAGATATTGGGGGAAACCGGATCAAGCAAGTACATAGGACTTCTCTGTACTATCTTTGCAATTTCCTATAAATCTATAAAAATGTCAAAATTAAATGTTTAAGTTTTTTAGTACTGGAAAAAAAAAAAGCCTTCTGTCCAAAGCTTCTAAAAATCCAATCAATGTGTAAAAGGTAACCCTTAGTCATCTGGAAATACCAGGTAAGTTCTCCCTGCCAGATAAATGGTGGGGGTGAGTATATTCACCTCCTTCCTTCAAATATTTCTTCTACTTGTATTTTAAAACCTAAAGCCTCAATTGAAAACCACAAACAATGATAATAATAAATGAACTCCAATCTTTCCAATCGCTGGACGAATGCTCTTTACTGGGTAGCAACACCTCACAGTACAATCCACGGAGGCAGAGTGATGCTAGATGAGCCCACCTGACACCCTCAGAAGAGCCCGCAGGGAACTTACAGATGTAATCCTTCACTGCTTTCTCGAAGAGGTCATACACGTGCTCTCTGTCCAGGCCGTCCAGGGCCATGCTGATCTCGTCATGCAGCCACTCCAGCCAGAGCTCTACAAGACACCAGGGTCCCCTGCGTTACCACCCCCAGCACCAAAGGGCGGGCTGAAAGCAGGGACTGCACCGTGAGGCATCAGCACGAGTACGGTTCATCCACCTTATACAACCTGGCCCAGTTCACAGAAATTCAATTCTTAAAACCTGCACCAAGCACATAGAAGGCTTATGCTTCCAAAGAAGATCAATCACTAAAGTCATAATATCCCTAGAGTGGCTGGGCATTTTATATTTTGCGAAGCACTGATATATTTTCTCATTCAATCTTTGTCAAAAACCTATGAGGTAGGTGACAGAGACATTAATAACAATGGCATCTATCTAAGCATTTACAACATGCCAAGCATGTGTTAATAAATGTTGTGCACAGAATGGCTCTTCCAATCAATGTACTACAAGGCAGAAACTACTGTTATCCCCATTTTACTGCTGGGAAAACTGAGTCTTAATAAATTTGTTTATTCGTTTATTTATTTTTGGCTGCACTGGGTCTTCGTGCTGAGCGCAGGCCCTCTCTGGTGGCGGCGAGCGGGGGCCACGCTTTGCCGCAGCGTGCAGGCCCCTCACTGTGGTGGCCTCTCCCATTGCGGAGCACAGGCTCTAGGCACGCAGGCTTCAGTAGCTGTGGCTCGCGGGCTCTAGAGCGCCGGCTCAGCAGCTGTGGCGCACGGGCTTAGTTGCCCCGTGGCATGTGGGATCCTCCCGGACCAGGGCTTGAACCTGCATTCCCTGCACTGGCAGGCGGACTCCTAACCACTGCGCCACCAGGGAATTCCAAAACTGAGTCTTAGAATGTTTATATAATTTGTTTAAGGTCACACAGCTAGAAAGACATATAGCCAGGCAAACTGATTTCAGCTTCTATGCTCTGCAGTTATGCTTTGTGGGAGGGAGAAGGGGACAGAACTGGATCTAGGACCTGTGTTTTCCAACTTCTCCCTAAAAGATCAATTATGTATATTCACGGAGATTTAACTACAAAGATGCTCAGTGTAATTATGTTTCAAATAAGCAGAAATAACCTAAATGCCCAACTACTATGGAACAAATAAGGTATGAAACATTTAAATTAAAAATTATTTATGAAAGTTTAGTTATAATACATTTACAGTTATCTGTTTCTGAGAATGGATTAAATACACAAATACTAGAACAGGAAACAGAAAGGAAATGGGGGAAAAGTTTAATTACATAGAAATATTTTATGATAAAGTTAGGATAAAGAAATTAGGATTCAAAACATGAGTCAGTATCGCATGACCACAAGTATGTTTAGCAAAAACTAGAAGAGGATAAACTAAAAATCGCTGACTTTGGATGATGGGTTTTCTTCTTTCCACTATACTTATATGTTCCAAATTTTCTATAAGGAGCATGTCCCACTTTCAGCACTGAAAAAAAAGGGCACTCTTCAATTCTCTGTGTTTATAAAAGCAGCCCAACTGTGGAAGCCTTACCTTCGGTCAAAGGAAAGATCTCGCTCATCTTCTGGCGGGCCATCCTCACTTTGGTAAGCTCCCCTTCCAACCGAAGCAGCCGGATCAGGTCCACGTGGCAGTTGTAGTCATAGACGTTGATAGACAGCTAGAAGAAAAAGGAACAGAAGTTGAAATTTAGAATGCCATCATCAAAATAACTCAGCTTTGGGCTTCCCTGGTGGCGCAGTGGTTGAGAGTCCGCCTGCCGATGCGGGGGACGCGGGTTCGTGCCCCGGTCTGGGAGGATCCCACATGCCGCGGAGCGGCTGGGCCCGTGAGCCATGGCCGCTGAGCCTGTGCGTCCGGAGCCTGTGCTCTGCAATGGGAGAGGCCACAGCAGTGAGAGGTCCGCATACCGCCAAAAAAAAAAAAAAAAAAAACACTCAGCTTCTTTCACCATTGGTGATGACACATGTCTGCCACAAGCACAAAATATGTGCAATGTGGGAGAGCCACGAAAAGGGCAAGGCAACGTTTACCTTCAGGAAGAGGGAGAAAAATCCACAAGAAAGAGCTTTTTATAATAAACTTAACGCTCTTAATTCCTGTCAGAACACATGTGGGTTCTCTCTGAAATACAGAAAACATTCTAATGAAGCAAATAAACACAAAGTATGACCTGAGGCAAGTTATTAACTTTTCTAAGCCTCCATTCCCTCATCTGTAAAATGGGATACACCACTAGGTTCTAGCTCGTAAGGTTCTTGTGAGGTTTTTTTTTTAATAGAGCTTTATTGGAGTATAATTGTTTCACAATACTGTGTTAGTTTCTGTTGTACACCAAAGTGAATCAGCCATATGCATACATATGTCCCCGTATCCCCTCCCTCTTGAGCCTCCCTCCTACCCTTGTTATCCCACTGAAAGGTAATTTAGTATCATGCTGTAGCACGTGCCAGGTACATCAGTAAGAGTTCTTTTCTTTTACTAAACAAACAAACAAATGAGAACCCCTATCGGGAGAAACAAGAATGGCAACAGACTGATGAAGCTGAGTGATAGGTACAAAAACGTTTATATTTCAAGTTAAAAGTTAATAAATTAAGATAACTGCTTCCAAAGCTATCATACATCTGAGGCAAAGGAAAACTAAAAGAACTTGTCACTAGCAGACTTACTCTTAAAGAATAGCTAAAGGAATTTCTTCAAACAGAAAGCAAATGATAAGAGAAATCCTGGAGCATCAGGAAGGAAGAAAGAGCAGAAATATGGCTAAATACAATAGATGATCCTTCTCTTCATGAGTCTTCTAAATCGTATGATAATGGAAATAAAAATTTTAAGGCTATCTGATACCCAAAACAATGACATTTCAAAGGAGGAATGGTAAAGGGACCTAAATAGGAAGATTTCCACACTTCACTCAGGGGTAAAAACATAGATACCATGTAAGTCAAATATACTGAAATACCCAAAGCAACCACTGAGAAACTATATAAAGCAATACTCTAAAAATCACTATAAATAAATCAAGCTGGAATACTAAATGTTCAAATAACCCATACGAAGGCAAGAAAAGAGAAACAGGAGAACAAGCAACACAGGAAACAAACAGAAAATTTAAAAATGTCAGGCTTTAGACCTAACGTATCAATAGTTACCTTCAAAGTATATCATCTAAACATACTAATTAAAAGACAGAGAATGGCAGAGTGGATAAAAACACAACTCACCTCTATGCTGATTACAAGAAACTCACTTCAAATTCAAGGATGTAGGTAGGTTCAAAGTAAAAGGATGGGGAAAGATACAGCATGCAAACATTAAACAAAAAGAAGCAAAAAGTGACTATACTAATATCACATCAAGTAGACTTTACAGCAAAGAAAATTATCAGAGATAAAGTGGGACATTACATAATGATAAAAGGATCAGCCCACCTGGAAGAGAAAACAATCCTAAAAGTGCACGCACCAAACAACAGAACCTCAAAACAGATGAAGCAAAAACTGACAGAGCTAAAAGAAGAAACAGACACAACAACCACAATTATATTGGGGATTTCAACATCCCCCACTTCAGCAACTAAAAGAATTACCAAACAGATAATCAGCAAGAATATAAAAGAACTCAACAACACCATTAACCAACATGATCTAATTGCTATATATAGAACACTCTACCCAACAATAACAGAATAACACATTTTTCTCAAGTGCCCAAGGAACATTCACTGAGACCACATCCTGGGCCATAAAACAAACCTCAACAAATTTTTAAAAACTTAAATCATACAGAGTATGTTTTCCGATAACAACAATCAATTACTGTAGGAATATCTCTAAATGCTTGAAAATTAAGCAATACACTTCTAAATAATTTATGAGTCAAAGAGGAAATCGCAAAGAAAATTTAAAATACACAGAACTCAATGAAAATGCAAACACAGCAAATTAAAATAAGTGGACTGCAGCTAGCACAGAGTGGACAGGAAAACTTACAGAACTAAATTCAATGTACAAAAAGAATTATACACTAAGACTAAGTGGGAGTTATTCCAGGTATGCAAGGCTAGCTCAATCTTTGAAAAGCAATCACTGTAGTCCACTATATATCAAGCTAAGGAACAAAAATCATGGTATCAATTGATACAGAAAATGCATTTGACAAAATGCAACAACCATTCACGATAAAAACACTCAGAAAGTTAGGACTTTATCAAAATTAAAACTTTTTGCTCTGTAAAAGACTCTGTTAAGAGGATGCAAAGACAAGCTACAGACTGGGAAAAAAAATTTACAAACCACATATCTGACAAAGGACTAATAATATCTAAAAGATATAACTCCAAACTCAACAGTAAGAAACAAACAATCCAAATAAAATAAAAAGTAGGCAAAAGACATGAACCAACATGTACTGGGTTGGCCAAAAAGGTCTTTTGGGTTTTTCCGTAAGATGTTACAGAAAAACTCGAATGAACTTTTTGGCTAACCCAATATATCCAGGGGACACAGATGGCAAGTGAGTGCACATGAATAACGGTCAGGGAAATACAAACTAACACCACAATGAGCTATCCTTACACACCTATCAGAATGGCCAAAAGGAAAAACAGTGACACCAACAAATGCCAGAGAAGATGCAAAAAAACTGGATCATTCATACATTGCTGATGAGAATATAAAATGGGTACAGCGACTCAGGAAACTGTTTTCGGCAGTCTCCCATAGAATTCAACACACAAGTACCATATCACCCAGCAACTGCACCCTTGGGTGTTTTTCCAGAGAAATAAAACCTATGTTCACACAAACATCTGTACAGGAATGTGCATAACAGCTGTATTCCTAACAGCTACATCTGGAAAGAACCCAGAAGTCCTTCAATGGGTGAATGGGTAAACAAACCATGGAACATGCACGCCATGGAATACTACTCAGCCATAAAAAGGAACAAATAAACACACAACTCAGATGAATCTTGAAGGAATTATGCTGAGTGAGAAAAGGTCATCCCCAAACGTTACATACTATATGATTCCATTTACATAACATTATTGAAATGATAAAATTGTAGAAATGGAGATCAGATTAGTGGGTGCTAGAGGTCAGGAACTGTGGCTCTATCAGGGCAGGAGGGATCCTGAGGTGACAGAGCCAATTTGTGTGCTGACTTTGTCAACGTCAATACGTGGGTTGTGAGATTGTACTATAGTTTTACAAAAGGTCACCAGTAGGGGAAACTGGGTAAAGGGTACACAGGATCTCTCTGTATTATTTCCTGCAACTGGAGGGAAACCTACAATTACCTCAAAATGAAAAGTTTAATTTTTTAAAAAGCTTTCAGGGACTTCCCTGGTGGTGCAGTGGTTAAGAATCCGTCTGCCAATTCAGGGGACACAGGTTCGAACCCTGGTCCGGGAAGATCCCACATGCCGCGGAGCAACCAAGCCCATGCGCCACAACTACTGAGCCTGAGCTCTAGGGCCCATGAGCCACAACTACTGAAGCCCACGCGCCAGGAGCCCATGCTCTGCAACAAGAGAAGCCACTACAATGAGAAGCTCGCGTGCCGCAAGGAAGAGTAGCCCCCTCTTGCCACAACCAGCGAGAGCCTGCGCGCAGCAACGAAAACCCAACACAGCCAAAAATAAATCTTTTAAAAAAAAAAAAAGCTTTCAAACAAGTTGGGGTATGGGGTTACATTAAGTCTATACACCACGACTAGACTACTATCTACTCTTCCAACGTCTGCCACATTTCAGCAATAAATATTTCCCTCTCCAGAGATGACAGATGACCTATAATTCGTTCGACTAACACTGCCATTTGACAATATACTCTTAGTAATCTAGACCCTAGTTATTGCATTAAACTGCACACAGGAGGATCTGTCTCAGCAGGTAGCAAGTCTCAGCAGTAAGGAGTTAGACCACGGAATTGACACGGGACAGACAAACTGACCAACAGAACACTAGAAAGCGCCCAGAAACAGACCCACGCAACCAGAAAGTATATCACAGAGGGACACTGGGTGTATCCACTAAAATGAATTCATGACCCATGACCATAGCCCCAGTTTGAAAAATACTGGCTTAGAGAAACTCTTACAGGGTTTGAGACTAGCACAGTTTAACAGTAACAATGTTCCTTGTAGCTTGTTTGTAATAGGAATAAAAAAACTGTAAGCAATTCAAATGCCAGAACAACCAATAAGCTGTGGGCTACTCACACCCTGGTGTCCTGAACACACAGCAGTCAAAATGGATAACCTGCAACTGCAAGAACACGGCTGAATCTTAGAAACACACTGCTGAGTGGAAAGCAGTCCCGGATGATTACACATTGCATGATACACTTTTTTAAAAGCTCAAAAACAAACAAAAGTGGACAACATATGCTTAGGAATGCATACTTAGAGGATAAAACTAAACATGTTTTAAAAGAGAAGGAAGCACTCAAGATTCAAAAAAGCAGTTACCTGGGTTTGAGGAGGGGATGGGGTCAAGGCAGGGCACTGGCACCGGGGAGAAGCCGCGGGGACGGGCAGCAGTACTGATGAAGTCCCCACTCTTAGAGCAAGGGGCAGAGCAAGGGTGCTCATCTCATTACCATCCTTTAAAATTTACAGATGTGAACTGCTTTGTACGGATCAAATTACACACAAGTAGGTAACAAAGAAGAATCAATATCAGGTAAGCCCATGACCTATAATTTAAAAAAAATCTTTTAGCAATGTTCTCCTGCTCATGATTTATAAAACTTGACAGGCTGAACCCACCCCATGATTATGTGATAGGCTGTAAAAGGACAGGACGAGGTCAGGACACAAGTGTTCTAACGTCCACGGGTTCTGTTTCCCCGTCTGTACCGGAAGGCACTGGAGTACACCTCTGCATCTCAAGTGGACTGCCATGATGCACTGATGTCTCAAAATTGGCTGTCAAGTGTGTCACCCAAGTAACCACAGTGAAAGAACTGAAGATCATGGAAGATGTACTCTCCTCACGAAGGAGCAGGCGCAGTTCTCCCTGTCACCCCATCACTCGCAACTCACCTGGGTCTGAATGTGTTTTCTGAGCGTGAAGGGGGGTGGGCAAGTCCTGCCTAGCCAGCCTGAGTAATGTCTATGCAAGCGGCCCTCCCGTGAACACCAGACGGAGGTCAGAAGAGAAACGTAGAAAACTCACTGAAGTAAAGGAACTGTCTCTAGGATGGTTTTTGATCTAAATTTCTGATTTTTAGGCCCAAATAATGAAGATACTATATATGGAGATGTGCTCTCAGAGCACGTACATTAAATGCACACTGACATGCATTTAAGAGACCTTCCAGAGTGTTCAACCAGCACTGACAAATGAGCACGTGTGCCGGTCTAGTCTGGTCTCAGAATACTGTTAACGACAAAGGATGCTTTAAAGAAAGAGAAGGCTTAGCCAACGTGCAAGCGCTCTGCAAATTAAATTTCCTAACTCCCTAACAGCACAACCTGGCCCTGGACTGGGGGCGGAGAGGTGACAGAGAGGCCTGGTGGAGAGGACACTTAGCTGCAATCACAGGAAAGGGGGGGGAAGGAGAAGGGAGCAGGTCCCATCACTGCATCTACCGTGTGTCAAACTGTGCCTGGAGCTTTACACACCTCTTGTCACTCAAGCTCCACAACAGCCCTGTGAGGGAGGCACTACTACAACCCTCCCTTTACCAACTGGCACAGCAGGCTCAGAGCGCTGACATGACCTGTAAGACCATGAGGTGCCACTTTTAGTTTCAGGCCAAAAACACAAATGGTGGGAAATCTACGCTTTTGTTACATGGACAGATACTACTAACTGCGAGCTTTCATAAACACACTCAGGGCGAGAACTGGAATTTGCAAATACGACAAGGCCGAGGGTTTCACAGACCTCTCTGGAAGTTACCGACCATCGTGCTCCACCAGGAGAGTCATTACAGCAGGAACTAGAGGCTGTGGGATTAGGAGGAGGTGGGAGGGAGTTTTGGAAAAATTGAAAAGACCCTCCGGAAAAGAGGATAAAGCCAGAGGCTCTTCAATTCACCATCACCTGCCAGATCCCATCCTGTGTGGTCACCTTTGGTGGCCTGAGGCAGGGCTGGCAACTGCACAATACCAGTAGGCCGGTGGCCTCTGCCCTGACCCACCCTCCTCTCTAGTAAGCTGGGTACCCTCACCTCATCAAGGACTTAATCGCTCTGCTTCCAAGCCTCCCCTTCCCCTGAAAAGGTAATCCTCTTTCCCCTACCGAGTAAGCTAATGGCTCATTGAAAGGCCCAAGGCCAGAAGAACAGATTTCCACCAGGACAGGGACACAGTCCGCCTGGCACCTCGTATCACACTGCTGAATGAATAAAAGACTGAATGGACTTTGGCGTGCTTATTTATAAAAAGCAGAAATGGTAACCACCTGCCTACCCCCAGCTGGTTCAGATGCAATGACAAGTGGGACAGATATACCAAAAGATAATATAACTGTTCCACAACTTAACAAAAACATCACCTCGAGAGAGGACGTTATAAGGAATCTCACACCCAGCGAAGTGAGAAACCCAGGCTAACAACCTCACATCACTAAGTAATTTCATAGCCAGTGTGGCATTCAGTCCACAGACAACCCTGAAAAATTCAAAACCCCTTACGAGTGACTAAGCAAATCATTTCATCATTCCTTCTGTGCCTCAGTTTCCTCATCTGTAAAATGAGAATGTGCTCCATCTGTTTGCCCCTCCAAATCCACTCCACCCTCTCTCGTCCCCGTCCTGTGACCCACTGTGTGGACCACACTGATGAGGTCTCTGGCTGTCTTGCCTCCAGCAGACGGCACCAGCAGACTGTTTGGAGAGAGGCAGAGCAGTAGGTCAGGGTACTTCTTCCCCACCCCAATCCCTGATGGGAAACTGGGGCCGCACCCCTGGAACAAACGTCTCACCTCCTCTCAGGTGTTGTTTCCACACAACTACTTGGAAAACCAGTCCCTCCCATCACCTCTTCAGGCCTAAAGGTGGACACCTAAAGGTCCTGCTACTACTAGCCCTGGGGTACCGAACCTTTACTCCTGATTTCCCTGCCCTAGACACAGTAGTCCCTTTACTGACCTTTTCTCAAACTTTCTTAATTTGAATGTGCCACCTACTTCTTGCTGGAATCCTAGATTACACAAGAGATACCACCACCTGTATCTCATAAGGTTACAGATTAGAAATCACGTAGCTACTAGTGCCAGGCCCCAGGCTTTAATTACCATTATAACAAACCTATGTGCGGAAATCGCTTCTCCCAATTTACAAATGAGGAAGCCGAGGCTGAGAGAGATTAAGAAATTCGCCCAAACGCACGCAAGGGTGGAAGAGCCAGAACTAGGGCCTTAGGCTCCAGACGCTGTAATCGCTCCCTTTCCATTTCTATTATCACCGTCACCATCAATATTTTCCCGACCACGCCATAGTTCATCAGCGTCGTCATTCCTACAGGCAAATAACTCTCTTTTAGAAATAAAATTTTATTTCTCGTGCTGGACAGCTGAACGGTGTGGCTAAAAGCGGGAGTTCTGGAGTCGTTTCAAAGTTCAAAGCCTCTCTCGCCAAAAGCCTGTCTCGCCATTTGCAGGAATTGTAATCTTGAGCAAAAGAATTCCCTCCACCAAGAGCCTCAGTTTTCTCCCATAAAACGGGAAATACACTACTTCCTTCAGCGGGTTCTTGCGAGGGTTCAATGGGATAACGGTTGCAAATCACCCGGCAAGCAGTAAGCGTTCGAAGGACGGGAGACGCGCTGATGAATTGCGCTTTGGCGGCCCTGGCGGCTTCATTACCGCCGAGGACAAGGGAGGCGGGCCGGGGCCTGGGAACCTGAGGGAAGGAGCCCGCCGCCCACCCCCGCGCTCACCTGCTCCTCCAGCCGCTCGATCTCCAGCTGGTTCTTCTCCTCTTCGTCGTACTCCCACTCGTACTCCCCCGGGGAGCTCTCGGCCGAGGAAGCCATGGCGTACTCCTCATCTCCATCGCTCTCACTCACGCCTTCCTCCTGCTCGTCCCACTCCGGCCCCACGGTCTTGTACGTCGCGGCGGCCACGGCCCGCGATAACACCTTCCTCCTCGTCCTAGCCTCCTTAGCTTCAGCCTCCTCCCCCTCGGCCTTGGGCCCGGCCTTGGGCTCAGCCTCCGCTTCCGAAGCCGATGCTGCTGCCGCCGTCGCCATCTTGCGCTTCCAGTGACTCGCGGGTCCTCACTCTGCCGCCGAAGACCCACTGAAGTAGAAGCTGCCCGCGGCGCGCGCCTGATCAAAACCGCGCTCTCCTGCCGCCTAGAGAGAAACTGTGAGCCACGGATGACGCCGAAACCTCGAAATACACGAAACTCATGCTATTTTATATACTTTTAATAGTTCTTGTTGGAGGAAAAAGAACTCACTAACAGGGCATGTGTTTCGCCACAACTTCGGACAGAAGTTGGGTCCTTAGACAGGAAGTGGAAGCCATAGAGGAAGTCATGGAGTGAGCGTGATGATTGACATTAAGGGTTTGCCGCCATCTTGAGAAGGTCAAAATGATTCTTGGAATTAATGCCTTACCACCTATTCTGACCTGGCGCGTGGTTCAGTCTCCCCAGTAACTGAGCCTCAAATGCAGAGAAAAGTCTAAGTCCTCGGGGAAGGATCGATTGCACCATTCATGAGAAAAACTCACTTCCCAAAGAGATTCCTCCCCTTTATGTAATGCCTGGTGCCTAGCAGTTAAAAACACATGTGCGTTTTCTGGTTTTACAGGATCATATTCTGCAAACCAATATTAATAAACTACATTAGTAAACATTTACTTAGAATCTCTTCATTGCCATGCCTTGTCATATAAATTGTGACAGTTTGCTTTTTTATATAGAGAGAAATAGAGTCAAACATACACACTTTTTAAAATCAGGGCAAAGTATTCGTTTAGCTAAGCTTTCCACTTTGACGCAGGAAAGCCTTGGTGTGTCTATTTATTGCCTTTCTCCCTCATTAGCAAGCTTAATTATGTCAGAAGTTATATGTTTTTCTTTCTGTTGGATTCCCAAAGCACCCCGACAAAAAGTAGATACTCAACACATATTTGCTCAATGGATGAAAGAACTGTCCTTGAATTCGTACAAAAGGGAAGATCGAGGTTTAGAAAGACGCTGTCATTCACCTAGGATCACACAGCCAGTTAGGAGCAGAAACGGGATTCCAACTCAGGATTGTTCAAGTTTGAATCCCAACTGAGTCTAACTCTCCGGGCAACCTAGGACAAGCTACTACACCACTCTGATCCTCAACTTCCTAAGCTGCAAAACAGGGCTAAGAAAGGCGGACTGGTTGATCCTCTGCGCATTCCGGCGGTGGACTTTGTGAACGCAAACTTGGGTCCCGAACTCCAGCCCGAAGCCCCTCAGATCCAGAACCCATCACGGAGGACAAACTCTCCTGCGACTCCAGACCTTTGGGCTCCGCGCCCCGCCCGCCCAGGAGGGGCGTGGTCAAGGCGGGACCAAAGCGCGTACACGTGCACGGAGCGGAAGGGCTCAGGCGCGAAGTCGCCGGGACGTTAGAGGGAGCGCGCTCCAAGCTAGGAACAGACTCGCGCACGCGCCTCGGTCTCGCACTCGGCCTGCGCAGGCGCAAGCCCGCAAGATGGCGGCGGCTGGAGCAGGACGTTTGAGGCGGGCGACTTCGGCACTGCTACTCCGGGCCCCGCGTCTGCCGGTCCGGGAGCTGTCAGCTCCGGCTCGGCTCTATCACAAGAAGGTAGGAGCGGGCGGGACCGGGCGGCGGCGGAAGTGCGAGGACAACCGAGATTGCGGGCATCCTAGCGGAGGCCCGGCCTAGGAAAGACTCTGCGGGGCCTGGGAACTGCGGGGCCCGAGAGGCCCCACTGCGACCTAGGGTACGGGCCGCCCCGGGCCCCAAAGGAGAGGCCGCCCCTCGCGCGAATCCGCCTGGACTAACTTTTCCTTCCTGCGCAGGGGCACTAACCGCGCCTGAAATAAAAATGACAGCTCCTGCTCATCTAATGGCCACTGCCCGTGGGCCCGGCCTCTGGCCGCGATCTCGTGCATCCAGCCTTTAAACCCCCAACAGCCCAGGAAGCAGGGTCCTGCAGTGACTTGCCAGCCCGACACACAGCGGCGCGGGGTCCGGCTTCAGCCAAGGCTACCGCCCTGGCCAGGTGACCTTGGGCAAGTCAGTGCCCTGCGCTGAACCTGTTTCCCCTCTTGTCAAATGGGGTCTTAGCAGCCCCCCGTACTCGAGACCATGCCTGCGGAGTCCTCGGCAGGGTGTCTGGCACAGGGAGGCCACTTAGGGTGATGTTACTGTTGCAGGAGCTCAGAGCCTCCGAGTGGAGATGGACATGTAACGAACAGTCATAACGTTTTAATTTTTGTTTTCTGTTTGGAGTGGTGGTGAGCTGTGAGTAGAGATAGGTGCATAGGCAAAGTCCCTAAACATGAGACTCTCTCACTCGGGAACCGGTTGACTAAAGAATGCGGTGAATCAACCCGGGGCAGAAAGTCCAGATTGGACATTATCTTGTAGGTCCTTGGGCTTGGAGTCAAAATCCGTGGTTGGATAGCTGGGGTGGAGGTGGGGGAGGGGACTGGAAAGATCGGGATACTTACTGCTAACTAGTAAACAAACCTCAAGGTTTTTAAAGCCTTCCGTGTGCCAGTTTGAATAGATGTTTATTCTGTTCTGGCTTCCGCGCGTTTCCCCACGGACTTCACTCCTCCCCGCCCCAGGGATGTGTGTTGTTGACACAAGCCTTTCTACCACCAGGGTGCGCTGCTGCACCAGAGATTTCAGGGCCCTGAAATACAGTAATGAGATATTTATTTATTTTCGCACACAAAGGGACGTATTCCATAGCCTTGTTCCTCCTGTAACAGTCTCCTTGAGGCTTCTGGGAAACCCTTCCATTTCTGGACCATACTTACTTTTAGGATTTTCGAATAGTAATCATTATCCTTTGAGAACAGATTTTCTTTGGAAATTACAAAAATGCTGTTTGAGCCCAACTCTGGTGACTTGGGTGGTTAAAGGTCAAGTAATTATTTGTGGTTCAAAACCCTGCGGAATTAAGACAGGATTTTGCTGATATTTCGCCACTCTCTGGAATCTCTGAATTCATTCCCAGGTGAAATTTGGTATTTAGTGATGGCCTGCCAGGTTCAGCTTGCTGACTTCAAGGACTTTGCCATCAAAGTCGGGGAGACCAACAGCAAAAAAGAGTGACTGTGATTTCTGTTCACCCTCTCGTTTCAGGTTGTTGATCATTATGAAAATCCCCGAAACGTGGGGTCCCTTGATAAGACATCTAAAAATGTTGGAACCGGACTGGTGGGAGCTCCAGCGTGTGGTGATGTCATGAAATTACAGGTACCCCTGGTTCCCATCTTTACTGGTGGTAACGGTGACCCCTTTGCTTGTACAGTGCTCCATAGTTGACAGCAGTGTACAACATTGCATCTGGTCCCCATCTCAATTCCTGTGAGATGGGACAAGTCAGTGTTATAAATGACTCGAGCAGGGGCTGAATGCTAGTCATACTAGTAAACTACGCTGACCCTTTCTGACACAGTGAACTGATCTCACCTTTGTGCTCACTGTACCAGCCTAAATTCCAGTTTAGCTAAGTGAAATCTTTTGTGAATTTTACCAATCAAAGGAAAACCACAACTGTTCAGTTAGCAATCCCCAAAGAGACAGGAAACGCAATAAATCAAACCTCCCCCACGTTGGAGATGACATGCAGGTAGTGCCCGGCGCTCTGGGTGAACCATAGCTTTCTCCACATCTCCTTCGTCACCGTGGTGGGCAGCTCGCCAGACAGCTTCATGACTATCTTGGAAAACAGAAACAAGGCAGGAGGGAACTACTACATGCAGTCTGGCACCAAAGGAAAAAGCATTATCCAGAGACCTTTACTGCAGACTCTCCCAGTGTTTAAAGACGCTCATTGACCCAGCAGCTGGGAGGAGAACCTCAGAGCCAAAAATCAGGCTAGGGTTGGGGGCGGCAGGAGGCATAGTTTTTGGTTGATCTTTACTAGCTAGGCCTGTATAATTTTGTATAGTTCCTGCTTTTATCTTCTCGTCACTGAGCTCTTTGGAATAGAGGAAACTCAGTAATTAGTGCCCAAACTTTTAAGTGCGGAAAGCAGGACCAAAGCTGTCAGGGAGGGAGCGCCCCGTGGGCCTCCATGAGCACCAGGTTCTATGGGGCACACCAGAACCTCTGCTAACTCCTGCCTCTTTTCTAGATTCAAGTGGATGAAAAGGGGAAGATCGTGGACGCCAGGTTTAAAACATTTGGCTGTGGTTCTGCGATCGCCTCCAGCTCGCTAGCCACCGAATGGGTAAAGGGGAAGACGGTAGGTTCCTGCAAACTAGAATTAAGTCACATTCTCCACAAACCTGGCTCTCAGTTAAGGGAAGGGTCTAGTGAGTGTAAACAAACAAACCAAAAACCTAAGATTTTTTTTCTAAATATGCTAAGAATTTTCTTTTTAATTTTGCTTACCGAGGTTTTTATTAAATTCTTCTCCACGTTGGGAATTACGGATAATTTTAAGTGTTTTTTAGTTTGGGGTTTTTTGTTGTTGATCATTTTTATTTGGGGGTTTTGGTGGTTTGTTTTTAACTAAATCGAAAAAAGATCCTCACTTCCCCCTCTAACATAATAGAAGTGAAAAGAAATCTTCGGCTTTCTCCAGGGTCACCGCTGTTATCATTTCTTAGAAGTCTAAGTCTGCTCTGGGGCAGTTCCGTTGTGGTTTGTTTTGTTTGTTTCCTCCCATTGTGCTTCAGGAGGGAGTGCAGGTGGCTTACAAGGATTCATGAAATAACAAACTAGCCTTTCTAAAATCCTGTCACCATTAAAACCTCTCAGAAAAACCAAACTGCAGGTGCTCACCTTTGCAGCCCCAAGGGCCCAGGTTCTGGGAGCTGAGTCACAGAGGTGTGTGCCAGGCCACATGCCGCCGGCTCCCTGTGGCTCAGGGCCTCCTGGCCAGCAAGGTCCTCAGGGCTGGGGAAGCAGAGACCTAACCTGTTCTGGCCGGAGGTGGCTGTGAAGTGATTTGTCCAGAACTATCCTCAGGGAAAGAGGAAATGAGGAGACAGGGCACCTGTGCTCCCAGGGCCTGGCCCCGTGAATGTGATCAGAAAGTGGGGACAGGGCCTTTCTCTGACCCTGAGAGACTCCCATCTGAGTTTCCAGCAACAGAAGTTGAAGCATAATTCAGTGGAGTTAGTGGACTTGGGAGATTGGCGGGCAGGGGGGGAAATCGCTTTCCTTAAGGCAGCGGGGCTCCGTTCCATGTAGGCCTGCCTCCTGTTATGCCCCTGGGCTCTCGACAAACCCCAGGCATCCTTTTTAGTCCGCCTAGAGGAGAAAGGTTCTCCTTGGGGCAGGGGATGAGCCCCAAGAGCTCTCCTTCCAGGAGCTGTCTGTGCCCTTGGCCCGGGTGCTGCCAGCCTGGGTGCCACCCCTCCTGCCTCCCTGACGCCATCTAGCACTTAGGGTTGACGGGATTTATTCTGAACATTTAGTATAAGGACACCAGAGAAGCTGAGAGTCACAAAACCAGCGTAGAACATCACTGCCTTTTAAAAAAGGCTCAAGTTGCTGGCCTCAAGCAGATCCCTCAGAGACTCCTCCCAGGGTCCACTCCTGGCTCGTGGCAGCATCTCTGCGGGCCTGGCTCACCCCAGCTGAGCAATGCCGGTGCGTATACTTCGTACTTGAGGAGCCCAGCTGCAGCCTGGACGTGGAAGTGGGAGTCCTCTGTCTGGGGTTATTAAATGGAAATCGTCCCCCACCACTACCCTGTCGTGGGGGCCTCTTTGGCCCTTTCTATTTTCTGTCCCACCAGATAGAGCATCACTAAAACTTCCCGTCTGTCCCATCTGCCTCTCAGGTGGAGGAAGCCTTGACCATCAAAAACACGGACATCGCCAAGGAGCTGTGCCTCCCGCCTGTGAAACTGCACTGCTCCAGTAAGTGTCCCCTCCAGGATGGCGATGGGCTTGGACAGTTAGGGCAGTTTTGTAATGGCATCCACTTGATTTGTGACAGGGGAATGGCGAGTCCTTTCGGGTCGTGGAGTCCACCTTTACAGCCTCCGAGGGTTACAGCTCATGGAGTCCGTTCTCACAGTCTCCAGAGGGTTAGAGCCCAGGGTCTCACTGCGGCCTCCAGGGGAGTCCTGCGGGGGTGGTGTGGGCCAAGCATCGTGCCGAGCACGTTGTGGCCTCACTTCTAACCCTCAGGAACGTCCTCCAGTCCCCAGAGGTGTCATTACCTCTCCCCACACAGAGGAGGAAACGAGGGCTCAGGTTAAAGCCCTCCAGTCGCACAGCTCCTCAGTGGCAGGGCCAGAGTCTAAACCCCAGTCTTTGATTCCAGAATCTGTGCTGTTCACCCGGCTGTGGTGAAGTTGGGACCAGTAAAGGAGAAAATGCCGCTTTCACCATAATCCTGTTTGTTGTGCATTTCCTCACTTCCTTTGCAGATGCCATCGCTGTCGGGGTCTGCATCTGTGTATATGCAATGACTAAGCCCAGTTGTGCAATATCCCCCTCTGCACTCTCCCTGAGAGAAAGTCCAGATGCCTTAAGGCTTGTACTTGGCTTTCCATTTCAGTCTAAAGCTTTTCAAATCTCAGCCTTCTAGGGCAAGGAGGTTATGGGAAACAGTAGCCTAAACTTATTGATGGAGATTTACTGACCAAATTAGTTAAAAATCAGCAGAGGGCCAGGCCTCCTGCCAGGGTAGGACTCACAAGAGAAGAACTGAGTGCCGCGGCAGGGATGGAGGTCTGCTGAGACCCGAGTTCTTTCCACTTGCGCTGGGATTTCAAATAGCCGTGAATAAAGGCCATAGCTTGTAAACATTTTCACATGGTTTCAGAGGAACCCCCCGCCTTTTCATTAGGCCTTCTCGGGTACTGAAACCTTTAGCCAACGCTCTCTGCTGTCATTCCAGCTCTCTCAATGTTTGTTTTCCCCAAAGCCTCCCTTTTAATATCGACTCCAAAATAAAAGTTTCCACACTTGGGATCACTAGAGAGTGCCGGCAAATGCCATCCCAGGCACAAACTGGCACGACCTAAGTAATGCCATCCAGCGCCACCAGCACCCACCGCATTTATCCTGACTTCCCTGAGAGCAGCTGAGAACCAACATTTGTTGTGTCTCTCCTGTGCATCAGACACTTATGTATAAAGCCCTCACCCTATCCCAGCAAGAAAACATGATCGTCCAAGAGGCTAAGGAACTACCCTAGAATCTCGGGTATTTGCCGCACAGTCTGTCCCCAGAGCCGCCCCGCAGGAGGGATCCGGCTCAGGAAACAGCCATCGGCCTGCAGGCCTGCTCCTCGCCCAGCACCCTGGTGAGGTGACTCTGTTAAGCTTGTCCCAGCACCACTACCTCAGCTCTTAAAGATTCTCTTCCTAAGACTGTTCCTGCAGATTCTAGAAACTTAGGCTCTCTTTCGTTCTCTTACTTCCAGTGCTGGCCGAAGATGCCATCAAGGCCGCCCTGGCTGATTTCAAACTGAAACAAGAACCCAAGAAAGGAGAGGCGGAAAAGAAATGAGCTCCCGGCGAAGCTTCTCGCAGGTCACGTGGGCTGCTTACCCCCACCCCCACGCCGTGCAGTCACGTAGGTGTTCAGAAGCCCTCGCACTACAATAAAAGCACTATGAGATCTGCACAGCATTTGCTGTTCACGTTGTGACTCTAATGCAAGCAAAATACACAGTCTAGTTGTTCTGAATCCTGTGGTTTCCTGCAGCTCACTTTCATCGCCTTAATCTAGCGTATGTCTATTTTGAATTATGCATATGGCCCCCAAACTGAAATCAGTAGGTTTGGGTAGTCATGAAGTGCACAGATATCTGATTTTACCGGAATCTATTTTGGGGAAGGTTACCAGTAGAATGCCTTGGTTAAGATTATTTGGTAGGACCAAATATTGTACATAAAACAGATTTGCATATATATAATAAATAAAGGAATATAAGGCAGTGTTTGCCTCTGGTAAGCCTTGTCTCTTGGGTCCCTCACTCACCTCACAGGGCTGCCCTCGGCCCCTTGGGGTTTGTTCACAGATGCTGGACGGTGATGACTCGTGCACCTTTCCCAGCAAACTGGGCAGTAAAGACCAGGCATGGAGATTTTAACAAAGCCAGATGTCGATAATGTTTTCTGAAACAAGGCGGAAGATGAAAGGAGATGGCCATCACTTTTCATTCTTTACAATATAACAGGCTGACAACTCAAAGTCAGTCCAGAAGATTCTGTCTGTAATTTCACTGGTTTGTGAAATCCTGAAATCTGAGCAGCAATGGCTTGGACGCTACCCTAAAGCTGTGGACCAAATCCACAGAGGCCTGAGAGGTGAGGTTTAGATGCCGACTCCTAGGCCCAGGGCTCTGCTGCAGGTCTGGTCAAGTAGTTCCAATACCCGACTCTTGAGAACCTCCTGGGTGGTTCTGGGTGGAGGTGGGTGAGCGAGGCCCCTGGGAAGAACCTTCTTTTGTCCACACCTGCACAGCTGTGACAAATAGTTCACTGTGAACTGTCTACGAGTACAGTGACCTCAAGTTTAAAAACATACGTCCCTGGCTCAGGGACAAGTAACAGCTGTTCTAACCACTGTTCCTCCTACCCATCTGGCCCCAGGGTGGACAGGCAGGGGGTGCCATGCTGAGGCGCCCACAGTCACGCACCAGCTAAAAGCCCCACTAAAGGCCCAATTTTCTAGTGAAACATGATCTCAAAATGCCAGCTAAGGCTCAAATCTCCAACTTCAAAAGTAAGATGCTTTTGTTTTTCCCGATGTTCAGGCATAGGCTGGCTGCCTCTTCTCTTAAATATACCTTCTTTGTTTAAAAAAAAAAACTCTGGGTTCTGGGGAAGGACACTGAACTTCAAAGGCCCTTCCCCCACCCCACCCCCCAGCCTGCGGGGAAGCCCACAGAGCAGGGCCTTCATCAGAATCTCAAATTAGAGCTGCTGGGTGGAGCCATGTCACATTGTCCCATGTGGCGTGTTCTACTGTTTAATTCACAGTCCCTCTAAGGCTGCGCTTCTCTCTTTATTATATGTGGCCGCCCTGCAATTCCCCACCGCTGTTCTTTGTGACTTTTTTAAATGAGACATTTTTGTCCGGGTTACATCCTCTGAGAGCTGAGGCTAAACTCTACACATCAGAAGCTGCTTGTAAACAGCCACGGCACTATCACCAGAATAGCCCAAACCTCAAAATACGTGGTCGTGCAGCTAAAAGCAATGAATATTCTGTTTGAAGTTCCATTAAGAACACAGCTAGCTTCAACCACGTGAGGGCACCGTGCCCCTTCCTTGGGTGAGCTCAGGTCTAGAGATCTTGGCATCCTGTGGACCTCAGCACCTCCACATAAACTCTTCCACGGGGGACCCCGCCGTGTAACTCACAGCAGGCTCACACACCCGTGCTCTGAGCCAGACTCATATTTGTAATCCCGTCCATTCTCGGGATGGCCCCCTGGGGTGGGCATTATTTCAAACAAGGAAACTGGCTCAGGAGGTCAGCAACTCCCAAGCCACGAGGTTGGGCTTGGGCTGGGTGACCCAAAGGCCATGCTTCTGCCTCATTTCCTTCTGGCAGAACTCAACACCGTCCGGGGCTCACCTGTGCCTTGAGCATTGGCGGGAAGGTGAACGCCCACGCCGGGTGAGCCCTGATCCATTCATTTGGCCAACCCACCTCCACGCGCCACGGCCCTGCGCCTCAGTCATCCAGGAGCCCAGTTTAACTCCAACGCCTGATTAAATCTGACGCTGTGTGGGTGGGGCTTGGGCACTGGCATTTTTTCAAAGCTCCCCAGGAGTTTCCAGGGTGCAGCCTTGAGTGAGAACCACTGTGAAGTGCTCTGCACTCTGCAAAGCAGTTTGCTGAAATGATTTCCGTGGGGACTCAAGGTCCTGGGAGAAGGTGTCACTTCCCATCTCCAACCTCCCTCTCTGCCCCTCCCACCCCACACATCTGCCGTAGTCTGGGCCTCCATCGTCTTTCTCCTAGCCTCCGCATTGGCCTCCCTGCCTCCAGCCTCACTGCTGGGATCCATTCCCCACTCTGACCCTGTCCCTCCTCTTTTTGAAACCTGTCCATGGCTGCCCGTTGTCCTTCTGACAAATTCCAAACCTCCTACCACATCGATCACTTAGCTCCAGCCACACTGAACCTTCCCTTCAGGCCCTATGCTGCACCCCCCGCCCGAATGCCCTCGCCAGGCATCTTCCCTTAACTTCCACTCAGCCTAGGAGCCTCATCTCAGATCCCACCTCCCCCGGGAAGTCTCCCCTGATTCCCCCAGGCTGAGCTAGGTGCCCTCTCTGTTCCTACAGTCTCTTGTCCTTCCCTGAGCCCGTAAATATCATGGATGGGTTTTGTACTTTGCTCTTTTCTTATCTTTCTACATCATTACTCAGAGACTCTTTTTTTTTTTAATAATTTTTTTTCAATTTTAAACAGATAATATACTATTTTCAAAAATTCAAACAGCCTGAAAGGGAACAGGATGATACGTAAGTTTCCTTGCCACCCCTACTAATTCCCCAATCTCCCTCCTCAGAGGCAGTCTCTGGTGCTTGTTTCTTAGGTGTCCTTCTGGAAATTTTCTAGGCATATCCAACTATACATGTGTTTAAATAGACCCTGTTTTTTACACAAATGGTAGCACACTACATATACTTCTATATCTTTCTGTTTTCCTCTTAGCTGTATTTCTCCATATCAGTTCCTGTAGACCTGCCTCATTCTTATTAATAGCTACCCAGCATTCCATGTATGATGGTTCATAATTTAGTCTTCTACTGATGACAGCAATTCAATTACGGGACCCAGCTTCTGGTACAGCTCTTGACTTACTGGGGCTCCATGAATGCTTACTGAGTGGATGGATGGAGGGTATGTGAGTGGATGGATGGGTGGGTAGATGGATGGGTGAGTGGGTGGGAGGATGGCTGGATGGAGAAACAGAGGCTCAGAGAGGTGAAACGGCTTGCCTCAGATGACACAGCAAGGAAGTGGTAGGTTAGAGCTCCAGCTGAGGTCCTCTGCCCACCTCCCACCCCCACCATGGCTATGACCACATCTCTAATTTAACCTTTCCTAGATGTTATTCCTGGATTCTGGCCACTTGGGACCACATCAAAATGCACTTTCACAGCTTCCCATTAAGAACTGTCCTGTCAAAACTAGCTGTCTCTATCATGGCATCTTCTTAAAAGGCCAAGCAAATGAGGGGTGACTTTTGATGACTAAGGCCCCTTGAACTTGAGACAAGAGAGTAGACTCTGTGTCCATCCTCGTGATGGGACAGAAGACTTTCGGGTCCCACTGTGTCTTGGCAGAGTTAGGGGGACCCTGCAGATGAGCCCCAGCCCCAACCGGAAGATGGATGTGGAGCACATCTCTCATTGGTGGCTTTGGGGCCTGTCCACTTGTTTCCTCCATCCCTCAAGATGATATCAGCCAACCTCCCCAGAGAAGACTGTTTCTGCCCAGCAGCAGGGCACAGCAGAGTGAGCTCGGCGCGCCGGTGTCAGAGCCGGTGGGTTCAAACGGCGCCTACCCCGTGTGACCTTGAACAAGAGACTTCAACCACCCCAAATCTCCGTGTATTCATCTGCAAAATGGGATGATAATAGTACCTACCTGGTCTGGTTGACATGACCATTAGATGAGATGAAGCATGTAAAGCATGTGGCATATAAAAAAGAGTGCAGGGCTTCCCTGGTGGCACAGTGGTTGAGAGTCCGCCTGCCGATGCAGGGGACGCAGGTTCGTGCCCCGGTCTGGGAAGATCCCACATGCCGCGGAGCGGCTGGGCCCGTGAGCCATGGCCGCTGAGCCTGCGCGTCCGGAGCCTGTGCTCCACAACGGGAGAGGCCACAACAGTGAAAGCCCCGTGAACCGCAAAAAAAAAAAAAAAAAAAAAAAATTGAAAAATAAATAAATAAATAAATAAGAGTGCAGGGCTTCCCTGGTGGTGCAGTGGTTAATCCACCTGCCAATGCAGGGGACACGGGTTCGAGCCCTGGTGCGGGAAGATCCCACATGCCGCGGAGCAACTAAGCCCATGTGCCACAACTACTGAGCCTGCGCTCTAGAGCCTGCGAGCCACAACTACTGAGCCCATGTGCCGCAACTACTGAAGCCCAGGCGCCTAGAGCCTGTGCTCCGCAACAAGAGAAGCCACTACAATGAGAAGCCCGCACACCGCAACAAAGACCCAACGCAGCCACAAACAAAATAAATAAACAAATTTAAAAAAAAGAAGAGTTCATAGACGTTACTGTGATTGTCATGATTACGCATGACTCTTCAGCCCTAGCTACATACCAGACACAGTTGCTGGGTGTTTTATATAGATTAGGCTCATTTATTCTGCACAAAAATCCTAAAATTCTATGATTATCCCATTTTACAGATGAAGAAACTAAAAGGTAGAGGGATGTGTCCAAGATCACAGAGCCAGGAAGTGGCTGCAGCAGGATTCCAGCCCAAGCTCTTAGCTTGCGACTGGTCTATTCTCTCTACTGCTGTTATCGTTATTATTGTTAGCATTGGTCTTATTATTCCTCATAGCAACTGTTACTATTACTACTATTGTCACTACTACTGCTACTATTACTGTTTTTAAAATACTATAGGGAATTCCCTGGCGATTCGGTGGTTAGGACTTGGTACTTTCACTGCCGGGGCCCAGGTTCAATCCCTGGTCAGGAACTGAGATTCCGCAAGTCACGCAGCATGACAAAATTAAATTAAATTAAAAATTAAATGAAATTAACACAATACAATAAAATAAATGTAAAGTAAAATACTATAACTTCCAGGCTTCCAATCTATGATGTCTTTGCCTTGAGACGCACCCTCCCAGCAAGGCCTCCAAAAGTACAGAAAGTCGTCGTCTGGCTGTCCCTGTGCAGGGGACACACAGACGTGACTTCTGTCACACGTGGCTTGATGGGCAAGCTCACTCCACAGTGCTTGGTCAGACACAGGGCACAGCCTCAAATACCACCAGCACCCTCCCCGCCCAGCTATCTTTGGAAATGTCGTGTTAGACACTCCAGCCCCTGGCCTCATCTCAGAGAAGCCCAGATCCCGGAATAACTCCAGAAGGCCCAGGCCCCACAGCTGAGGACAACCCTTAATGCCCCAGAGCTGCTGGTGCAAAAGAGGTTCCAGGGGCCTCCATCTGCCCCCCGGGGCCTCAGGCTGATGGATCAGAGGGAGCCCCAGTGGGGAAATCAGCCTGGACCCCCCCCCCAAACACCTCCCATCACACACGGCCCCTTTGAACCGAACCACAGGATATGAAGGTACAACCTTGGATGGGGACCTAGGGACATGGGTTCTAATCCCAGCTCTGCCATGAGCTCTCTATGGGACTGTAGGCAGGTACCTAACCTCTTTGAGCCTTGATTTCCCTTCCTGAAAAATCAGCAGGATACTAGCTCCTAAGTCAGAGGTTTGTTGTAAGGATTAAAAGAATGATCCCATGTAAAGTAAAAAAAGCACCGTGCCAGGCATGTAATAAGCACTCAATAAATGTTAGCTATCGTCACCATCATCATCATCCCCGTCATCACCACCATCACCCCCATCATCAACACCACCCCCATCATCGTCACCATAACCATCCTCAATACTATCACAGTTGTCATTGTCATTATCATCACCACCACCATCGCCATCATAATTAGCAACATCATCATCACCAACATCAGCGGCGGCAACACTGTCACCATCGCGGTCACTGCCATCATCATTGTCACCAACATCACTGCTATGGACTCCATTGCACCCCCCTCCCCCAAATTCATATACTGAAGCTCAAACCTCACTGTGACTATATTTGAAGACAGGGTCTTTAGGAGGTAATTAAGGTTAAATGAGGTCATAAGAGTGAGACCTTAAAAGCAGAGGTCTCTCCACACGCGCTCAGAGGCCACGTGAGGACAAAGCGGCCATCTATGGGCCAGGAAGAGAGCTCGCACCAGAAACTGAGCCCTGTCAGAACCTCGACCTTGGACTTTCCAGCCTCTAGAACTGTGAGAAAAGAAATTCCTACTGTTTAAGCCGCGCCATCTGTGGTATCTTGTTATGGCAGCCCGAGCGGGCTGATTCATCCACCATCACCATCATCATCACCATCGTCATCCTCATCAGTATCAACATTATCACCCACGTCATCAACACCATCGTTATCACGGTCATTATCATCAGTATCAACTTTATAAACACCATCATCACCTTCACTGTTACAGGTCAGATTCCCCAGAAAGTTGACTCAGATGGAGTTAACGTGCAGGGTGTTCATCCAGGAGTGTTCCTGGGATCAACACTTGTGGAAGCCTGGTTTGGAAAGCAGGAGTGGGCAGAGGGAGAAGGTGGGCAGCAGGGCAGCCCCACCAAAAGTCTCCGCTGACCCCGTGGTGAGTTCTGAATCTGATGGCCCCTCGGCGTCGTCCAGGCCCCTACCACTTACAATCTCTGAATTTCATCACAATATTGGGTCTGAGACTTCATCTTCTCACTCTTTCTTCCAAAGGAGATTTGCATCTTACAAGAAGAAGAGCGAAAAGCCAGGCTTAGTGTAAATCATTAATGGAGGAATCCCAGGCATCTGCTGGGCTTACCATCTGGCGGCAAAGGAGCTTTGGGGGAGTTTCTCACACTGTCTCATTTGCCCTTCAGCCCCGGATTCTCACTCACTTTCCCACCACAGCAGGCCCCTGGGGACCATCTCCCTTCAAGTGGGTGCTCATCCCTTCCAACCCCGAAGGCTCGGGCCAGCGTGGCCCTGCTTCCTGGCAAGTCTTCTGGGGCGGCCGCCGGGATCTGAGTCTCCTCTCGACCTTTCCCACTCTTTTTCCTAAGAAGCTGAACCAAAGGACAAGCTGCTCGTGCAGGCCAGTCCTTTTCTGGCTGAGCAGAGGGCCTCAAGGGACAGAGCCTGGGTCCGCGAGGCCTGCGCAGAGCGGCTATGGGCAAGTGTGGGCCTCTCCCATTTGTCCCCCTCCGACGGTCAGCCTGGGAGGGGCCGTTGCAGGGTGAAATGAGACCATACAGGCGAAGTGCCCAGGACAGCCGGGCACACAGTAGGTGCTTATTAAATGCTCATTAATCCACAGGACAGGCCCTTAGCAGGCAACACAGGGCAGGAGAAGGAATCACGAGGGGGATCTCGCCCCCTGATTAATGTCAGGCAACAGCTTCCCATCAAGCCTCTCTCTGGCCTCCAAGGCCCTGCCTGTCCCCGCTTTTGCCTCCCTCAGCCCACTGGCCTCCCTGCTGTCCCTCAAACTCACCAAACTCATTCCCACCGCAGGGCCTTTGCACTGGCTGGTCCCTCTGCCTGCAGCCCTCTTCCCAGAGCTTCCCAGGGCTGCCGCCTGCATCCAGGTCTCACTTCAAATGCCACCTCCCCAGACAGGCCTCCCCCACCCACCCTGGCATCACACTGTTCACAGCCGTCCCAGAGCATATCGCTCTGGATTTCTCCTCCTCAGGGAAAGCATACCTGAGGATTCATGAAATCTCGGATGCCTAGAACGGTAACTGCGTACAATACAGGAGTTGGTGCCAAAGCCTTATTCTGGCCACAGTCCCTGGAAAAAGCTAGGAGGCAAGACGCCCGTTCCTTACTCTCTGGGCAAACCTTTCTCCCTCTCTGTATCTGCGGTTCCTCTGTCTGCAAAACCAGGGGGCTGAACCCAATGCCTCCATATTCCCTTCCAGCTCAAACAAAAAGATTCCACATCCTTGGATAACTTCTCATTTTAGCCCATAACCAGCTCACGCCAGAACATGATTCATCTCTGCCGCTTTTGCCTAGCAACCCAGCCCTTCTCCCCACACCCCGGACCAACCCCGCCCCCAACCAAGACAAATTCCTGCCTCACCACACACCCGCCCCGCGCCCACCCCTCCTCCGGCACCCCAGAGAGGAATGCGGGGCTTCAAGATCCTCCCCTGTCTGTCTGCCACCAGCATTTTAATGCACCCTCAGAATGTCTCGAGCTATGTCTGGAACCAGATGGGGAGGGGGGCTGGTCCCCCCTGGGATTAGCACAGGAAACGGCAGCAGAAGTCAGGCAGGCGGAAAGCGCTGACCCAGCACGGGGAGATCATTTCTATTCTGATGCCTCACCCTCCTCTACCGTCAGGCTCCTCGGGCCTGGAAAAGTGTCTGTGTTTAGGGAGAGAGAAAGAAGGGACAGGGAAAGTGGACGAGGGAGAGCGAGGTTCCGGGCTTGAGGCAAAATCAGTTCACCCAGATTGTCCCAGGGGTGTCTCCATCCAGTGCCCCACGGTGAGAGAAAAGAACTGTCTCATCTTTGTAGAGACTGGAAAGCATTTGATAAACTTCAATACCCATCTGCAACTCAAAAATCCTGGCAATCTAAGAATAGAAAGGAATTTCCCTAACTTGAAAAGAGGACATTTACCAGAAAACTACAGCAAACATCATGCTCACGGGAAAACTTTGGAAGCACTCCCATGAAGACAGGGACAAGGCAAGGATGTTCACCACCACCATCACCTCCACCATCACCTCCGCCACCTCCACCATCACCTCCACCAGCATCTCCGCCACCTCCACCACCGACATCTCCATCCACGCCCACCAACATCGTGACCACCTTATCACCATCACCTCCACCACTCCATCCCCACCGCCATCATCTCCACATCTACCACCAGCATCACACAAAAAACAAGTGAAGGGCATAGACAGGAAGTGAGGAAACTGTCACTCATGGCTGGATCATCTACCTAGAGATCATTCTTGAATGAACACTGACAGAGTCAGGTGATCTGCGCTGGAGACCAGACTTGGCCGTTACCTTTCTGGGTGGCTTTGGGTCTGTTTCCCCATTTGTAGCTGGAGTGGTAGGACTATACCAATTGTTTGCAAACTCTGCTCCACTGAGCCCTAGGGGCCCCTGCAGAGGCGGAAAAGGGGGCAAACAGGTGCCCTCTGGGTATCCCAACCCCCCCTTCCAGGATGCAGCTCTGCTTTCATTTAACTTAGGATTCCTGGGAAGAGTTTGTTCAAACACAGGATTCTGCAGCTCAAAAAGCTGAAAATCAGTGGGTACCCCACCAATACACGTGGAAACTAAGGAGAGAAACAGGTAATTCATAGGAGAGGAACTCCGTGAGGTTAAAAGCTCCTCTCTTACCTGTAATCAGAGAACCGTAACGAAAACAACAATGGAATACCACTTCTCATCTCTTTGACTGGAAACTCACAGTGTCGTCAAGGGTATGGGGAAACGGAACCACACTTAGACCAAGACAGGGATGGAAATTGGTGACGCATCTTGGAAAAGTCTTTTGGCAACAACTCTGAAAACGCAATACTGGTACCCTTTGCCTCGGCAAGCCCCCCAGTAGGACCTGGCGTCTGCAAAGACACCCACGTGCAGGATGGCCTGGGAACCATGTGACGACTCAAGGGCCGTCCAGCTCTGCCGCCTGTGATCCCTGTTCTCCAGCTCGCCCAGGTCCCACTCTGCCCAACACCTGACCCAGAGGCACCCTGAACTGGCTCTGTTCTAGGGATACCTGGAGCCCGGGTAGCAGAAGTCTGGGCTCACACTTCAAACAGGTGACTCCCAGGTGTGAGTCCCCTACGCCAGGGCCGCCCTTTCCCCTAACGTAAGATAGAACCGCAAGGAGGATGAGCTGCCAGGCCAGACCCAGGACCTGAGCCCTCTCCCAACTCACCCGCTGTGTGACAAGTCCCTTCGCCCCTGGGGTACCGCATCCGTCAACAATTTACTGCGCAGGGACGCTCCCTCGTTGGTTCAAGGAAGCTGATCAAACCGACTTCGTAGTGATTTTTCACATGAAATCATTTATGTGAAAAGCAAACTGGGAAATGTTGACGATAGGTTTTATGTCCAGACCCTTTCCCCAGAAGCGAATCCTCTCTGAATATCCTCCCACTCAACAGGACTACCATCTCCTTAAGCCTCCCGCAGCAATGGGCACATAAGGGGTTTCCCTTTTCGTCACTTATTCTAAACAACGCTGGCACCAACATCCCATCTCAGGGCCCACACACAGGTATTTCTGTAGGCAGATTCCAGAAGAGAATCTCTGGGGCAAAGGACCAGGACACAGACAACCTTGGTAGACGTTGCAGTACGGCCCTCCAAAAGGCCCCCCTCTCTCTCCCCGCAGTCTACTCAAAACCAGACAGTGCGGAGATCAGATCCGTACAAAGATGAGGTGTTCTTCTCTTGTGAGAGGCCAGGGGAAAAATTCAGAAGTGTCTCTAACTGGCTCCCCAGTGGCTGGCCCGGTCCTTCCAGCCAGAGCTCGTGCTACGGGCCAGGCTGCAGGGAAATCGGCCCTCGGGCCCAACTGGCTCGACTTACCTTAGATGGAAAAGGGCTTCCTGAGACTGAGGGTTTGCTCAGATGCTGGAGAGACCGTCAAGGAACTGGGAGAACTCGTCCAGGGGTCTCTTAACTTGGGGGGAGGTTGATCTCCCTGGGGATGGATTCGAGAGGGTAAAAAAGCCAGGTTCTTCCAAGATCTTCTCGTCCAAGAATTGAGTGATTCTTTTTACTTCCGGAAAAATGGCGTCCTGCAGCCCCTCCCCCAGCTGCTGACAATAATGGCTCACACGGGAACAGAGCTCGAGGCCCGCCACTGGGTGGAATCTTTAATCCAGATCAAGCCTCCTTCTTCCCTTTGTGGGAGAGGCAGCTGAGGTCCAGAGAGGGTGAGCAACTTTCCTCAGGCGGCACAGCCAGGGACTGGGCAGAGCCAGACCTCCACCCCGGGGCTCCAGACCCAGGGCCAGTGCCTGCCTGGGTCCCCACCTCCAAGTTCACGCCTCCAGAGAGCTCAGGGCTGTGAGCTTGACCCTGGACCCTGTGGACTCTCGGCGGCGTCCCCATGCAGCGTCTGGGGCGGGAGCAAAGCGTTGGCTGGCGTTCGACAGACTACCTTGGTCATTCCCGGGCCACGTGGCTTCGCAGACCCCTTCAGCACACTCGGTAGTGAGGGGAGACAGGCCGCCTGCTGGGTGGTGGCGCAAGGGGCTGGGGTGCCACCCTCCCCCCACCGGAGTGCCCGCCCCACGCAAGGCGCGCGCAGGCGCAGTTTGTGAACAGGAGGGGCCAGACTCCGCTGCCAACGGTGGTCAAAGCCCTCTTTCCTGCCTTTCCTCCTCGCAGACCACAGTGGATGCAGCCCCCGGCAGCTGTGGTGACGCCCCTGCCACCCGCTGAGCTGTGGGGTCACATGGAAGTCTGGACACATTGGCTTTGGGCCCCCTACTCCAACCCCATTATTCTGCATTCATGCACTCATTCATTCATGAATAGGCTTGTAGGCCTTGTGGAGCTGTGGTTAGAGCACTTCCTATGGGATACGACAAGCGCAGGACGTTCAAAGCCTGGCTCAGGGTCTTTCTGGCTGCGTGATCTTGGGCGAGTCACTTGGCCTGTCTGAGCTTCCGTGCCTCCCTCTAGAAGGTGGATAATATCTACACCGCCCTCAGCTTTGTGAAGACACAGTGTGTAGGAAGTGCTCAGTGCCACACTTGCCACACAGTGCATGCTGAAGCAGTGATGGAAACAGGCCCTCGTGGTGGGATTTAAACCCTGAGGAAGGGCACAGGTGGGAGATTTGGGGGCTCAGGGGGTCTCTCACGTGCTCAAGCAGCATTTTCTTATCTGATTCTCACAGCAGGGCAGGACCTGTGGTTTCACAGGGAAACACTGAGGCTCCGAGAGAGGGCGGAAGTTGCCCCAGGTCACGCAGTCTGGAGGTGGGACATGAATGCTGGGATTCGAACCCCAGCCTTTCGGAGATGTAGACACCTTCTGCCCTTCCCCCACGGTGCCTGAAGGAGTTTCTGGCCAGTCTAAGCATTTGGTTTGTTTTATAGAGGGAAACACAGCAGAGAGGGGAGGAGAGATGTTCCAGGTCATCAGGCAATTAATCCCACTGGGTCCCCCTCCCCTTTCCAACCTAGAAATAGCCCCAGTGCCTGCCCCAGATGGGCCCCAGTCCCTGGGCTCCCCAGCCCGTGTTGCCGGCCACGCCTCCAGCCGTGCCTGCCAGACAACGTTCAAGCCCTGGCTGGGGTCACTGCACCCCAGAGGGATAGGGGGAACAGCTGCAGCATGACCCCTAGCCCCCACTGGTCGCCAAACCAGCATCCAAGCATCTAGAATCGCTGATCTCTTGATTCTGAAGCTTCTAAACCTAGACCTGGAAAGAAGAGGTAACTTGCAGAACAGCCAGACCTTTAGACACAGAAGTTTCCCTCTTTTCTCTTCGTGGGACACCGCACTTCACAGTTTACAGCTAACAAAAGCTCACATTCACTGAGCACTCGTGGGGGCCTGTTCTAAGCCCTTTAAGGGAATGAACTCAACTCCCACCAACCCTCCAAGGTCCTGTTTCACAGATGAGGAAACTCAGGCCCAGAGAGGTTAAGTGACTTGCCCAAGGTCACACAGCTGGGAGGTGGCAGAGTTGAGATTCCATCCCGGGTCATCTGAACCCCTAACCACCAGGCTACCCTGCCCTGCACCTTGTAAAGTGCATTCACATCTATTAACCTCACAGTATTGTGGGGAGACAGGGCAAGGGCTGTGGCCCCAGCTTTACAAGTGAGGAGCCCATAGTTCAAAAAGGTGACATGCCCAAGTCACACAGCTAGGAGGACCCTTAATTGGGTCTCCTGGTTCCTTATTTCCGTATCCACTACCTCCCCCTTCCGTCGCTGTTCCAATCCCCCGTATGCAACCCCAGTCTTTTCCCCTCTCCAGCCCCTCCAGCTGAGTCGGGCTCCCCAAACCCTAAGGGAGAGGCCGCAGGTAGACACCCTAAACCTGGACCCTCCGGCCCGCCAGGGCACCCTCAGTGTCCCTGCAGGTCCCCAGCGGCTGGTGGGACTCCATGCTGAGCATCGCAGAGGCCTCTGGCATCAGGGACCCTGGCAAGAGCAGATTTACGAGCAGGACTATTTTATACTTTGCAGCTGCCGCCATAAACCCTGCACCCGCCTGGGGAGGGGGAGCAGCTGCGGGGGAACCTCCCGGGCCCTGGGGCCAGCACCAAATCCTTCCTGCTATTTCTGAGCAGCCGGAGGAATCCTGAAATTAAAACCTCCTGAAAAAATGTCAAATCCCTATCCCACTCCAGACAGATCCTTCCCCCAAACCAGATGAAGAGCCAGGAGAAGGCAGAGCAGAGCCAGACACAGCACAAGACTGCCCACTGGAGCCCCAAATTCTCACCCGGCTCTGGACGAGACCCAGCCTCAGATGCCCAAGTATAAAATGAGGGGCTGGTCTGAGGCTCTCTGAACTTCAGCGGTTCCCTAAAGTCATATAGCTCAAACATTCTCACTCTTTAAGATTCTATGCTCCAACTACTGGCTGTGTGACCTTGGATAAATTACTTGACCTCTCTGAGTCTCCATTTTTTTCATCTGTAAAATGGGCAGAACTAACCATCATCTCATTAAGAAGGTTGGGAGGAAGAGATAAAAATAATATCAGTAGTTCATAGCACTACTTGTAATAGCCAAAAGCTGGAAACCACCCGAACATCCATCAACTGGTGAACAGATAAGTTTTCATACATTCACACAAGGGAATACTACTCAGCAATAAAAAAGAGGGAACTATTGATAGATACAACAACATGAATGAATCTCAAAATATTTATGCTGAGTTAAAGAAGCCAGACCAAAAAGAAAAGAAAAAAAAAAAAGAGTACACACTGCACTGTATGGTTCATTTATACAAAACTCCAGAAAATAAAAATGATTCATAGTGACAGGAAGCAGATCAATAGTTGCCTGGGGACTGGGGTGGGGGATGCAGAGGAACAGTAAGGAGAGATTACAAAGGGTGACGGATATGTCCGTTATCTTAATTGTGGTGATGGCTTTATACACATATGTCAAAATTATCAACCTGTACACTTGAATAGGTGCATTTTATAGTGTGTCAATTATACCTCGGTAAAGCTGTAAAAAGTAATATGGGTAAAGCGCCAGAAGTGAATAACTGTCCATTTTTAAATGGATGCTCTGCCTGTTATTAATCATTGTGGCTGCATCTGGATGATTCTTTTATGAAGTTTCATCTCCTCCACGAGAATATAGCCTCAGATCTGTTTTGTTAACAGTTTCTCCCCAATACCTGGCACAGAGTAGGTGCTCATTAAAGAATTATGGTTGGAAAACAAAAGATCTAGGACCCTGCTACTCGCTCCTGGACCACCTTGGAATCCAGAGTTTTAATTAATCCCAACGAAGGAAAACTGGATGATTCCAAGTGGCTATGAATGAAAACAGAGACAGGCACTGGGCAGTCACTGTCATCACCCCGGGAGGCAGGGTGGGGTTGGAACAAAGAAGGGGGACCCAAGATGAAATGCAATGGATACAAAACGCACGTGCCCACCCTACCATCAGCAGAGGGGCTCTACTTTTGGACCACAAAGTAGAGGCAGGAGCTTCAGTGCTGAAGAGTCCAGGCTGAGGAGCCATAGACCTGGGTCCAAACACCAGCTATGCCCGGCTGTGTGACCTCAGGCAAGTCACTACATCCTCTGAGCCTCAGTTTTCTCATCTGTAAAATGGGGGTAATGATATTACTCCTCTCTCTGTAGAGTGTGGGGAGGGTTAAATGTGGTTGTGGATGTGTGGGCACGATGCCTTCCTTCAGCCTTACACACATGCGCACACACACGGAGCACTTGCTATGTGCCAGGCACCGTGCTGAGTGCTAGGGAGACAGTGGTGGACAGACCCCCAGGCCCCTCTCCTCGTGGACTGTGAATGTTGCCTGTGACAACTGCCTGGCCGCACCCTCAGACACGATGATTTCATTGGTCTGGGTGGGGTCCAGGAGTCAGGATTTTTAAAAGCTCCCAGGTAATCCCACTGTGCAGGTGGAGAGCCCTGCCAGGTGGGGTAGGATCATCCTCTCTTTACACACATGGAAACAGAGGCCCAGAGAGGTGAGGTGATTCACCCAAGGTCACACAGCCAGGAAAGCGTGGAGCTGGCATTGACCCAAGTGGTCTCACCCCAGAGCCCAAACCACTCTGAGCATCCCAGGAAGTTAAGGATGATGTGCTCAGCACACAACGGCCTGGGAAGTGTGGGTTCTGCCCCTCCTGCCCACACCCCGGACATGACCTCAGCCAGATTATGCCCAGCCTGTCGAGCGATCAGAACAGCGCAGGACATGGGAAAGAGGGCTCTTCAGCAACCCCCAACCCTACCACACGTCACCAGGAGCCCCATTCCCACACGAGCTAGGGTTCATGTCTCGGGGTGGGTTTGCTCACCCTCCCTCTCCCCCTCGACGGCAGCAGCGGGCCTGGCCCCAGGACAGACTCTCAGGCTGGGGGCCGCCATGAGGTTTTACAAGCCCTGGGAAAGTGGGGCCCTGGTTGTGCCCTGGCAGCCTCCCGGATACCTGGGAACACTGGAACCCCTCACCCACACGCTTAAGCCCCATTCTTCCCCCCCCACCACCCCCCACCCCCACTTGGCCCTAGCCACACACGCTCCCACCACGGTCTCCCTCCGCGGCTCACTCCCCGCTTGGTGCCAGCCAGATGTGTGCGCATAAACGGCCCCTCCTGGGTAACTCCATCAGAGGCGGGAGCAGAGCGGAGCGGCTCTAAGCCTCAGTGGTAGTGGGGCCCTGCTGTTCCCTCCCCAAGCACTTCCTTCATTGTCACTCGTTCATTCGTCGGAAAAGCAGTAGAGCCCAGCGGAGAACTCAGACTCCAGAATTAGACTGCAGGCCGGGAATCTTGGCTGTGTGACCTGGGCAACTGACTTCCCCTCTCTGGACCTCAGTTTCCCCATCTGTGACATGGGGATAATAACAGTGCCCACCTCGTAGGGTTGCCACGAGTTAATGATGCCCCCTGTTTAGAGCAATGCGTGGCACATAACAGACGTCCCTTAACTGTAAGCAATTTTCATCATCCTTGAGCGCAGGGGACTGTGGAAGAGAGGCTGGGTGCGGGGCATCCAGGAGGACTCCCAGGAGGAGGGGACATCTAAGCCAGAAGCTAGAAGATGAGAGTTAGCAAGGCAAGGAGGGGGGTGGAAGGGTGTCTTAGGCAGAGGGAATAGTAGCTGTAGACGCTCAGAGGTGAGGGAGAGGTTGACCCCTGCACTGGGGCTCAGACCACCTCCTTTATCCCCCCCAGCAGTCCCTGGGGACACAGGCTGTGGCTAAGGCCACACACTCCACATTCTCTGGAGGGCCCACTGGGCACCAATGGGGAGCCACTGACCAGGATGCTGCTGATTGGGAGATGTCTCCCCGCCTGCTCCCCAGGGATCGCCAAAGTCCGCTTCTGTCTTACCTGGGTTTTGCCTGTCGTGAGGAAGCTTCATGCACTTCCCAGCCACACCCCAGCGCTTAGGACCCCGCAGGAGTTCAGGAAGAAGGAGAGAGCCTGTCCCAGCCAGAGAGGTTGAGTGACTTGGTCCCAGCCACACAGCATCCGGGTATTCGGTATCTGTATTTCGATTCTCCCTACATTCTTGGGCGGGAGCCTGTCTGGGCTGAGAGAGGGAGGGCCCTTCCCTACTGAGCAGGACAGTGGCCATTGTGTGTTATGAAACCCAAACCCCGGCCCCCTCCGGATGGATGTGGGGTCGGCGGAGGAGAGGGGCTGCAGGAGGATGGCCTCCCTGCCCCCATCACCCCAGGGATCCAGCACGTGCTCGCAGCCCAGCCGCATCTGGATTCCAGCTGGTAGCTCCAGCACGGAGGGGGAGCAGTGGCCGCAGGGATGGCCATCAAAGGCGGGGAGGAGGCTGGTGGGCGAGGAGACACAAGCCAGGGCTGCCTCCAGCCCCACGCACCACTGGCCAAGGGTGCGGCGAGTGTGGCATTGTCCCTAACACCCGGGCCAGTCCTTAGCCGCTCTGCAGGGTCAGGGGAAACCGAAACCTCAGCCCCAAGCCCCTCCACTGCCCCTTGGGGGAAACGGAGAGGTGGTGGCTCTCCTACAGACGCAGTAAGTAGCAGAGGCATGCGTGGAACTTGCCCCTGTGGCCACAAGCCCAGGGCTGATGGGGCACAAGCTCCGGCCCCTGTTCCCATGGGCCATCCATCCCGCCCTCCGTTTCCCACACCAATCTGCCCATTCAGCCCCTGGCCCCAGAACGTTGCCCCACCCCCATGCAACAGCCCAGGGAAATGCTCCCCACCTGCCAGCTGATTCACTCCTCCACCGCTACCGCCCCAAGAAAACCAGTGACGCTCAGGCCAGAATAAAGGTTTATTGTGCTAGTTTGTTATATCCTAGCACCTGGAGAGTTGTGCAGAGGTTGGGGGGAGGGGGGACGGAGGGATGGGGAAGAGGAACCCCCCCGCCCAGAGCCTCCCCAAATCAGGACGGAGCTCAGGCTCCCTTGTCGAAAACTAAAGAATGCTATGGGCACAGGCTGCCAGGTGTGTGTGTGTGTGTGTGTGTGTGTGTGTGTGTGTGTGTGTGTGTGTGTGTGTGTGTGTGTGTGTGTGTGTGTGTGTGTGTGTGTGTGTGTGTGTGTGTGTGTGTGTGTGTGTGTGTGTGTGTGTGTGTGTGTGTGTGTGTGTGTGTGTGTGTGAAGGGCAGGGGGTCAGGGTTCCCCTGCTCCAGCCTGTTGGAAACCCTCCCTGATACCCTCAGATTCCCCCAGAGTGGGGTCCCCTCACACACAGCCCTGCCCCCCACCACTTCTAGGTTGCTCTGGGGCCCTGGCAAGAAAGTTCAATTAATTTGCCCCATGCCCACAGCAGTAGCAGGATGAGAGGCAGCCCCTGAGAGGCCGAGCCTCCACCTCCACAGCCTTCACCCCGGACCAAACAGGAACTGGGGAGGGGGCGCCCTGGAGCACACCTGGAGCTGTAACTTCCAGAGTGTTCTCTTCAGGATTTTACTCTGTAGCTGTAAAACAAAAACAAAAGTACTCCGCGGCCAAAAGCTTTTTGGGAAAGGCTAAGCGAAATCAGATTCCATGGGCACCTTTACTGCGGGACTTGTCAGAGCCTTGGGGGGCTCCAAGGGGGGTACGCAGAGCAGAGAAGCAATGTTTCCTCAATTCATTCACTGGACCTCAAAATCTTTCTTCCAGGGAACCCAGTTTGGGAAATGCTCACTTAGGAACCTGTCGTGATCGGTGCAGGACCCCTCACGGAAGCCTCCTGACTGATCTTCTGCGGCACCTCTCCCTGCTTCAACCCCAGGCACCTCTGCATCTCCCATCTGTTCAACCTCTTCCAAACCTCCTAGTTATCCTGTTTCTCTTTCCTACCTCGATGGAAAGCGGCGACGTTTGCATTGTCACAAGGGACCTGAGACATATGTTTCCCAGCGGACGTGGCTGTGACAGGGACACATCCTCAGCTCCATCTCCCCAGAGGAGCTGTACTTTGGGATGTAGGCCTTGGGGCTGCGGGGACAAATGTTCTCGAAGTGGATGAGATTCCTGAGGGTGGAACAGAGACCAGCATCTCTGCCTGTTATAGTAGGATCAGACGTGCCGGGATTTGCCGCGGGGAGTGGCCGAGTAGGGGGTGTCAGAGCACGGTAAGGGCCGAGGACCTTTCTGTGCCCAAGGAGGTGACCACCAGGGGTCCGACAATCAGGGTCGGCAGCCCTAGAGGCCTGTTAGATGCTGGGGGGGACACTGCCGCAAGCACAGGGGTTTTCGAGGGAACCAGCTGAGCCCGCAGCTCCGAGGGCTAATGAGGGAGCTGCTTCTGGCTCCCCTTGACCTTCAGCAGCTGCCACAGCCCCATCCGCCTGCGCCGAGCAGGGCTCCTCTGGCGGCGCCTCTGGTTTCTCTGCCGGGACCCCGTGTCCCTGGGCTTCCTGGTCCGCCTCCCGGCTGCCCTTCTCCTCTTCCTCCGACTTGCCCTCCATCATCCTGGCTCCGTCTCCCATGCCCAGGGCGGCCCTGGCGGGAGACTTGAGGTTCTGGGTGGCGGCGAGGATGTCAGCCTGGAGCTGCTGGGAGGAATCGCGGGCCTCGTCGGGCCGGCCGTCAGGGGCACGGTCGGGGACCTCGCTGAAGGCCCGGGGGCCCCCGGCCCGGTCACTCTGGTCCACGTACTTCTTCTTAGGGAAAGATGAGGGGTAGTAGGCAGAGGCTTTGTGTTTCTGGCGGGTGATAAGAGCGGCACAGATGGTGAACAGCAGTAGGAACACCAGGGAGCCCACCACGGCGATGAGCATCACGTACTGGCGGAAGAAATCCACGATGCCGTCCAGGAAGTTGGTGGGGGGCTTGGGGCCCGCCAGGGGCGTGAGCTGGGGCCCCACCGAGGTGAGGCTGAGGGCTGGGGTCCGGGGCGGCGGGAGGCTCGGGGAGGAGGCCGACGCGCCCTCGGCCTCCCCGCTGCCCGCCGTGTCCTCCAGGAAGGTGGCCCGCAGGGACACGGAATAGGACGCCGTGGGCAGGACCCGCAGGAGGAGCAGCAGAGACGCCGTGAGGCTGGGGGCCGCCGCGGAAACCATGCTGCCTGGAGCCTGTGGGGAAGCGAGGCAGAAGAGACGTCAGGGCGGGGCCCCAGCCTCAGGGGACCCCAAGGAGGCGCAGCAGACACAGAACCTATTCCAGCAAGTCGCTTTCCTTCCCCGGGCCTGAGCCTCCCCACCATACAATGGACCCCATCCCGGGGTTTACACTGGTCCCCCCGACTTCCCTCTGAGCTTCTGGAGGGCAAGGGCTAAATCTTGTTTATCTCGGCACCCTCAGGGTTTTGCATCATACCTGGTATACAGCAAGTGCTCAATAAACGCACATTGATGGAGTTGGCTGAATGAATAAGAACTTACCCTTTCATTGCTTGCCAGGTGCCAGACACTATTTTACATTTCTTACATGGAATTTCTCATTGATTCCTGAGAACTGCCCAATAGGGCAGGTACTACATTCTCCCCATTTTCCAGGTGAGGAAACTGAGGCTCAGAGGGATTAAGTGACTTGCTGAGGAAGAGCTGGGGTTTGGATGCAGGCATGGAGGGAGAGAGGACGGTAGGGCTCAGTGAGTAACTGAGAGAGCTGCCCCCTCCTCTGGGAAGCCATCCTCGGTGCTCCCAGCTCCTCTGCGGTCCCGTCTCTGGAAGATTCATAGGTTTTGAAGCATCCCGATTCTGAGCTCAGCAGAGGCCTGTGTGAGCATGTGCCCCATGGCTAACCCCCACCTCGAGGCTCAAAGCAGGGCCTGGAGGCCCAGAGGGAACCCTCGTGCCTGGAACAAAGCTGGAGCCTAAGTCCTGTGGCCGCCACCAAATGGGATCCAGATGAACCCCGCACCTCCCTCCCCCCGCTGGAAAGCTCCCGACGTGAAGCCCCCAGACCCTCCCGGCCCAGACAGCCCGGCTGACTAATAAATTCCTTATGGCCCAGCTTTACGCAGCAGTCGGCTTCTAACGCAGTACATCTCCCAGCCAGTGTGAGTGAGCCCGGCCGCTCAGACAAACCCAGGAACCCCTTCCTGCGCACCCCAGGCTGCCCCTTGAGAGCCTCTGCCCCACCCAGCAGAGGGCACAGGACTCTGGGTGGGGCTACAGGTGCCAAGACGGAAAGGCCTCACGATGCCCTGACTGAGGTGCCCTCTCCAGGGGATGGAAACGGGGAGACAGAGGCCCAGAGAAGGCAAGGGGCAGGCCCCAGGCCACACAGTGAGTTCCCGGGCTGGAGCAGGAAGTCAGGTGCCCAACGTCTTGGCGGCAGGTCCCCTCGAGCGCCCAGGCCTCAGGCCCAGCTCCATAAAGTGGGTGACAGTACCGACTCACGCTGACTTGCGGACTCAGAAGATGATGTAGGAATGACATGGGGCCACTGAGTGGCTTGTTCCAAGGGACCCGGGGCCACCTGATGGGACACGAATTTGGACAAACTGGCTCAGATGGCAAAACACAAAAGATAATTCCCAGGACATCAAATGAGGCAACACTCACCCAGGGTTCATTTTAAATGAGTTGGTCACTGTGTACTTTTATCACAGGTTACTCATCTGAGCCCCTTTTGTGGGTGCAATTCCAAAGAAGCCCTGGGCACTAACATGGTCTCCATTTTTCAGATGGGGAAACAGAGGTTCAGAGACAGACAGTGACCTGCCCAAGGGCACACAGATGCTAAGTGTCAGAGCTGGGATTTGAACCTTCTTCTTTGTGACTCTGAGAATTCACACACACACACACACCCTGCACACTCTCTCTCGTGTGCCTCAGGCTGGCCCAGGAATGGGCTCACATCACTGGCTGACATCACTTGTCAGCTGGAACCAGGATCTGAGGTGTTCCACAAAGTTTAGGAGCCTTCCTGGGCCCTCCACTCTCTGACACTTGTTAGCAAAGGTTCCTTACAAAGAGCTTTGATCTTTGGGGTTTTTCTCTCTTGCCTTCCCCCGCCTTGTGTCAAGCCCGGGAGAGACCTTTCATGGTGGCAGCTGAAACTTCTCACCATAGACGGCAACTCTGACCAGTGGGGCCTGAAGACCAGGGGCCTTTCCTCGAGGGACGGCTGTGAAGTTTCTGTACTGAAGGTCTGCAGGCAGCAGAGTGATAAGGCCGGTTAGGCCAGGATTAGAATCCCAGCTCCATCTGGGCCTAGCTTGCTGCCCGGGCCCTCTGGGCCTCACTTGCCCCATTTGTAGACTGGGGGCAGCGTAAGGAGGTAAGCACAGGGCCTGGCTCACTGAGCTGTTAGGACCGGATGAGATCACATTCAGAAAGCGCCTGGCGCAGAGCAGCTGCTCCCCGAGGGAAGGTGAAATTCAGAAGCAGTCGAATTTCTACCCCAGCAGAGATGCAGGATCAGCCAATTTTCCCACCCCAGGTTGAAAAATGATGATTATTCTCACCTGATGTGTAAATGTGCTCGTTGTCTCCCCCCATTCTCCAGGAAAGAGCAACTTTCTTACCTCGTTGAGTGAAATCTCGTTGAGCGGCCAGTGAGAAATCCAGGACCAGACACACACACACACACACACACACACACACACACGAATGTGCGGCACACACACACGAATGTGAGGCAGTGAGTCAGACAGAGAAAAGTCCTCCTTTCCCCTGGATCCTTGGGGCAGGGGCAGAGGATAAGGAAAGAGGCCACAGAAACTACCTCTGGATCTTAAAGGCTGAGACCCCGACTCTCAGAGTCCCTCACACCCACCACAACCCTCCCCACAGGGCTCCGGGGGAAAGGTGCCGGCAAAGTGCGGGAGCCGGCCGGGCCTCACAGGAGATGGCTGTGTGACCCTGCTTGACGAGCCCCCTGACCCTTCTGGGCCTCAGTCTTCTATCTGTAGAATGGGCACCCTGGCCTGGGCTGCTCTGAAATGATCGTTCTGCCCATCAGCTGCCCCCACCTCCTCCCTGCGTCCTCATTTTTTCCAGGATGTGGAAACTCACAGGCCATTAAGAGGTGGGGTCAGGCCATCCCCTCTTGTTTAACCCAAGAGGAAACCCAGGCCCCACACTCGGAAAGGCCTGCCCAGGGTCGCACAGCCAGTCAGGGCAGAGCCTGACTGGAGAGGCGGCTCCGAATACCTGGGAGGAGGTCACTTCCCAGCTGTGTGTCTTGAGACCAGGCAGATCACCTCTCTGAGCCTCGGTGTCCACATCTGTGCAATGGGGATAAGGCCACCTTCCTGGACTATTGTTAGGACGAGAAACAGAGGTGGCTGGCACAGTGTGGATGGCAAGTAGTGGCACCACGTGACTATCCGGGACTCCTAGCTGGGAGCAGGGACTCTCTTCAGAGCCCAGCTCACTCACCATAGAGTTTATCGTTTTCAAATGTGATAGCCCCACTTGAGGTCAGGAATAGGCAGATGAGGCAAATCCATCCCTAAGGCCAAGTCCCCCAGCACCTGAGACTGATGGGCCAGAGTGGCTGCCCCACCCCCATTCAGAGACTGGTGGCCAGAGGGGGAGGGGTGGCCCACATAAACCTGGCTTCAATTAGTGGCCTTGTGGGGAGGGGTTCTGGCTGCAGCTCTGCACCCCCTGCTCTGGGGCAGCCGAGGACAGGGACCTGGGCCCCTTGGATGGGAGGCCTGGGGAGGGACGGGCGTCCTGAAGGCTCAAAATCGACACACACACGCGCAGAGCGGCGGCAGCACGGGCGCACAATACACAGACACAGCACAGGCACAAAGACACAGACGCATAACATCTCGACACCCCAGATTGGCCACCAGCACAGATACACAGAGGACACACGTGGACACACAACGGGCTGGTTCTCTGACATGTGCACATATGCACCCCCTGACCTCCCCCCGTGTATCCCCACGGACGGGACCACCCCCATCCATACCACCCTCCCGCAGACCCTGGGAGCACCTACCCTGGTGCCCACTCTCCAAGAACAACACATCCCCTACAGCAAGACCCCAACTGCCCACACACAACTGCACACACGCAACACTCCGGCCAACCCAGCACCGCACTCGGGAGGCATCCAAGGTGCACACACATCCCGCCACCCGCCCCCTTAGCGCAGATCACACACGAGTAGGCAGCAACCAACACACACTCAAAGCTCACACACACTTAGAGAAGCCCCCCAAAGCACTCACACTGGCCCCCTAAACTCCAAGACACACCAGGCTCCCTGGAGAGAGGAGGGGCCCCCAGGACTCACCAGTTCCTCTGCACACAGGGTGTCCCGCCAGGTGGAGCAGAGCAAGTCCGTGGCAGTGCCCTGTGGCCGCGGCTCTGGGCTGCCGTCGCCCCGCCCCTTTCCTCCCGCCTCCTCCCGCCTCCCTTCCTCCCCTCGGCAGGGCCAGCTTGATTTCATTAAGTGGGTTTGGGGTGGGGACAGGGGCAGGGGCGGGGCCAAGCTCGGCCACACACACAGTCCCCCCTTGCTCACACCCGTGGGCGTCCCCTCCACGCCCCGGGAACACCAGATGGGGCATTTCCTCCCTGACCGCTGGTCCCCAGGGCAGTCTGAGGATGACAGACACACAGACAGGGCCGTCCTGTGGAGCACCCACGGCCCAGAGAGCTGGGATCCTGCCTCCCCTTCTGAAGGGGATGAGGTCAGGGAGGTTCCGAGGTCCCTGAAAATGAGAAGGAAAATTCCCCGCACTTGGTTCCAGCTGTGACTCAGGTTTTCCGAGACTCAGGGTGCAGAGTGGGAGCCGGGCTGCATTTAAGGGATGCATGGAGGGTCAGGCCTGAGGCAGGGAGCGAGTCCTGGCACCCACTGTCTGGCCCTGGTCAGGCCCTTTCCTTCGGCAGGCCTCTGTTTCCCCATTTGCAGGGGTGGGTGGGAAGCCCTCTGGGTTCCCTACGGCTGTAACATCGTGAGATCTGTGGCCTCGTGATATCCCAATGGAATGGGCAGAGCAGGAGTCGTGGCCCCATTTCCCAGATGGGGAAAGTGAGGCAGGGTGAATTCAAGAGGCTCACCCAGGGTACCGGGCCCTCTGGCAGACCTGAGGCATCCAGGGGGACAGTAGTCCTTTGCATTCCTTCGTTCCTGCACCATTCATTCATTCATCCATCAAATGCTTAATGAACACCTGTAGAGCACCAGGCGCAGTGCTGAGCAGACTTCAGAGGTATATCAGAGCCCAGCCCTCAGGATGCTCGCAGACTTCCAAGGAGAAGCACACGTATGTAAATTATTTTTTTACAAAACAGAAATGGGTCTGTGGCAGGAGAGAGGCCAAGGGCCCTAGGACGGAGAGAGATCCCCTGAGAGAAGGAGGCAAGGAAGTCGCCCTAGAGGATGTGGCTGTGAATGAGCAGAGTCCCAGGAAGAGGAGACCCAGGAAGGGCATCCCAGGAGGAAGGACCAGCGTGGATAAAAGGCAGGTGGCTGGGAACGCCACGCACGGACAAGGGGCTGTAATTAAACTGGGCTGGAGCATGAAGTGGACGAAAGGGAGGAGCTGCTGATTAGGGTGGGAGCAGTCACCCAGGCAGGGCTGAAGTCTCAGAATGGCATTCATCCATGAGGCAGTAGGGAGCCAGGGAAGGTTTGGAGCAGGGGGAGTACGTGAATGAACAGATCATGACCACCCTTTAGGAACCAGGGCCCTAGGTTGTAGCTATTCCCTTCTATGGTCCCAGCAGCCCTGACTCACCTGCTCAAAGAAGGGGCAGCTGTTTGGAAAATAAAACTAGAAAATTTCCCATCTTCTCTGAGATCACCCCAAACCTTGCATCCTAAGGGAATGGGGAACCGTCCACCAATGGACACACACACACACACACACACTCATGTGCACACAGGCCCCCTGGGGCAAATGGCTGCCCACAGACATGTTGTAACAGCTGAGCCCTCTTGAAGATGGCCAGGGGGTGTCCCAGCCCCATCTTAGACCAGATGGCAGGTGAGCAGGAGTGGCCAGACCTGCCCCAGGGCCCACCGCCTGGGGAGGAGCCCCTGCCCTAATAGTCTGAGGGCTGAGGGGGATTGGATCCCACGAGATCAAGGGGCAGAGAGGTACAACTAACCTGAACAGGGCCTGCTTCCAGCACGGGTGGCCCAGAGGCCCCAGACTAAGTCGCGGTCCCATTCTGTGTTCCTCCTTTGGGGCCAGAGCAGCCCCAGACCGGAGACAGAGAGACCCAGGTTCTAGGTCTGCCTTCACCAGGTCCTGCCCCATGGGGAGGCTCTTTCATCATCTGTAAAACAAGGATAGAGAATTTTTTCTGTTCACAAGGCTGCTGGGAAAATCCGGAGTCAGAGGGTGTAAACGTGCTGGACAATACAAAAGCACTGGCCAGGTGCCAAGTGTATAAGTTTCCTACAGCTGCTATAACAAATATCACAGACTTGGTGACTTAAAACCACACACCATTATTATCTTAGCGTTCTGGCAGCTGGAAGTCAGCAACGGGTCTCACTGGGCTAAAATCAAGGTGTCGGCCGAGCTTTGTTTATCCCAGAGTCTTCACAGGGAGAATCTGAGTCTTTGCCTTTTCAAGCTTCTAGAAGCTACCTGCATTCCTCAGCTCACAGTCATCTTCCTCCATCTTCAGAGTCAGCTGCAGGGTCTGAGTTCTCACGCTGCCACCTCTCTGGTTCTCTCTTCCAATCCCTCTTCCACTTTTAAGGACCCTTGTGATGATACTGGACCCACCCAGATAATCCGGGATCAGCTCCCTAAGAGCCTTAGCTTAATCACACCTGCAAATCCCTTTTGCCAGGTAAGGTGACAAACTCATATTACAGTTTTGAGGGATTGAGATGTGGACATCTTTGCGGGGGGGAGGGCATTATTCTGTCTCTCACACCACGGTTGCCTATGATTACTTGTTCCCTGCAGAGCTGGCTGGAATCCTCCACCCTCCAAAGCACTGGGTTTTCCTCCCCCCATAGAACCTATCATTGTGCGTCAAACCCAGCGGGTTCCAGAAGACCTTAGGGGGAGAGAGGTGAATGAGTAAGCAAAGCCCATTCAACAGATGTGGAAACTGAGGTTCATGGCGGCGTGACCTACCTGGGATCCAACAGCATGTTGGGGATCAGAGCGCTTGCTTCTCCACCAGCCCCTCTGTGTCTTAGCTGGAAGTGAAATTGCCAGGCTAGTGACCCCGTTAAAGTGTTATCAGACCATGTTTCTCACACACACACACACACACACACACACACACACGCACACAAAGACACACATGATCTCCTTAAGCCAAACATCTCAACCTTCTACCTGAGGACAGAAGAGCAAAATGTCAGTCACTGATGGGAGAAAGAAGGATCCCCGAGTTCCAACCCCCCCTCACGCATCAGCTGTGTGTGGCTGGGCAAACCTCTGCCCCTCTCTGGGCTGCAGCCAAATGTGGGGTCAGTCTAGGTGCCCACCACAAGCCTGCCAGTGGTAAGGTTCCAATGCTGTAACTTTCTAAATTTTATTCATTCTACAAACATTCCTTGAGCATCGATTTTACACCCAGCCCAGTGTCAGGCCCTGGAAGACAGTGATGAGCAAACACAGGCACCAAGAGAGGAGACCTGCAATAAGCAAGTAAACAAAGAAATGAATATCTGACGGCAAACTGAGCTAAGGGTTGGGATGGGGCATTTCTGGGGCTATGGGAGGCCAGTCTTGGGGGGCTAGTCTAGTCCTGGAGCTCCTGGGGACCTCCATGAGGAGGTGAAAGTAGAGTCACTCATGAAGATGAGGAGGTATTTAGGAAGGCAAGGGTGTGGCAGGATTCCTAGCAGTGAGAATGGCATGTGCAAAGGCCCTGAGGTAGATGGGAATCCAGCACCTTCAGAGCAGTTCCTGAAGATTATTGAATAGATGAACTAGGTGTATGGGGTCTGGGAACTTTGCCTGTTTTGAATACCGCCATAACTCCGGCATCTAGGATAGTGCCTGGAACACAGTAGGTGCTCAGTAAATGCTTGATGTCAATGACCACTCTGCCCTCCACTCTCACATCCCCAGGCTCCAGCCACTCCTCATCCGTCCTGAGGGACTCACGGTCCACATTCTCCAGCTCCAGGACCTGTTGAGGGGTCTGGCCCGGGTGACCCCCATAGTCCGCAGCACCGTGGCTCCAGGCAAGGGCAGGCCTGGGGCATGGAGGTGGCCGGGCCACTCACTTGCGACCTGCATGTTCAGAGGCAGAGAGCCATGGGTCGTCTGCCCAGCCTTGAAGCGATTCAGAGACCCCACCCTGTGCCCACCGTGCCCCCCACCCCACCCCACTGCACAGCCAGGGCCGAGGAGGAGGGAAAACCTCACCCAGACTTGAGTCTCTGCCAGAGTCCTCGCCGGGTTGAGCCTGGGGAGGGCCGCCTGGCCCACCACAGCCCCCAGCTCAAGCCTCTTGTGGGCTCAGAGCCACTTATAATTATACAGCCCCCGAGGCCACCGGGGCCTGCTCTCCAGGCAAAAATATCCCAAGGCTTTCATGTGGCTGAGAGGCCCAGGCTGCAGCTAGATCACAGCACAGGCCTGGCCTTCGGAGGGACACCCGTGGAGCAGAGGCCTCCAGTCGGGGGCTCCAAGGAGGCAGAGTGTGTGTGAGACCTCCCCAGGCCTCAGTTTCCCCATCTGTAAACTAGAGATGTTCTTTTATTCCCTAGCTCTTTCCCAAGTGTCTCCACGTGCCAGGAACTGTGCCGGGCCCAGAGAGGGCTGTGAACGAGACAGATGCTGACGCACCTCCGCTCGGGCTGTTCCTCTGCCTGAAGTGCTGCCCTCCGTGGGCCCCCACGCCTGACGCACCTGCACATCATCACCACCTCCACGAAGCCCTCCCTGAACCCCAGCCTCTGGGGAGGGAGATCAGCAGCTTTTTCTATGCTCCTGCACCCCCATTCCCTGCCTAGAGTACACTGGCCCGTAAAGGCCTGTTTCCATGTGCCTCTAGACTGTCAGCTTCTCTGGTCCAGAACGAGGGCTTTTTCTGTCACTGTATCCCTAGCACCAGTGCCTGGAACACAGTAGGTGCTCAGTAAATGCCCCTCCACTGGCTGAACGACTCTAGTCCAACCTGACCACGTTAAAGATGGGGAAACTGAGGCCCAGGGAGGGGATTCACTGACATAATTTTGCTCTGTTTCAGGGAGCTCCTATCAGGGGAGACAGTTGAGAAGCAAGTCAGCTGGCAATTCAGAAAGACAACCTAACACTGCAAAATGCTATCAAGGAGATAAAAAGGCCGAGGAGACAGGAAATATCTTGGGAAGGGGCAGGGGCAGCTGTCCGGGCAGCTGTTTTAGCAATTGTGGTCAGCGCTGGCTTCCTGGAAGAGGTATCAGCACTGACATCTGCAGGATAAGAGGAATCAAGCACTCAAGGAGGAGAAGGAACAGCTTCCTGGGCCGAGGAAACAAACAGCAAATGCAAAGGCCCTGTGGTAGAAAGGGGCTTGGCATGAGGCCTCTTCCAGGGAAACCAGACGGGGTGCTGATCAGTTCTCACCAAGGAGTCGTTCGAGCTTGGAAATTGAGAGACCTGCTTTCTTCGCTCCTGGCTCTGCCCCTCATGCACTGTGTGACCTGGGCCTCAGTTTCCCTTCCTGCACCAGGAAGGGTCAGCGGAGGCTCCTCCAACCTCTCTCTCTGTGATTCGAAGTGAATTTTCCACTTGTTTGCCCACCCCAGCAAACAACCCAGCAACACGGGGGGAGAAAAATATCACAGCCACTTTGGAAAACAGTCTGGTGGGTCTTATCAAGTTAACCATGTGCTTCCCAGATGAGAGAAGAAGAAATCTCTTCTCTCAGTATTTCCCCAAGAGAAATGAAAACACACATTCACACGAAGACAAAAATGTCCATAGTCGTTTTATCCATAAGAGCAAAAAAACCTGGCAACTACCCAAACGTCCACCAACAGGAGAATGGATGAAGAGACTGTGGTCCATGCAGTGGACACTTTCCCCCAGTGGAAGGAAAAGACGGGAGGTGGACAGTTTGAATGAATCTCATAGACACACCAAGCAAAAGAAATGGACCCAGTCGAACACAGACTGGGTGATTCCATTGACAGGAAGTTCTAGAACAAAGGCAAAACTAAGCTACGGGGACACAAGTCAGAAAAGCAGTTACCCTTGGGTGGTGTTCACTGGAAAGAGACACAAAGGAAACTTCTGGGGCTGCAGACGTACAATGTCTGGGTGGCGGTTACGTGGGCACGTGCACACAGAAAAACCAAGCTGCACGCTTCAGACGGTCGTGCTTTACGTAGGTTATGACTCAAAGTTTTCTTTAAAAATTAAGAACACTGCATCTCTCTCCTTTTTTGTTGGGGGGGGGGCACCAGAGCCAGTAGGATCCTTGGCTTCCTGTGGCCATGGTGGCCTGGCCAGCTGCACGCTGCCTTGTAAACATTTACATTCCCCAGGGCCCTGTGCAAGGAGCAGTTCCGTGCACCCCACATGGGAGCCATCTCGGAGGGCAGGAATGTAAACACGCACCACCGGCTGCAGACCTGGCCTTGCTCTCCTGCTCTGCCAGCTGCCCACGGGGTGCCCTCGGGCGGGCACTCCCCAGGAGCCCTCGCTGCCCATCCCCACCGTCCATCACAAGCAGGAATTGAGATGATTCTTTTGAACTGCCTTTGCAGCACTGTTGGAACTGGGTTGGGGGGGCTGCCTGTCTTGGAGCAGAGGGGCAAAGTGGGGAGGGCTTGGAGCTGGGCTTCAGGGCCCCTAAGTCACCCAAACACTCAGTACATCGTCTCATGTGTCTCCTGCTCTGTGTCCCCTCACTTTACACTGAGATCGTCTGTCCCATCTTCCCTCTCTCCCATCTTTCCTCTTCTCCCCTCCTTCCTTTCTTCTTTCCTGTCCTTCCCTTCTCTTTCTTCCTTTTCTCTCTCTCTCTCTCTCTCTCTCTCTCTCTCTCTCTCAGCAAATCCTTATTGAGCACGTACTATGTGCCAATCACTGGGGCTACAGCAGAGAACACAGATGAAAATCCCTGTCCTCACAGAGCTTGCATTCTAGTGGGACTGGAAAACGATTGAAAAGATAACTTGGTAATTATATACAGTATGGAAGATGGTGGTAAGGGGTATGGAGGAAAATAAAGCAGGGAAAGGGTAATGTTCAAGCAGAGACCTGAAAGATGTGAGAGAGTGAGTCAGGGAGATGATCAGAGAGGAAGAGCAGTCCAGGCAGAGGGAAGAGCAAGTGCAAGGGTCCTGAGGTAGGGGTGCCTGGAATTTTCAAGGCGTGGAAAAGAAGTGTCCAACGAAGCTGGAGCAGAGTGAGTGAGCGGGAGAGTAGGAGGAAGTGAAGTCGGAGGGCACCAGGGCCAGATCGGGCCTCTGTGGGCATTGGCAGGGGCTTTGGCTCTATGAGTGAAGGCCAACCATGGTTCCCCATGTGTGTGAGACCCTCTCCTCCCCCTGCATCCTTCCCCTCTCCTCTTTATCCCTGATGCCACACACACACGTGCCCTTTCTCTTGAGGACCCTCACCAAGAGAGGGCTCTGGGTCCCACCTCTGGGGAGGCGAAGGGACTCCACGTAAAGCCCCTGCGAAGCCCATGCAGATCCCCAGCTCTCCCCTGGCCACTGGCTTCTGACTCAGCTGGGACCAGAAACATGGCTCCCGGGGCTCCCTAATGAACCAGCTCTCCTGGCAGCTGCATGAGTCAGCCTTCTGCACCTGAGCCCAGGGACAGCTTGACAGAGAGGGTCTTCCACAACCCCCAGATCCATCCGCCAGGAGGGACAGGGCCACATGGGGGTGACAGCAAGGAGGCAAAACACACCCAGGGTGAGCGGAGACCACCTGCCCTTCAGGGACCTCTGGGTTCTGCTGCTTCAGAGCTGGGTGACCTTGGGCTAAGTCATCCCACCACTCTGGGCCTCAGTTCCTTCATCTGTAAAATGGGGGTAATGGTAACACTCACTTCCTTGGGTTATTGTGAGAATGCAATGAGCCTTGGTACCTGGCACTAAATACATACACTAATAATAACAACAGCAACACAGGTGGCACCTCGGACTGACAGTCTTTCTCACAGCATTGGACAGCAGCAAATCCAGAGGCCTGGCATACAGCAGGCGCCCCATAAGTTTCCTGGACGGAAAAGAGCAGAGCAATTACTCACCGCAGCCCTCACCCACCAGCAGGCCAGCCGGCGAGGAGGCCCCCATCCTCGGAGGGGTGAGCCCAGAGGCCCAGGCTGGCTCCTACACCTGCCCTGCTGCCGGGGCCCTGAGTGCGTGTAGCGGATTGATCTCTCCTGGGTAGGGTCCGACCTCCCCGGCGCACACGCAGGCGCTGGCCATGGGGGAAGGGCCCCCGACAGCTGGAAACATCTGGTTTGAATTGTCAGTTGGAAGCACCAACCAGGCAGTTAAGGAATTTGTGAGCTAATTTTAGGCCAAAAGACAGCGAGCTCAGCAGGGCGGGGGTTGCTAGGCAAAACACAGGGGCTGGGGGGACAGGCCTGGGGGGACGCGGAGGCCTCACAGTTCCCCTCAGAGGGTCCACGACTGCCCCATAGCCAGGGACCATCCCTCCAGGGTGGCCCCAGCTGGGCCCCTGCAGTGTGCCAGCCATGTCAGAGCCGTACGAATAGCAAGGACCATTCTCCCCATTTCTCAGGTGTGGAAGCGAAGTCTCCAAGAGGTTAGAGTTGCCCAATGTCCAGCAACTTGTAAACAGCAGAGCGGGCATCCGAGCCCAGTCTGCCTGACTCTGAGCCTCAAATCTAAGCTTCCCTTGATTTCTGCCAGTCACGTGGCCTTGCTTCCATTCTCACACCCTCGCCAACCTTCCTTGCCCATTTGTCCATTCAGTTAATGTTTCCTGAACCCCTGCTGTGTGCCAGGCACTGTGCAGTGAAAAGGAGAGAGTGAACGTGAGGGACAGAGGGCCCCGCCCTTGCACAGCAAAAATCCATATATCAAGAACGTCTGTCCAGATGGTCATCTGTACCTGGAAGGGGAAAATGGGGTTGTCCTCAAGAAAAGTTGGGGGCAGGGATGCATAGAGGGCCCCTCTGAAGAGGTGACATTCAAGCTGAGACATAAAGGATGAGAAGATGCCAGTCATGCAGACATCTGGGAAGAGGATACCAGGCAGAGGAATAGCAGGTGCAAAGGTCCTGGGGCAGGAGCATGTGAGTAAGAAAGAACAAGAAGTCTCATGGGGGCCGGAGCGGAGTGAGAATGAGAGGTGACAGCTTTCCTGCACTCATCCAGCCAACACGTTTGTCAATAGGTGATATGGGGGTCCAAGCAGGGCAGGAGTCGTGTTCCAGAAGCTTCAGCTGGTGGAATTAGGTACCCCACTGTCCTACAGATTCATTTGTATCCAGTGATTTGCTGAGGGGCCACTGAAACTCTGGGGGAGATCCCTTGAAGCCTGTCCCTCTAGGGGGGCTGGAGGCCGGACACAAGGCAGAACAACAGGGTCTCCTGGAAGGACTTCCCCAAGGGAGGGGGCAGCCCAGAAGCCGTGCTGAGACAGGAGAGGACCTTGATTCATCTGCCCATGCCCCGCCCCCCCCCCCGCAGGGTTCATGTGCCCGGGAAAGTGACTAGTCTTTGCCCCTCTGGTTCTCCAGTCTCCTGCCCTGGGCCTGTTCCTCTCTCCTTCTTTCCTAGGAAAACAGTTCCAAGGCTGTCCCCCTGCCAGGCTCAGCGACAGCATCCTTATTTTGCCAGCCTCAGGCATGGGGCACTGGCTCTGCCGGGCCCCCAAGTGGCAAGAGCCTGGGTAGCTAGGGCTACAGCCTTCCAGCCACCAAAAGGAACAACTAAGTTCATGGCCACACAGAGGCCCCTCTGGGTTTCCAAAAACTTCTGAGAAGGGGAGCTCCGTGGGGCTCTCACTGCCGAGTGGGAAAAGCGAGGTTTCTCTACCTCAGCACCACTGACATTCGGACAAGACACTTCTTTGCTGTGTGGGGCTGTCCTGTGCACTGCAGGATGTTTAGCAGGGTCCCTGACCACCTGCTAGATGCTAGTAATGGTCCTCCCAGTAGCGACAATCAAAAGTATTTCCAGACATTGCCAGATGTCCCCTGGGGTGGCAATGTCGCCCCCAGGGGAGGACCACGAGCTCAGAGCCTTCCTGTGTGGGCACTAATAGCTAAAGAACAATGGCTTTACTCACTAGCTGGGGAGACCTGGGACCCTCAGACTTCCTAAACACTTATGGTTTTGTTCCGTACATTGAAAAATATTAGGGAAACACAGAAAAGTCGAAAGAAGCAAATAAAATTCGCCTACAATCCCACACTCGATGGCTAACCTCTCAATAACTTGGTGTACTTCCTTCCAGTCTTTTTTCTGCATTTTATGATCCTAACAGCTATGGCTTATGCAGCAATTACCCCATCCCAGGCATCGGGGAAGGCTTGGCTCAGTGGCAGGTGGGGGTGGGATATGGAGGGAGGGTTTGGGGAGCCTTTGCCCAGATCAGCTGCCAGATGAACCACCCGCAGGGCTGGCAGCCCCCCCTCCAAAGGGACAAGGGACTGGAGTAAACTTAGCATGCCACCTCCTGACCCCCATTTCCTGTCTACCCTCCTTCCTTCCCTGCGCCAGAGCTGAAGTCAGCAGAGTCTGGTTTCTTAGCAGTGCGACCTGCTAGAGCCAGCGGTCCAGCTTTCTGGACCTCAGCTTCCATAGCAGTAAAGTGGGATAATAATTGTCCCAACGTCACAGGTTGTCGTGAGGCCTGAATACGATCAGGCAGATAAAGCATTTGGCGTGGGGCTGGGCATGGACTGAGTGCCCAGCAAATTCCAGCTCCTGTCCCAGCCATCTCTCTCTGTCCTGGGTTCCAGCTCTGCTGTGTCATTGCTTTCTGCAAGCTGGGTTCGGCCTTGTCACTCTCCCAAGTCCCAATGCCTTCCCTCAGCTACCAGAAGCCACAAAGGGTGACTGACGGGGGACTTCCAGATGCCAGGACAGGTCTTCAGGGGTGGGAGTTTGGGGCATGGGATTCCCCCAGAACCCCGCTGTGATCTCAAGGATAGCGTAACTTAGTGGTAAGAACGTGGCTTTCTAATCCAGGTCTGGGTTCCAATCTCAGATCCTCATGTAAGACCTGGGACAGGTGACTTCACCTCTCTGAGCCTCAGTTTCCTCTTCTGTAAAATGGGGAGAATCCTAGTTCCTCCTTCCTAGGCTGTTTGAGGGGATCCATGGAGATGAGGCAGATTCTCATGCTCAGTGGACGGATGGGGAGATTCAGGGGGTGATGTTCAAGGGCAAGGGGAGGTCTGGACAAGGGAAAAGACACACTGAGATGCAGGAGCCAGCCTGTACCAGTTTCTGAGAGCCAGCTGTCAAATTTTCAGAATTTTGTGAGTCAGTTGTTTCACAGTTAAATTACATTATATTAAAAACCAAGGTCCTCAATACTCAAAACTCATCACTGCCTCATGATTTTACTACATCCTACTATTACCTACCCTGTTGGCATTATTTACCTTTTTGTATCATCTACCATATAAATGGTTGGTTTCTCAAAATCAGCCATGGGAACATTTACAGCAAGGAAATTAGCAAGCACTGCAAATCGTACCTTGGGCACCAATCCACCCAACGAGCCAGTTGTTAAATGTATACCAGCACCCCACTGGGTTTGGAGCTGGGTCCTGTTTGAACCATCCCTCCTTCATCCTCAGAGACTGGACCAAGGGAGCTCCAGGCTGCCGTTGGCTCCAAGAGCTGGTGGCGGGCGCCCCCTGGTGGCTCCTTCAAGCACCCACCATCCCTGCTGCTGACAAATCCTGCACCTTGAAGAGAAGGCGGCAGAGGGGTGGTCCTCTTCCAGTAGAGATAGAGAACCAACGTCCTGGAGCAGAGGCGCTCCGGGAGCCCTCAGGGGAACGCAGAGACCTGCTCCCTGCCCAGATGGACGGGGAAGCAAGACCCCAGAGGGACTGCCCAAATGTGCCCCCAAGTCCTTCAGCCTCTGGGTCCCCACCGCCGTGATGTGGAGCTCCCCCCGACTTTTCTGATCACTGCCAAAGGCGAAGTGAACTCCTGTTGTTCCCTTAGGAACCGGCCTCCTGCAGGGTCAGTTGTTCCCGCCCACGGCAGATAACCCTCTCCACCAGCGCCCCTGCCGAAGCACCTTGAACACAACTTCCTGTGCATCACACTTGTTCTAGAGGTTCGGGGTGGGGTGGGGGAGGGTAGAAGCAGACAGTTCTCTGCTTATCCCTGATTCTGTCCCCCACGGCCCTGCTGCCTTTCGTGTTCCTCCTGCCTTTCCAAGGGAACAGTCTCTCCTGTTCCCCCAACCCGCCTCTCCAAGCTGCAGCCAATACCCCTCAGATTCAACATTGTCTCTGAACTCTCTCTCTACAGGTTATGCCCTGGAGTGGAGGAGTCCTGCATTCCCAAAGAGGCCCCTGGAGGTATTTTTCTAGAAGAGAAAAAGTCCCCTGAGATGAATGTTTTAGAAGGTAGAAATGTGTGTGTGTGTGTGTGTGTGTGTGTGTGTGTGTGTATTGTCCTTCTCCCTGTACAAAAATGACTAAAAGGCACTGGGAAGGAAAAATCAAGAGTTTGAATCCCAGCTCAACCATGGTCAGGAAGTAAGCCAGGCTCTTCACTTCTCTTAAGCCTTTGGCTTCCTGATCTGACCCTCAGGGTCCACGTGGGTTTCAGTGCTTAAATAGGGCCACCCACTGTCCTGATTGCTGGAGCTGAAAGTCTTATATCCCATGATATAGGACTTTCAGTGCTAAAATCAGGGCAGTCTCAAACAAACCGGGACATCTGGTCACTCTACACTTAAGTCGGGGACAAGCTAACTTTTAGAGCCTAACCCAGCCAGCTGCCTGTTTGTAAACAAAGTTTCAATAGAATTCAGCCAAACTCATTCATTTATGACACAGAGTCAATCGCTGCATTCACGCCATGATGACAGAGTCGAGAAGCCTGCCAAACCCGAGATATTTATGGTCTGGCCCTTTAAGAAAAAGTTTACTGGCCCCCAACTCTACGTGACAGGTGGTCAGTTGTAGGAAGGCCTTGTAGGATGTAGCCAGGCTCCCCCTGTGAGGAGGGGCCGCTGGGTGTTAACGGGAGATGGGCCCCATGTGGAACAGAGGGGTCAGGGTGGGCTTCTGGGGAGGATGGCGTTGATGTTTAGAGGGGTATCTGGCTGAGATTTGGCGGGGGAACCAAATTCCGTAGGCTTGAACTGGGTCACGGGAGGTGCTGAAAAAAGTGGTTCCTGAGGCCAGCACCCTCTGTCCTCCAACAGCCTGAACCCCGCCTCCCAGCTGCCCAAGGGAACAGCAAGATGCCCCCTGAAGTAACCGCAACAGCCCGTGCTGGGGTCTTCCTGAGGGGCCTGGGGCCGGGCGTGAACAGCAAAGGACCAACTCCCCACCTGAAGGAGGCACCTTGGTACCTTGAAGAGTTCGTTCAGCCATCGCTTGTTTACCAAACATTTACTGAGTGTCTGTGCTCTCCCGGGCCCCTGAGCTGGGCCCTGGGAGACTTCGGGGAAGAAGGCAGAGCCCACCCTGAAACAAGGCCACAGGGGGAGGCGAGGGAGGGCGGGACGGGGGTCACTCTGTCACCAGATGGAAGCTCATTGGTCCACAAAGTCCCAGAGAAGCCTGCAGCCTTGGGCTTTCCAAGCCTGTCCAGCCGTCACATGCCCAGCCCTCACCCTGGGCTCCTGGGAGAGATACCCCAAACCGGGAGTGACAGGAAATGAACTCAGGAATGGTGTAACCCCCCCAAAAGTGCCCCCTTCCTGTGCAGTGACCATGGCCACCAGAAGAAAGTGGCAGCGGGGGTGTGGGCAGGGAACGCTGAGTCCTCCTGGGCACATGGGGATGAGATTCCAGCAGCCGTGGGAGGCATTAGAGGGGGTCAAGAACACATGGGAGAAAAAAAAAAAAAAGAACACATGAGAGGCAGGGAGGTGGAGGCGGCCTCTCCAGCCTCCACTGGAGGCTCCGTTTGCCAGGCCTGGTCTGGTGCCTGGACCTTGACTGTTCTCAGTCCCGTGTAGGGCGGCCAGGGTTCCCACCCTAAACATTCCCATCCCCAGGCGGCTCCAAGGAAGCCCGGACCCATGGCATAGAGCCTGGGTATGGGTGGCGGCCCAGTGAGGCCGCCTGGGGGCTGGTCCTGCTCAGGCAGCCCGGCCGGGAGCTAAGGGAGGAAGCTGTGCAGGGTGAGGTCATCCCCCTCGCGGTCCTCCCCAGACCCCGCCTTCAGGCCCTGGCTCTTGGCCTTGGGCAGGCCCCCGTTGGCCATGGCAGCTGGCCCCTCACCCCCCTCGGGCAGCAGGGATGAGATGCAGACCATCTCGGTGGGGGAGTAATTGCGCACGGGGTACAGATGGTTCTTGCGGGACAGGCGGATGGCCAGCACCACGGTGCATATGAGGAAGATGGTGGCCACCAGGGCCAGGATGAGGATGGCCAGCAGACACTGCTTCACCGAGCTGGGGTCAAGCAGGCCCTCTGTGGAGCTTGGGGTCACAGAGCTCCGGGGGAAAAGACTCTGACCATTTTTCCATTTGTAGATCAAGTTATCAGATGAATTGCCAACTGCCACAATGGTGCTCTTGGGAGGGTCAGAGGGCACAGCGAGGGCTGTGGTTAGGCCCCTTGTGGTAGCAGGTCTTGTGGGCAGGGTCTTCACAGTGGCTGGATCTGTGGGCAGGGCCCCTGTGGTAGTGGGCTCCATGGAAAGAACTGCTGTGGTGGCCAGTTCCGTGGACAGAGCCTCTATGACTGTGGGTCCCATGAACAGGGCCTCTGTGACAGTGGATCCTGTGGACAGGGCCTCTGCGGACAGGGTCTCCGCGGCAGTGGGTTCTGTGGACAGGGTCTCCGCGGCAGTGGGTTCTGTGGACAGGGCCTCTGGGGACAGGGTCTCCGTGGCAGTGGGTTCTGTGGACAGGGTCTCCGCGGCAGTGGGTTCTGTGGACAGGGCCCCTGTGGACAGGGACTCCGTGGCTGTGCGTTCTGTGGCCAGTGCCATTGTGCTTGCTGGCTCCATGGGCAGGGTCTCTGTGGACAGAGCCTCTGTGGCTGCAGGTTCTGTGGCCAGTGCCGCTCTGCCTGCTGGCCCTGTGGACAGGGCCTCCACTGCAGCTGATTCTGTGGATGGAACCTCCATGATGGGAGGGATTACAGTGACTGGTTCTTTGGTCAGAGTGACCAGTATGACCGGCTCCATGCTCACATTCCCAGTGGCTGCCCCTCCTGCATCCAGGACAGCAGGGTCCCTTGTGGCCACCTCCAGAGTGGTTGGCTCAGGTGTTAAAGGCCTTGCAGACTCTCTCTGCTCCAATGTTCCCATCACAGGCAGAAGCTTGGGGGCCTCGGTGCTATTAAGCATTTCTGGAGGGTCCGTCTGTATGTCATAGTCATATATGTCGGAGTCGTCCTCATCCACTTCTCTCCGGCCACGGACAAGCAGGGGGCCTGGGGCCTCCTTGGTTCCATCCTCCCAGGTCTCCCACAGCTGGAGGCTGCTTCCAGGGCCCAGCAGGGCCAGGAGCAATAGGAGTTTCAGAAACATGGCACCTGGAGGGGGATACGGACAGAGGGATGTCAGGATAGCTGTACCCCTGGACCTGCCAAGCGCCCTCGATGGCCACAGCTGGGAGCTCATCTGGCCTGGGGCACCCTTGTGATCCAGCACATGCCTGGTGCACAGAAGACCCTCAGCAAATAGCAGCTATTATTACTTATCAACATCAATGACTCCGTCTGGGGGGTAGCCCTTCAACTCCCTCTACATGGTGCATAGAAATGTGTTTGCCTCCTTATTCTTTTTTATTAAAACTTTTTATTTGTGGGCAAGACAATCTACTGGGGTGCGGGAAGATAATATTAGATCTTCTAGTTATATTAACTTTTATGTCACTTCTTAATTTCTATCTTTGTATACATTTATAATATATTATGAGTGCAGTGGTCCTTGTATACAATTAATAAACAGGCCAATGTTCCTATATCGTCCACTGATGGGGTCCATGAGCAAGTTTGGTGGCTGCAGGTTTGCAGGATAAAGCTGTTCATTTGGCCCTTTGAGGCTTCTCAGAGTCCGATCCTGACTCTTCTCTCCACATCATTCTGTTCCACTTTTCCTTATCTTGGCTCCCATCCCACACAGCCCTGTCCTGTCCCTCAGATTCTCGGTTTTCTCATCCTTTATTGGTGTCTTGGCTTGGCCCAGTTCCCTTTGGCCGGGTCCTCACTCACATGATGGGGATGACAGCACCTATCTGGAGACTATTGTGAGGATAACATGAGGTGATACCTGCAAAGCCCTTAGCACTTTGCTCCCATCTCCAGCTCCCACAAAGGGCAGCTACTTCAGTTCTTTCATTAAATCTATCCCATAAGTCCTCAAGGGCCCAGAGCCATCAACTGCTCTATCTGGGGCCAGGAGATAAACTCAAATCTTTTCTGAAGAGGCTGTCCTCAGCGAGTTGACAGTCATCTCATTTGCCTGTGAGTAGGGAGGGCCACTGTCCATCCTGGTATCACCCCTCAGCCTCCCGAACAGGTAGCCAGAAAGGGCAGTGCCTTTCCCTTTGGACATCTCATTGATCTTTCTACTTGGCCTTGTGAACGCTCACGCCCTCTGGATTTCCCTCTCTCCCCTTACGCTCCCCCTGGCACTGGCTGGTATCTGTGGGATTCAAAATCTTGCAGCTGAGACTCCTGTGGTGACCAACAGCTGTGTTCTGGGGCAGGATTCATATATCACTCGATTCCCTGACATAGCACCCTTCAGCAATATGCAGTCCCAGGCACAGTGTCTGGGGCAGAGCCTGGATAATTTCCAGTACCTTTCCTTGTTTGTTTTTTTAATTGGAGTATAGTTGATTTAAATGTTGTGTTAGTTTCAGGTGATACAGCAAGGTGATTCAAGTATACATATATTGATACATATATATCTATTCTTTCTCAAATTCTTTTCCATTTATTCAATAGCTTTCCTTGCACTTCATGTAATTCGGGGCAGAGAGCAATTGTTCATCATTCTTTGAGTGACTGTAACTCACTCATGGATCCCTCAGCTTCTAGGCTCAATCCAACCTCTCACATGTTAGTTAGAATTATGATGGTTTCTAAAATGCCAGCCTGATTTTATCTTAAAATAATTTCTTAAACCAAACTTGATGATATTTGCACCAGACACATCTGGCTCTCACAGTTGTCCTCACTTTACTGAGGAGGGATGAGACTCAGAGAGGTAGAGCCACTTGCCCAAAGCCACACAGCTGCCGAGTGCCAGAGATCAGATTCGAAGCCAGCGAGGACTCAGGAAGGCTTTGTGGAGAGACCCGATCTAGTTGGAGGGGCAGAAGGAGCAAAGGCTTGGAAGACAGCTTAGCTTGATGGGTTTGTGGCTGCTGTTGGGGACCCAGCTGGGGAATAGAGGGCCAAGTAAGAATAAGGAGGACCTTGAAGGCCGTATCACCCAGAAAGGTCAGCCCCCTCTGTACTGGGTGCTATGAAGGGCACAAGATTGAGGGCACAGATTTTGGGGTCTAACAAAATGATGTTCAAGTCCCAGCTCTGTCCATTACAAGAGGAATGACTTTGACCCAGATCTTTGCCTTTCTGAGCCTCAGTTTTATCTGTAAAATGGGAACAACAAACACTACCCATCTCACAGGGCTGTTGGGAGAATGCAATGAGATGAGGGATTCAAAGGTTCTAGGCTCACAGTAGGTGCTTAATAAGTGTGTTATACACACACGCACACGCACACACACTCTTTGCCTCTGAACTTGCCTTTGGGAGGCAGACTGTTTTGCACAGGGGGTCGAGTTCCTTCTTGGGGGAAGAGAATATGGCCTAACCTTGGCCCCACTTTCCGGCAGGTGGGGGACTTTAGGAATAAGCCACCAGCTCTGGGACATATTTCATAACTTGAAGACTCACACCCACCACCCCCACTTGGGCAGTTCTCGGTTCCTGGAAGGCAGAGCCCTCAGTCACTTCCTGAAAGCAGAGAGGGAGAAACAAAAACAGAAGATGCAACCCACCAGTTCCTGGGTCAGGGAGGTAACTGGGCGAGTCAGGGAGGCTGGGAGGGTACTATGGAAGGGACCAGGTTGTGTTCCCCAATGTGGGCTCTCCCCCTGCACCCATCCCCACAGTCCCCTGCACACAGAGGCAGCCTGGGGTGGAGGAGAGACCACTTAGCCGCTGTGTAACCTGAGCAGATCGCTTCACCAAGTGTGAGCCTCAGTTTCCTCATCTGTAAAATGGGCGATACTGTCTCAAAGATGAGAATGGAATGAGATGCTGTAGGGAAGATCCCCTGATGCTGGCATCCAGCAGGGGTGCTGTGGACAGAGGAGCAGAGGAGAGGGGGGCCTCCAATTCAGGGAGAGTACAGAGATGGTGACCTCCCTACCTCCCTACATTAGGGAAGCAGTTAGGGAAGCTGCAAAGACCTGTGTGAGAGCAGAGACCTCCCCGCCTCTTTGGGATGCAACCGTGAGCACTGGGGAAACCAGCATCTCCCTGCCTGGGCCTGTCTACGGCTACCAGCTTATCCCAGACATCCGCAGTGTTAGCACTGAAAATCCCTCGTCCCAGTCAGTCCCAGGCAATCCAGGTGCCTAGTACCTGCCATACTGTGGGCTTCAAGGGGAAGGGACCAGGGACACAGCAGCCTCTAGCCAGGCCGTGGCTGGGCAGGCTTCAGCCCATGTGACTGAAACCCACATGGCTTCCAGAGGCTCTGTGGCTCCAAAGAGGCACGCAGTTAACAAGGAGAGGAGCAGAGCGTAAGCACTGTGTATGGCAGGTAGGATAATAACTTTAATCTGTGCTAAAACACACTTATGATGCATTATAAAACCCCCACTGCGGATGGATCATTTCAGTATCTCATCATCTGGGGGCCTCATTCATCTTCACTCCAGCACTGGTTGCTATAGTGCCCGTTACACAGATTAGGGAAGCAAGGCTCAGGGCAGTGAGGTCACTTCCTTCAGGCCCCACCTTTCACCTCTTCTCTCCTCTGATGGCAGGAAAACAGTCACTTACCACAGGAGTGGGGTGGGCAGGGCTCAGAGATAGGCGCAAGGAGATGCCACATCCTATTTTGCTTGTTGCTTGCTTAACGGAGGTCAGACACTGCCCGGATCGTCTTCACCCGAAACCAGGGTGCTTCTGCCCCAAGCCCCACCCAGGCTGTGTGGAGGAGCGAGCTGCCAGGGGCCACACCCCAGCTCCGGAGACCGCACCACATGGCTGCCCTGGACCACTCAGGAAAGGTGCTTGTAGGACTCAAGAAGCTTGGGACCTCCCATTTGGAATCCTGAATCCCAGGAGTCCCAGCGTTCAAGAGCTTGAAATCTCAGGATCCAAAAGACTGAGCGTCTCAGCGTGTGGGTTGAGCAGCCTCGAGAGAGGGGATCCAGCGGGGGCCCAAGTGTCCCCCCAGATCGCAGCACAGGTCTGAGTCCTGCTGCACTGGACATGTAACCCAGCAGGACCCTGTGGGGCCTTCCCAGGACAGACCCCTCCCCCATAGCCTCAGCTTTAGCTCCTCCCTGAAGTACCTAGATAACAGTATCTGATGCACATTTCCTGAGTTGTTTTACAGATGCTAAACACAGCCCCACCCCGATGGAAGAAATTAACTACTTGATGACCCCAGACCTGGCGCATGAGGATTGAGAATGTTAACCCCTGTGATGCCACCCTGTTACCTCACCATCAACCAATCAGAGAATTGTGCACGAGCTGACCACAGTCCCTGGAACTCCCCTCCCTCACCTGGCGTTTAAAACTGCTTTGCTAAAACTCATCGGAGAGTTTGGGCTTTTTGAGCACTAGCTGTCCTAGACTCCTTGTCTGGCGCCCTGCAACAAACGCTGCACTTTCCTTCACCACAACATGGTGTCAGTAGATTGGCTTTACTGCACACAAGCGAGCAGACCCCAGTTTTGGTTTGGTAACAGACAGGACCTGGCCCAGCTCAGGATCAAATCCAGTAACAAACCAGATCCAGTCCCAGCTCTGTCGCTTACAAGCTGTGTGATCTTGGGCAACTGAACACACCTCTCTGAGCCACAGGTTCTTCACTTGGAACACAAGATACCAGTAGCGCCTACACTTTGTGGGGTTGTTATGTGTTAAAGTGAGCTGATCCAGGTTGAGCGTTTAGCACAAAGTAAGTGCTCAATAAAGGCCAGGTGTTGTCATTGTCATTCTGCATGTAGGTCCACATCCCTGAAAAATCTACAACCCTGGGACAGCTTTGACACACTTCTGACCTTGTCAGTCAGAGAGAGCTGGGGCCAGGAGCCCCAGAAACCTGTCTCCACAGTAAGTCCTGGGTGCCATACACAGCCTTGGTCTCCTCTGGTTTGTGTATCAAGTGTAGACAATGTGCTGGACACTGTTCTAAGAGTTATGCATGAACTATTAGCTCACTTGGGCCCCACAGCCTCCTCGTATTAACCCCACATGAAAGATGGGGAAACTGAGGCCCACTTGGTGCTTACAGTCACATGGCCAATAAGAGAAGGAGCAGGAACTTAAACCTGGTTGGTCTTGCTCCAGAGCCCTTAAACCTGGTTGGTCTTGCTCCAGAGCCCACCTCATAGTCACAGCTCTGTACCACCTGTGAACATGACCTGGCCATTCTCCGGAGCCGAAGCAAATGCTGCCTCCTCCAAGAAGCCTTCCCAGATTGCCCAGGCATCATTAGTCCAGTTGTTTAAACCATTTTTAAAAAATGTTTGTTTACTTTCAAAACATTCATTCCCATCAGCTCATAAACACCAAGAGGACAGAAACCACAGACATCTTACGGCTCACGCTACACACCCAGGGCTTAGCAGACAGGCAGGTGCTTGGTGGGCGCTGTGACATTGGCCCACTGGAGCACAGGCACTGTGGCTGCCCTACTGCCCCCACCAGACCACAAGTCTCCACAGGATTCCTGGCCCCCACAGGCCTGGCATCCTGGGGGCTCATTAAAGGCGTGTTGCAGGAGTGGACACAGGAGTGAGGCTGGGCAACAGGCATACTGTTGCACAGGACGTGCCACCTGCAGGATTTTGGCCTCACATTTGTCATCCTGCACTTCCCAACCTTTTCTAATCAATTACCCCAGCCCTATCAAGGAGCCTTTCCAGACATTGCTTTTCCTAATTACCACCTGCCCCCATGAAATTTTAATACTGCAGATAAATCTGTTGAATGTTCTGTGACCCTTTACAGGGACACAAACCATAGTGATAGCTAAGATTTCTTTTGCCTTCCCTCCCACCCTCCAAAAAACCCACCTCTCAACTGTCGTACCTAAATTTGCTAGCCTGGTACGGAGGAAGTGAGGTCCTTTCACAAATGAATTCACTGAGACTTACACCTGGTTTTAGTTTAACACTGACAATTTTCAGGGGATATCTGTCTGTCTGTAGACAGATGGACCAACACACAGACACACACCAGCCATCTGTAACAGAGAAGCATAAGCCCGACTCCATCTTGTATTTCTGTCTTTAAAGGATGGGGAATATTTCAACTATCCCTAAAGAAAGTCCTCTGGGGTGCATGTTGGATAAGTGGTCTGATTACAGCTATGAACCCATGAGTAAGAGGAAGATGATATTTTATTGTAACAGTGTGTGGCCACAGTACCTGTTAGGATCTAAGGAATGGTGGCCTTTGAATGGCTCTCTAAATTACAATACAATCCTGAAATTAGAGCTATTCTGTGAAGAAGCAGGGAAGAATGATAAAATCCCCTACATGCAAGCATTTGCGCTATTACATCAGGATGAGAAAAAGTCAGACAGTTGTCGCCTTACGGTGTAAAGGCTTGAAAAGAAACCCGAGGCAAGAGCTGTCACACAGGAAGAAAAGGAAGGGAACAAGAATGAGGATACATTGCTCCAAACCTTAAACGCTCCCCTGGCTGAGCTGGGTCCCAGCCACTCCAGCCACTATGCCAGTACCTCCACCTCTTCCACTGCCTCCCATTCTTCTTGCTCCAGCCCCAGTTCCCAACCCTGGGGCTCAGGGAGTGGTCAGACTGGCTCCCTCTCCTTATAGGGATCAATTACTTTCCTGGGCCCAGGGACCTTATCTGGTATCACCATCTAAGACCCAACAGGGCACCCAATTTGGACTGGGAGCCATCCCAGAGCAGGGCAATTACCCCGTAGGGTGCATGAATGAAAATGGCCACCTGGCTGGGTTTCTGTGCATGCACAGTCCCTTGTCAACCTTGGACTTGTTTAATTGGACAATCCTCCTTATAGGGCGAATCCTTTCCGAATGACAGAATTGTTTGCTTCCATTTTTGCCACCCATCACCCTTCCTGGACAGACATACACATTCTTCTCAACATGATCCTTACAGGAGATGAAAGGAGGATGGTCACTGATAAGGCCAGGGAAGAAGCGTACCAGCTCCACCTAATGGGCCCAAATGGTACACCCAAAGCCCACCTGGCAGCACCCACAGTTGAACCAAATTGGGGTCCTCAGTGAGGCAGCAACGCCCTTTTTAGAGCACTGCCCTAAGTGCACCTTGGCAGGGCTTTGAAAAGGGGTCCCAAAACAAAAAAGTCTGAAAATATTCAAGAAATTCAGCACAAATCAAATGAAGACCACTCTGAATTTTTGGAAAGGATTTATCAGACCTACAGACATTATACTGATGCCAATCCCAAGGGCCCTAAAAATACTAGAAAGGTAAACATGAACTTTATCGGGCAAAGTGCCCCAGATATCAGGAGAAAGTTACAAAAATTAGATGGTGCATTTGGAATGAATCTTTCTCAGTTGGTAGACTTTGCTTTTAAGGTATTCAACAGCAGAGAACACAAACAGAAAAAGAAGGCACAAGGTGAAATGTACTTTTCTAATTGTTGCATTGGATCCCTGGAAGACAGGAGGCTCTGAGAAAGATAAGCCAGCACTAGGTAAAGAACGATGCACTTACTGTAAAGAGAAAGGACACTGAGAGAGAGAATGCCTGCAATTAAAGAACAAGAGGGCTAAAGACGTGGAAGCAACGTACATGTCCAACAACAGATGAATAGATAAAGAAGATGTGGTATATATATATATAATGGAATACTACTCAGCCCTAAAAAGAACCAAATAATACCATTTGCAGCAACATGGATGGAACTATAGATTATCATATGAAGTGAAGTAAGCCGGAGAAAGACAAATATCACATGATATCATTTATTTGTGGAATCTCAAAAACAAGATACAAAATAACTTATTTATAAAACAGAAATAGACCCACAGATATAGAAAACAAATTTGTGGTTACCAAAGGGGAAAGGGGTGGGGGAGGGATAAATTAAGAGTTTGGGATTAACATATTCACACTACTATAAATAAAATAGATAAACAACAAGAACCTATTGTATAGCACAGGGAACTATACTCACTATTTTGTAATAACATATAAGGGAAAAGAATCTGAAAAAGAATAGATATAAATATATGTATAACTGAATCACTGTGTTGTATACCTGAAACTAACACAACATTGTAAATCAACTATACTTCAATTAAAAAAAATTTTTTTTAAAAAGGAGGGCTAAAAAAGGAAAGGAGTGGGGCCTCTCAGATGTAGAGAGGGAAGAATGTTTAGATGATGAATGAAGAGACCCAGGGGCTCCTCTGGATTTATGACACTCAATTCAAATATCCCCACAGGAGCCCCAGGTAAACCTGACAGTGGGAAGAAAACTGATTGACTTTCTGGTAGACACAAGGGCAACGTATTCCATGCTAAACACTAAGTTGGCACAGAGAACATCCCATCTACCCCAGTCACCGGGGTATCAGGGGAAGTACAGAGCTGACAATTTATTTCAAACCACTGGAGTGTCAATTAGGAGATCTGATATTAAAACGTAGTTTCTTGTACATGCCTGAATGCCCTATCCCCCACCTGGGCCAAGATTGCCTCTGTAAACTGAAGGCTCAAGTGACTTTTTCACCAGGACAACTTGATATCAGAGTCCCACCAGAACATGCTTTAACACCTACAGAGGGCTCTCCTAGAAAATTCAGAAAAACAGACAGAACTTGATCCCCCTGAGGTCTACAGAAAGGTAAGATGAGAAGTGTGGGCTGACGGTGCCCCAGGAAAGGCAAATTATTCCTCAATTTGGATTGCTTAACACCAAAGTGACAATGGGCTTGCTTTTGTCTACAAGTATAACCCGACAGGTATCATATTGATTGGAAACTACTCATTTATCTTGGGATAAGGCCTTGCCAGTTGCCCTGCGACAGATTAGAGCGGCTCCCAGAAGCAAGCTTAAATTAAGCCCTTTTGAAATATTGGATGGTAGGCCATTATAGGTGTCTGTCCAGGCAGGAGAATCTGTAGCCAATAGGTCTGCAGACTTGGACTTGCAAGCCATCAGAAGATCTTAAGTTGCTGTTAAGATCCTACCAGCCTCCTACCAGATAAGTAACAATGACTTTACTCTCCCATTTCACTTGTACTTGTTGGAAAGGAAATGCTTTAATAAAGCTATCTGTGTGGCCAACAGGGGAAATATGCAAAGACAGCTCAGGGCAGAGCAGCCTAGGTGCCCTCATCCCAAGTGCTGGAGTTTATATATATGTTCAAGTGCTTGTCTAAGTGTTGTGACAGGGCCATAAAAAGGGGGAGCAGTATCCTCATAATGCAAACTGCTTATACCCAGCCTAGGACTCGGGAATACTACCAGTTCCAAGTTGATAAATTCCATGCCACCATCACCCCCTCCTTGCCCCTGTTCAGCAGGAAGTAGCCAGAGTGGTCGTCGCCCCTTATCCTGCAAGATTGTGGAATGGAATTGACAGTAGGGAATTTTAACAGAGAAGAACAAACCTGACTCCATGTTGGATCTATTCCTTTAGCTCTAACCTTTGTGCTCTGTTGCCTCTGCTTAGTCCTACTGGCTCTCCACCTTTGTAAAAGAATGTCATCTATAGGTTGAAATATTCCCGGGCTTGACCTTTAAAGGTATAACACTTTTCCATTCATATAGAGATTAAAAAGTTGCAGAACAGAAAATAACAATTGTCTTGTTGGAGGTTTACAGGAACATCGCAACCAGAACTATGTGGACAGCTGCAAGAACAAAGGATTCCAGCACCAAGAAGTTTGCAACAACCAGCCACACCCCCTCCCCTTTTAGGATACAAGAAGCCTGAATTCTAACTCAGGTAAGAAGGTTCTTTGGGACACTAGTGGGCCATCTTCTCAGTCTGCTGGCTTTCCAAATAAAGTCACTCTTCCTTGCCCCAACACCTTGCCTCTTGATTTAGTGGCCTGTCCTGCAGCAAGAAGTACAACAGGTAACAATCATATTTCCTTCTAGCCAGAGGCCACCCCCACTGTCTTCCTGCTCCAGCTCAGCAAAGGAGACAGAGAGACAGAGGCCTTGGGTCTTTGTGGGCTCCACGAGCGTCCTGCAGCCAGATGGGGCCACCACAAGTCCAAGCTCGGCCACCGCCCAGCCATGCTGCCATGGGCTGCTGCTTCCCCCCTCTGAGCCTTGGTTTTCTCATTTGTAAAAAGGGGGCAGGGTTCTCAGATGATTCCCTGGCCCCTCTGAAGGCCTAGGTTCCCAGGGAATGCTCAGCCTGGCATCCCAGCCCATTCCATTGAGTTTCAATCTCCCCTGTCTGCCGGCCACGTCCAGTGAGGGAGGCATCTACCACGTAGGGTGTGGCCTGCCTGGGGGGCCGGGGAGCCACCTCCTGAGGAAAAAAGAATTCCAGGAGACCAGAGCCTGCCTGCCCTGATCCTTGTCTATGGGCGTGTGTGTGTGTGTGTGTGTGTGTGTGTGTGTGTGTGTGTGTGTGTGTGTAAGGGGACACTGCTTTAGCTACCAGCCCCCCACCATTCTCTTTTATGCCCCTAAAGCACCCCAGATACAAAAGTAATCAGAGTATTCTAATCATCATTATTTTCTCCTTTGCTAGCAGTAGTATCTTAAAACTAATATTTTAATAATTTGCTGTGGACAAGCACCATTTTCTCAATCCTATAAGAATGTGAAGAACACAGTTTGGAAACACTGTTTTTATGGACCCATAGCCTGAGCAAATCCCTTCACCTCTCTGGGCTTTGGCTTCCCAACCATGAAAGAAGGAGTAGGATGATTTTTAGGGAAATGCTCCTGATTTCTCCAGTTTTTTGAATTCAGAGTAGCCCCTAAACCTGCAGCTGCTGGCAAACCTGACAGGAAAGGCAGAGCAGGATCCGGAAGAGACAGCAGAATAAGGCTACCAACTCCAGGCAGACCTCAATCCCGAGTGCCCAGGGCTTTGGGGTGTCCTTTCCAGTGGCTGCAGCTCAGGCTCTGCCCAGGGCTGCCCCCCAGCCCGCCCTTGGCTGTCAGGCAGGCCTGCTGGTCCCTGGAGACCCTGCCACCCAGCCACTCCCTGTGGTTTTTGCAAGCTGGTACTTACCGTGCTCAGCAGAGCATGAGATGGCTGCCTCGTGGGCCCAGGAGAAGCGGCTTCTCTGCTTTAGTAACAAGGACCCAGCCTGTGCTGCCAAGCACGGCTGTGGCACCTCTGCTGTGGTCTCAGACCGCTCCAACCCCCAACGGCCGTGTGTAAAAGAAGGAAGCAAAAGTGTGGTTACTCAAGGCCACGTGACGGCCCACACCTCCTTGTTTGTTGCAGCTTTGGGGACGTTGATCAAGCTTGGGTGTGTAGTAGGAGAAAGGGCCCTGCTGAGCCCGAGGCCACTCTTGGGTTCCTGTAACCATGAAAACACCTAGAACCACATGGAAACTTGCGGGGGAGGGGTAGTTGGTGGGGGAGGGGTCGGCCCAAGCTGAGAAATGCCACAGCACTACTCCACGGGGATGGAGTGTGGAGGTGAGAGGGCACCCATCCTGGAAGGGAGGGAGTGACCAGATGCAAAGGAGGATGGTGGGGAAGCCAGCAAGTAAACAGGTAAACAGACCGATAGGACACAGTGTGGTCACGTCACCCCGGGGTGAGCCAGGGAGGGGCCCCTAACCCACCCTGGGTCGGGGGGGAGTTGTCAGGAGACTCTTCCAAGGAGAAGTGGCCCTTGAGATGACAAGTAGGGGTGGGCTGGGCGGGCAGCCCAGGGGGAAAGCAGCAGCCCAAGGAGAGCGTAGAGCAGGAGCCATGGCCGGGAGGCCTGAGAACGCACAGACTCTCAAGGAAGCCAAGGAGGAAGGGCTGTCTCCCAGGGTCTGGCCAGTGGCTTTGTACAAGGTGGGGCTCAGGACACATGCAGAGAGAGGTTCACATCCTGCCTTGCACACAGGTTGTTTTAAACTGAAAATCAGAGCCCCAGTGGGTTGTTCACATGACAGAACCTTGATCACTTTAGGAAGCTACAGCTGGAAGGGGCCCAAAACTCAGTCTGTACAGACAGGGAAACTGAAGTCCCCAAAGAGGAAGGGAGACACTCAGAGCTTCCCGCTCCTCCCCAGCAGGTGGGGGAGTAGCCAGCCCTCCGGGGCAGGGGCTGAGAAACTCTGAAAGCCTTACCCAGGAGAGGAAGGCCACTCCCCGACCATAAGCATTCCAGGTACGTCTCTTCTAGCCTGGGTTCACAAGCACTTTGGGGGCGGGACAGTCTCTCTGCTAGGATCTGCCCCGGATGTCCACCCCGAATCCCAGCGCATCCTGAACAACAGCCCATCACCAGACCCACAGGTGTGAAGCCGATGGCAAGATCCCTAAGATGCAGCGGTCAAGGAGAGTGAGCGGACCAGGAGTCAGGGACCTGTGTGACCCTGGGGTGACTTCCCCCCATCCAGGTCCCAGTTCTCTATCTATAAAATAGGAAACCTCCAAAGATGGAAGGTCCTCCAAGAACTGGGGAGGATGCTGATGGCCAAGTCAGAGGGGCACGAGGGTGGCTCTGACAGGAACTTCCAGCGGGCCAATCGCCCACCTGTCAAGGTGGAGAGGGGAACATCCATGACTTTGCAGCAGGCAAGACCCAGACTGTCTGGGCTGACAGTCTACACAGAGCGTGACTGACCATCCCGGCCTGCCCGGGACTGAGTGGGCTCCTGGGATACGGGACTTCCAGTACTAAAACTAGGTCAGCTCCAGGCAAAGTGGGATGAGTTGGTTGTCCTAGAGCAGGGACCAGCCCCTCCCAGGCCACAGGGCCAGGGGACCTGATCATCTGTTCTTTTCTGAATGGGGTATCAGAGGCTGTTAGCTTCACCTGTGGCACTGGGGTGGGGTACTGGCCAGGGGGTCTAGAGCAAGCAGATGCAGAGCCCCGCATCTCCCAGACGCCTCCTTTCCTCCCTGACCCCCATGCAGCTACAAGCTGCTTCTCAGAAGATCTGGGCACAGCCTGGGGAAAAGTTAATTCTGCCACTGTCCAGCCCCCAGTCCCTTATGCCCCTGTGAGCTTTGAGAACCAGCCAGGAGCAGTGCCCTGGAAGGGACCACTCTCAAGATCAGGGGCCTCGTAACTGGCGTTTTACAAGCTGCGTGACCTAGGCAAGTCACTTCTCTGGAGCCTCAGTTTCCTCACCTGCAAAGCCTCGTAATACAAACGCTTAACATTTCCTTGGCCTCTGCTCTGCGCCAGACGCTGTGCATCTATCCTCTTGTAGGCTCACAGCAGCCTTTGGAGGTGGGGATGCTGAGACTCAGAGCAAGGCTGTGCCTTTCTCAAGGTCACACAGAGTCAGCCGCAGAGTCCAGGGAGACAGAAAAAAGCCCCCAACCTCCACCCCTGGCCTGGGATCGTGCTGGCTGAGTATTTGAGTGCTGGTGCATCTTCTCTATACCAGCAAGTGCTCTATGTAAGGGGGAAGGCAATAACTTAGCAGCAGGTAAAGCTATGTCAAGGGAAGACTTGTGCCGCTAAATCTGCCTTGCAGAGGAGGAAATATTGCTAAGAGGATACTGGTTCTTGGTGCCTGTGCGAAGACCATAAAAGTACAGCACACCTCGTGGCACATAAACACCTGTAAGATGCAAGCATTCAAAGTGAGCAGGTTTCCACTTCCACAAACGGAACCCAGAAAAGTACTCCAGAATGCCCTCAAAGATTGAAGCAATGGTATTTCACCTAAGAAACACTGGGAAGAAACATTCACGTCCCATGCAATGGAAACCTGTCCCCTAATGGGATAAGACGCAGGTGTTAAAGTCCCCTCTATGCTGAATGCCTGTAAACTCACCCCTTGTTAGGTGTAAAAGCAGGGGTATAAGAATGTAAACAGCATACTTTCAGGGGTGTGGGTGCTTAGAGGATGGACTGAAAACAAAGCTTACAGTGCCCTGTAAGCATGACAGTGGCCCTTCCTATTTTCCTTTTCTATAATTTTAAATAGAAAAATGTATATAATGATGTATATGTCAGCTTTATTATCAGGAAACAGATTTTAAATTCTACAAGGACTTTACAGACACCCTACATTTCAGGATGGCTAGACAATCTGCTGCTTTTGTCTGTTTCTATCCTTATGGGGTCTTTGGGGGACAGCTCCTCCCACCCCCTAAGCTTGTGTTTTTCGGGGCTGCCAGCCATGGTTTCCCAATGCCCCCCGGCCACAGCGATGGGACCAACGATATCACTTCTCCAAATGCTCCTCAGCCTGACTACGGAAGATCTCCGTGGAAGATTCTCTGGAGGGGTTTAGGAACCTGCTCATATCACAGACTAAACTCTCAAGAGAACAATGCATTCCCTAGAATAGAATCAGGGAGCTTTTTCTGTAAAGGGCCAGAGAGCAAATCTTTTCAGTTTTGTGGCTCTGTCAATAACTATTCAAGTCTGCAGTTGTAACATGGAAACAGCTGTGGTCCATATGTAAATGAATGAGCATGGCTGTGTCCCAACAAAATTTTATTTACAAAACCAGGTGGAATTCATTTACAAAAACAGGTGAATTTGTCCCACAGGCTGCAGTTTGCTGACCCCTGGCCTAGAAAAATGGGAGTCACTGGCTATGAGGAGAACCAGATTGGAAAAGGGACCCACCTGGTCCCCACTGATGGGCAGAAAGAAACACTGGTCCCCTTAAGACTACACTGCTGGCTTTCTCAGTGCAGGGCACATTTATTGAGCCCTGACAAGCGCCGGGCACTGGGATAAGCCACAAGCAGGACACACACTGTCCTTGTCCTCTTGGGGCCTTCAGGTTAGTGGTCAGGCCCAAAGCTACCAGGTAGGGCCACTGAATGCAGCCAGGTAGAAAACACAGCCCTAAGAATCAGGAGAATTGGGTCCTTGCTTCACATTTTCTGTGTGTGGCTTTAGGGAATTCACTTGAGCTCTCTGAGGTTGGCTCATCTGGAAAATGGAGATTTGAATGCTTAGTGCAAAACAATGGAAGGACTCAGTTAAGGCCTGAGAGTAAACAGGTAGGGCTGCCAATATACGCAGAGGCCAACTGCCTCACCTCTTTGACTCCCTGAGTCCATTTACCCTAAAACTCAAGAGCAAAGCCTGCCATAGGTTTCAGGATGCCATTCCTCAATGAATAAGAGCAGAAGCCCCTTCTTTGCTCCAAGTGCAGGAACTCTCTCCCTATGCAGGTTTCAATGGCTCCCCATTGTTTTTAGAATAAAGACTCAAATCACCAGCATGGCTGGCAATGCTTAACCACCCCCCTCACCCCTGGTCTCATCTCATTCACATGCCCCCTTGTTCTCTGCTCCGGCTCTTTTCTAGCTCCTTTTATGTTTCCCCCTGACACAGGGTCTTTGCATGTGCAGTTCCTGCTGCCTGGAGCAGTCTTTACTGGTCATCACCTGGGTAACCCCTCCCCACTCTTCAGACCCAGTTCATGTGCCCCCTCCTCAGAAAAAGCCTGTCCTGCCCACCCTGCCCCATTCTGCAATCTCAGAACCCTGCGCCCCTCTCCAATGTACATGGGATTATCTAATAAATGTCTATTTCCCCCGAAGCCCCAGGAGAAAACCATGTCTGTTTTGTTCACTGTGGCATCTCCTGGGCCAAGCACAGAGCCTGGCACATAGGAATAAAAACTGCTAACATTTATCAGGTGCTTCTCTGTGCCACAGAGTGTCCTAGGCTCTTGATATATGCTAATTTGTTTCATCGTCACAATTGCCCCACGAGGTAGGTACTATTAGTATTCCCATTTTATAGATGAGAAAAACCAAGGCCCAGAGAGATTAAGTAATTTGCCTAAGGTCACACAGCTAGTTAGTGGCAGAATCAGGGTTTGAACCCAGGCTGTCTGATTACAGAGCCTGCATTCAATCAGATAAAAGGTTGTTGAATAAATATGCAAGTAATTCCAGCTTTTCCTGGCTGGGCCTGCCTGCGATGACTGGTCCAAGGGGATGCAATGCTCCCCACCACCCTCTAACCTGAAGTGAGCAGCTGGGGTGTGGAGCAGGAATTACAATCAGCAAAGCCAATGGGTGTTAAGTTCCTTTCTCTACCAGAGTCCAGTGGTGGGCTAGCCTGGGAACAAAGGCCCATTTATGGGCCTTTTGGGAAAATGTGGTCCTGGGCATTAACTAAAGCCTGTTACTGCTGGAGCAGCCCCATCTTAAAGGGAACGGCGTGGCTCCTTGGGCCGCCAACTGGACGACGAAGGATTTGATATCCAAACAGTCCACAACCTCCTTATACTCGGACCCTCCTAGACGATCATTTGTGCGCTAAATGCGGTCGTGCTTCCGTCAGCTGATGGGCAAAAGTGCCGCAGCTGCCACATGGTGACGGTCACAGCCTCACGGTGGGCACCCAGTCCCAACGGCCTCACCACTGCCTGTACAGCTCTGCTTGTGCAGAGGCCTATCTGGTTGTTGCTCCTTAGTCGTTTCTGGTTGTGGAGTGCGGTGGGAAACCGTCCTTATGAAACTTAATACCATAGAGACAAAGAGAACATTAGGTGGCCAAAGCCAGCAGAACTTAGCTCCATCGTGGTATTCACCAGACATAAGCTGGTCAGTTATTGAGGAAAACGAGAAAAAACATACAAACAAAAAAACACTTGTGGACTTCTGGAAATATGTGGATAGGCAAGGACAGGCCAGGAGTAGCTGAGATCCAATCATCTTTGTAATTTGCTGGGGACCCGTGGGGCCCCTCCCTCACAAGATGTCCACTTCCTGTAGGACCCTATGCCCATTTCCCTGAAAATGGAAAAAACTGCAGGAAAACGGGGGTGGCGTCCCATAGAATCATGCCTGCCTTCCTAAGTGGCCATCATGCCTCCTAGTAAGCTGGGCCTCAGGGAAGGGCCCAGGTGGGCCAGACTGCAAAACCTGTGGCTTCCTCTCAGACAAACACAAGTCCAGCTGGCAGCGCAGCAGTTTTCAAATTTACCCACAGGACACTTTGTTCAAGTGAAAGCAAAGGTCTCATGAAACAGAGAACAGGGATATTCTAATAAAAGGCCCAGCCCTGGAGAGGCAGAGGGGAACCAAACCCAAATGCCTGCCCTTCCCTTCTTCCTCCCCACACACCCTCTTTGACCCAAGGGAGGGCTCACAGGCTGCCATGGGTTGATTTGAATGTCCGAAGGGGAAACGGCCGCTTTGGGCGCCACCACAGCCATGACGTCATTCTGTTAGGGGAACCAATGACCCAAACTGCCCTCCCTGGCAAGGCCCAATAGTAACCACTTGCATGAGTTGCCTGGCAACAGGACCTCCTGGTGAGGAATGCAGAACTGACAAGCTACCACCAACCAGAATAATTCGGGAAAGGTCAGGAGACGCCGGTCCATATGTCCCTACCAACCTCCCAGAATCCTTCTCGCTGGAATCTATCTTGGCTGAGTGACGCGTGTGCCACCGGGTAGGACCATGAGTCAGAATGACTGGCCAGAGACGACCCGGAAACTAACCCCATCACCATTAAACCCGAGACCGCGAGCCACGTGGCAGAGCAGTTCTGGGTTCCCTCACCCTGCTGCCCTCCACCTGGGCGTCCCTTCCCAATAAAGCCTCTTGCTTTGTCAGCACGTGTGCCTCCTCGGACAGTTCATTTCTGACTGTTAGACAAGAGTCCACTCTTGGGCCCTGGAAGGGGTCCCCCTTCCTGCAACAATTCCCCTCTCAAATGGGAACAGAACTTTGAGGAGTTCACGTTCAGCCCGATTCTGGCTGCCTCTCAGGAGCTGGCGGCTGGGATGGGAGTCTGCAAAGTAAGCCAGTCCTCCAGAGTGGACAGGGACTCTCCAGGGCTCACTGGGTCAGCTTAGGGTGGACAGTGGCCAGCGCAGGGGCTGGTCCCAGGCCTAGAAGGCCAGATGGCAGTCAAATCTAAAGTGCTCCAGACGCCATGGGTTTTCCAAGGAGCACAGCAGCTGAAGAAATCAATGTCTCCAAGGAGCCACCCCAAGCCTGGGCTTGGCCCTAAAGGTACAAAGATGAAGAACTCTGGACCTCGGAACTCAAGGGGCTCTGATGAGGGAGACAGAGCTGCATGAGGCAGGAGTTTTGGTTGCAGACAAACTCAACTCAAACCGGCTTAGGTGGCAGTAGGATTCCTGGGGTAACTCGTGCAGCAGGATCTCGGGCATGGACTTAGGGAACAGAAGGGACCCAGAGCGCTTTCTCCATCACTGTGTACCTGTCCTGCCTGCTAGCTCCCTGCACCCCCAAATCCCAGGCCTTCGTAAAGGAGAACTCAGATTTGCCGGCACGGAAGGTGGCGGGCTCGCTGGTCCAGCCTGGGGTGGATTGTGGTCAGGGGAGGGTCATAATCTGGAAGCAAAGCACTGTTGCCCAGATAATCCCATAGGTATCCCCATCTCAGATAATAATGTCTATATTTTCAATTCACTCATTCAACAAGTATTTATTCACACCATATGCCAGAATCTAGGGATACCACAGTCAAGTTCCCGTCCTGTTCTCATTCAATTTGGGAGAGACAGAAACTCAATGAGTTGATAGAGCTGGTGGTGATAGGTGTTATGAGCCCTGCAGACACTGGGGGTGGGGGGAAGGATGGGTGGTCCAGAGAGAACAGCACATGTGAAAGCTCAGAGGTAGGAGGCCTTGTGACAAGGGGACATCAGGAGACGAGGTCAGGAGGTCGAGGGCCAGCCTCAACTTACTGTGAGGATCTTACAGCCCTTATTGAGTGGGATGAAAAGCCAATGGAGGGTTTTGGGCCTAAAAACAGGAGTCAGCCAACTTTTTCCTAAAGGGCCAGATTGTAAATATTTCAGGCTTTGTGACCATTGGGTTTCATTCTAACTACTCAACTCTGAGGGTGCAGAGTGAAAGCAGCCATAGATGCTGCTCAAACAAATGGGCGTGGCTATGTTCCAATAAAATTTATGGACACTAAAACTTGAATTTGACGTAATTTTTACTTGTCACTGGGTTTTTTCCAGCCATTTCAAAATGTGAAAAAGCTCTTCTTAGCTTGTAGGCTGTACAGAAACTTTCAGTGGGCTGGATTTGGCCTGTGGGCCTTTGCTTACCCAACCCTGCCTTCATACCTTAAGAGGTTACCCTGGCTGCTGTGGCTGTGTGGAGAACAGACTAAAGCAGAGGACAACAGGAAGCTTGGTTTGGAAGATGGTTAACTTTTACGTGTCAACTTGACTGGGCCAGAGTACCTAGAAATTTGGTCAAGTACTATTCTGGGTGTGTCTGTGAAGATGTTTCTGGGTGAGATGAACATTTGAATTGGTGGACTGAGGAAAGCAGACTGCCCTACCCAGCGTGAGTGGGTAGGCCTCATCCAATCAGTGGAGGACCAGACTGGAACAGAAAGGCTCAGTAAGCAGGAACTCCTTGCCTGACTGCCTCTGAGCTTGGTTTTTTGCTGCCTTTGGACTCAAACTGAAACACTGGGTCTCCAGTTGGCTGACTGGAGATATGGGAACTTGGCCTCCATAATCATGCAAGCCCATTCTTATAATGAATCTCTCACTATGTATATGGACACATCTTATTAGTTCCGTTTCTCTGGAGAACACAGTACAGAAGAAGCTCAGCTCATTTCAGAGATGATGGGGGCATGAACTAGCAGGGTTACAGCAGCGGTGTGAGAAGTAGCTGGAATATGGATGTATTTTGAAGCTGGAGCCAACACGAGTGGCTGAGAGGAGACAGGAACCAGCTGGGAGGGAGGAAGGGGCAAGTCAAGGGGGCTCTCCTAGGGGAAGCTGAAGAGCTGGAGATAAGAGGGGAACCACTTGTGTCTCTCTCAGAGATCTTGACAGATTCTGTTCTAGAAAACATCACTCTGGAAGCAAAAAAGGGAACAGGCGGGCAGAGGTAGAGGAACCAGTTACAAGGCTGTTCAAACAATAGTCTGGTCACTCTACAAGGGGGGGGTTTCTGGCAGGTGCCCAGATGCCCATATGGGAATCTCCACCTTGCCGTCTTTTGTGACATTTAATCCACTGCCCTGGTAGAAACTGGCCAGGGCAGTAAGAACGCGCTTGTCACGTTGGGAACTGCGGTTGAGAATGGCAGTACGTTAACCAGGAGGTGCTTCGTCTACCTTCTACAATCCAAATAGCATCTTGGCACAGAAATGAACCTGCAACAACTTCCTATTATGTATGGGGCAACTTCCCAGTTCTCAGACCTTGTCGCTTAGAGCTCCAAAGCTTGGATTTTGTTGCTGAAACCCTGAAGGTTGATTTCTCGACCTTCAGGGAACTGAGCTTCAGTCCAAACAATGTTTCCTGGCTGGGCCACTTGGTCACTGGCTCCACTCCAATTTTCTGCAGGCCCCTTAAAATCTCGTATTTCCTCAGTGAATGCCAAGATGAATGGAACCATGGTGGGGAGAGGTGGTTTAGAAACGAGTAATGAGAAGATAGCAGGGCTGTGAAGAGGTGAAGGCTGCCCTGCCCCCTCAGCTGCTGTAGCACCTCAGGGGCCCCGGGACTCTGTGTGTGACCCGTTCACACTGTGATCGGTCTGCATCACCTGGACTAGTTGGCCGTGAAGGTGGGGAAGGTACTAACTTTGTGTTTGAAGCCCTCAAGCAGAGCACCCGACACCAGGCCAGCTCCTTGCTCTTCCCCTTTCAGACACTGATGACTGTCCGTTTCTTTCAACCCAAAGCTTTCCCTATACCCACAACTGTCTGCCGGGCCTTTGTCTGAATCGTTTCTCTCCAGGGCTGCTCCAAACCCACCACATCATCCTTTCCAAAAATATTCATTGAGTCTTTCAGATCAGCATGAGGAAGCCTCCATTAAAACAACAACAACAAAAACCTCAGCACCTAGTGATTTTGGTAGCAGAAGAGATCCGTCCACTTGCTTTTCAACTGCTTCCCAACCTCCTGAGCTGAGTGCTTCAGTGGATTAACTTCCGGTCTGACCCGGCTCCCCGGGAAACTGGACCGGCACTGCTCTTCCCTCACGGGAGCTGGGTTCCTCCCCGCAACACTCCCCGCCCCCCATTCATGAACTCAGGCTCTGAAAATCAGCTTTCTCACCCAGTTTCATTTCCATGCAGTAACGTGAAACTACACTGAATCTCAAAGAGCCCACCAGCCTCTCAACTCACCTTCCTCAAGGTTGCAACCCATCTACCAAACTTGGCAGCCACCTGACCCCTGAGGATCTTTGGACCTGGAGTAATTTCTCTCCCTCCACTTTTCCATTCCAGGAACTTGCCCCAAGCACACTATGACTAGCGTCTCCTAGTAAACTCCTTCCACTTCTAAGTTTGTGTTAAACCAGTCGCTGGTGGACTAAATTCCTGGAGGTGGGACAAAGAACACTGCTATCTGCACGTCAAGACCCTCTCGGACTTAAAACTGGACACACTCCACCAGGGAGGTGAAACCATCCCATTCAAACAGAGGCGGCAGCTGGGACTCGGATTAAGCATACTAAAATATATTATCCCATATTGTATTGGTTGGAAACATATTTCCCGGTTTCTGTGGCCTTTGCTTTTTGGACATATTGAATATGTAATTCAATTTTTACGCAGCCAACCTATCTTTTCCCTTGTGATTTATTCTATTGCCAGTCTGAAGTCTAGATAAAAAGGGACTTATTTTTACTTCTAAATTTGAAAACAAAACTACTGACCCCATTAACCACGGACACTGGTGTTGCTGGGAGGTGCTAAGGAGTCCCTGCCCCCAGAGCGACTTTAATGTCCCACCACTTCCTTCCCCACCACTGACTTACGATGCCTGCTTTAAGGTACCATTAATTTCTCACTCATACATTACTTTTTTTTTTTTTTTTTTTTGTGGTACGCGGGCCTCTCACTGTTATGGCCTCTCCCGTTGCGGAGCACAGGCTCCGGATGCGCAGGAAGAGCGGCCATGGCTCACGGGCCCAGCCGCTCCGCGGCATGTGGGATCTTCCCGGACCGGGGCACGAACCCGCGTCCCCTGCATTGGCAGGCGGACTCTCAACCACTGCACCACCAGGGAAGCCCCATACATTACTTTTAATAACTTCTTTCTGGGAATAAAGACATTTATAGGAAATTTAGAAATTCAGAAAAAATCCAATTAATGAAAAATTACCCACAACTGCTACCCTACATAGCAACATTTGTGGTCTTTACCCTACACAGAAATATTCATTATTATCAATATAGGCACATATCCCCCAAAGGGTTTGTCAAAAACAATCTATTCCGGGGTGGTTAATAACTGAGCCACCATCTGCTGGACTAATATTCACTCTTCCAGTTCCCAAACATGCCTCCTGCTACTGTCCTTGGGACAAAATTCCCAGAGGTGAAAATCCTGGGCTAACAGGTAAGAACGTCGAAAACTCCTGATCTACCCTGTCAACCTGCCCTCGGCAAGAGTACCAATTTACACACGCTCCCTCCAGCAGTGGAGGAAAAAACATTTTTCATGTGAAAAAGGAACAAAGGGCACTGTGCAGCTGCCCACCTGCAGAAGGAGAGGTGTGTGTCCTTGACCGTCTCGGGTCTGTGACCCAATGATGGCTTTAGGACGTGGGAATGTGCTATCAGCAGAAAGTGAAGGGCTGCTTCGAGTTAACTGATTCTGAAGAGCCAACCAAAATTCTTCTGGACACAGAACACCAAGTACAGCAAGGGAAGTAGGCTTTAAAAAACGGAAGTTCTCCCTCGACGGGGCCTGGCTGGCTGTCTGGGGCTAATGTGGTAACCCTGGGTCTTCTGGCAAAGGAGCAAGGCGGCCAAGGTGAGAAACCAGTCGGTCGTAAACGCCCCACACCACGCATCTGCCCCCTGACTGGGGGCACCGAGGGGCTGCAGACGGAAGCAGCCGACTTCCACTTCCTGCAACCACAGAAGGGCTGACAACGACCCTGGCCGCCGTTCTCCTCACAGACTACAGCAACTTCAGGAAGAGGGTGTTTGAGGACGGGAGGCTTTGTGCCAAGTAGTCATCATAGTGACATTTAGAAAAACCAAATGGAGGGAAATTCTTTGCTACCATCACTGAGATGTCATGGGACAATGTTTCAGTGCAAAAAGGGAAGAGGAGAGAGGGCCAAGAAATTCAAGTGACCTTGAAAACCTTCTGCTGGAATAAAAAGCACAGCTAAGCCAGGAGTACTGGGCTTCCTACTGAAGAAAGAGCTGCTTTCCAAGGCCCCCATTCCCAGGGAATCAGCTTGTCGTGGGACCCATGGTGGCCCTGCAGTGGGCTCCTTGGGTGGCCAGACGTGGCTATTCCTCTCACTTGAACTCTACGCAAGTCTCGTCCCTCCTTCACAATTCGGGGCTCATCCAAACTAGGCTATCTGCCCCAGATCCGCCCCTGGCAGAGGCTGGAGGCAGGACAGACCCCACTCCATCTGCGGAACCTGGGGCCCACCCACATGTGCCCCGTACTTACCCCCTGAGAGGGTGGTTCCACCGAGTCAGAGACGCTGGGTCAGGCAGCAAGCCGTGTGCTGCCTCACAGACAGTGGCGTGCGAAATAAACACGGACACCGTTTGGTAACCAATGATTTTTTTTTTTTATCTTTGAAAATGGAAGCAAGTGTTTTGACAGAATACGATGGCCGCTCTATAAGAGCCGATCTAGGAGTAATTCACTGGTTTTCCTCTGGGATAGCACGGATTTAAAAAAAAAAGGCAAAACAGGAAAAATAATCCACAGAGCTTGAGGCGCCCACTGAGACTGGCAGGGAGCCCGTCCATTAAATAAGCCTACACTACACACTAAGATCAGGATAACTCGCCCTCACCCTCCTCTTCTCTCCGAACCGCATTCCCTACGGTGTTTCACCGCCATCAACAATTTTGTTCACTTAATTAATTGGGTGTCTGAACCTTAGAACACTTCTGAATCTTAAAAATGAAGGTCCTCAACAGATTATGTTGATAAAGAAACACATACAGGTTTGAATATAAATCACTATTATTGTTTTCTTAACACCTCATTATCCACTTTAATATTTAAAACACACACGCACGCACCCACAAAACCACACCAAACATTCAGATGCCCTGAAACCATGGAGACGGCAATCCCACGACTGGTAAAGAACACGGTACCTTCTTCTCTATTCAGACACGAGGACAGCTTGACCATGCAGCCCAACCCACCGACGCCACGCTCTGCCTCAGCCTGGGTCCCTGCGCACAGACACTTCCAGCCAGTCCCAAACCGTCCCCACGCCAGCAAGAGCACGTGCAAGCGTCCCCGCCGTGGTCCTAATGCTTGACACGATTCCCGTTCCACCACAGGCCCTCAGCCCTTCCAAAGCAGAGGCTCTTTAAATCTTGTTCCTCAAGCACGCACTCTGAGAAAATGGAAATGGAGAGAAGTCCCAGCTAACCCAGGAGTGGGGCAGGCCATGGGAGATCAGTGTCTGGCCGGGGGCTGGGTAGTCTCTGTGCTCAGATCCAGCCACAGTGCAGCTGCAGGGGGGTGCGGGGGAGTTCGTGAAGAGGGTGCGCAGGGACCAGTTGCACCATCAAAGCTACAGCAGACGTCTGCTTCCTTCTCGACCCTCCTCCCCAGTCTCAATATCAATATTCAACAGCACCCTCTGGCCTCAGCTTAGCAGAATGCAGTTAGCACCGAAAGGCAGGAGAAGGGAGGATGGCCGAGGGAGCCCTGAGAGAGGGGGCTGCATACAGGAGGGAGAAGAAAGGGCAGGAGCTCCAGGGGTGTGGGGGACCTGTCTAGCACAGCGAGGGGGCAGCACGGGACACGCGGGAAAGCAGAGGATCACGTGGGGTGAACGCTTCCCTCCAGGTTCCCTAGTCTGTCTCACCCCATCCCAGGGTACTCGGGAGCCAGGCCAGCTGCTGAAAGGGACAAGAAGGAACACCTCACAGCACGTGTGGCTCCTCGTCCTGGACACCCTTGTCAAGTACTGACCAAAATCTGGAACATGACGTTAAAGTGATGAAGGTAATAGATTCTATGTGTGTAACAAAACCGCAGAAACACATGCTAGTTTAGGTTCGATTATAATCATCTGAAGCACAGGATAACCAAGAAGCAAAGTTCCATTCTGGTACAACCACCCAATTTCTAGAAAAGAGAAAGGAAACGATTCGATATGAGCTTTTTTTGATCAGAAGACTCGATGGAAAGGGAGGGGTGGGAATATGAATCCACGTGATTTTTCAAGTCTTCCTTTTGTACAGTCATTAAGATGACCAGGTTTGTGCTGCAAAGAAGCCAGCACAGAGTGGCTACTGCTCTGATTGTTCTCAGATGAATGTTTATACAAAATAATATCTTCATTTAGTTTATAAACATACACAGTGCTGTCCCTTTCAAATTAAGGAGAAAAAAAAAACCCCACACACAAATACTGCAAAGTAGCAAAATACAAAGAAAAAAAAGCTACTTTTGGTTTTGGCAACATTAAAAAAAAAAAAGAAATATAAAAAGCAATGTGGCATTGGTCCCTGTTTGTAAAAAAAAACCAAAAACAAAAAAACACAAAGGTACTTGGGCAGGACACTGAATCAGAATTGGTTGGTTTTCTAAAATTCAGAATATCTGGGATTATCAAAGTAGCACTTTTGTCTTTTAGAAGTTCACAAGTCACATAACACTTAAGACATCAAAAAAAGCTTTCTGGTAAAAAGCTCAGCTTTTAAACCACATTTTGTTTCTGCAAATTTGGGAGACGAGTTGAGTCCTTACTGGAATGTGGCCTATCGCTGGTCGACAGATCTGAAATGTCTCCAAGGGGCAGTGCCTCCCTCTCGCCCTCCCTGGGACCACACCAACTACCAGCCACGAGCGCGTTCCTGCTCCGTCTGCGGGGTGGGGGTGGGCCTTCAGGCTGCTATCTTTGCCATCTGCTGTTCTAACTTGGAAATACGCTCATCTTGATTGCAGATTGTGTCTTTTATAGATTTGATCTCTTTCAAAATCTCATCCAATTTGGCTTCATTTTGCTAAGGAAACAAAAAAAGAGGGGAGGGAAGAGGATGACTAAAAAGCAGCAACGTTCAGCACAGGTGGAATGCACGGGGTATAACTGTGACCTCCCATTTTGGAAGTGGCAGGCTGCAGCAGCCCAGCTGAGCCTTGTAGGAACGCCAGGAATGCTGGCTGGGCCAACTGGCACCCACAGCAAAGCAACAGTGTATCACGGCTCCTGGCCCCACCTGTGCGCCTACCTGGATGGAGACTCCTGGGACACAACGAAACTGCAGGAAGAGACTGATCCCTGCAAGGCTGCCCCACATCCCAACCACCCCGATCAGCCAACTCCAGCAGGAGCATCTTCTATGTGACCAGGGTGACGGGTGACCCGCCAGAGGCTACTGAGCTCCTATCAGCTCCTAGAAAGGTCCTTGGGAACCACATCCCTTGCCCTGCCTGCTCCTCTAAAGAGCCTGAGTTTCTCCCTCATGGAGCTGATTCTTCTGCAGGAAACCCTGCAGTCCCCAAAGGTGTGGTGCCTCATGTGGCTTGCTCGGTCACAGTCAAAACACTAGCTCCTGAGGGCACTTTGCCTCTTGTCTCTGCCACCTCCACATGGACAATTCCCAGCCCCTCCTGGCCCCCAGAACTCCATTCTACAGCCTGCCGACACCAGCCCCCTCTCCTCCCTGGCTCGACCCTGCTCTCCCGTGGCCACAGGGGTCTTCACTGTCAGCCTCTGGTCTCCATCACTCCCCTGAAACAATTCTTGCCAAGATGCCCAGGATCATCTCTGCCTCTAAGTCCCACTCACCCCAGATCCTTCTGCCACTCAAACACTTAGCAACTTCTAAAATCTCTCACCACTCCCTCCTTCCTGGGACCTCATCTTCCCGGCATTGGTAACAGACTGACTTCTATCCTGGTCATCATAAAAAAGAGAGCTAAAGGAGTCAAACTCATAAATGTCACGTGATCAAGGTGGTTCCTACAAACAGTGCCTGTTACCATTACTGAACCCCATCCGTCCAGCGGGGACAGTGCCCGCAGACGCCCAGGCTGGCAGGCGTGTTCAGGAGGGCCAGGCTGAGCCGGCCCAGCACGCCCCAGGCCCTGCGGTCCTTACCACGCTGGCCGTGTCTGCGGTCTTCTTGGGGACGCTGATCAGGTCGCACTTCTTGTTTGCCGTGGGCTTGCTGTCCAGAATGTTCTTCTTGACCACCTTGAGGTCCCTGTTTTTGCCGGGAATGTATCCATGCTTCAGGGAGATGAGGAGTGGATCTGCATTCCTCCCCTCGAACCACTCTTCCGCCTCCAGCGCCGCTTCGGGCCCCGCCGTGTCAGGGTACAGGTCATCCTGGAAAAGGTCAGACTACACGAGACACAGTGGAGAAATCCACAGGTAAGGAAGGGAGCTCTGGGATTTTTAAAACCTTTTAAAAACATGGATTGCCTAGACAACTGGGCACTTACCTTCCTGGGGACAGTCATGATAATAGGCTCACACTTTCTCTCGTGAAGTTTGAAGAATCTTCAAAGAAGAAATAAAGGCAAAGTTGCATTAAGTGAAACAGGAGGCCAAGTAACAGGCTTAATAATTCACTCGTACATTCTGTGTTTGCCCATCACCTCATCGGACGCATCGTGGGGAGCAGGTAGAACTCAGCGTTCCCATTTCACAGAGGAGAAAACAGAAGCTGAGAGGAGCTATGCTAGGGAACAGCGGATAGGAGACCGAACAGAGGCCTATGCATCATGGTGACAGCCAAGTTCCAATTACCTGGGGGCAAATCAACTGTGGGGAAATGATTAACACCACCGACAATGAGCCGCTTATGAGAAAATTACCAAGCCGGAAGACAATGACCAAGCCAGAAGACAGTGAACACCCATGTCTCAGAGAGTACCTATGACCTGGATGCCACGTCTTCTGCCAACGTGAAGTGGCTGAACTTTCGTTAAGTGTAAATAGGATTTTTAAAAAGGAAACGAAGACAATCCTAGGAATTAAATGTTGGCATCCGAGCAAACCACATCATGCATAACACTCAAGAAAAATCTGGAATTATCCAGGGTGTGGGAAGAGTAGGAAGACCAAGCCCAAAACCTGTGCGGCTGGCCTGGGCTGGATGGCCAGCTCCACCCCCCACACCTGGGCATGTGCCCACCTGACCCAGCCTCAAGCCCACATGGGGGGTAAACCAGCACCCGCCTCACAGCACGGGTACAAAGAGAAAGGGGATCCGGGCCGTGTGATTAGCACAGCGCCCAACACGTAACCAACGCCCCAGAAATACTGAGTAACCAGGAGGCGTCCTGAATGACTTCCTTATACAGTCATCCCTCGGTATCTGCGGGGGGTGGGTTCCAGGAGGTGCTGCGGACACCAAAATCTGTGGATGCTCAAGTCCCTTACATAACATGGCATAGCATTTTATATTCTAAGTCATTCTAGATTACTTACCATACCCGGTACAACGTAAATGCTATGTGAACAGTTGTAAACACAAAGTAAATGCTACGTAAATGGTTTCCCATGCGCCACAAATTCGTTTTGCTTTTTGGAACCTTCTGGAACTTTTGTTTCCAAATAGGCTCAACCCTTGGATTTGGAACTCGCAAACACGAAGGGCCGACTACGTCTTCTAAACTTTTGGATGACAGTAAAATAAATGTGTTCCCAAATCCTGAATGTAATTTTGAAATTCAGATTCCATCTGTTTTGAACCACATTTTGATTAGTTTGATTTAAACCACAATTTAGAATTATCTGTGACAGCTTTCCTTCATTACTCTAGCTATAGAGTTGAAGGTATTATAAAAAAAACAAAAACAAAAAGAACCGTGCAGTGATTAATATTAAAAAAAGGGCTCATAAAGATTTCTTATATTTTTAAAGATGTAAGTGTCAATTATTTGCGTGACCAGGTCAGCACGCTTAGAAAAATGTCCATATAAACGCAGCGTTATAAAAACTCCACAGAGTAGTCCAGAGAGGCGGAAGTTACAACACACAGCCAAGCTTCCTAAGCCAAGCTAACCTAACACCCGCTGTAGAACTTTGTTTCTCTAGTTTCGGATCTGCGGGCTCCACAACCCGGTTTGGAACCTGGCTGGTCCCTCTGCAGGGCAGAAAAACCATCCCTCATTTCCATCCCAGGGAAAGGCTCTTCCTGGTTGCCTCCCAGGGGACACTGGCCACAGTCGCAGCCTGAAGACAAGCAACGATGGTTTCACTACTTAAATCAGGGTGTGATACGCCCCAGTGAAGCCTCTTAACCGCTGCATTTCAAGTTTATCATCTGAAGGATGGGGAGGGCACAGCTGGATGAAATGATTTTGAAGAGTTTCTTCTTGCTTTCAAACTCCACGTTTCTAAGAACAGGCAGGAAACAAGATACTAATTCTACGATTCTACTGCACACACACAGGTAGAAAGACTCAGGCGTGGACACGAATGGCGTAAGCAGGCTGAACACTTTCCGATACCGATTCTTTACCTGGCAATCTCACATTTGTTGACATCGAGTCCCCTCTTGGGCATGTAACCCATCCCCCTCTGAGGTTCCTTGCTGCTGAATGTGTTGAGGTAGTGGACATACGGGGATTCGTTTGTGATCTCAAAATAGCGGATACTGCTGTCACCCTACAAGGAATCGGAGACAGGTTTGCGTTTCACGTTAGCCGAAATATCTGATTTAGGTGGGTGTCTCTCTCCTCTATACACCCAGCACTGACTGGGACTCCGCTACGCTGGCTGACCTTTCCTCCCGTTAGGAGGCTTGCCTCAAGCACATGATGGTTTCTCTTCCTGGCAGAGCAAGCCCTCGCTTGTGCAAGGCTAGCTCGCCCTTTAAACAGCCTCCTCTGCCTCCTCCTGAAGGTTCTGACTTTCCTGCACTGAGTCTGGCCCCAAGTCAGAGTCGGAGCAGAAAGGTTAACACCTCCGCCCAACAACTGCGCCACAACAAACAAACAGCAGACCAAGAGGGGCTAGCGGGCAATTACTGACTCTTCAGCATACCTCCACGGGCACAGACCTGAGGGCGCTAACACCAGACAATCGGATAATAAGAAGTAAGATTTTTCTAATGAAGAGACATTAGTTTTAGTGAGTAACCTTTAACTTCAGAGGAGAATGCTATCCCATTACAATGCGTCAAGTTCTGTGATAATTTGGCTTAGAATGGTCAGATTTTTTTGAAGACCTGAAGAACGTGCTAGCCTCTCTCAGTGTAAATAACTGTCTGCACAGTTACATGAACCTGAACAATGAAGGCAATCCTGCCTGAGGGGAGAGATGTGTGTGTAAGAAGAAGTGATGAATAGCTAGGCGGTACTCTGCCCTAACAACCCTCTCCTTTCTCATATTTCCATTTGTTTCAAGGATGTAACTATCTAAAGCAATGGAAGACAAGCTAATCATACACTATTTGTTTTCTACATACTCACAGTAACTTTCCACCCAGTGTTAGTAACATCTGGGTAACAATGCAGTCTATGGCAGCTGTTAACATCTCAAGTAAAATGACTTTCAAGGAAACAGACAAGATCTCAGTTTCTAAATAACTGACCTATAAAAATGTCAAGCAGGTCTGCAGCCCACTCCATCAACTGTGAACAGAAGTAAAACAGCCCCAGCTTCATCCCCAGCAAGGGACTATCTCACATGTTTGGGGAAGGGAACATATCAACAGCTCCATTTGTATTAATTCATTTATTTCAACTACAAAAATTCTAAGGGAAATTGAGCCTACAGAAGAATGAGGAATACTGAGGTCTTTACCTTCTAAAATGAAGTAACAGTAATGATAATAAAGCTACCAACACTTTAGTTAGGCAGAAATCATCAGGCAGCAGGAAGGTGTCCTGAGTTCAGTGTGGGGTCTTCTTGTAACGACTGTCACCTCCTGACACTTGAGTCAGGCCATGTAATTGCAAGGCCTGGGCCTTAACACTGAACTCCAGGAGCGAGAACCCTCTGGAGAGTCTCTGAGGCCCTCAAAAGCTTATACCCATGGAGCACTTTTCTCTATACAATTGCTCATCTACTAAATCTCTGAAGGATAAACTTTTCTTCTTACAGGATTAGATTTAAGATCAAACAGCAAAATTACTGTTTACCTTTCCACATAAGTAAATGATACTGGTGTCGGGGTCATAGAAAGGTAGCAACACCCCATTGCTAGTGTCCATTTCATGAAGAGCAATTGGTTCCTCCATATTTTTCTGGGGAAAAAAAACACACACACACGCACACACATTTTTAAAAGGTGAATTTTTTTTTTTTTTGCCATGGCTCACAGGCCCAGCCGCTCCGCGGCATGTGGGATCTTCCCAGACCGGGGCACGAACCTGTGTCCCCTGCATCGGCAGGCGGATTCTCAACCACTGTGCCACCAGGGAAGCCCCTAAAAGGTGAATTTTTATAAGATGATACATTTTGCAGCCCTAATTAAGTTAGCCATTTCCCTAAAATAATGAAAGTTTAAACAATGCACATATGATATTCATACATGTAATTACCAACAGGAATACTGGATGAGATCCAACTCACTGAAAATTGTGTTGATTTGGCAACATAATGCACACATCAGTGTGATCCCATGACAGAGATGAGAGCCCATCTCCTTTGTGACTGCTTTCTTTTTTAAAAGTACTTTTTTCTTATTACAAAAATAAACACATGTTCTTTTAAAAATCAGAAGGTACAAGGAAAAACATAAAAATCATCCCATATTCCGTAACCCCACGGTCCAGTCGGGGGTAGAACCAATTACCATTTTGGCCTATCTCCTTCCGACATGGAAGCACACAGATTAGGATCATACCACACATGCAGTTCAGTACGTGTTTCCCACTTGTGCTGTCATGAACATTTTCCCAAGCATGACTATTTTGATTTAGACATTTGATCATGTTCTTTAGGAAATATTTTAACTAAGTTTAGAACTTATTTCCCAAGTCTAAAACACTGGATTCTTCACGCATTCTTTCTAAAATCTACAGTCAACAGAGACTCCTTGGGAGTATCAAGAATGCATTTTTAAAATACATTTCGCAGTAAGTCTCCAGTGAGGATGAGAACTTCACATCCAACTTAAGACAAGCATGAGTTCAGCAAACGACACTGAGAACCCTATCATCTACTGCCCAACCCAAAGGCCCGCTCAGAAAAGAGAAAACTCGAGGCTGGGGAAGGGGTGGCAGGGCTGGGAAGGGGCGTACCGGGTTCCAGAGGGCCAGCTGCCGCTCGCTCATGCGGCTGAAACCAGTGGTAAAGACGTTGCCGTCAGCCAGAAAGATGGCCCTCATGGGTCGGGCTCCTTCATGTGCTTTCTCCTTCTCCTGGGCGAGAGAGCAAAGAGGCAGCTTACACAGTCAGACTGCAGGAAGGAAAAGTGGGGGAAAGCGGGGGCTCAGACAGTGAACCCCGCCACCCCACATGGCACTCACGTCAAAGGTGTGTGTGTGTGTGCGTGTGCACGTACGTGCACGAGCGTGTCAGTACTGGCCACCTCCCCTCCCTGAAGGAGGAGGAAACAAAGCGACACCAAGGGATCTGGCCAAGGCCCCTTGGCTGGTGAGCGAGCAATCGCGCCAGGTCTGGACTGAAAGGCCTCAGTCCTTCCACCAGCCCCTGCCACCAACCCAAGTCCAGGCTCTGCAAAAACAAAACACACGAAAGAGCTCTGCCAAGCCTTTGTTTCTCAAGAGTATGATGATAACCTGAAGGTGGACGGTCGCTACAGCATCTCGCAATTTCACAGGACAGAAAGTGGAGTCTGGCTAACCCGTTCCTTAGCCTCATCTCTTCAGCGGGAGCCCACCAGCCCCACCCCTTGGAAGGTTCTGGTGGAGAAAGCACGGGGTGTGGGGCCTTGATAAGCACCAGCCATGCCTGTCACTCGACTCTTGGGAATTATCACCGGCCAAGAGCCACCTTCTCAGAGAAGGGCCGTGACGAGGCAGAGTGGGGTGGAAGTGAGGCACCTCTGGATTCGACACTTGCAGTATCAACCTGACTAAAGGCCCGAGTGTCCATCTTTTGCTGTGATGTGTGATTCTGTGGAGGCCTAGCTCAGGTGGCAGAAACGGGGACGCTGAGCTGTGGAGAGAACCCATGGCATCTTGTCAGGCCCTTTAAAGACCGACTGGGGAGCAGCGGAGGGAATCAACAGATCCACCTGCAGTCCTAAGCCAGCATGCAGTAAACTCTGTGGGTTAGCTGCTCTAGACGTGCACATTCTTAAGCAAACTGATAAAAAAAACTTTGTTTCTTTGTGAGAAATGGTCGCCAAGTGAGAGGGAAGGCTTGGGTAAAAGCTAGAAATGCACCGCTCTGGAGAGAAGGGCAACTGGGAGACAGAAGCCTGGCCGAGACTCTTCTGATTCACAGTTTGGCGTCTGCACACAGCAAAGGTCCACGGACTGGCAGTCCCAGCCCCTGTGGTCTGCCTTAAAACGCAGAAAGTTCTCACTCCCTAAAGCGCTACACATACTGGGGCTTTTGTCCTAGGAATACTTACAGCAACAATCTCCTGTTTCCTAGGATCGATTACTCGCACTTTCTTGTCTTTGGAGGCTGTGCAGATCAGACTGCCGTTCCGGTTCCAGCTCACATTGTAAATCATGTCCGAATGTATATCGTCCAGGTTTAAAAGGGCTTCCCCCGTCCCCACGTTCCAGATGATGATGGTGTTATCACAGCCTGAAAGCAAGCAGGGATAAGAAACGCCTGCACAACAACAATTTGTGAAAACTATCGATACAAATACAGGGAGGATAAACACACCTATGTATTGAAATGGAGATGCTAATTATAAGAAGCCTTACTTACTGGCAGTCAAAAACTGATGCGACCAAGAAAAAAAGAAATTTGTGTAAAAGAAACACATTAAAGGAAAAATACAGCTTATGAAGTTTGGGCTCATGTGAAACAAACAAAAACACCAACCAACCAAAGAACAACAGAAAAATAGAACCCTATGGTTTTTTTTAAGAGTTAACTGGGCTGGTGGACCCTGAGTGATCTTAAGTTTCCTTTTCTAGTAAAACAAGCATCAGAACGAATACAGCTTCTTTTTTTTCCAGAGGAACTAAAAATAAAGGGTTTAAATGGTGGTTTAGGAGGCTCAAGACAAAGACTGGATGTTATTCCCATCAACCATGCTGTTAAGACATGGTCTTGCACAAAAGCATGGAAATTACAAGTGAAGGGAAATGCCTAGCCATCTGCTCACAGCAGATCTTTATCTTTAAAAGGAGAGAAAAATAGGCCAAGACTGGCCTGATTTGAGAAGCACAAACTGTCGTCAACTGTCGTCAAACAGGCACGTGAATTCAGAACCTGATCCCCAAAGAGACCACAGGTCCACTGAGCCACAGCCCCTCAGCTCTTCAGCTCCATCCTCCCTTCCCTCCAGGGCTGGCCCCAAGTCCCCGAGGCCCCTTTAAAAAGAGGCACCATTTGCTGCTTCCAGGACATTAGCTCAAGGATGAAGCAAAATAAGGGACGGACATCCTGAAGATGGATTCTTGTCAATAAGCCAATTCTGCAAGCACTTAGAAAAATTAGCCACCAATAACCAGGACACCTACGTTACCTAGGGTCGGAAGTAGGAAATGGGTGAAAAAAACTGTACGACAGACAGTATGAAAAGTTGGAGCTAAACTCTGCGATGGAGATTTGACCCATCCTCTGCCTCGTTCATCATAGGCAAATGAGTAACTTCAGCCACTGTGGATGGATCACGTAGTCTTAAACTATGCAAAACTATGCACAACGCTGCAATCAACCATTCTCCTCTGCGTGTAAAAGAGAGACTGGGCTCAGTCTGCTGACGATACCCTAGATTTGACCTCGATGAGGCGGCCAATAGGGTATTTTCCATGAGGGAATTCCACCTTTGGAATTGTTTTCTCTCCTTATCGGACTGAGGTTCTGAGTAGAACACTGGAAGGCTTCCCAGTTATAGGCAATTGTGATTTAAAAAAAGAGAGTCTTACTTTTTTTTTTTAAAGTAGTTCTTGGTTTCAATAGGTACCAGGCATTAGATTTTTAACTTAACTCACTACGTCACAAATACCTTTCATACCCAGTTAAAAACTGACCTGCTCCTCTCCTTTTTACTGGTGAGGAGAAAGATCTTTAAAATTCTACCGCTAACATTAGCACTGCTTTTTTACTAAGCCAATCTTATTAAGGTATAGTTTGCATGAAATACAATGCACCTATTTTAAGTATACATTGACTAAGTTTTGATACATGTACACATTCATGTAGCCATCATCAGAGTCAAGATCAACATTTCCATCACCCCACAAAGCTCCTTCCTGTCCTTTGTATTGCTTCTATAAAAGCAGATAAAATCTCAGATTTTAGACAAAGAAAAAGATTTCTTTAAGATGAAACTTGGAAACTACACAAGTGGGAAACCAATAGGAACACTAGGACTTGGTCACAAGGGTTCACTGCAGTGCTGTTTAACAGTGAAAAATCGGAAACAACCTCAGTGTCCAAAAATAGGGGACTGACTAAATAAACAGGTATCCAGACAATGGACTATTAATGGAGTCATTAAAAATATCACACAACATGTAATGGCACCTGAAAAGGACCACAGTGTACCAGCAAGTGCAGAAAGCAGGTCACATGTAAAGTGTCTGAACCCATCTTTGTATGTAAAATTGTTTATGGGCACAGAAATATCTCTGGAAAGAAACATCAGAAGGGTAATAATGATGTTTCCTCCGGGTGGTGGGATTGTAAATGATTTTTCTTTTCTCCCTTTTGTTTATATATATTCTCCATAGTACATGTGGACTACAAGTATAAGAAGAAAGATGAAAGTATTTTTTAAAAGGAAGGAGGGTATTTGACTAACAGGATCACCCCAAAGTTGGCAGCAACACCAAAGCTGGAACCCAGGGCTCCTGGCTCCTACTCGGGCTCCTTCTACTACATCAGGAATAACTACAACTGAGGGCCATGGAGGCATGGAGGGCCCCAGCAGGAACCACGACTCTGCTGAAATGTGATTATATAAGTAAGCATGTGTCTGTTCCTAATTCTAGGCAGGAAGTCCACAGCTTCCATTGGCTTTGCCCAAGTGGCCTCGACACACACACATGCACACGGGTGTTGGGGAACTCCCACATTTAGGCACCCTGTCGTGGGTTCCAATGATCTGCTTCACAACTGCCAGCACAGTCAGCATGCGTCTGTTGTTCCTTCCACACAGAGGCCACGAGAAGTGAGGGCAAGGAGAAAGCAGAGGTCAGCTCGGCTCCTACCTGCACTGAGAAGCACGTTGCGGGCCGTCGGGTGCCAGGCCACGATGCCGACTCTCTTTGAGTGGCCTTCTAAAATGACCACGGGCTCAGTCAGGGAAAGGGTGAGTCCGTTTTCTGGGATCTGCCATACCTGTTGGCAAAGGAAGAAAGGTCATCCACATGAAAGCGGTCGGCTTTCATTATCACATTTACTGTGACCATCCAGTGTGAAGCCTTGCTCTGCATAAACAGAACATACAGTGGTCTTTGGATGAAAGGCAGAATGTGGTGAAACACGTACAGCTGTTTTTCAAATGCAGTAGGAGAGCAAAGAGCAGAATATCCATAAGGTCTAAAAATGTTAGACCTCTCTGCTTTTATTTACTATTAGTAGAGATTTTATTTTAAATTCCCTGTTAATGGGGCTTCCCTGGGGGCGCAGTGGTTGAGAGTCCACCTGCCGATGCAGGGGACACTGGTTCGTGCCCCGGTCCGGGAAGATCCCATATGCCGCGGAGCGGCTGGGTCTGTGAGCCAGGGCCGCTGAGCCTTCGCGTCCGGAGCCTGTGCTCCACAACGGGAGAGGCCACGAGAGTGAGAGGCCCGCGTACCGCAAAATAAAATTTAAAAATAAAACAAAATAAATTCCCTGTTAAGTTCAAAACTCTCCAGTTAGAAGCATACCAAAAAATTGAAAGAAAAATACAAAATGACTGAAGCACCCATGAAGAGATGCATTGGAGTGAAAACCCCTAGCTAAGTCCATGATTCTTGAGGGGAAAGCAAACTCCATCCACCAAACCTTCTTGGGGGGTGGTGCAGTTTTTCAAACATCATATTTTCTATAATTCTACATTGAGAAAATGAAAAGATAGCTAATAGCTTTGTAACATGTACTAAAGAAATCTTCTTACAAAAGAAAAACATTAATTGGACTTCATCAAAATTTAAAACTTTTGTGCTTCAGAGAACACTGTCAAGAAAGTGACAAGACAACCCACAGAATAAGAGAAAATAATTTGCAAGTCATATATCTATCCGAAAAGGGACTTTTTTTTTTTTTTTTTTTTTGAGGTACGCGGGCCTCTCACTGTCGTGGCCTCTTCCGTTGCGGAGCACAGGCTCCGGACGCGCAGGCTCAGCGGCCATGGCTCACGGGCCCAGCCGCTCCGCGGCATGTGGGATCTTCCCGGACCAGGGCACGAACCCGTGTCCCCTGCATCAGCAGGCGGACTCTCAAACCACTGTGCCACCAGGGAAGCCCCCGAAAAGGGACTTTTATCTCGAATATTTAAAGAACTCTTACAACTCAACAATAAAAGGAAAATAACCAAATTTTTTAAATGAGCAAGGAATCTAGATGTTTCTTCAAGGAAGATATATGAAGAGCAAAAAAACACATGAAGAGCTGCTCAACATTATTAGCCATCAGGGAAGTGCACATCAAAACCACAATAAAACATCACTTCATATCCACTAGGAGTTTGGAATCAAAAAGACAGATAGCAACAAGCACTGGCAAGGGTATAGAGAATTCAGAGCCCTCATACACTGCTGGTGGGAATGAAAAATTGTGCAGCCACTTTGGGCAACAGTTTGGAAGTTCCTCAAATGATCAAACACAGAGTTACCTATGACCCAGCATTTCTACTCCTAGGTACCTACCCAAGAGAAATGAAAACATATGTCCACACTAAAACCTGTACACAAATTTTATAGCAGCATTATTCGTAACAGCCAAAAGGTGTAAACAACCCAAGTGTCCAGCAGCTAATAAATGGATACACAAAATGTGATACATGAAGGAATATATGACCACAGAAAGAGATTAAGTACTGACACACACTACAACATGGATGAAGCTTGATAATGTTAGGTTAAGTAAAGAAGCCAGTGATGACAGTCCGCATATTGTAGGATTCATGTATATGAGATGTCCAGAAAGGAAAATCTATAGAGACAGAGAATAGATTAGTGGTTGCTTAGTGCTGGGGGTGGTGGAGGGGTGCAATAGGTAAAGAATACGGGGTTTCTGTTTTTGGGGGGGTTCTTTTTGAAGTGATGAAAACATTCTAAAATTGTCTGTGGTGATGGTGGTACATATCTATGAATATACTAAAGACCACTGAATTGTACACTTTAAATGGGTAAGCTGTATGTGAATTATACCTCAATAAAGCTGTTAAAACCAGATATTAAGTAACATTTAAGTTTGTGAACAGGCTAAAGTTTAAAACAATTATCTTCTTCTGTATGAAGATTAAAATGAGTAAATCTTCTACCAAAAAAGATCTTATGGAACTAGTTCATAACAAATTTAGAACTTGCCAGGGGGAAAAAATCATACTCAGCAGTGGAACAAGTGAGAAACAGAATTTTCCCTTGTTGGGGATTTTTAAGGAGGAGACAAACAACTGTCTGTTTTTGACTGTTTGGTGGAAAGGCAGAGTCTGAATTAGGAGTGGTTAAGGTTCAGCTCGGTTCTCTCGTCCTGAAAAAAATCAGAACAAAAATGTTGCCAGTCTGAGGACTGCAGGAAAGTTGTGAATTAAGCGATCGTTCATAAACCTGCCTTCTGAGGGCATAAGTTTAGGACGTCACCCAATTTCCCCTGCACGCTCATCTTTCAGCAGATTTTAAACACGGCAGATATGAACAAGCATGGAAGGCAAAGGGAACCTACCTTGCCTCTCCCAACCCCTCACCCAGACCACTGCCTCTCTCCACCAAACATAACAGACTCCGAGCGTGGGCATCTGTTACCCTCCAGAGCTATCTGTTTGCTTTCACCTATTTTTATTCAAGGGTTTATGAACAGTAAAACTGCTCCACATTGAACTTGGCTATTTGAATGTAAAGCAGGACTGAAACTGTGAATAGAAGGAACAGAAAACAACTACTGGTTTAATCAAAGCACGAAGTCGGCAGAGAAACAATTATGAAACGAGACTTCAGAGACTCAACAGGAAATGCATTTTGCAATATGAATTCCGACTCACGCTTAGGACGGAAAGCGTGGTAATTCCACCTGCCGTCTCCAGGGGGCACTGTGACCACGGGCTGCTGGGTTTTCCCACAAGGATAGTAAAACCTTCACTGCCTCAATGACCGAGATTAAGCAGTGTGTTTTCTAAATCCCTAATGAGGCGTGGAGTGATGGGAGGCTTTGGATATAAGCAGCATTTCCTGTCTTAAACATGAGAGCTCATAATGGGACTTGATCTTTTCCTTTCTCTAGCTTCTTCATGCATCTTTTCCTTGGATGGCGAGGAGATGTTAATGATGGAACAAAACGTTTATTATATAATTTTAAAAATGAGGAAACTCTCTGTCCCTTTCTTTATCTCACTTTTGGCAGGTTCCATGGTTCCCTCAATGAGGCTTGTGTATTCCATCCAGGCACCTAACCCATCTCACTACCTCGGTTACTCACCTGTGCAGCACTTTTCTTGAGTAGCCACTTAACGCAGGCCCATTACCAGGCAAGTGGGGAAGGACAACTAAACCCAGGTCCCGCTCTCAAAGGGTTTACGGTCTAACAAAGCAGAGCTGTCTATGAGGCCGAAAGTCAAAAAGACAGCAAAGACAAGCAGTTGGATGGAGAATGGGCTCTGGAGCCAAAGAGACCCTGGTTCAAATCCTGCCCGGGCCTTTTACTGTGATGGTCCTCGGCAAACAGTTCAACATCACTGCACAGGGAAGCATCAGTACCTGTGCTTCCTAGGGCTGCTGTGAGGACTGAGTTAAGAAAGTCCTGGAATAGTGCCTGGCACACAGTCTGTGCCCCCAGTACGGTGCAGGGGTGAAGAATATCCTGATTCTGCTACGTATCAGCTGTATGACCTTGGGGACATTCACCTAACCTATCTGGGCCTTGAGTTTCCTCGCCAATAAAATGGGAGTAATAAAGAACCTGCCCTCACTGGGGTTGTCTGGAGACCGATGTGGTAACATGAATCTAAAGCACTTAGATGGGACTTCCGTGGTGGTGCAGTGATTAAGAATCCGCCTGCCAATGCAGGGGACACGGGTTCAAGCCCTGGTCCGGGAAGATACCACATGCCGCGGAGCAGCTAAGCCCATGCACCACAACTACTGAGCCTGTGCTCTGGAGCCCGCGAGCCACAACTACTGAAGCCTGTGTGCCTAGAGTCTGTGCTCTGCAACAAGAGAAGCCACCGTAATGAGAAGCCCTCAAACCACAATGAAGAGTAGCCCCCGCTCGCCGCAACTAGAGAAAGCCTGCGCGCAGCAACGAAGACCCAAAACAGCCAAAAATAAATAAATAAATTTATAAAGAAAAAAAAGAGATGGAAAGGGAGAAGGAAGGAAGGAAATCAACGATCCAGTTTCAAAATAAAAAACACAGATGCAGAGAGCAATTTTCTAAAGAGCTGATGCTCCAAAGAGGCTGGCTGAGGGGCTGACAGGAAAAAGTCACCAGAGTAAGAAAGATAACACCGGCATGAGGATTCCCAGAGGCAGGGGAGAGTGACCAGAAAAGCCTGTACGATGAAATGCAAAGACAGTGGCATTCCGGCCTCTGTGGGGAGAAAGGCGGCCTGTGGGGAAGGGCCGGCACATCTGTAAGTCCTTCCACACGAAGCGGACACAGCCCTGCTTCGGGCCTGCTGGCCCTGCTCACAGGCCTGTCAGTACGTGGCTCTCTGCCCTCTGTAGGGCTCTCTGCTGCAGCCGGCAACGGCCTTCCAGTTTGGACTGGAGAGGTTGCAGAAGTCCCATTCGGTCCCTGTTTAGTTTTCTTGTGCATAACCTGGGATGCAGCCTGGTGTGGTGGAAAGGATGCTGGCCTGGAGCATCAGAAGACACGGTCTCCACCAGAGCTGGGACACTAACTGGATGTGTCAGCATTAAGAAGGGGCCTCACTTCCAGGAGCCTTGATTTCCTTGTTCCATACGGAGGACAGCAGCGGCTCTGCCTCCTCAGGGGTAAATGCAAAGGTCAAATGAGCTGATACATTCTGCACCCCCAAGCACTACCCGAATGTGAACTACTGCAAACGGGGTGACCTTTGACAAAACTGTCACCCCCTGGGCCTGCGTTTCCTGAGTGGTAAAATGGGACACACTCCTGCCTCACTGTGCTGTTAACAATGGTTAAATATAATCACCACATAAACGCTTAAAACAGCACTTGGCAAAAAAAGGATCTACTATATGTTCATGATTATTTTTCTTGCTGGAACTGTGACCCCTATGACCCCAACATGTAATTTCAAGTCTGGACAGCAGGATTCTATGGAATGAAATTAATTTGTCTTCAAATTAATTCAGCCCTGTACCCAACTGCAGGGCTGTTTATATCCAAGATATCATATGTGTGAAAGCTCCAGTTCATGCCCGGGCCAATTAGCACAAATGAGATCGGCTCTGATTTCCAGGCTGGTCCGTCAGCTTATCTCTGTTCCGTGGCTGCGGCTAGGACTCTCATACCACTCGGCTCTTCCAAAAACGTATGCGGTGAGTAGAGAGGAAAAGTGGCATCAAACACCCTCTGCTGTGCCCTGAGTGGGCATCTCAGCACGGCAGCCACTACAAGCTATCCCCTCTCCTCCTGATTTTTTCTTTTCTTTTTTTAAAAATAATACTGTGTATTCCTGGAATTTTCTATGTGGACAACACATTACTATGGCAATGTTTTGTCTTGTTTTGTTTTGAAAGAAAGGAAAAAAACCACAATTAGTCTCTAGGGCTTCCAGATGAAAAAGTGAATCAACCGGTGAAAACCCAACATGGTTCTGGAAAAAACAACTTTAAGCATCCATTCAGGAATGACTATATCACTGGCATCCTTTTCCCATGTGAATTTCTAAATATGGAAAAAGGACAGCTCAAGAGAACATTTCTAACAAGAAAAAAAGCGAGGAAAGTTAAGAGTGGGTTTCTCTCAAGTAGTCATTTAAAAGTACATTTATTTGATGGTTTTATTTCTCAAACACAGCGCAAATTTAATGCAAACACAAAGTGCTTCCAGACACTGCCTCCCTGTTTTAATCACCCATCGTGAACTTGCTACCAGGTTAGGCATTAGAGTTACAGCAATAAAAACGGCTATTCCCCCCAAACGCCACATTTTTAAAATGTAGAGGAAACCAATTCCAAAGGCAGAATTAAGGAAAGAGCTGATCTAAAGAGACAGGGAGAGTCTGAGATTCTGCAGCAGCTGCAGAGCAGCAACCCCCCTGCAGAAGCCACTGATCCAACACCCCAAGGGGCAGGATGCAGAGAGTCAGGACATCCCTAAATGAACCATGACACTGAGAACAACATTGGTTTTGAGAAAATCAAGAAGTGAGAGTTGGGTTCCGATGTGCCAAGGTTATAATACCCACTTGGCCAATGGCCCAGACGCAATCTGTACAGAATGGAAATAACAAGAAGTCCTGCTGAATGACTGAGTAGGACCAGAGTCCTGGGGAATGCGCTCCCATCACCAACCACATCACTTCTACCTTTATTTCAAGGCAAAAACTGCAATAGGAAAATTTACAACAGAAGCAAAAATGGGTAAAATAGGGAGTTTAGGGCTTCCCTGGTGGCGCAGTGGTTGAGAGTCCGCCTGCTGATGCAGGGGACGCAGGTTCATGCCCCGGTCTGGGAGGGTCCCACGTGCCACGGAGTGGCTGGGCCCGTGAGCCATGGCCGCTGAGTCTGCGCGTCCGGAGCCTGTGCTCCGCAACGGGAGAGGCCACAGTGCTGAGAGGCCCGTGTACCACAAAAAAAAAAAAAAAAAAAAAAGGGAGTTTATTTTTGTTGATTTCCACAGGAGTTTAAGACTGATTTGAGAAAAGGGAAAAGTGTCCATTTAAACTTCATCATTTGGGACCAATCAGAACATCTAGGTAAAGGCAAATAAGATGCTCCTCCTGCAAGATCTTTCCCTCTCCCAGACTCTGGAAGAACCAGTCAGGCAGCGCCACTGTCTGAATTCGCCAGTTTTTGCATCTGTGTTTGCAGATAAGGGACAGTGTTGAATCAACATCATTCACTAAACTTGCCTTGCCTGCTCTTTTATTTATTTATTTATTTTTGGCCGTACCACTCAGCTTGTGGGATCTTAGTTCCCTCACCAGGGATTGAACCCAGGCCCTCAGCAGTGAAAGTACAGAGTTCTAACCACTGGTCCACCAGGGGATTCCCCTTGGCTGCACTTTGTATTATTTAAACACTGTTATTTTCTTAGAGCTAAAATTTTCCCAAGTAAAATACTTAACAGCTACAATTGTTAAAACTTTCTGTGAGGAGAGTTAGAAAAAAGAACTCACAGTACCAAAAATCTGGAAAACTTAGGAGCAGCGTATAGTTTCTGGGAAGAGGGGTTTATATCATTGCTATCTGCTCATACAAAACATCACTTCAAAAGTAGTACACCATGGGGCTTCCCTGGTGGCACAGTGGTTGAGAGTCCGCCTGCCGATGCAGGGGACACGGGTTCGTGCCCCGGTCCGGGAAGATCCCACATGCCGCGGAGCGGCTGGGCCCGTGAGCCATGGCCGCTGAGCCTGCGCGTCCGGAGCCTGTGCTCCGCAACGGGAGAGGCCACAACAGTGAGAGGCCCGCGTACCGCAAAGAAAAAAAAAAAAAAAAGTAGTACACCAGGATTCCCCTGGCGGTCCAGTGGTTAAGACTTCATGCTTCCACTGCAGGGGGCACAGGTTCTGATCCCTGGTTGGGGAACTAAGATCCCACACTACATGCCAAGCAATGCGGCCAAAAAACAGAAAACAAAAAAACAAAAAAAAAAAAAAAAAAGAAAAGGTAGTACACCAAAGGCAAACCATGCCAATATAATTTACTTTTTGGCTGCTTAAAGAAGCCATCTCTAAAAGATGGAGGAATGTACCATAAGGCTGGCATTCCCTCTCTAAAACTGCAATCAATGTAACATGACTGCCACAGAATCAATTCTCACACAGTGAATAAATCACTGCTTAAATGCAGAGGACATAATGGAATTATACTATAAATACAAAAAGTATTTTTTTTAAATTAAGTTAATCATTTTACAGATCATTTGGTAAATTGGTTCTACTCTGTTTTTTTCTACTGAATTATTTGCTAAAGATATTCTTACTACCATGAATCCACTATAAGTATATATCAAAACTCACTGTGAAAAAACAGTAACTCATTATACTTCCTGGATCCTCTCAATTGGCTTGTTTTATTTAATTTAGTTTTTTAAGCATGTAAGGCAACTGAGGCTGAGAGCATTTAAGTGACCTGGGCTTATCTCAGCATCCTTTCTCTACTGGAGCTGGACCTTCATATTCATCTACAGTTGCAGGTCCTGGGCTATTACTAGCAGGAGGCTACGCTTGGGAAACTACAGAGAACTTTTCTGCTTTTTTTTTTTAAATTAATAATGTTGCTGTTTGAAATCATTTGATTTGTTGTACACTGGTCCTTCATCTTCAGGAGAACAAAAGGGAAAATGAGGTATTAAGAAACAGGTGGGGAGAGGGCATACAGCAAAAGCAAGAACTATAATTCTGCAGCCTGTGGAGGGAAAAACCACATTCACGAAAGACAGACAAAATGAAAAGCCAGAGGACTTCGTACCAGATGAAGGAACAAGATAAAACCCCAGAAAAACAACTAAATGAAGTGGAGATAGGCAACCTTCCAGAAAAAGAATTCAGAATAATGACAGGGAAGATGATCCAGGACCTCGGAAAAAGGATGCAGGCAAAGATCAAGAAGATGCAAGAAATGTTTAACAAAGATCTAGAAGAATTAAAGAAGAAACAAACAGAGATGAACAATCCAATAACTGAAATGAAAACTACACTAGAAGGAATCAACAGCAGAATAACTGAAACAGAAGAACAGACAAGTGACCTGGAAGACAGAATGGTGGAATTCACTGCCATGGAACAAAATAAAGAAAAAAGAATGAAAAGAAATGAAGACAGCCTAAGAGACCTCTGGGACAACATTAAACACAACAACATTCGCATTATAGGGGTCTCAGAAGGAGGAGAGAGAAAGGACCAGAGAAAATATTTGAAGAGATTATAGTCGAAAACTTCCCTAACATGGGAAAGCAAATAACCACCCAAGTCCAGGAAGCACAGAGACCCAGGCAGGATAAACCCAAGGAGAAACACGCCGAGACACACAGTAATCAAACTGACAAAAATTAAAGACAAAAATTATTGAAAGCAACAAGGGAAAAACGACAAATAACACACAAGGGAACTCTCACAAGGTTAACAGGTGATTTCTCAGCAGAAACTCTACAAGCCAGAAGGGAGCGGCATGATATATTTAAAGTGATGAAAGGGAAGAACCTACAACCAAGATTACTCTACCTGGCAAGGATCTCATTCAGATTTGACAGAGAAATCAAAAGCTTTACAGACAAGCAAAAGCTAAGAGAATTCAGCACCACCAAACCAGCTCTACAACAAATGCTAAAGGAACTTCTCTAAGTGGGAAACACAAGAGAAGAAAAGGACCTACAAAAACAAACCCATAACAATTAAGAAAATGGTAATAGGAACATACATATCGATAATTACCTTAAACGGGAATGAATTAAATGCTCCAACCAAAAGACACAGGTTCGCTGAATGGATACAAATACAAGACCCATATATATGCTGTCTACAACAGACCTACTTCAGACCTAGGGACACATACAGACTGAAAGTGAGGGGATGGAAAAAGATATTCCATGCAAATGGAAATCAAAAGGAAGCTGGAGTAGCAATACTCAGATAAAATAGACTTTAAAATAAAGAATGTTACAAGAGACAAGAAAGGACACTACATAATGCTCAAGGGATCAATCCAAGAAGACGATATAACAATTATAAATATATACGCACCCAACATAGGAGCACCTCAAGACATAAGGCAACTGCTAACAGATATAAAAGAGGAAATCGACAGTAACACAATAATAGTGGGAGACTTTAACACTTCACTTACAACAATGGACAGATCATCCAGACAGAAAATTAATAAGGAAACACAAGCTTTAAATGACACAACAGACCAGATAGATTTAATTGATATTTATAGGACATTCCATCCAAAAACAGCAGATTACACTTTCTTCTCAAGTGCACACGAACATTCTCCAGGATAGATTAGATCACATCTTGGGTCACAAATCAAGCCTCAGTAAATTTAAGAAAATTGAAATCATATCAAGCATCTTTTCCAACCACAACACTATGAGATTAGAAATCAATTACAGGGAAAAAAACGTAAAAAACACAAACATGTGGAGGCTAAACAATACGTTACTAAATAACCAAGAGATCACTGAAGAAATCAAAGAGGAAATCAAAAAATATCTAGAGACAAATGACAAGGAAAACACAATGATCCAAAACCTATGGGATGCAGCAAAAGCAGTTCTAAGAGGGAAGTTTACAGCAATACAATCCTACCTCAAGAAACAAGAAAAATCTCAAACAATCTAACCTTACACCTAAAGGAGCTACAGAAAGAAGAACAAACAAAACCCAAAGTTATCAGAAGGAAAGAAATCATAAAGATCAGAGCAGAAATAAATGAAATACAAACAAAGAAAACAATAGCAAAGATCAATAAAACTAAAAGCTGGTTCTTTGAGAAGATAAACAAAATTGATAAAACTTTAGCCAGACTCATCAAGAAAAAGAGGGAGAGGACTCCTATCAAAAAAATTAGAAATGAAAAAGGAGAAGTTACAACAGACATCGTGGAAATACAAAGCATCGTAAGAGACTACTACAAGCAACTCTATGCCAATAAAATGGACAACCTGGAAGAAATGGACAAATTCTTAGAAAGGTATAACCTTCCAAGACTGAACCAGGAAGAAATAGAAAATATGAACAGATCAATCACAAGGAATGAAATTGAAACTGTGATTAAAAATCTTCCAACAGGGCTTCCCTGGTGGCGCAGTGGTTGAGAGTCCGCCTGCCGATGCAGGGGACACAGGTTCGTGCCCCGGTCAGGGAAGATTCCACATGCCGCGGAGCGGCTGGGCCTGTGAGCCATAGCCGCTGAGGCTGCGCGTCCGGAGCCTGTGCTCAGCAACGGGAGAGGCCACAACAGTGAGAGGCCCGCATACCGCAAAAAAAAAAAAAAAAAAAAAATCTTCCAACAAACAGAAGTCCAGGACCAGATGGCTTCACAGGTGAATTCTATCAAATATTTAGAGAAGAGCTAACACCCATCCTTCTCAAGCTCTTCCAAAAAATTGCAGAGGAAGGTACACTCACAAACTCATTCTATGAGGCCACCATCACCTTGATACCAAAACCAGACAAAGATAGTACAAAAAACGAAAATTACAGACCAATATCACTGATGAATATAGATGCAAAACTCCTCAACAAAATACTATCAAACAGAATCCAACAACACATTAAAAGGATCATACACCATGATCAAGTGGGATTTATCCCAGGGATGCAAGGATTCTTCAATATATGCAAATCAACCAAAGTGATACACCATCTTAACAAACTGAAGAAGAAAAACCATATGATCATCTCAAGAGATGCAGAAAAAGCTTTTGACAAAATTCAACACCGATTTATGATAAAAACTCTCCAGAGAAAAGGGAACCCTCTTGCACTGTTGGTGGGAATGTAAATTGATACAGCCACTATGGAGAACAGTATGGAGGTTCCTTAAAAAACTAAACATAGAATTACCATATGACCCAGCAATCCCACTACTGGGCATATACCCTGGGAAAACCGTAATTCAAAAAGTCATATACCACAATGTTCACTGCAGCTCTATTTACAATAGCCAGGACATGGAAGCAACCTAAGTGTCCATCAGCAGATGAATGGATAAAGAAGATGTGGCACGTATATACAATGGAATATTACTCAGCCATAAAAAGAAATGAAATTGAGTTACTTGTAGTGAAGTAGATGGACCTAGAGTCTGTCATACAGAGTGAAGTCAGTCAGAAAGAGAAAAACAAATACCATATGCTAACACATATATATGGAATCTTAAAAAAAAAAAAAAAAAAGGTCCTGAAGAACCTAGGGGCAGGACAGGAATAAAGACGCAGACATAGAGAATGGAGTTGAGGACACGGGGAGTGGGAAGGGTAAGCTGGGATGAAGTGAAAGAGTGGCATGGACATATATACACTACCAGATGTTAAACAGATAGCTAGTGGGAAGCAGCCGCATAGCACTGGGAGATCAGCTCAGTGCTCTGTTACCACCTAGAGGGGTGGGATAGGGAGAGTGGGAGGAAGACGCAAAAGAGGGAGGAGATATGGTGATATATGTATACGTATAGCTCATTCACTTTGTTATAAAGCAGAAACTAACACACCATTGTAAAGCAATTATACTCTAATAACAATGTTAAAAAAAATAAATAATAATAATAATTTAAAAAACTCTCCAGAAAGTGGGCAGAGAGGGAACCTACCTCAACATAATAAAGGCCGTTTATGACAAACCCACAGCAAACATCATTCTCAATGGTGAAAAACCGAAAGCATTTCCTCTAAGATCACGAACAAGACAAGAAAGTCCACTCTTGCCACTATTATTCAACATAGTTTTGGAAGTCCTAGCCATGGCAATCAGAGAAGAAAAAGAAATAAAAGGAATCCAAATTGGAAAAGAAGAATTAAAACTGTCACTGTTTGCAAATGACATGATACTACACATAGAGAATCCTAAAGGTGCCACCAGAAAACTACTAGAGCTAATCAATGAATCTGGTAAAGTTGCAGGATACAGAATTAATGCACAGAAATCTCCTGCATTCCTATACACTAACAACGAAAGATCAGGAAGAGAAATGAAGGAAACAATCCATTCACCATTGCAACAAAAAGAATAAAAACCTAGGAATAAACCTACGTAAGGAGGTAAAAGACCTATACTCAGAAAACTATAAGACACTGATGAAAGAAATCAAAGATGACACAAACAGATGGACAGATATACCATGTTCTTGGATTGCAATAATCAATATTGTGAAAATGACTATACTACCCAAAGCAATCTACAGATTCAATGCAATCCCTATCAAATTACCAGTGGTATTTTTTACAGAACTAGAACAAAAAATCTTAAAATTTGTATGGAGACACAAAAGACCCTGAATAGCCAAAGCAGTCTTGAGGGGTAAAAAACAGAGCTGGAGGAATCAGTCTCCCTGACTTCAGACTATACTACAAAGCTACAGTCATCAAGACAATACGGTACCGGCACAAAAACAGAAACATAGACAATGGAACAGGATAGAAAGCCCAGAGATAAGCCCATGCACCTATGGTCAACTAATCTATGACAAAGGAGGCAAGGATATACGATGGAGAAAAGACAGTCTCTTCAATAAGTGGTGCTGGGAAAACTGGACAGTTACATGTAAAAGAATGAAATTAGAACACTCCCTAACACCATACACAAAAATAAACTCAAAATGGATTAGAGACCTAAATGTAAGACTGGACACTATAAAACTGTTAGAGGCAAACATAGGAAGAACACTCTTTAACATAAACCACAGAAAGATCTTTTTTGATCCACTTCCTATAGTAATGGAAATAAAAATAAATAAATGGGACCTAATGAAACTTAAAAGTTTTTGCAAAGCAAAGGAAACTACAAACAAGACAAAAAGACAACCCTCGGAATGGGAGAAAATATTTGCAAATGAATCAACAGACAAAGGATTAATCTCCAAAATATATAAACAGCTCATGCAGCTCAACACTAAAAAAAGAAACAACCCAATCAGAAAATGGGCAGAAGACCTAAATAGACATTTCTCCAAAGAAGACATACAGATAGCCAAGAAGCACATGAAAAGCTGGTCAACATCACAAATTATTAGAGAAATGCAAATCAAAACTACAATGAGGTATCACCTCACACCAGTTAGAATGGGCATCATCAGAAAATCTACAAACAACAAATGCTGGAGAGGGTGTGGAGAAAAGGGAACCCTCTTGCACTATTGGTGGGAATGTAAATAGATATAGCCACTATGGAGAACAGTATGGAGGTTCCTTAAAAAACTAAAAATAGAACTACCATATGACCCAGCAATCCCACTACTGGGCATATACCCAGAGAAAACCATAATTCAAAAAGACACATGCACCCCAATGTTCATTGCAGCACTATTTACAATAGCCAGGACATAGAAGCAACCTAAATGCCCATCGACAGATGAATGGATAAAGAAGATGTGGTACGTATATACAACAGAATATTACTCACCCATAAAAAGGAAGAAAATTGGGTCATTTGTAGAGACGTGGATGGACCTAGAGACTGTCATACAGAGTGAAGTAAGTCAGAAAGAGAAAAACAAATATCGTATATTAACGCATATATGTGGAACCTAGAAAAATGGTACAGATGAACTGGTTTACAGGGCAGAAATAGAGACACAAATGTAGAGAACAAATGTATGGACACCAAGCGGGGAAAGTGGCAGGGATGGGGGTGGTGGTGATATGAATTGGGAGATTGGGATTGACATATATACACTTATATGCATAAAATAGATAACTAATAAGAACCTGCTGTATAAAAAATAAATAAAATAAAATTCAAAAATAAAAAAAAAGAAGCAGGTGGGGTAGAAGATCAAATACTTCTTTAAAATTTTATTTCAACTGCTGAGTTGTTAAAGCATTTTGTAATTACCCCAATAATAATAACAAATGATTTGGGAAACATTAAGTGATTAAAATATCAGCACCATAGTTAAGGGAGTGAAAAAAAACTCGGAGGAAGATTTATCCCAAAGCATTATTTAATTTACAAAATGTTCACTCGGGCAATACCAATAAAGGGGCAACGTCAGAGGATTCTGGGACAATGGTGGTGTCAGTGGCAGCACAGTTTTGGGATCTTCCCAAGTCCCTCAAGAAAAACACAGAGCAGGCAGATAACAAAACAAAAACACAGGGACAATATATACACAAAACTAGGTGATAACCCAAATGCAAGTGTGTGGAGGAAAACCACCAACAGCCACACAACCCGTGTGTTGTCGGCCTCTGTGCGAAAAAAATCATGGGGCAGCAATGGGGTGCCCCACAGATCTGAGAAGAGCAGGCCAATATGAGGCCACAATGGAAACGGGAAGGAGCTTTGCCTTCTCCAACAGCAGGTGAGAACAAGGACCTGAAACGAAAAAGGTATGAAGGGGCTGGAGAAATCTAAACCCCAATACCCTAGACATCAACCAGAGAGGACTCCCTTCTGAGACAGGCCCACACTGAGTGGAAATTCCAAGAAATGGAATCAAATCTGAGCAGGACAGAAATAAGATGGACAAAGGAATCAGAAAGACCAAAAAAAAGCAGGTCAGGAAATCTGACAGCAAGCCACCATGTTTCTGAACACTACCTGAAAAGGACAGAAGAGGGAGCTCTGTGAAGTTAGAACAGCTTTATGAAGGAAGCCAGCTTCTGAAAGCTCGGGAAAACTAAATTCACATAAAAATAAGAGAGGGAGAAGAAAAAAAAAAAAAAATCAAGGCTCCAAAATTACTAGGAGAAAAAAAAAGAATACATCCCTGCAGACAGTACAAGAATGCGAGTAAGACCAGCTCCAAAGAAAGATAAAAACTATCACACACATTTCGAAAGACATTATTAAGAAAACAATACAAGACAGGAAACATAAATCAGAACTTGAAAAACTCAAAAGTAAGGTGGAGGAAATCAAGAAAAAAAAATAGAAATAAAAGGAAAAGTACTTTAGAAACGAAGACTAACAAAGAAGCTAAGAGCAAATAAACATAAATAATGTCCCCAAAGAAATAAAAGGTAAAAAGCAGAAAAATTTTAGCCTAAAAGAAATGAGTAAGAAAAAAGGTTTGGAGAGAAACTGACAAATATCGAAGATAGGTAAATAAGATAAAGCATTTGGATAACAGGAGTCCCTGAAGGGAAAAACCAAAGCAAAGGAACAGAACAAATACTGAAGACTCTAAGTCAATAAAACTTCCCTGCCGGGGCGGGGGGGGGGGGGGGGGGGGGGGGGGGGGGGGGGGGGCCGCACCTGAAACCATATATTGAAAGAGCACATCACACACAGAAATACCAACTCAGAATAACCAACAATAGTCTAGTAAAATTACTACATTTTAAGAAAAAAAAATCTTATGAACATCTAGGCAAAAAGAACATATAGTCTATAAGGAAAAGAAAATCAGATTTTTTCTGATCATCTGATTTTTTACAGCAACACTTTATGCCAAAAGAAAATGAAATATTTAGATACTCAAGGAAATACTGCAAGCCAAGAATTTTATATCCAGAAAAATTCACCTTTAAGTATAAAGGTCACAACAAGCTATTGTCAATATAGAAGAACTTAGAGAATACAGTTCCCACGAGCCTTTCCTATTTGATTCCATCCCTTGGAACTGCTCCTCAGGGTGGGGCCTGTCCTGGAAGGGAGCCCTCTCTGGTTGGTTTCCAGAGTACTGGGGTCTAGAATCTACTAGAGAAGGAGCTTCAGATGATCCAAGTGCCTTTTTTTTTTTAAACTGCTTTCAGTAATCATAATGGTGGTGATACTCTTAGTATTTTTAGTGTGAGACTATTGTATGTATACTGTGAAAAAGCAAATGAGATAGATTAGGATATTCTAATTCATCCTGAACTCCTGAGAACCAGGATTCTTGGTGTGAAAGAAAGGAGCAGAGATGTATTATTAAAGAAGTTAGGTAAAAACTATACAGTCCTGAATTTGAACTGGAAAGATTAAGACGAAGTCACAAGGTATTATATCTTTAAATATATATGTATATTCTAGCCAAATTTACTGCAAAGTCTTAAAAACAATGATCGCTACGGTAACAATGAGCATCCCTAAGCACTCAGAGAGTGATCTAGAAACTCCATTTTCCATTAAAACAAACCAGAGCTTCTGAGAGAAGTGGCGGATTTGAGGTGTGGGCTCAGGGATGGGCCTGAGACACCTGGACATACAGAAGAGCAAGGAAGCAACAGAAACAAGTAGGGTCACTTCAGAAGGACTCAGGAACTGTGAAGAGGTTCCCATTAACACAGACTGAATCCCCTGAGCTTTGAGAAAAGAATTGTAACAGATTGAAACCCATTCAGTTCAAAATGAAATGAAAGGGGGAAAAAAACCTCCAAATGAAAAACTAATTGGTCACCTTCTGAGGAAGATAAAGAACCAATTCATTATTTTGAAAACTGGGTAAATACAAGGAAAGAATCAAGCATTTATCCTGCTTTCCTATATGAACTATACTCCTGGGTAACTAAATAGTAGGTAAGAGAGAGCATCACCTTAAAAATTTTACCAGCTGAAAACTGAAAACAAAATCACAGCATTTAATATCACCATTTTGAGACCCCCTAATGAGTTGCTGGATCTAGGTGCTGGGCATCAATCACAAATCAAAAAACAGCAAAAAACCAGGCATCTTGACACCTCGTGCCTCCTGAGGGGAGACCAGAGCACAAGCTCTAGACTTGTCAAAGGGATGGAATCTGAATCTAATCATGCTCTAGCATCCAGCTGCCAACTTGCAGGGAATCTGAAAGACAGAGTAGCAGGTTGAACTGGACCACGAGGGTGCAATCAGCAAACTCTGGACTTCTGGAAGCAACAGGTCAAAGATCAGGCTTCTTCAACAAGAAAAGGATGGAGGAGGAACCTGTAGATTAGGAAAGACTTAAAAGGCATATCAAGTTTTTAGAACTTGGAAGACTAAGCTCTAGCGTCCAGAGACGCACACTTGAGTGATTAAAACCACAAAGAAAGGCAAGGAAGTGAGTTTTACTGGTTACTTGGAGAGGGAGGGGTGGATGGGGACTGGGATGGGGCACAGGGAAGAGACTGAGAAGCCTGGGAAAGTTCCATTTCTTGACCTGGGTGGCAGTCACAGGGTGTTCACTCAGTAATAAACCTCCTAACTCAGTTCACTTTTTTTTTTTAATGAATTTATTTATTTTTAGTTTATTTATTTTTGGCTGCATTGGGTCTTTGTTGCTGTGGGTGGGCTTTCTCTAGTTGTGGCGAGCGGGGGCTACTCTTTGTTGTGGTGCGCGGGCTTCTCATTGCAGTGGCTTCTCTTGTTGCGGAGCATGGGCTCTAGGCGCGTGGGCTCAGTAGTTGTGGTTCGCGGGCTCTAGAGCGCAGGCTTAGTAGTTGTGGTGCACGGGCTTAGTTGCTCCGCAGCATGTGGGATCTTCCTGGACCAGGGATCGAACCCGTGTCCCCTACATTGGCAGGCAGATTCCCAACCACTGTGCCACCAGGGAAGTCCCTCAATTCACTTTTTCACTTAATTGAACTCACTTAACTGCTCGTTTAGTCTGTTTTATAATACAAAGGTTTTTTTTTAAAGGGCAATGTGACCAATAATGCTGGAGATGGGGAGGGATGGATCAAACCCGCTTCTCCAAGAAAGGTTAAGACTCTCAGTTTAAGATTTGGGCATCAGGTCTAAATACTGTTCCTTCCCCTTAGCAAAATGTGTCTGCAGCCATTCAAATGATCAATTTAGCAAGGCATGTTAAATGGAACAACTCCTTTTAATAGCAGCATATTTCTTTAATACACTTTGGCTGCCAAAATCATGAGATCGATCACAGGAGGAGTTATCCTTAGCCAAAAGTCCATGAGGAAAAATGGGTAAACGTTTCAATGGCACAGTTCAGGAATTAATTTCCTTTTATGTAAAATAACTGTAATTAACAAAGCCTTCCAAACAATGTTTCTAAGTCTGGTTCAGTGCACAGAAAACCAAGAGGGGGATAACCAGAGTGCAGGTCTTGCAGCTCTCCACCTGCCAGGTGTGAGGCTGCCTGAGGGACGACCTGCATCCACTCCAGGCATGACTTCAGGGCTCCCTGTCTGCGCTCTTGCCCAGTCTTTGCAGCAGATGTTGCGCTAGGATTAAAAATGGATCCAAACTCATAATTACATTTGAAAGCTAAGAAGAACATAATCAAGAACAAGAAGCTTCACATTCACAAGTACTCCAAAGCGTGGTTTCATTCACAAGTACTCCAAAGCCTGGTTTCATACATAACCTACCTTTGGAATCTAAACCGGGGAACATACAGAACTTACTTTAACAACCTTTCAAATTGGTTATTTGTATATCTGCATAAAAACGACTTCGTTAACCAGGGTCCACTAGACATTAGCTTGGAAATAAGCACCTACAAAAACTCTTTATTATCTTTCAATATCTGTTTCACATTCCATCTATCTATATAACCTTTGGCATCGTATTTCACTGTAATATGCACTGTAATATATCATGGTAGCAATTTTATCTCTCCTTTTTTAGAGGGGAGGAAGGTCATGTGGTGTAACGGCATTCACAGAATTATTTGAAAGTCATTTTACTTTCCCTAAAATCTTCCCATCAAGCAGATGTGTCAACTGTTAACAAGTATGCGCACACACAGAAGCAAAAGAAGGAAAAAGACAAGAGAGTACAACTCCCTGATATAAACTTGTAAAACGGCTTATCTGCAGTTAAACTTCAGTGTCACTAAATTCTTGTATAGTCCAATGGACAATCAAAGCTCTATGATTTTCTGCATTTCAAGCCTACACACACACACACTCTTTGAAGGCAGTAGGTGAGTCTCGCTGGCCTGTGTGCCCGCCACACCGAGGGAACTTACCATAACCGTGCAGTCCTCTGAGCCGCTGGCAATGACCTGATCGTTATGTGGGCACCAGTCTATGTCCAGCACTGGTCCTGTGTGACCACACACTGTGGGGTAGGATTTGTCAATTCGACCAGTCTGAAAGGAGAGAGAAACAGACCTATTATGTAACATCAATGCCACAGAGTTCTTATGTTTTGTCAGACCCACTTCTCCTTTATTACTTCTACCCCAAACTCTCAAGAATCTACAAATTATGACGTTCATATCAGCCAACGTCAACTGTTAAGAAATGTCAACTTGCATTTCTAAAAAACAGTTACTACCAAGGATACTCCATCAAATCAAGGATCTACATTTCCAGAACCACAGAGATTTTATTTAATCAATGGCATTAATAGACACAGCAAAAGAGAATACAAGAGTCTTTTCATCACAATACAATTCTAACAATAGCCTACTGTAAATTATAGGTGTGTTTTTACTGTGTAAAAAAAAAAACCAAACCTGGTATTATTCAAAATGTAAAATATAACCTTTAATATGATAAGCTAATGCCCTTGAATATACAAATTAACAGTTCTGCAAGTGGATGGCACTTCCAGTGAGCAAGCAAAGTGAAGGTAATGAAAAGAAAAGCTTTAACCACTGCTCAGCGGCCGAAGGACATAGTACGTTTCAACGTCTCGGTCTCTTCCGTCAACAGAAACGCCAGCTGGGCCTTCTAATTAACCAGCTTAGCTCTCAGCCATTACCCAGATCCACATCTCATTAAGAACACAACTTCTAATGTTGGTCATAGCAACCATCACAACGTGCTCATGTTACACACTTGAACCTAACCAGCCAATCTGGCTTATCGGACCAATTTTGTCTGGTGTTAACCAAGACAAATGCTATTACAACAACAGCTGTACAAAGGCTGCTTCTTTTTAAAAAGGTTAATGCCAGTCCTTGCTGACGTTCTTCTACATATGCTAAACGCAGGTGAACAGAAAGGAATCACCACAATGCAAAAGTGAACCTATTTTTTGGTTGATGCTACTCTCCTGTTATGGCCAGCTGTCACAACACGGGGGCAGGCTTCTTGGAAAATTTTCAAGATCAGTAAATTTGGATTTCTCCACTTTGACTTGACTGTGGAAATCTCCAGAGAAGCAGTGTGCTAAAGCACAAAGACCACAGGCTCCAGAGTCAGACAGATATGGATTGAAGTCCAGGCTCTCTTGGTTAAACAGTGTGTGATCTCAGACAGGTAATCTCTCTAAGCTTCAGCTTGTCATCTGTAAAATGAGTAACAGTAATACTTACCTCCCAGGATTACCGTGAGGAGTAAATGAGAAATGAGGTAAATCATAACCTAGCATTACAACCATCTGTATAAGGTGTGTAAAAAATTAGAGTACCCAGAGCACAGTAACTACTCAATAAAAAGCTGGCGCTTACTATTAGTTCTTCCTGTATAATGTTAACTTACTCAATCATTAAAGAATTACAAGCGTGTGTTATCCGTGAACTCTGGGCCAGACACTGAGCTGAGCTGACACAGAGGTGAGCAGGGCGCCCTCCACGTCCTGGCCGAGCGTGGAGTCCATCTAAAGCTCCAGTTACAGCGCAGCACAAGACGTGCAGCACCAGGACAGGCCCAAGGCGGCAGGAACACAGAAGAAGGACATTCAAGCAGCTGTGCGGGGGCTCCAGCCTTTGGGAAGGTTTTCTGCGCAGAAAGGTGAGTTCTGAGTTGAGGTGTGAAGGTGCACCAGCCTACGGACCTGAGGCCTGGGTTTTTTCACACGCTCCCCCTTTCTCTTGCAAAACTAATTCAACCCAGAGTTTCGGTCTCCTGAATTGCATCACCAAAAACAGGAATTCATAAACGAAAACGCCAAGGAAGAAACACAATATTACAGAGAACCTGGGTCTTGTATGAGAAGCCACGTGGGTCACTGACAGGCCGAGAAGCAGTGAGGGTCAGGGACCAGGCTGCCAGGGCTGGGGTGTGGCGCTGCCATTTTCTCCCGAGGCTCTGGCCAAATGACCTCAGTTTCTCACCTGTAAAATGAGAACGCTAGAATTCTTTCTTCAAGAGCTGATGTGAGAATTAACTGAGACAATCAAGGTAAAGCACTTGGTATCGCCCCAGCACCTCTAGTGCTCAAAAAACGTTACCCAAAATTTAACAACTGCCGGAATCCATTCTACCAACACCCCTGACCGTACCCTTCCTTAAAGAAGGAGCTGCTACTAAGCACCCAAGCCAGGTAGTTTCACCTAATTCCCCCTGTGAGTGCTCCTCCCCTGGAGTTCCTACCCCACGTCATGGTCTACTACTCAAGGTGCTGGCGGTGACCTCACAGGTGTTTTATTTTCTAGTATTATTACTGTTTTATTATGTATTATTATTATTTAAGCTATAGATATAGTTACTCTCTTGAATGTGTGATATTTAGTAATTTAAAACATTCTGAGACACAAAGGCCAGGTTGAGGTCTGACACACATTGCAACAGACATTCCAGAAGGAGAGAATGCAAGAGAAACAAAAAACTGAATAGATGAGGGCTGAGGATTTTCCAAGTTTAACTGAGGGCATAAGTCTTCAGATTGAAGAAGCACAGGTCCCAAGTAGAATATCCTAGTGCAATTCAGAACACCTAAAACAAAGATAAAATCTCAAACCAAAGCAGCCATAGAGAAAAGACAGATTACCTACAGAGAGAATAACTAGACTAGCTGTGAGCAGACTTCTCAAAAGCAAGTACAGAAACAAAGACATCAGAAACCATCTCAGAAATGGGAAGAAAAACAACCATCTGTGCATTCTATGCCCAGATAAACTATCATTCAAAAGTGATGACCAAACAAACAAACAACAACCCCAACATTTTTAAACAAAAAGATACTGAAAATTTACCATTTAAAGACTCTTATTCAAAGAATTAAGTTCTTGGACTTATCTCAAAGAATTTCAAAATTAATTTCAAAGAACTAAGTTCAAGGACTTATTTCAGGAAAAGAAAGTGAACCAGAAGAAAGAACTGGGATACCAAAACAAGAAGTGAGCAAACAAATTGGTAAATGTGGTCAATGTAAATAGGCATTGACTGTATAGAACAGTAGTAATTATGACTAACTGGAGTACAGGTAAGACAAGGCAGAACTAAAACACTAAACAACAATAACATGTAAGATAGAAAGATATGATCAGAATTCAAAGGTTTCAGGGCCCTTCCCTAGAAAAAGGCAGAAAATTTGACTAGTTTTAGACTTTAAGTCATGTAAGTATGTTAAAATTAAGGGTAAACACTAAAAGAGAATATATAACTTCCAAAAAGTGTATGGAGTGGTAGGAAGGTTAGTGGAATTTTAAAAACTCATTCAATATAAGAGAAAGAGGAAATAAAAAGAAAAAAGGGCAAGAAAAAGCATGAAAGCTAGAAAGCACAAAATAAGATGGTGGAAATAAAACCAACCATAAATCACAAACTGCGGTAAATATGAATGACTTAAACTCACCTGCTAAAAGACGAGGTGCTTCAGATCAGATTAAAACCAGCTATAAGACACATTTACAAAATAATAATACAAAAAGGCAACTAAAGGAGGGGAAGGGATATAAAAATATGTACCAGGTGGTTATACCAGAACAAATAGATTTTAAGGTGAAATGCATTATTTAAGATTACATTTTAACATTTAAAGAAACAAATCAGAGAAAAGCTATAGTCACTATGGACTTTAACTCATCTAACTACATAAGCTTCAAAATAATTAAAGCAGAAATTGACAGAAGTACAAGGAGAAAATGACAAAACCATAATCTTAAGAGATTGTAATAAAGACTTAAGAGATCAAACAGACAAAAATCAGTATGAATATAAACGGCTTTAACAAAAGTAACAAGCTTGATCTAACGGATATATACAACTTGTAGCCAACATTTTATTTTATTTTTTATTTTTATTTATTTATTTTTTTGCAGTACGCGGGCCTCTCACTGCTGTGGCCTCTCCCGTTGTGGAGCACAGGCTTCGGACGCGCAGGCTCAGCGGCCATGGCTCACAGGCCCAGCCGCTCCGCAGCACATGGGACTTTCCCGGACCGGGGCACGAACCTGCATCCCCTGCATCGGCAGGCGGACTCTCAACCACTGCGCCACCAGGGAAGCCCATAGCCAACATTTTAAAACACACATTTCTTTTTGTTTCCAAGCACACTAATAAACTTTTTTTTTTAAATCACCAAATAGAATACCACAAAGCAAATCTCAAAAACTACCAAGGAATCGATATTGTACAGAACATGTTCTGAGTACAACGCAATACAATTAAAAATTAACAGAAAAGTACAAGCCAAAAATCTCCAAAGCATCTGAAAAGTTTGTTTTTTTTTAAAAGTGTTTGCCAACCTATCCAAGTCCTCGACATCACTCCTACCCTTCCTACCGTACCAGGAACATAAACGGTATCAGCCTTCTTCTTCTTCTTTTCTTTTTTTAAAAAATGAATTTATTTATTTATTTTTGGCTGCGTTGGGTCTTCGTTGCTGAGCGCGGGCTTTCTCTAGTTGTGGTGAGCAGGGGCTTCTTCGTTGCAGTGGCTTTTCTTGTTGCAGAGCACGGGCTCTAGGTGCACAGGCTTCAGTAGTTGTGGCATGCGGGCTCAGTAGTTGTGGCTCGCGGGCTCTACAGCACAGGCTCAGTAGTTGTGGCTCACCGGCTTAGTTGCTCCACGGCATGTGGGATCTTCCCGGACCAGGGCTCGAACCCGTGTCCCCTGCATTGGCAGGCGGATTCTTAACCACTGCACCACCAGGGAAGTCCCCCCAAAATTCCTAATTTACTAAATAATTCACATAGAAAGTCATAATAGCCAACAGAAAAAGGTTAAAATTGGTCAGTAAATACATGCCATATCAAAACTTGTGGGATATAGCTAAAACAAAACTTAAAATTCCAGATGAAATAAGTAAGCTCCTAGAAAATGTGTGATGTATCAAAACTCCTTCAATAAACAGAAAACCTAAAGAGACCCAGAATCATAAAAGGACCAGTACTGTGGGCTTCCCACAGTGCAGTGGTTAAGAATCCGCCTGCCAACGCAGGGGACACGGTTCAAGCCCTGGTCCAGCAAGATCCCACATGCCGCGGAGCAACTAAGCCCATGTGCCACAACTACTGAGCCTGCGCTCTAGAGCCCGCAAGCCACAACTACTGAATCCCACACACTGCAACTACTGAAGCCCACGCACCTAGAGCCCATGCTCTGCAACAAGAGAAGCTACTGCAATGAGAAGGCTGCGCACCGCAACAAAGAGTAGCCCCCGCTCGCCACAACTAGAGAAAGCCCGCATGCAGCAATGAAGACCCAACGCAGCCAAAAATAATAATAATAAAAAAGAACCAGTACTGTAACTCCATACATCACTGCCCACCCAAAATCAATCAGTAAATACCAAAAATAATAGGCCCAGATGGTTTTACAGATGAGTTTTCCCAAACATTCAAGGAAGAAATCATCTCAAACCAGTGTTCCCAGAGAATAAAAAATAAAAGCGCACTGCTGAACTCACTACATAAGGAATGTACCACCTTGATATGAAGGACAGTGTAAGGAAGAGAAACTTAGGCTTATGTGACTTATAAATATTGATGCAAACTCCCCTCAAAAAAGGAGGGGGAAAAAAAGTAATGCAAATTCAGCAGTGTGGGTTGTTCTCAAAAAACACAAGTAAAGTGAAAAGACAAGTTGCAGATTGGGAGAAGATTTTGTATCTACGTGTGTGTGTGTATATACATACATATATACATGTATGTATACATAAAATGTATACCTGACAAAATCAATAAACAACTTAATAGAATAAGGGGCAAATGATATGAACAGGGATCCACAGGGAAGGAAGCCTGAAAAGCCAACAGATGTATGGAAAGTACTCCATCTCACTGGTAATCAGGGAACTGCAAATTAAAACAATAAGGTAATATTTGACACCTATTAAAATTGGCAAGAATTTAGAAGTCTAAATACAAGTGCTGGCAAACATGTTTGGAAAGAGGAACTCATAAAAACTACGCACAGGAGAGTATCCTGCTACGATTCCTTTTGAGAGCAATTTGGAAACAACTGGAGCTGAAGTTGCCCGCCCCTCAGCAATACCACTTCTTGATGGTCTGTGCGAGAGAAACGCTCCCATATTTTGCACAAGGGTATTCATGGAAGCACTGTTGGAAACAGTGAAAAAAGCAGAAGCAATGTAACTGTCCTTTGGTATGAGAATAAATATCACTTATATAAAAGTTTAAAACATACCAAATAATAGTCTATGTTATAGGTACATTCACATGTAATAAAGTACAAACATATGATACATACCAACTTTGAGGAGACAATTACCTCTGGGGAAGGAGAAAAAATGGAAAGCAGAATGGTAGTTTAGCTACATCTGTTATGCTTTACTGTTTTCAAAAAAGGGAGATATGAAACAAACATGGCAAAATATTAACATCTGTTTAACCTTGTAGGTGAGTACATGAGTGTCCTATTATTTTGTTTCCTATTTTTAAAAAATAACTAAAATATAATAAAGTTGAGAAACACACCAATATATTGTTATTAATTTACATTAAAAAAAAAATCTATGGGACTTCCCTGGTGGCCCAGTGGTAAAGAATCCGCCTTGCAATGCAGGGGACGTGGGTTCGATCCCTGGTCAGGGAACTAAGATCCCACATGCTGTGGGGCAACTAAGCCCGCATGCCACAACTACTGAGCTCACGCACCTCAACTAGAGCCCGTGAGCCGGAAACTACAGAGCCCACGTGCTCTGGAACCCACGTGCCGCAACTACAGAGCCCATGCACGCTGGAGCCTGTGCGCCACAACTAGAGAAGAGAAAACCCACAAGCCACAACTAGAGAGAAGCCCACGCACCACAGTGAAGATCCTGCATGCCTCAACAAAGATCCCACGTGCTGCAACTAAGACCCAACGCAGCCATAAATTAATTAGTTAATTAATTATTTTAAAAATCTAAAAAAAAAAACCCTTTAATCCCAAGGAAAAGAGTTTTTCTACCTGAAATGTTTTATTGTATCCCAGGGTCTTTGCATTCGGAGGCTCACCCCAGCACACCCCATCTGGCATCCTTGATGGCAGAGTATAGTCAGTGAACTCTAAACATCCAAGGACACCAAATAATTTTTTTCAATCTGGGCTAGGAAGAGCTTTTGCTCAGATATACAGCAATTTTGAGGGGAATCTGGTAGTACATTAATACTAGTTGCTCTTAATAATACTCAGAAGCTTACTAAATGACTTTTTTTTTTAAGGTTAAAATTATACAACCCTGGCCAAAAGTAAATAGCTACTCACCAGTATTCTTCAATCAAGTAAGATATCTGAGAATAGTAAGAAGCGTTTCTGCCATTCTCAACTCAGCCCCGACAAGTCTATAGCATAAAGGTAATAAAGAGCCCAACAGTTTCACGGGAACTTGAATGTAATTCAAAAGACAACTGCCACTTATTTCCCCCCTTTCTATCAAAAACAAATAATTAGTAATAAAAATCGCTAGCACTTTCAGAGTGCTTACGTTACATGCTAAGAACTGTAGGACAATCTTTTATGTGCATCATCACAACTACCTTCATGAAACAGCAACCCTATTATTCCCACTTTCTAAGTAAAGAAATAGGAACAGAGAAAACCAAGAAGCAGACGTCTAAAATACCACTGACAATCCTACTAGGTTTCTACAGAGAAAGAAAATTTCCACTATGCCATGGGGTTGTGAAAAAGGCACAAGAGTAACGTTGAAATTAGTGGCAGCTGGTCATCAGAAACACAAGTTAATAAAAAATGATACCCTGCAAACAGCTGCTTCCTCTGGTTATAACATCATCATAAATCCTTACAACAAATAAAACAGGGAAAGTAGCATCATCCTGCAGCACAACAGAAAGGGAATCGACTAAATGTCTGACAGTGATAGAGGAACAAAAAGAAGTATGAGAAAAAAATGCCGTTTTAAATGTGCAATGATGGGTTTACACACAGGGTGTGCTCCACACACAGTCAAGTTATCAGCTGCTGTGATTCCAAGGGCTTGCACCTCCAAATAGCTTCTTACCCATAACAAAATCAAACCTAAAGCACAACAACATATTTCACCCATAAGTATGTATCTTTAAAAGGGCGGAGCTGGGCAATTATAAACTGCTGAGAGCTCAAGTCCACGGAAACTGAAGGAAACCATACAGTAACGGCCTTATATGGTAAAGATGAGGGCACATCACTTCTGAAAGTCATTTTGCCCTGGGATCTAATGAGAATGCATTTCTCATTCATAATCATGACACATCCTCATTTATCATCCCGTGAATAAACCAAGGAATCCATGTCTAATTCTAGATTGTGAAGGACCATTCAGAAAGACATCATTGCAAGTCATGGTGACAACACGGCTTACCTGCACGTCTAAGCAGCAAGTGTAAATGAATGCTGAGGCTGGGAGAAAGACTGACAAAAACTTAATAACACCTTTTAAAGTATCTTTTTTGGCTGAACAGTGATTTAATAACTACTCATCAATTTCCCAAGGGTTACATATAGAATAATTTCATTTACTAACAAATCAGTCCACTGTTTCATTAAGGATGCATCACCTCAGTTACATCATCTAGAATATTACTACTTTGCTAGCATGGAATTGAAAGTTTAGCTGAGACTAGCCAGTTGGAGATTCAGATTTCTTGCTTTAAATAATTATTCAAATGTATTGATTACTTACTAGTTATCCCGATCACATGCCATAGAGCTTTTATTGTACCTCTCTAGCTAAAACTCCAAGTGATGAGAATTACCAGCAAGTCAACTCAAGTGGCGAAAATGACCAACACCAAGGTTCCCAAAGGCTCTGGCCCAGACCCCAGTTCATACACTTGTGGGATGCTGGTGAAATAGGTCAGGGCACTGACTTAAGGACTATTATTATCTAAAAGATCCGGTGGCCTGCAGGAGGCCCAGCAATATGAGCCCCAGGGAAAATGCAGCCTCCAAAGTGTGCGTACAGCTGGCACGAGGGAGAGGTGTGACAGCACAATTTCCATGTGGCGGCCCAAGCTGAGGTTGATGGCTTTGACATGTTCTGGCTAGCAACCCTTACAGTGGCAGAAAACCACCGAGACACCGGCACTATCATTCACTTTGGGTATGGGGAAGGCCCTCAAAAATTTCAAAGCAGGCAAAAGCCTCAGCAGAGCTCCTGGAGACTGATGCTTCAACTAAGCTCACAGAGTTAGGCAATACTCTCCTCCTACAGGCTCGCTTTCTTTCTTTCTGGGGGGGAGGGGTGAAAAATCAAAATTGAAGCATCAGTAAATACATATCTTTGTAAAACTGCTCTAAGAAGGAATGTTTATAATTTTAAATAAGTTGGCAAAAACATTTCCTCCTTAGGCATACAAAATTCAATGTAACTCTTATGAAACGATATTTCTAGTTGTAAAGGTATTTCCCATTAGTTTGAATAGGAAACCACAACTGCATCCATTTATATCAAATAGTGTACCTTATTTTTTTTTTTTGGTAATTTTATTTTACTTATTTATTTATTTTTGGCTGTGTTGGGTCCTCACTCCTGCACGCGGGCTTTCTCTAGTTGCAGCGAGCAGGGGCTACTCTTCGTTGCAGTGCACAGCCTTCTCATTGCAGTGGCTTCTCTGGTTGCCGAGCACAGGCTCTAGGCACACAGCTCCAGTAGTTGCGGTGTGTGGGCTCAGTAGTTGTAGCCTGCGGGTTCTAGAGCACAGGCTCAGTAGTTGTGGCACATGGGCTTAGTTGTTCTGCAGCATGTGAGATCTTCCCAGACCAGGGCTCGAACCCGTTTCCCCTGCGTTGGCAGGCGAATTCTTAACCACTGCACCACCAGGGAGGTCCTATCTTACTCATTTGTCATATCTCCTTTCAAAAAGGCATCCATATTTAGGAAGTGCACTCATCCCACACGCCGAAGACACTACCGTTCAATCAAAAGAATTCTAATATATACAAACAGACACGTACAGAAATCTTCTCATAGATGTTTCTATAAAGGAGTTCCACCCTAGGATGTATTTTCAAGGAAGCTAATGGCGTATTTTACAGGTGCAGATATTTTCACCCTCCCAAAGTCTCAAAATACAACATTGGGATGCTTCCCATATGACCTTTGCATTAATCATTCAGAATGATTGTTTCTTAGTGTAAGACAGACCCCTCACATGGTAATTGTTTTCGATCCACACATTAGCTCACTCAATATTAGACTGAAGATACTACCAAACTGGTGCCAACGAGGCTCAATCTAATAATTACTGGTTCCTTCCAAAAGTAACATTGGTTAAAGCCACATAACACTTTACCCAGCAGGCTTACTCTTTCTCACAACTAACATACATTTCCACAAAGTTAAAAAAAAAAAACTCCTATGGTGCCAAAAAGTGACACCCATTACTTTTATCACTCAAATCAAATATTCCCCTTTCAGATGCTCAGGGTATTCGACATACAATGTCCTTCTAGTTTACACTCTGGATTCAGTTCTAGAAACGCAAGCTGGTCTGGGGCGGTGGGTTGTGATCGCTTCCTAGGCCATCTCCCTCAGCTAGTCCAGAGCAGGAAGCTCCCTCCCAGGACCTCCCTCCAAACTTCTCATCTGCATTCTTCTTATAATCCAGCCACTTTATAATCCATTACTATAATCTGAGCTTATTATTTATCCAAACTGGTTACACCACCCTCAGATGTAAGGCCCAAACAGGCCCCACTCCACCCCCCACCCTGACTCAAGGAACAAAGATTTTCAAACTGTTCATTCCCTACTTTATATTCATACAGGTTTTCATTTTAGGAAAAAGTGCTCATCAAAATCACTTGATGTGTCCAAAGTTCAGTAACTTTATCATATTGTCCATACATTAAAAGATCTTTTCAAAGGCAGAGATAATACCTCATTACTGGCCTTGGAGTAATACCCTGAGAATTCTTGAACCCTCCACAAGGAGAATGGTTAAGTCAAACATGTGCTCGGAAGCAAAGGAAAAGTTTGCAGCCTGGGCATAAGGCCTCCATTCATATTGTGCAGAGTTCAAAGGAGTCAAAAAAGGATATCTATTGAAGTGGGTTTTCGTTTTTTTTCAACTTCCTTTTTCTTGGAACAGTATTATTTATGTGGATACATGTTCCACTGCAATCTCTTCAGGCCCTGCTCCCTCACAGGGAGGAGCTACAGTGACAGTGGTCGTGGCACAGGGGAGAGACTGGCCAGAAGAGCAAGACAGGGACCCCTGCAGCTTACCAGGAAGACCGATGCACACAGTACAGGGCCTGCTGACAGGCTGGTCACCAAGAGTGACAGCTCGTGGTCCAGGAATAAAACATTCTGGGGAGGTTTTACTTTAAGGGAACCAGAAACGCCAACCCTGAGGGTGAGAGGAGGTGCTCTGGAATAGCACATAGAGATTGGGTTACCGGGTCCTGGAAAGTAAGCCAGCCGCCACAGCTGCCAGGGAGAGGCAGCATGGTGCTGAGAGCCCTCCCCTGCCTGTGAGTGAAAAGGAACAGTCTTTACGGGCACAAGTGAAAATGCCAAGCAAACCATTTTGGCATCACAGGTCCTCTTTAAAAACTGCGTTGAATAGTGAACAGACCATTTTAAAAGTCCATTAAGAACTTGAGGGCAGTTACTATAAAACTATGGATATTTTATTATCACAAAGCAAAAAGGTGGAAGAGTTGGCATTTCCTTACTCAACCACACCTAAATACACAACAGCAAATGGAGAAGCTCTATTTCTTAACTTCCTGACTTAGCAGAAAATTTATAAAGCAAAACCCTCATCAATGCAGACAAGTAATTCCACACGATCCCTCTGGTCTGAGAACAAAGAAAAACTAGGAGCCCAAGATGAGGCAGAACCTAGTCAAAATACAATTCAGCTCGAAAGGAAAAACTGGAAAGCAAAAGAACTGTCGAACTAAGTGCAAATACAGGAAATTAAAACAAAGCATTTAATATCCAAGCAGAAAGGAGAGTAACTTGTTGCCTAACCCTTGGTACTGTCATCTCCAATGACACTGGAGATTCCTCCCATGGGACCCTTGGTGAATGAGGAAAAGCCCCAGAGCTACCCCTTCCAATCCCAGCTCTGCACTGGTTTACCCACAAGCCTCAGAACAAAAACCCACCCTTCTTGAAGTGGGGATGAAAAACAGAAAAATATCACAGCTCTCTTTTTTCTTTTTCTTTAGGCAAATGCCTTGGGCTGCATGGCCGAGGCAGCTCACATCTTGCAGTGGTTGTAAACAGCAGGAGGACTGGAGCAGAGACCCAATTCAGTAGCCTGTATCATTTACTCCCGACTTAAAGCTCAGCCAGAAAGGAAACCCAAGTCCCCGTTCCTCTGAGAAAGCCAACACGTGCTGTGCTCATCACTTGCCCTCCAGGCTCAGCCTTCCCTGGACTCAGCTCAGGTCCCACCCCCAACTAGCATGGAATTCAACTTGGTGAGAGCAGAACGTTTACTACATATGGTTATAAAGAGGCTTCTGGACAAACGGGGACAGCAGAAATCTGTCCATTGCACCTGGAGTCTATTTTAGTAGAGTAATCAGTATTCAGAAACCTGCTCTTCGCTGCTTCCCTGACTTGGGTCATCATCACGTTTATACAAGGCGGCTTCTGGCAGCAGCACTTGCCCATGTGCTCAGCCCAGACTCACGCTCCAGAAAACCAGGAAAGAGTTAAATGTTCTTTGCACTTGACTCAGTGGCTTCCCCTCACCACACACTCCCAGATCCCACCATTCTCCGAGCCAGGCAGCCAATCAAAGCAAAGGAAGGAAATGATCCTGGCCGGCTGACAGCCCCAGCGCTCTGATGGCCATATATGGTAAAAACCACTGTCAGAGCCCTGTCAGGCCTGCAGGCCGGCTGCTGTGGACATATCAGTGAACTGCAGCAGCGTGAGAGGCCGGCCAAGGAAACGCACAAAGGACAGGCTGCTTGCTCATCTCCAGGGTAGGGGGTAGGAGGAAGGCAGGGGAGGGGAGGGGGGAGCCGTCATCTGCCAGGGCACACTCTGAGTCACAGCCACTCACTGTAATCAAAAATAGCCCCAGGGTACATGGTAAGATTCCTTCTGCCAGGACTTTGTGCTCCATTGTTAACTGGGGGTGAGTAGGGTGTCCCCCTCCCATCCCCCCCCACCCAACAAGACTGTGGAAAACAGTCACTGGGAGCAGATGAAAAGGTCCTTCTGTGGCACTTCATGTGGTAATGAGGCCGTGCAATGCTCGTGGGGCTGGCAGCTCGGAAGTAATTTGGAAGTCATTGTTCTGCACCTGGTGCCCCCCACCCCGCATCCTCCACTGCTGGCCCTGCCCTGCCTCCCAGCCTTTCACAGCCCACACAATTGACAGTTAAGGTGCTCAGGGTAGCAGACAGACAGCATCTATTTCAGGAGGCGGTGAATGGGCATCCCAGGACACATCAGGACACTGGCACTGAATAAAAGCCCCTGCCCATCACACCAAAGCTACCCTGTGCCAGATGTCCACATCTGTACAAAGGGCTACTAGCATCGCCACCCTTGTCCAAAATGGGGCACCGCTATTTGTGGGAATGGAAATTGCCTGTCAGCAGCGTACAGTAAGGGGGAGGCGCAGCCAATGCAAATCCAGCAGGTGCTGGCAGTAACTGGGGGTCACAGAGAAAAGCACCATCGGGAGACTGCCATTTCTTTTGAACTAGTCCATGAAAGAAGGCACTTATCAGCACGGCGCCTGGCACTTAAAGGAAGCCCTCAATGATGTGAGCTGCTGCGACTCCATCACTGCCACTGTCTACTCGCAAGGCACGGTAGAGACCAAGCACTTTCCAAACCTTGAGACAATTCTCCAAGCTGCCAGAATCAGAGCCCTGACAGGCTAGTGTTTTTGTTATTAAGTCTTCTAATCCCAGAGAAAGAATGCAAAGGATTAAGTGTCAATTAGACCACGGTTTCTATTAAAAAATCTTTCACACTCAGTGGGAAAAAAATGTTAATCAAAAATATACATGTACAGGGCTTCCCTGGTGGTGCAGTGGTTGAGAGTCCGCCTGCCGGTGCAGGGGACACGGGTTCGTGCCCCGGTCTGGGAAGATCCCACGTGCCGCGAAGCGGCTGGGCCCGTGAGCCATGGCCGCTGAGCCTGCGTGTCCGGAGCCTGTGCTCCGCAACGGGAGAGGCCACAACAGTGAGAGGTCCGCGTACCTCAAAAAAACAAAACAAAACAAAAGTATATATATATATATATATATATATATATATATATATATATATATATATATATATATACACACACACACACACATATACATGTACAAACCAAATAAAGATTCAGAGACCTAGGTTCTAATCCACGGAAGACCCCACAGCTCCAGGCAGTCACTCAGCCTGAGTTTCAATTTCTGCAACGGTAGAACAGAGGTATGACAGCAACGCCACCGTGTGCAAAAACTAAGACATCATATATGAAGGGGACCCTCCAAGCACATTCTGATGTCACTCTGGAGCCTTATTTTTATGAATATAACATGAAGTCACTGCCTTTTCCTGAAGCTGAAACAGTGGAAAGATGCCACGTAGATCCAGTTTTAACAAAAATCCTAAAATGCAGAGCAGTGCTTACCCTGGTTCTTCTCCATATAACAGTGAAGGAAAACACTAGTTTTGTACTATTTACACTGGAAGTGAAGGAAAAAAAGAGCCAAGAAGTGTGTAATTTTTCTACCAAAAAGCTGTCCTACAGCTCCTCCCAATCCCCCTCCAATCAAGCATTCCATTTCTCCAATACGAGAAAAGGCCATCCCAACGCAGAAAGAAGGAATGTGGCCCCCCCCCCCGTTCTTCGCCCTCCTGGGAACAGAGCCCCTCTTCTAACACATCAGTTTAGTGAGTTGGTTGGGCTCCTCTTCTGTTTCATCCCTGGCTCCTACACTCAGGAGAAACCCAACTTCCAACAGAACCTTCTCTGTGACATCTTCCTTGAGCCTCATTTAGAACTCATCTCCCATCGCTGTGTCAGAGCCCTTTAGACACAGACAAACCTCCCCATTGGAGAGATCGAGGTCAACTGTTAGCAAAGCTTTTTTAAGAGCAAGATTCGAAACAGGTCCTGGCACAGAGCAGGTGCTCAAATGTCTGAGAAATAAGTATGTGAATGAATTAATGTAATTTTTTTAAAGTACTGTTTTAGATTTCACTTAAGCTTAAACAACAATTCGCTCTTCATAGAGCTTTGGTAATATTTCTGATATTACTACTACAGAATCCCTCAATTATTCATTTAAGATTTATTATAGAATGCTGTATATCTATATGTATGTATCTATCTATACAGATTTTTTTTTAAAAGGAGAGGTGGAAAGAGTGTTTAAAATTATCCAAAGGCCTTTTAGGCCGCTTTGAATTACTCATTTATTTGTGCATTGTGTGACTTAACATTATTGAGTCAAGTGCCACATCCTGAGAATACAGCTGACCCTTTAAACACAGGTTTAAACTATGCAGGTCCACTTATATGCAAATTTTTTCCAAAAAATATGTACTACAAGATCCATGGTTGGTTGAATCCACAGATGCAGAACCATGGATACAGAGGGCCAACTGTAAACTTATATATAGATTTTCAACTGCCAAGGGGTCTGCACCCCTAACCCCCGTGGCAGGTTTTTCAAGGGTCAACTGTACATGTTTTAGTTATCACTGCTGCTTAATGAGTTACCCTAAGATTCAGCTACTTAAAACAATAAGCATTTCTCATCTCACACAGTTTCTGTGGGTCAGGAGTTCAAAAGCAGCTTATCTGGATGGTTCTGGCTGAGGGTTCTCCTGAGTCAAGGTGTCAGCTAGGTTTGCAGGATCCACCTTCAAGAGGACACACTCACGTGGTTGGTAAGTCAGTGCTGGCTATTGGCGGGCGGTCCTATGGACCTCTCCACAGAGCTGCTTGAGTGTCCTTACAGCATGAAAGCTCCAAGAGAAATAAAGAAGCCAATATGCTTTTATGACCGAGTCTCAGAAGTCACACTCCATCAATTCCTCCATATCCTAGTGGCTACACAGGTCAGCCCTATTTAATGTGGGAGGGAACCACACAACGGCAAGACACAAGGAGGCAAGAACCATTGGAGCCCATCTTGGAGGCTGCTACCACAAGAGAGTAAGGTGAGATGCTGGAGAACCCTACCATACACCCATCCATTTTGTATCCTCCATCCAAGCGAAGGTCAAGAGATCAAGAGCATATAATTCCAACCACCCTCCCGTTATCTGTTATGTGGCTAAGAAAATAATTACATTACAATGTGATAATGCAGCCTGTGGTACTAGTGGCATGAGACAAGCAGCTAAGGAATCCCAGAGGATGATTTCCACTGTCTCAGCAAATTGGAGATAAAATTTGAGTTGGATACTAAACATTAAGAAGGAGCACTTAGAACACTGACTGAAATGAATCAAGATTTCTTCCTCAATAAATTTCTTCTTCAATAAATATGACAGAAAAATACACTAAAGCAGCCCTTGTCAACCTGGGTTCTGTGAAGGAATTAAGTCCTAATGCCCTAAGGCAGCTACTTTATGTAATGGATTAATTTCTCTCCTATCCATCTGTAAGGCTTAGCTATGTCCCTTTCTTGAGAAAACTAAGAAAATATTCACTGAAATGATTTTCTGTAGGGGCTGAATTCTTTCACAAAACTCTAGTTGATAAAGACTACAAAATGAGTTGAAAAGATAGTTCACAGACATAAATAAAGCAAGATCCCAAATATTCCTACACACAGTTCTTAAAATATATGGGAGAAACATAACTGTGTATAAGAAGGCACCTCACAGCTACACCAGAGGAGCAAGAAGAGAGAGGAGACAGTGACCCAAAAGGCTGACAAAGACTTGGCCACACCCATCCCATCATGGCCCAGAGCAGAGCTGCTCTCCTAGGCAATTACTGGGAAGATGAAATTAGCCATCACTCCAATCCTCCAAAGTAAGAACAGTCAAGGGAGGAAGGGAGAAAGCGATTAGGGAAGACAAGAGCCCTCCAATTTGCATCCTCCCTCCAAGCGGATGTCAAGACATCAAGAGCATAGAATTCTAACCAACTCCCTCAACCCTTGCTCCAGGTTCACTGGGATCTGAAGTTTTAGTGTGTATGTGCACGCCTGTGCCCACACACATCTAACACTGCTGTTTGTAGGAGCCACCGTGGCTCACAACAGGGATGGGAATGCCTTGGTCTCACATCACGAGCGTGGCTCCTGCACAAGGAGAGGCTCGTTCGTGCCCTTCGTGCCCACGTGGTAGCGCACAGGGGGCTGGAACCTGTGTGCTCCTGACAAGGCAGCTTGTGTAGTTGTGGGGAGAACGCAACGGCCAAAACCACAAAGCCAACTTCTGTTCAACAAGACTGATATTATTCATCCTATGAAAGACCAAAGAAGAAGAAAATGTACTAAGTCACACCTTGAGAAGTCATGACTGAACAGCATGCCACAGCTTGAGGGAAGCATGACAAAAGAAACCCTGAATCATGTGTGCTAATCTAAATCGCCCCACCTCAGGGCTGAGCACTTTCCGTATTCCCCCAGCAGTGATCTCTTAAAATCCTACTTTCTCTAATAAAACCTTTCGAACAAAAACCTCATAAACCATACACTTAAATAAACATATATGCATTCCTAAGCTTACCTCTTGCTGTGTATGTGTCAATGTATTTGTCTCCACCACTCTTTCCATTTTTAATTTGAAGTCCTGGAAGACAGAGACCATGATTCTCCTGGAATCTAATCATAAGCCTCACGAGGTTGCAGTAAGTCCTACTTACTGCTGACGCTAACTAACTTTGAAGAAGAATTCATGGAAGGCCATGCTTTAAAATGGGAGCCTTTCAGAAAGAGTCACAATACATCTTAAGATCAGTACACACATATTCAATATTAACATGGACAGAAAGCCCCCAAAGCATCACTAAAACCAACCTGGCTGACTATAACCAGGAAAAAAAAAAGCAGCGGGGGGACACAGACAGACAGACACACACACACACACACACACACACACACACACACTCTGCCAGAAGTCTCTTGAGATAGTGATTAAAAACCATACCCACCTCCTTAAGTTCATGTTTAGAGAAATCCTAGACTGCCATCAACACGTACAGGAGCCCAGTACACACCCAGAGCATCATTTCCCACAATCTTCATTTCAAGCATCACTTCTTATTATATGTGGGAATTTGGTTTTTCTTTGCCTTTAAACAAAAGCAGCACCTCATTGTAAAACTATTTCAAACTTGCCAAGACACTGAAGTTGTAGGATCTCTTTTCCAGGGCAGAGTCCTGTACTAGGATCAGTGGGTTCACCATGTACTCAGGTCCCCAATGTTTTCGTCCTTCAAGGTTGCACTTCTAAAGGTGAGACAAACACCGCAGTACCAGCAATCTCCTGGGGGCCGGGGAAACTGACCACAATGAAAAGCAGATGCAGTGCTCCTGGAGAGCAAAGATGGCACCCAGCAGACACTCAGTCTATAGACAATCAAACTACACGTGCATAGTCAAAGAACAGTGAAGACCTCGTACTATATGAACAACGAAATATCTGTAAAAATGTAAAACTTACGATCCGTATTCAAATCTTCATTATTATACTAAAATTATAAGGAAATAGATATCCAGAGGGCAATCAGCCCTTTAATGCAGGCAGAAATGCAGGTTTTCTGACAACGTGGAGCATAGTTCTATTTTCTAAAAGCCTAGATAGTAAGTAGTCAAGGGACAGGGTCTTAGGAAGAAAAGAAAGGTGGGTGTCACCTGACACTTCGGGGCTCCAGGCTAGGCCCCGCCATCACAGCGGATCCTTCTAAGACCTCCCGAGACACAGAACTGTCTACAGGAGCCACAGACCACTTTTCTTTGCTGGGCTCAGCCTTGCCCTTTGAGGAAAAGCAGCCACGAGTAAAAAGGCATCTACTTCCCAAAGTTACGTGTTGACACTAAGGAGGGAAAGAAAAGGAACAACAGTGTTTCCTTTGCTGAATTTTGGGTAGCAAACCACTTTTTTTTTTTTTAACATCTTTATTGGAGTATAATTGCTTTACAATGGTGTGTTAGTTTCTGCTGTATAACAAAGTGAATCAGCTATACATATACATATATCCCCATATCCCCTCCCTCTTGCGTCTCCCTCCCACCCTCCCTATCCCACCCCTCTAGGTGGACACAAAGCACCGAGCTGATCTCCCTGTGCTATGCGGCTGCTTCCCACTAGCTATCTATTTTACATCTGGTGGTATATATAAGTCCATGCCACTCTCTCACTTTGTCCCAGCTTACCCTTCCCCCTCCCCGTGTCCTCAAGTCCATTCTCTACGTCTGTATCTTTATCCTGCCCCTAAGTTCTTCAGAGTTCTTCAGAACCATTTAGAAAATCAGTTTTATATAGAGCCCCTCACGTTACAGGTAGAGATATGGGAGAGCATAAGGACAGAGTGACATATCCATGTCTCACCACAAGTCGGTGACCAAGACAGGATTGAACCCCTGGCTCCAGACCCATGTTCCTTCCTCGATGCCACACTGACCCTAAGGGCTCAATACACACACTTTAATACACAAAAATCCCAGAATACGTGTGAACCTGTCGATTATAAAAGTCGATAACCCCAAGTACTGACCTTATTTCCAATGGGTGTCACTGGGCTTAGTTTATGCCAATGTCACCTCTTCCAACACAAATTAATATTTAAGGAGTAGAGCCACACAGAATGTATTATAAGCCTGGGAAAAAGACAGACCCTCGAGGCTCCTCCAAAAACCAATGTTTCGTTCAAACATGATAATTTCTGAAGCAACTTATTCTGTCCCAATTCCTAAACAGCTGGTTGAAGAACAAAATAATAAAACCTATTTATTAGGTATTGGTCACTTAATGCAACTGAAAACCAAAGCATAAGATCCAGTTAGCTTAGGACCTGCACACAGGGCCCCCTTAAACAGTATAAATGTAACTCTAAGTTTCCCACGGTTTGTGAAAGCAAAGGTGGACTCACAGAGCCTTTTGTGAATGTGGGACTTGAAGAGAACTGTCTGAACTTGGAGGAAGATTAGCCGTTCAAAAGTTTATTTGGAGCTTCTTAATTGGCTTATTCTCCTTCTTTGAAGCAAAAAGTCGTAAATTTATCCCTATTGAACTCAAAAGAGATCATGGTACTTCAGTGCCTGACCTTGGTTGACAAGCTGAGGTGTCTTCTCAGCTGGCTGCCATAAGACCCACAACTGAAAAGTCAAGTTTCCAAATGCTCCTTGCTCTTGGTGAACAAATCGACTAGAAAGTCGTGGAGATCAAACGCGACTGGCATTAAACTCCAACCCAAACTCCCAAATCAGGTAAGTACAGCTACAATAGTGTAATGTATTGTTCATCACTGAAACAACAATCTCCTCCACAAAAGCAAAAGTATCTGAGTAGAAAATTTAATTTCAATTTAATGAAAAGATTCTCCTTTAAAACATGATTAACAACTTCGCCAATAAGAAAGTACGTTTGGAAACATATGTCAGATTTGTTCCCCAAAGGCATCCATCTCCTCTGTAGTGAGATGGTTCTATTGTGTAATATCACATCAATCCAGCCACTGAGATACAAATCAGATGTTAAAATAAAACAAGTTAGTCATGAGCATCTGAGAGAATGAAAAGTACAAGAGAATTGGAAGTTTTCCCAGCAAGAGTTTTCCTAAGGAAAAAACACCAAAATACAATACTTTGACAGAAATTCATGTTACTGTAACCACTTTCAGAATCACATGGTCCATTATGATGAGACATGCCTCTACTAGGCATGGCTCAGACTCAGGGAGACCCACTGTTCCCAGCAGAGTGGAAACAGCTGTAACATGACCCAACATCTGCATCCTTATCATTAGGGCTCAGGACTCACCAAACTTATTTTCCTCCTAAAAGCTAATCAGAAAATGACTCTTTCCAAGCTCTCTCTTCACAGTGTTTCCCACCCCCCATTATTTGCAATTCTGGGATTTCCTGTTAAAGCTAGTACAGACTTTCATCTACAATTTTCAAGAACAGGCAGAAAATTACAAATCTCCAATCTTCTCCCCTATACTGGAGAGGGCTCTCTGGAAGGATAAAGTCAGAAGAAGGGAGAACTAGGAAGCCCAGCGGGTTCAAACTCACACAGAACCACTTTCAATACAGAGCCTTTATTTCCACCGCTTGTTAACGCTGTTTAGATCCTATGCTGAAACCTACTGCTGTCCAGACTTGAAATCTGCATTGTTTGCGGACATTTTCTTGAGCCCTCATCCCATTTACCATTCAAAACCAAAAACAAAGCAAAACCGAAAAGTCTCAGTCCTCATGACCTCACACACAAAAAAGATTCCCTTATAATCTTATCAATTTCTGCCCATTTAAAAACATAACTGTTTCTAAAATTGCACTTTTGGGAAAAACTTTTATGAAAAGTGGATGATTATGAACCAAATCATAAAATTCCTGTGCCTGTCCATGCTCACAGCATCATTATAAGAATCTTTTTCATCCGCAGAGAGCACACCCAGAACAGAATTTGCCATTCTGTTTAATGATTCTCTGTCAGAGAAAAACTGATGGGGTTAGTAAAGCGTGTGGAACTTAAGCTCAATTACATCCAAGTCTAATGTTCCTAGAAATCACACAATGCTTAGTGACTATCAATCTCCAAAATCAATCTATTACTGACTAAACAGAGATTACCGGAGGGTGTCTCACAGGATGGAAAGTCAGATGACTTACCTTGTGCAAAGGGAGTACAAGGAACGCTCCTCCCCCACTCGCTTCTATGATTATGGCAACGAATCTGGGATTGACAGCACAAAAGGAACTATCCCAGGTCACTCGAGAAACCCGGATATCATCGTAACACTGGTCATTTTTCACCGCCTGTCCAAATACATGGCGAAACTTGCTCTGTCGTACCACTCGCCTCATCGTGTCTGTGGGAGAACAAAAAGTATATTAAAATCATGCCCCTGAGTGAAAGCTTTACTTTTACAAATGAAAAGCTGAAAAATAACACAATGGTATGGCATTTTGTCTGCTCTTCTAATATGTAGCCAAATGGCAAATCCAAATTTCCTTTAGCAGCACGTAGCCAGAGAAAACTGCAAAATGTGTCAGGGCAAGAATGACAAAGAAATGAAAAATTCCTAACTCAAGATCCAGAAACAGCTCAACAGTTTTAATTTCAAGAGAAAGATCAAGGTAACGAATGAAGGGAAGTAGCAGGATACAAAATTAATGCACAGAAATCTCTGGCATTCCTATACACTAATGATGAAAAATCTGAAAGTGAAATCAAGAAAACACTCCCATTTACCATTGCAACAAAAAGAATGAAATATCTAGGAATAAACCTACCTAAGGAGACAAAAGACCTGTATGCAGAAAATTATAAGACACTGATGAAAGAAATTAAAGATGATACAAATAGATGGAGAGATATACCATGTTCTTGGATTGGAAGAATCAACATTGTGAAAATGATTGTACTACCCAAAGCAATCTACAGATTCAATGCAGTCCCTATCAAACTACCACTGGCATTTTTCACAGAACTAGAACAAAAAAATTTCACAATTTGTATGGAAACACAAAAGACCCCGAATAGCCAAAGCAATCTTGAGAACGAAAAATGGAGCTGGAGGAATCAGGCTCCCTGACTTCAGACTATACTACAAAGCTACAGTAATCAAGACAGTATGGTACTGGCACAAAAACAGAAAGATAGATCAATGGAACAGGATAGAAAGCCCAGAGATAAACCCACGCACATATGGTCACCTTATCTTTGATAAAGGAGGTAGGAATGTACAGTGGAGAAAGGACAGCCTCTTCAATAAGTGGTGCTGGGAAAATTGGACAGGTACATGTAAAAGTATGAGATTAGATCACTCCCTAACACCATACACAAAAATAAGCTCAAAATGGATTAAAGACCTAAATGTAAGGCCAGAAACTATCAAACTCTTAGAGGAAAACATAGGCAGAACACTCTATGACATAAATCACAGCAAGATCCTTTTTGACCCACCTCCTAGAGAAATGGAAATAAAAACAAAAATAAACAAATGGGACCTAATGAAACTTCAAAGCTTTTGCACAGCAAAGGAAACCATAAACACCACGAAAAGACAACCCTCAGAATGGGAGAAAATATTTGCAAATGAAGCAACTGACAAAAGATTAATCTCCAAAATTTATAAGCAGCTCATGCAGCTCAATAACAAAAAAACAAACAACCCAATCCAAAAATGGGCAGAAGACCTAAATAGACATTTCTCCAAAGAAGATATACAGACTGCCAACAAACACAGGAAAGAATGCTCAACATCATTAATCATTAGAGAAATGCAAATCAAAACTACAATGAGATATCATCTCACACCAGTCAGAATGGCCATCATCAAAAAATCTAGAAACAATAAATGCTGGAGAGGGTGTGGAGAAAAGGGAACACTCCTGCACTGCTGGTGGGAATGTGAATTGGTACAGCTACTATGGAGAACAGTATGGAGGTTCCTTAAAAAACTACAAATAGAACTACCACATGACCCAGCAATCCCACTACTGGGCATATACCCTGAGAAAAACATAATTCAAAAAGAGTCACGTACCAAAATGTTCACTGAAGCTCTATTTACGATAGCCCGGAGATGGAGACAACCTAAGTGCCCATCATCGGATGAATGGATAAAGAAGATGTGGCACATATATACAAGGGAATATTACTCAGCCATAAAAAGAAACGAAATTGAGCTATTTGTAATGAGGTGGATAGACCTAGAGTCTGTCATACAGAGTGAAGTAAGTCAGAAGGAGAAAGACAAACACCGTATGCTAACACATATATATGGAATTTAAGGAAAAAAATGTCATGAAGAACCTAGGGGTAAGACAGGAATAAGGACACAGACCTACTGGAGAATGGACTTGAGGATATGGGGAGGGGGAGGGGTGAGCTGTGACAAAGCGAGGGAGAGGCATGGACATATATACACTGCCAAGCGTGGGGTAGATAGCTAGTGGGAAGCAGCCGCAAAGCACAGGGATATCAGCTCGGTGCTTTGTGACCGCGTGGAGGGGTGGGATGGGGAGGGTGGGAGGGAGGGAGATGCAAGAGGGAAGAGATATGGGAACATATGTATATGTATAACTGATTCACTTTGTTATAAAGCAGAAACTAACACACCATTGTAAAGCAATTATACTCCAATAAAGATGTAAAAAAAAAAAAAAGAATGAAGGGAAATTAGCCTTTCAGAGGTGGGTGGGAATGGAAAGACAATCCACTCTAACCCGCCCTCCCCTTTTACAGATAAGGAAACTCCAAAGTGAAGTTATCTGACAGATCTGAAACTGAGGAATCCTTCCTCCCCCAAATTATGATATTGTGGCTTTTTCCTCAGTCTGCCAAGGCAATTTTTCCATTTTTCAGCTTTTTCTCCAGACATCAGCACTCTGGTCTGAGAGCGGAGACTGCTCACGAGCGTTTCCACAAGACCAACTACATGCAGTGGAGAATTCAGCACAAGCAAACCACCCTTGCCTTCAAGAGGCTTCCAACACAGGCAGGACAATCAGAGCAACTCGGAACCAAACTCCTGGTGCTGACCGCTACCAGAAGTCTGACTGCTACCATGGGACAAAAGCCAGGTCTTGGAAAAGAGTAGCAAAAATTTTAATGGAAAGTAGAGACGAGGATGACAAGTGGTCTGACGCTAGCACACTGGACCTCTTAAGAGAGCAAGAAGCGAAAAGCAAGGGGATGGGCTAAGAGGCTGTGATGGTGAACCGGGCCTGAGAAAGGCCTGTACTGATCCCGGCAGCGGCAGTGAGACAGAGGAACAGAAAAACTCAGGGAGCGTAACGGAAACCAGGATGTCAGAACTGATCACTCACCACAGCCACTTCCCAAGTAAACCAGAGGGCCTAGGGGACAGGAAGTGACACCAAGCTGGTATTCCCAGGCTTCCTCATGGGTCATTTCGGACCCCAACTTCCACTGGGCTGTCCAACTGACATGTGCACTGACAGCGCTCAGGCTTTAGGATCAGCAGCCCCACCTGCCTGAGGTCTCCTGGGCTGCACCACAGCGTCCTTTTCCCGTCTGCTAATGCCAGGGCATTCTGTTCACGCAGGCTAGGGAGGAAGGAGCCACGAGAAAACACGAGTGGAGATGGAACACAGTCAAACCTTCACAGCTCAGCTGAAAACAAGTGCGCCTGATCCCCAAGGACAGGAGGGCTAACTAACACCTGTCCACTCATGCCAAACGGGACACATGTGGGGCTGCTGCTAATTCCTCCCCTTGAATTCCCTTCCTCGTGGCTCTGGGCCCACTGCTAAGCACAAAAGGAGAGAAGTTAGTTTTGCCAGTCTCCTTCTACCCTTTCAAGGCATGTGCAGAAGCGGCCTCTCTCCAAGCCTAGGGCGTGTGGCTGGGCTGAGGTGACAAAGCCTTGGCAGGCTGGTGAGCAGGCGTGTTCCTCAGCCCAGCTGCTGCCAGACCTTCCCAGCTGACCACCAGGACCAGAGGCTGAGAGCACCTGGTGGAGGAGACGGCAAATGACTTGCTTCCGCTTGGCCGGGGTCCTCCATGTGTGAAACAGTATGAATACTTCTCAAACTGGAGGAGATAAGACAGCTTCCATGAGGTGGTGAAAACCAAAAGAAAAGCACATCCACACAAAAGCCAATGTACAGCCAGCTGGTCTCAGGATCCATTTCCCTACCCGACCATCTGCACAAGTGAGCAGAAGCCGGAATCCCTGCCATTACCTTCCAGCAAGTGTTTCAAAAGTAAAGTTAACAAAGAAGAAGGGGGAATTACACCATATACCAAAGAGTTGATATCCTTCATATATAAAGTTTTTATAGATTCCAAACATGAAAATCCCAGTAGGAAATTACACAAAGTACATGAAGAGGTAATTTACAAAAGAAACACAAATGGCATTTTACCTCCACTCCTTCCTGAAATCCTAACAAAATGACAGGAAAGGAATAAAAGCTGGTATAAACACCAAAGGAAAAGCGAAAGGACACTGGAAAGGAGCCTACAAGAGAGCAAATGTGACCACAAAACCGTGGAAGAGGAAAGCTGTCAGGCAAGTGTAACTGACAGAAGTGAGTGTTCTCCACTCAGCTGCGGTCTCAGGAGGAGCGGCTCACAGAAGGACACCAGGCCCACTGTGAAACCGCCGAGCACTCAGAAGGGAAACAGACGTGGGAGAGGGGCTGCAGGGAAAACTGACCAAAAACCTAATTAGGAGCAGCTAGACACCCAGCTCTGCTCCTGAGTGCTGCACCATCAGGGGCCACCCCTCACCCGTCCCAGAAGCCACAGGGCAGGCCCTGGACAGAACACCACCAGCACAGGTGAGCACGGGTACCAGCAGGTACCACACAGACGACCTGGTCCTGTACAGGGGAGCCTCCAGCCCTGTGTTCTGGAAGCTCCCAGAAGGCTGGCTGCCTGGCTGAGATAGCACCCGCCCTGCCCCACAGGAAGTCAGCCCTCACCACCCTCTGTGAGGTCCACCACCCACCCAGCCCCCCTACCCACACAGGCACTGGGGTCAGTTTTTTGGGGCCCACTAATCAATGTGAACGGACATTTGAGGAAGCCCTTCAACCTGAAAAATGGAGACAATCTTTCCTCTTCACTCAAATAGGCCAAGATACCATCTAATCTCACCAACAATATGAATATTAACATAAATATGGAAAGTGCTTTGAATGTCTTCACTGAAAGACATCACACAAATCTGCCGGCTGGTTGACACACCTTTAAAAGTCATTTCTGTATTACACAGAGTGACGTATGTTACACAAATTTTCATCTAACTACACGAAGTCAGAATGATAGACAGGTTCTTTTGCTACAACCATGGAGGACAGTTAGCTATAGAGCAGAGAGAGTGAGAAAAGCCGGGGCTCCCGGAGTGCTGTGCTGTCTGGGCCAGGCCATTCACATCCAAGGTTGAATCTGATCTGGGCTCAGCTGCCCACATGTGGCACAGCTGCTTTTGCTGCGCACAATAGAGAAAGGCAATTAAGAGGGCAGGCTCCAGAGTCAGGCAACCTTGTGAGTGAGAAGCACAGCTGTACCATTTACTTCCTGGCCATGGTTCAGTAGGGCAAAGTCATAATCTCCTTAAGTGTCAGATTCTCTATCTGGAAAGGGGTACATTACATATAAAGTTAAAGTGATATTAAATGAGCACTTGCTAATGGGACTATAGCAGGAGATGATTTCGTTGAAGTACCCTGTCTGGTTAAAAACACATAACTAAATACACAATAAATGTCAGCTATTGTTATCATCCTAGTACTTAACATAAGGTAATCCAGATTCAAATCCCAGCTCTGCCACTAACCTTTACGAGCCTCCGTTTCCTCATCTATAAAATGAAGGGGATGATACCCATCATAAGAATTAAAAACAACATCTGACAACCCAGGTCCAGATGGCTTCACTGCTGAAGTCTATCAAATATTTAAAGAATTAATACCGGTTCTTCACCAATTTTTACAAAGAATAGACAGGAACAAATTTCCAAACAAATTTTATGAGGCCAGTATTACTCTGATACCAAAATCAGACAAAGACATCACAAGAAAACTAGACTAATATCTTTTATAAATATAGACACAAAAATCCCCAACAAAATACTAGCAGACCAAATCTAGCAACATATGAAAAGGATTATACACCACGACCAAGTGGGACTTATCCCACAATGCAAGGTTGGTGTGACATCTGAAAATCAATTAATGTAACATGTATCAATCAGATAAAAACCAAAAATCACATGATCATCTCACAGAAATCTGACAAAATCAGAACAAGGACAGACATATAGGCCAACGGAATAGAACTGAAAGCGCAGAAATAAATTCATACATCTTTGGTCAAGCGATTTCGACAAGGGTACCAAAACCATTCAATGAGGGGAAAAATAAGTCTTTTCAACAAATGGTGCTGGGACCATTGAATAGCCACATACAGAAGAAGCTGGACCCTGACCTCACATCATATAAAATAATTAACTCAAAATTGATCAAAGATATAACTATAAGGGCTTAAAACTTTAAAACTCTTGGGAGAAAACATAGGAATAAATCTTCATGACCTTGGATCTGGCAAAGGATTCTTAGATATGACAGCAAAAGCACAAGCGACAAAATAAAAAGTGTACAAAATGGACCTCATCAAAATTAAAAACCTCTGTGCTTCAAAGTCACCATCAAGAAAGTGAAAAGACAACCCACAGAATGGGAGAAAATTTTTGTAAATCATATATCTGATAAGGCACTTGTATCTAGAATATATAAAAAATTCCTACAACTCGATAATAAAAAGACAAATAATCCAATTTAAAAATGAGCAAAATACTTGAATAGATATCTTTCCAAAAAAGATACACAAACATCCAATAAGCACATGAAAAGGTGCTGGACATCTTTAGCCATTGGGGAAAGGTAAATCAAAACCACAATGAAGGGCTTCCCTGGTGGCGCAGCGGTTGAGAGGCCGCCTGCCGACGCAGGGGACACGGGTTCGTGCCCCGGTCCGGGAAGATCCCACATGCCGCGGAGGGGCTGGGCCCGTGAGCCATGGCCGCTGAGCCTGCGTGTCCGGAGCCTGTGCTCCGCAACGGGAGAGGCCACGGCAGTGAGAGACCCGCGTACAGCAAAAAAAAAAAAAAAAAAAAAACACAATGAAATACCACTTCACACCCACTAGGATGGCTAATATCAGGCCAGAGAATAACAAGTACGGATGAGGATGCAGAGAAATCAGAACCCTCATACACTGGTAGCGGGAATGTAAAATGGTGCAGCTGCTTTGGAAAGCAGTCTGGTAGTTCTGAAACGATTAAACAGAGTTATGATGTGACCCTGAAATTCCACAACTAAGAATATACCCAAAAGAAATGAAAACAGGTATTCACACAAATACTTGTACAGGAATTTTCATAGCAGCGTATTCACAACAGCCAAAGGGTGAAAACAACCCATATGTTGGATATCCACTGGATGAACGGAAAAACAAAATGTGATATATCCACACAATGGGATGTTATTTGGCAATTAAAAAAAAAAAAAAAGTTGGGGACTTCCCTGGAGGTCCAGTGGCTAAGACTCTGAGCTCCCAGTGCAGGGGGCCCGGGTTCGATCCCTGGTCAGGGAACTAGATCCCACATGCATGCTGCAACTAAGAGTTCGCACGCCACAACTAAAGATTCTGCATGCCGCAACTAAAGAAACTGCATGACGCAACTAAGACCCAGCGCAGCCTAAATAAATAAGTAAATATTTAAAAAATAAAATAAAATAAAGTACTTACTAATACATGCTACAACTTGGATAAACCTTGAAAATATTACGCTAAGAAGCCAATTACAAAAGTCTACATATTATGATTTCTATTCACACGAAAGCCCAGAATAGGCAAACCTAGAGACACAGAAAGTAAATTAGCAGTTGCTTGGAGGGGAGGAAGCGGTACTGCGGAATAGCAGGTTACAGCTAAAGAGCACAGGGTTTCTTTCCGAAGTGATGGAAATATTCTGTAATTTGTGGTGACAGTTGCACATATTTGTGAACAAATTAAAAAGCACTGATGTACACTTCAAGTAGGGTGAGTTGTATGATATGTGAATTATACCTCAATAAAGCTGTTCTTTAAAAATCTGCAAAGTACCTAGCATAGAATCTGAAGCATAGTAATAGGCACTGTCCCATAAATGTCAACAATTGTTATTTAAGAGACTGCTAATAGGTTTCCCTACCCAAAGGGAGAAAACCCAAATCAATTTCCTACTGATTATGAGCCAAAAGTATGATTTTCACGTTAATGAACTAGTATCAGTTATCAAGGAACCTTTACAAAATTTTATGTTCTCCCACCTCAGTATGCTGTTTACTACAAAAAAAAAAAACCCTCTTCTCAAGAAAGAGGCCTGCATTATCAAATGGTATTAGTGTTTCACCAATTTTTTTAAACGCTTGGCTATAAATTTCCAAACGTCATATCATCAAACTTAGGCGTTCTTTTATTAAATATCTTGTTCCAAATTATACAACTAGAGTGTCCCCAAAACTAAAGCATTTTATAAAGAAATCTAATTTTCAGTTATATTAAAAGGAGTAAGTGAAAGAATCCTGAACTAATACATAGACACAAAGTCCAAGGATAGAGTACATTCAATTTTGTGGGGGTGGGGGGTGGCACACCCCAAGGCATGCATAACTTCCCCCACCAGGGATAGAACTCACGCCCCGTGCAGTGGAAACCCGGAGTCTTAACCACTGGACCACCAGGGAAGTTCTCAATTTTAAATGTCTTGTCAGAGTTCAACCTTGGAGAGGTTGCCTGCTCATTAGGTCTTTCAAGTACAAATTCTTCAAACTGCATAGGGCCTTTTCTTAGCAATTATCACAGTAATAAAGGATCCTCGTAGTAATAAGGAGGGAGACAATGTAGCAATAAGTCATTCATTAAGCAAATGAAAGAAATGTTTACAAATTTCAAAATAAACTGATTTTAGAAAAAATGCAACGTGGTTTTTAATTTCCACAAAATGTTGGGAATTACAAACCCTACCCAAGGCCTTATAATAGGCCTGCCCAAATTTCCAATAAGACTGGGACTATTCTAGAATGGTTTTCTTTATAATAAAAACTGAGATGTCTTTGAAAGACAATGTGAGAGCAGGTTGAGAGCACAGGCCCAACTCTGAAATGCTCTCTCTAAGATGTGGTTGAAACCTCAGTTTTAGAAACAAAGACACATGTCTCCTCTGCCCAAGTTTCTAGATGATACTGAAGGCCAAGCAAGAGTTAAGTCTTGATTGTCCAGCAGCCATCGTAGTAAACCTCTTTTTAGTTTATCTATCTTTTTTATAGTCACCATGCTGTACATTACATCTTATAACTGGAATTTTGTACCTTTAGACCCCTTCACCCATTTCATCCACCCCCCTAATCCACCACCTCTGGCAACCACCAAAATGTGCTGTCTCCATGAGTTTGGGTTTTGTTTTGTTTTTCTTTTCATTTTTAAGATTCAACATGTTAAGTGATATAGAGCAGCAGTCCCCAACCTTTTTTGGCACCAGGAACCGGTTTCATGGAAGACAATTTTTCCATGGACCGAGGTGAGATGGCGTGGCGGGGATGGCTCAGGCAGTAATGCGAGCCATGGGGAGCAGCAGATGAAGCTTCACTCGCTCGCCCACCACTCACCTCCTGCTGTGTGGCCTGATTCCTAACAGGCTGTGGACCCCTGATATATTGAAATGTTATTTGTCTTTCTCTATCTGACTTACTTCACTTAGGATAATGCCCTCAATATCCACCCATGTTGTCACAAATGGCGGGATCTCCTTCTTTTTAATGGCTGAATAATATTCCATTATACCACATTTTCCCATCCATTTATCTGTTAATGGACACTTAGGTTGTTTCCACTATCTTGGCTATTGTAAATAATACTGCAGTGAACACAGGGGTGCAGATATCTTTTCAAGACAGTGATTTAGTTTCCTTTGGATAAATACCCAGAAGTGGAATTGCTGGATCATATGGTAGCTCTATTTTTAATTTTTTGAGGAACCTCCATACCATTTTCCATAGTGGCTGCACCAATTTTACATTCCCACATAAATTTCTAATGAGTAGATAATATATTCTTGTTTTCTGCTCCAAATAAAGAAAATCTAAAAGCTGACTACCAAGATCCACAATACTTAGCAGCTCATCTAAGGAAACAAAAATGATTAAAATTTTCGTTACATGTTGGGTAAACATCTTAACCAAGAACAAGCTGTAAAAATAAGGTCCATGGTTTAAGGACTTATTTTATAAGCATCACAGTAAAGTTTGATAAAAATCATTCTCAGAAGAAAATTTCCATCTTACAGTCAGTTGATCATCCTCAACCTCCAGGGGAGTGTGAAGGCATGCTTCTTATGGTACTGCCTAGTCAAGTTACAGAGAAAATTTATTGCACAGGCCATACAAGAAATGTGTTGGGTGTTGGGAGGGAAAAATGTAGACAAGACAGGGTGTTTACAATACTGTAATGGCACCAAATAAAATATACTCAAAACACCTGAATAAATGTTACTACCTTTTCTCTATTCTCTCTGTCTACTTCCATCAATCTCGTAAAAAATGACGACAATTTTGACATTTTCCTGTTTAAAGATTCCAGCAGATGCACTTCTATGGTTTGTATGAAAGGAAACACATCCTGCTAGGAACACATACAGGAAAACCCCTACTAGCAGCAAAATCCTGCTCGGCACATTAGCTGAGACCATTCCAGAGCGTCAATTACTCAAGGACTCAGAAGGCTGAGCACGTCCCCTAGCCAGCAGCAACCACAGGAGACTCCAGAATGTCCCAATAGGGAAAGAACACATTCCCTCTAAGTTGATGCTTTTCTGGCCCTTTTTAATGTGGGAGAGATCGGACACGTTATTTAATAGAAAGTGGCAAGCAGGACAGCAGAGGAGGAAACAAATGTCCCGAAATCAGCTATTTAAATGGCAATGCCAACAGTTAAAAATTCTTTGTAAGAAGTTAGAAAGGTAATATGTAAGCCTACGTAGAAGACACATTCACAAGAAAGCAGACACCGAAAGGAAATACGGGAGGTGCTCTGATTAAATACAAAAATTCAACGTTCATCATTTCTGGATATGAGACGGCTGTGCTTTTTTTTGAATGTCCTTAAACAAAATTCATCAGTGACACTTGAAGAGTTCACCTAACAAATCATTTGTACTGCATCCAATTCCTTAGTTAACAGATTCATATATGAGATACTCAAGAAAAATACGCCTAATTTACCTACTTTAATAGAAGTTGTTTTACGAAGGAAGAAAAAAGACCGCATGCAACAATTTGCTTTATATAAAGCACAGCAGAAAGTCAGATAGATACACAACATTCCTCATACACAGCAGCTAAGGCTGAAAGGTTTGCACTCCACTTAAGACAACTGACTGCAAGTATGGAACAGCCCTTATGTTGGTTCAGTTTATCATGACACCAAGAATGGCGAAAGTAAAGGGTGAAAATTCACGCTCATTATAGCCTTCCAAACGCTTTCATCCCATTATCCACCCAGGTACTAGGTTAAAATGCCAAGAAGGAGGCGTACCGACTCTAAGTGCACTTTGTTTCGACTCAAGAACCCATTATCATTTTGGTTTTTAAACGTTTCTTGGAATGAAAAGACAAAGAAATGCAAGTCGGATTTACCAAGAAACATCCAGGCTGGGTCCTCACAGAAGCCTGGAGTAAAAAGGGTCACCAGTTCCGGACTTTCATTTTCAGCGCAGAGACACTGTGTGACTTGCCCAAAGATAAAGGACTTTGGAGAGAGATACGATGACCTCGAACAACAAAGTATGGAGCAATTCAACTTTTCACCCCCTGAACTTTCATACTTTTTCAGTGATAAACTCCACACTCACATACAGTTTGGCTTTCCCACGTCAGCCAGTGATGCCTCTCAGAACCGCTCCATGGGGTGCTGCCTCCACAGCTCACAGTTCCACCTGGCCTGTTGGTGCCGTTTTTAAATAGGAAACTGCGCTTGGCTCACACTTTATACAATACACAAACTGGCTGTTCGCATTCAAATATGCTGAGACCAACGAGAGAGAGCATTAGCTGTGCCAAAGGAAACCAATCTTTGCTTCTGACTGAAAACCCTCAGGCTTAGGCCAGAGGGCTCTGTGCTCAACTGTCCAAGAGCCTGAACCGACATGCCTAAAAGGCTGGAATCAACACATCAAGAACAAGTTCTAAAAGGTGAGGTGCAACGGACAGGCTTTTACTCTTTTTAAAGCTTTCTAAGAAAAGGACTCGACTTTCACACTTTACAATTTTATACTCATTTTAGGAACTGGTTACAATAAGAAGTGGGGGCTGCCTGCCATCAACACAGGCACTCCCCGCTCCCCGATGACAGAGTGAGACGTGCAGCTCTGAGAGTGACTGCTGAAAACGCAGTCTGACAAGAGACCAAACGAGCTATGTACGTACATCAAATCACCGCGAGGCCCACTTTAAATATCTTACAATTCGGTGTGTCAACTACACTCAGTAAGGCTGAAATTTAAAAAAAAAAGAAATGAGCGTGACATGGACAGCAAAATAACAACAGATAAAGATCCTAAATACAGAAACCCCAAATCCTCAAATCCACTCTCTCACACTTGTATTAAAGAGAGACCCTTTACAACTAAAAGATGCCCAAAAAGGGCCTGGAACTCCCTTAAAATAAAGAAGAATGACACGACATGAATTTTACAGTTACTAACACATGAGATTACAAGGTTGTAGGGGTCATCTCTAGCTCTTCAGTGACAGAGTTTTTTTTTTACTACATTATCAAAGGAAGAGCAGATTTTTCAGAACATAATGTGTCAGGATGACATGTTTACAATCCCTCTCCCAGTTTTCTGCTTATCACCAGCATCTTTATAAACACACCCACTATACCCCTCCCTGGAGCTTTGAGAAAGGACTGCTGAAGAAACCCCATCAGAGACAGCAGCAGGCGTTGCCTGCCCAGACAACGCGGTGGAACTGAGTAGAATCCTCTGAGCTGCTAGCATCTCACTGAAGTGCCCCACAGGAGATCAGGCTCGGAAGCTCGACTCTGCCTCTCTCTTCAAAGAGCCAAATTAATCCCAAGAGCTCTCATCCCAACTGAAGAACTTTTACCGCCATGACTGGCCCAGCACTCTCACTTAAAAATTAATGACGAATGTGTTTCAAAATACTCTTTCTATACTGATGACCTACTTTTCTTATCAACAACTGGGGGAAAGCACACTGTGTACGACTGTTCAAACTTGTTAAGTCTGTTTCCACTACTTAGTCAGATGGAGTTTCTCGGAATAAAATTTTCATAGTTCTTTGGCAATATACCTATACCAGGAAATGAAATTACTGGACTCCAAGATCTTTTTGTGGGGTTTTTTTTAAGGCATTTTTATGAAGACCCTCATAAGGCTAGCCATAGCAAAAGTAGCAATGTCAAAAAAAACAGAGTAATCTCATTCAACTGAAGAATTTCTGTCTTCCCTTTTTTTTTTTTTTCCCCCCGGTACGTGGGTCTCTCACTGTTGTGGCCTCTCCCGTTGCAGAGCACAGGCTCAGCGGCCATGACTCACGGGGCCAGCAGCTCCGCGGCATGTGGGATCCTCCCGGACTGGGGCACGAACCCGTGTCCCCTGCATCAGCAGGCGGACTCTCAACCACTGCACCACCAGGGAAGCCCTGTCTTCCCCTTTTAATACCCTATACCCTGGGCAAGCAGTGATTAAATAAACATACTCTTGACCATATTTCAAGGGGAGGTAAGAGTAGGAATAACTCTGGCCTGGATGCAAGACTAGCTTATCCTGACACAGTCACCTAACCACTAAATCATTTTAGTCCTATGGTTGGTTGTTTCTTCATCTATAAAATAGGAGAACTAAAATAAATTATTTCTAGGGTCCTATTATTAATATAATTATTATAATCTAAAGCCTACAAATCTATAGAGAACGCTACTTTCACTGGGATCCAGTTCACATCCCCTAACAGAACACACACAATTCAAGGAGAACGGAGTTAGCAGCACCCACGGGGTTATACACAAAACACATAAAATCGACTGTGAATGCTGAAGAGGTCTTTAATCCCAGTCACTCATCACGCATTTATTCAACAACTATTTACTGAACTCTGACCGTGCGCCTGGCGTGATGCTAGACGCTGCAGATGCAATGGTGAGCAAGGAGATGGGCCCGGCTCTCACGAAGTTGACAGTCTCCAGGAGGAGACACCACAATCAATTATTCACACCAACGTCACTGTGCTGCTGCGACAAACACTGGGACACAGAAGTTCACGGGGGCAGGGAGTCAATACAGGACAAAGAACCACTTCTTAGGAGCAGCTCCCAAGAGCCTTCTCTTTACAAGTAGGATGTCTGAAAAGAGCAAAAACATAGCGAAAATATTTAAATTACTTATTGTGCCTTTTCAGATTAATAACTGGATCTGTGGCTTCAAAATTAAGGTAGTTTGCCCACAGAGGTGCCCAGAGCTCAAAGGTAAACATATTTAACAGGGGCTTCCCTGGTGGCACAGTGGTTAAGAATCCACCTGCCAATGCAGGGGACATGGGTTTGAGCCCTGGTCCGGGAAGATCCCACATGCTGCAGAGCAACTAAGCCTGTGCGCCACAACTACTGAGCCTGCACTCTAGAGCCCGTGAGCCACAACTACTGAGCTCACTTGCCACAGCTACTGAAGCCTGCGCGCCTAGAGCTCCTGCTCTGCAACAAGAGAAGCCACCGCAATGAGAAGCCCACACACCGCAACCAAGAGTAGCCCCCACTCGCCGCAACTAGAAAAAGCCCGCACGCAGCAATGAAGACCCAACGCAGCCAAAAAATAACCATAAAACAAAAAACATATTGAACAGGCTATTTGAAAATGAAACTAACACTGTTTAAAATAAAAATGAATTTTCAGCCATCCTATAGAAAAAGCAGCAGTATACAGGCATACACAGCTCAACGATATTGCAGGTTTGGTTCCAGACCGACCACCGCAATAAAGCAAATCTCAAAATAAAGCGAGTCACAAGAAGTTTTTGGTTTCCCAGTGCATATAAAAGTTATGTTTACACTATACTGTAGCTATACACTATTAAGCATACAATAGCATTATGTCTACAAGAAATGTACACACCTTAATTTAAAAATACTTTATTGTTGAAAGCCAACTATCTAATCTGAGCCTTCAGAGAGTTATAATCTTTTTTCTGGTTGGGGGTCCTGCCTCTCTGTTGATAGCTGCTGACTGATGAGGGTGGTGGTTACTGAAGGTTGGGTAGCTGTGGTAATTTCCTTTTTTTTTTTCTTTTCTTTTCTTAGTTTTTTGCCACGCTGCGCGGCTTGCTGGACCTTAGTTCCCCGACCAGGGATTGAACCCGCGCCCTCGGCAGTGAAAGCACAGGGTCCTAACCACTGGACCACCAGGAAATTCCCGGCAATTTCTTAAAATAAGACAACAATGACGTATGCCACATCAATTGATTCTTCCTTTCACGAAAGATTTCTCTGTAGCATGAAAAGCTGTTTGATAGCATTTTACCCACACTAGAACTTTTTTTCAAAATTGGGGTCGATCCTCTGCTGCTGCTTTATCAACTAAGTTTATGTCATATTCTAAAGCCTTTGTTATCATTTCAACAATCTTCACAGCATTTTCACCAGTCGAGTCCACCTCAAAAACCACTTTCCTTGCTCATCCATGAGAAGCAACTCCGCATCTGTTCAAGTTTTATCATGAGATGGCAGCAATCCAGTCCCATCTTCAGGCCCCACTTCTAATTCTACTTCTCTTGCTATTTCCATCCCATCTGCAGTTACTTCCTCCACTGAAGTCACCCATGACGACTGGAATTAACTTCTTCCAAACTCCTATTAATGTTGGTATTTTGACCTCTTCCCATGAATCATGAATGATCTTAATGACATCTAGAAAGGTGAATCCTTTCCAGAAGGTTTTCAATTGACTTTGCTAAGATCCATCAGAGGAATCACCATCTGTGTCAGCTACAACCTTACAAAATGTATTTCTTAAATAGTAAGACTTGAAAGTCGAAACTCCTTCTTGATCCATGGACTGCAGAGTGGATACTGTGTTAGCAGGCATGAAAACAACATTCATCTCGTGGTACCTCTCCACCGGAGCTCTGGAGTGACCAGGTGAGTTGTTAACAAGCAGCAATATTTTGAAAGGAATCTTTTTCTGAGCAGTCGGTCTCAATAGTAAGCTTAAAATATTCAGGAAACCATGTTGTAAACAGATGTACTGTCATTCAGGCTTTGTTGTTCCATTTATAGAGCACAGGCAGAGTAGATTTAGCATAATTCTCAAGGGCCCTAGGATTTTCAGAATGGTAAATGAGCACTGGCTTTAACTTAAGTCACCAGCTGCATGAGCCCCTAACAAGAGAGTCAGCCTGTCCTTTGAAGCTTTGAAACCAGGCATTGACTTTTCCTCTCTAGCTATGAAAGCCCTAGGTGGCATCTTCTTCCAGTAGAAGACTGTTTCATCTATGTGGAAAATCTGTTATTTAGTGAGCACCTTCATTAATGATCTGAACTAGATCTTCTGGATAACTTGCTCCAGGTTCTACATCAGCACTTGCTGCCTCACCTTGCACTTTGATGTTATGGAGACAGCTTCTTTCCTTAAACCTCATGAACTAACCTCTGCTAGCTCCAAACTTTTCTTCTGGAGCTTCTTCACTTCTCTCAGCCTTCACAGAATTGAAAAGAGTTAGGGCCTTGATCTGGATTAGGCTTTGGCTTAAGGGAATGTTGTGGCTGGTTTGATTTTCTCTCCAGACCGCTAAAACTTTCTCCATATCAGCAATAAGGCTGCTTTGCTTCTTATCATTCCAGGTTCACTGGAGACCTTCAAGAACTTTTCCTCTGCATTCACAACTTGGCTAACTGGCCCAAGAAGCTTAACTGTAAGCCTATCTTGGCTTTCGACGTGCCTCACTCACTAAGCTTAATAATTTCTAGCTTTTGATTTAAAGTGAGAGACATAATACTCTTCCTTTCACTTTAACACTTAGAAGCCAGTGTAGGGTTATTAACTGGCCTAATTTCAACATTGTTGTATCTCAGGGAATATGGAGGCCTGAGGAGAGGGAGAGAGACAGGGGAATGGGCAGAGAGCGGAGCAGTTAGAAAACACATTTATTGAGTTCACCATCTTATTATGGGCGTGATTTGTGATGCCCCCAAACCATTACAATGGTAACATCAACGATCACTGATCACAGAGCACCATACCAAGTATAACAATGAAAAAGTCTGAAATATTGCGAGAATTACCAAAATGTGACACAGAGACATGAGGTGAGCATATGCCGTTGGAAAAAATGACACTGATAGACTTGCTGGATGCAGGGTTGCTAACAAACTTTCCATTTGTAAAAAACACAGTATCTGTGAAGTGCAATAAAATGAGGTGTGCCTGTACCTCTTGAAATCTTACTGCACCTTCAGACGAATTGTTTTGTCTGATCCTTTTTGGTAAAATTACAAACTATTTCCTTATCAGCACACCTCTCTTCTAAAGAGGGGAAAACCAAAAAACTCAGAATATCAGTGTCTACAACAGAGTACAAGAAACTGGGGAAAATGTAGTTACTACCAAATAAATACTTTACCACCACCCAACACCTTCCGAAGGTCTCAGTTCTTTAGGGGGAAAACGCCACACATCTCCTTTTACCAATAAAATGAAAATACCTCCGGGGAAGTGGAGACAAACAAAACTCACTTTAAGGAGGAAACACTTGGGCTAAGTATTTGGGGAGTGAATTCTCTATTACTAGAAGCTTTTACCAGCCTTAGCTGGTAAAACTGTAACCTTAACCATCCCAATTTCCCTCCAAACTGGATAAAGATTTGAAAAGAAAATCATAGTCCTTAATCCTTTATGTTAAATTAATTGGACTGCATAATAGTAACTACTAAAAGAGAAATTCCATACGCCTCAAATGAAAGCAGGAAGAATCCTTTTCTAAGCATTTTGAGTAGAAGGTTAGCAGAAAGATCAGGGGCTTCCCACCCCTAACAGTACTCGTCTAAAAAACTACATTTACAACAAACAAACTACATGTATGGTTTGTAGTAACCTCTAAAAACGGCCAGAAATAACACACACAAAAACGCAGCTACAGAATGATTCTTTTTTTGTGATCACATGTTACTAATAAGATATAACCAGGGCTTCCCTGGTGGCGCAGTGGGTGAGAGTCCGCCTGCCGATGCTGAGGACGCGGGTTCGTGCCCCGGTCCGGGAAGATCCCACATGCCGTGGAGCGGCTGGGCCCGTGAGCCATGGCCGCTGAGCCTGCGCGTCCGGAGCCTGTGCTCCGCAACGGGAGAGGCCACAGCAGTGAGAGGCCCGCGTACCGTAAAAAAGAAAAAAAAAAAAAAAAGATATAAACCAAAGCCTACAGATTTTCAAATTTTAATATTGCACAAATGAACTCCTAAATGATTCAACAGCTGAAAGGGTGCCCAATTCACCCTTTCTTAACGTACTTGGTTCTTGTCAATTTCTCAAGTTAAATGAACCCAAGCACATTAAATCCTTGGAGATCCAGGAGCCACTGAAATGAGCTGAGACCTGCCCTGTGATTCCCCTGGGGCTGGGCCTAGGGGCCCCTCAGCGTCCAATGCAGACACTTTACAGGCAGTCGATTAAAAGATAAGAAACTCGAGGAAAGGAGAAAGACAAGAAAGGGAAACTCAGTTTTTTCGAGGGCTACCTTAACTTTAAATCCTCATCTTGATACAAATTAGGGTTCTTCCCATATCTGTTTTGACAAAACTCTCCAGCTGAAGGCACACTTCCACTAGGACGTTCCTTCATGGATTCTTTCTGAAGTCGAAGTTGCTAACCAAACCACAAATCAAAGCCCTAAGAACTCCATGCCACCAGCACTTTCAATTTATTCAAGAAGTTAGTTAGGTAAATTTGCAATAAAGTACCAATATGTGATGCCACCCTATTTTTCATCAGAATTCACACTTTAAATAACCAGAACTCCAAAATTTGCTTTACAGATAAAACGTTTCAGTAAATAAATGTGTGTATATGCTAACACACTTATTTAAACGAAAATCATGACTAGCTTATCATAAGATAATTTACTAGGCAAATGTTTATAATCAGTAGTCCTTCTACACCACAGAAAATTTCCTCTTTTCCTTTCATCTTCTAGGAAAATGGGAAGACTAACAATCACTACCACAAGTGTACCATGTAAAACTGAAATTCAATTATTCGACTAACATTTACTGAGCACCTACCATGTGTCACACAGCCCACTTGGAAACGGAGGCACAAAAACATTGTGACATTCTCTGCCTTCACAGAACGTGGCTAGTGTTCACTTTCACAAAGTGGAAAATAATAATTCCACACTTATGTTTACTTAAAATTTCTACTCATTTAACCCAAAATGTAATTAGGAATAGCACAGAAATCAATAACGTTAGGGACACCCACAAATTACACTTCCAGCTACCTTTATAGCTCTATATCTAAACTATGCTTACCTTTTACACAAACACACCTGTATAAACGTGTATTCTGTTCTCATGGCCCTGGACAATCTGGGCCATCTCCCTTATCCATTTGACACTACTCTTCCCCAATTACACCTCCTCTGAGTCAGTCCAGCGCTATTTCACAAACCCTCGGGCAGGGCCTCAACCCAGTGTCCCAGAGACACTGACTCCCCACCACCCTGTCCTCTCAACCCCCGCAGAGCTCAGGCTCCACACAGAGAATTCAGCGTCAAGAATTACATACTTGGGGGCTAGAAGAAGCTTGTAATGTATTTTTAAAACTATTATATCTTTTAAAAGTAAATCAAATTATTAAGCCTGCCATTAACACTTTGTGAACAAGACTTTTTCTAACTGCACCAGAAAAATCAAGTCCCTGATCCTTATCACACTTAGCATCATAAAATGCTTGAATAAGACGTTCTTAAAAACCAGACAATCCAAACCCTTCAAAGAGGCAATAACAAAAAGGAAAGATCAATTATTTCCCTCTGAGGAAAGAAGGGGCTTTGTGGTAAGAGTTTATAAAGGGACAGAGATATAGTCAGGGACCAGCACACAGCTCTGGTAGCACAAGTTGCCCCAACTCACAACCATTACCCTGCCCTGATCTACTTCTCAAAGGTCCTGGAAACCAGTCACTGCTAAAACATAAGACCCTTTCAAGCTATGTTTCCCAAATGAAAAGAGAGAGAAAAAAAAAGGATCCTGTGTATTTTGAAAAAAGCTGAGCAGATTCACTGTTTTCGAGGTTACAGGAGGAACCTTTCTAAAGCAGGCAAGGCTTCTTCCCGATTCCAGCAACCAGGGCTAGCCTTCTATATGGGCTCTGTCTGACCCCACTCGCCTTCCTTCAATTTTCCCCTTGAAACATTGTTATACTGACTACATGCCAACATTTCAGAGAGATGATGTTTATCAATAAGGAGCTTCCTTTGTAAAAATATTAACACTGTAGCTCTAAAAGGGTTGAGATATGAGTGAAATAAGACAAAGCCCATAGTCCTTCTAGCACTGAATAACGGTGCTAGCCTAGTAGGAACTGTAGCCATCCAGGAGCACATTAGCAGAAATGAATTTGAACCATCTGCCTGGCGACTACTATTTAAAGGAGATCAGCTTAACCAGGGGAGTGGAAGCTTCAAGTTAAGAGAGAAGGAAGATGAACTTGGAGGGCTGCTGTGGCATGGATGCCACACAGCCTACACAGACAGGCATCTGGGGTGGAGCAGGGTTCCTTACTTCTTTGTCACATGACTCCCAGCTTCCAAGATCCAGAATTCAGCTATCATCATTAACAGTTTAAAAAGCTGTGCTGTGAATTAAACAGATTTCTTCAGTCTAGGCTGGGAACCTACCCACCACTGTAACACTGAATCTGTACCCAAAAATGCCTTCTCAGTTCCAAATAACTGAGTTAGACTTTGGAACACAACCCAGTCCTGGGTTGGGGACTGAATGTACACGTTGCCTCCAAAACAGAAGCTGCCTCTGGGCTCTCAACCTTTCATGGTTGGAGAACCACATGACTCACAACTATCCTTCGCAGGTAAGATGTATCATTTGTTCCACTTGACGATGTATAATAATTCAGCCCAGTGCATGTACGATAGCTCTATACTGCATAAGAAGACCAGGGACGTTTCAGGGTATGTATGTATGTATGTATGTATGAATGAATAAATAAATAAATACTTCCAATTTCCTTTTTCCTATGTAACACTGTAAAGCAACAGCGGTTCCCATTAAGAGAGAGAGCCTAAGGGATGGTTACTCTATTTCTAAAACAGACAACATGCATCTTATTAAATATCACCCCGAAGAGCTGTGGTCAGCACTTGTTGGCTCTGGCCTTTCTTTTGCTTGCCAAGAAAAACTCAGATGACATTGTTAAGCTAAAGACACTACTAACCGCAAAATTAATTCACCATCTAGCTTGTAAAGTGACTAGTCAGTCTCCTAATAAATCCTTCTGCTTAACGGAGATGATAGCTCAAGTTTATGTGTGTTTCTCAGTCACCGCTCAGGCAGCATTTGAGTTCTTACATTAATAAACCAGCCTCAATTCTTTAAGTTCCTAAGAATGAAAGGAATTAGTCTTTAACTAGAAAAGAATGCTTGACCATTATGAAAAGGAATTTAAGTATCTTTCATGTGAAGTAAGCAAATAATGGTGAGTAAACATTCGTCCTACAGAGGGGGAGCTTGTGAATTTTGTCAAGAACTCCGACAATGTCAAGAGTGGAAATACACCCCCAAAGGCTTCACACTCCCAACACTTCCCTTCCCATGTGTGTTTATGGCCGTTCACGAAACTGAAAAACTAGAGCTTTGTTCATCCAGAATGAAGGCCTCAGCAACTGTCAGGACGTGAGGACACACATATGAGTCCACAATGGGGCAAAAAAGGCTCTTACACCGAACTGCCATGTGCCCAGATTACCAGGCTGCCTTGGTTCCCCAGAGATAGAATGACCACGCTGTGAAGTAATGATCAACTTCTGCCAATGCCACGGGGTTTTCATTATGCCTGTCTGTAGTTCCAGTACTGGCTGGATGTTGTTCCTGTCAAAATCAGCCTTTTCATATATGGATGGCTTAATGGGGATGACCTTTGTGATATTAATTGGTCTTTGAAACACCCTAGATAAATCCTTACCAAGACTGCATACTGCATGCATACTAATGGTCAGATTGCATGATTGAGGACACAAAAAGGGATCAATAAAATACTGTCAAGGAACTTTACATGTAAACTAGGAAATGAAGTCTACCAAAGGCTTTTCCAAGAGATTCCACGTATTTTCAAGTTTCCCCAAACTGCATCTAAAAAGAAACCCTGAAAATCTGGACCAAGCTTCATAGTTTAATACATGTACGATCTGAAGATGTGAGGTGGGGGGGGAACCCATTGGTACTAATTACCAATTGTGATGATGAACTGAAGCGATAAACAGTGAGTAGGCTCAGTTTGTAAATCTGGCAAAAGACTGTGGCAGAAGCTTAAGAGGGAATTGTTGCATTGGGTCAAGGACTAAAACTCAGGGTAAGAACACTGGGTTCACACTGTTTAAAAAAAAAAAAATACACACCATAGTATAAATCCACACCACCTACTACAAAAATGAATTCACACTACCCATGGAAGGAGGTGGGGGCAGAAGGGAGAAACAGTCAAGTTCCTGATCTTGGGCAAGTCTTTCAAGCACCTGTGACCACAGTCCCCTCGTCCATCAGATGAGGAACAAGGCAGCAAGGTACCTTCCGCTCTGGCTGTGATTCAGAGTCACCAGGGAGCTGGAGCCCAGGCAGCTGGACTGACCAAGGTCTAGAGCTGATCCTCACGGGCATCAAGTTGAGGACCTCTGGGCGTGAGAAATAATCTCCCAACCCCCCAATATGATATATTTTTCAAAAGGTGGTGAGATACTGGGGCTAAAAATATGATCCATTATTCATAATTTTTTTTAATGTAGATAACTGCATGACCGAAGGGGGAAAAATATGTATTGTGAAATACCCACCTTCAGTCATACAAAATACAAGCCTTTCTACTCCCATTTATAGTAGTTTCTCTCACTCCGATCTTTGCATTAATTTGATTTTTCTTGACCATGGTAAACAGGAGGAACAATTTTTGTCATTAATGTAAGATTCAAATGACAGGCCTAATTTAACATCCCATGAGACTAGGGAGGCTCTCTTCCCACACAGAATGTTACATTGTATCACAATGCTGCCATTCACATCATACTCAACCCCATGAGCATCTCACACCCTGCAGTGCAATCTCCTTCCAAACCCTAAAAAGATCAATCTTTTGCCAGGAACTAAACCTTTTCCCTTAAAATAGACAGACAGACTGAATAGAAGCAAAAGGCCTGAATAAGAGAAGTCTGTCTGAATAGACATTTCCAATTCAGATAGATGGCCAAAAACTGCCTCATTTTTAACACTACCTTCCTATCCTAAAATTAGACACTTTTTTCCTCTCCAATGATTCAAGTTTGATTTGAAGTCTAAAATGCTGAGGCAGGAGGGGGAATCCACACAACAATAGCTTAATATCAGAAATAAAATATATTAAACTTACCCTACTTGATTCTCCCGAGTTCCATTCATTAACAGACATTTAAGGACTTCCCTGGTGGCGCAGTGGTTAAGAATCTGCCTGCCAATGCAGAGGACATGGGTTCGAGCCCTGGTCTGGGAAGATCCCACACACAACTAGGCCCGTGCGCCACAACTACTGAGTCTGCGCTCTAGAACCCGCGAGCCACAACTACTGAGCCTGCATGCCACAACTACTGAAGCCCGCGGGCCTAGAGCCCGTGCTCCACAATAAGAGAAGCCACCGCAATGAGAAGCCTACACACTGCAAGAAAGAGTAACCCCCACTCACTGCAACTAGAGAAAAGCCCACGCGCAGCAAGGAAGACCCAACACAGCCAAAAATAAATTAATTAAGAAAAAAAACCAAAACAGGCATTTAAGAGTGAAGACAAAGGGAACACAAATTTATTGGGTGTCTACTCAAAACCCAGCAAGGTACCGTTAGCATCTCCATATTACAGAAGAGGCTCAGGGAGGTAGGTTAATTGACAAAATCATAGCAGAGAGTGAAACCCACCTCAGTCTGGCTCTGAAGGTCTGCACCCTTCATTGCCTCAATTTCTCTAGACAGAACTCTTAGAGCAAGAAACTATGTAAGTACAGATAGCTCATTGAGCCTAAGGAGACAAAGAACAAATTTGAAATTTATTTTTCTTTTTACTGCCTTGCCACAATCCAATCACTTCAGTGAACACACAGAAAACATACCCCAAATGGCCAACTGGAGAATTAGGTTTCTCCTAATTCTCAAGAAGATACTAAGTGCAGTATTTTTAATTAAAGTATTAACCAGATGCTCTGAGAGAAGCAATAGCACGAACAAAAGAATGAAAAGGAAGGAAGTATGCACCTCTAAAACCCAATTTACACCCACCATCAGGCATGCACTGGGGTAGTTCCAGCACTGACTGCCTCAACACCACCAGGCTAAGCCTGCTGCATTTGGTCTTGGTAAATCATCCCAAACCAAATGTGCTCCCTGGCCATCTGCCCTGCTGAGAAGGCTGTGCGCCAGTCATCACTGTTTATTAGGGGGAAAGAACCTGGACAAGAATATTCTGCCCTCAGGAAAATGTTTCAAACACTCAGTTTACATCTGAGCAATTTTTTGGTAAGAGCTGGAATTGGGTGCCAGAAAGGCAGAGAGGAATTACCCCTGTACTTCACGTTATTTTAACATAGGCAACAAAGGTGTAAATAATAACCAGAGAAACCCACTGACCTCAGGATCTTTCCAGTTAACGTCAATAAAAATAATCTTTCATTCAGCAAATATCCAGTAGGCACTAGAGACCACTCTCGGTCTGCTTTCCATGTGAATTTCTCTCCCACATTCTGCCTTCTATGGGAAGGCACCTTTCAGACGGTAGGTTCAAGTTCAAATCCAGTTCCTCGTAGCAGACAGGAGTGATGAATGTCTGATGCATGAGAGCAGGGACAATGTCTGCCTGTGAGGGCTAAGGAAGGTTTCATGGAGAATCCCAAAGGACAAGAGGGATTCACCAGGTGTAAGGGGAGCCGAGTAGTAAGCGCATCACAAGATCTTAAGGCTGGACAGTTCAGGGAGTGGCAATGGAGATGAAAACACAGGAAGGGGAGCAGTGAGAGATGAGACAGGCTGAAATCAGAGCTGTCCTCATCCACCACCACATTAAGTCTGAACTTTAACCACAGACAATGGGGTGGGAGACCACGAGAGGATTTAAACAGGTAATGACATGTTCCCTGATGAACCCTTTTTGATGTAGAACTAACTCAAATCTTTCCCTAATCCTTTCACATTTGTATTTTAATTTATATAACCAAACTACCAGTGAGGATGTGATTTAAGGTCTAAATAATTTCTAACTCATTATCAGTTTGGACTCCATTATGCATAAATTAAACTTCACCAAAATTAAAAACTTCTCTACTTCAAAGGACACCATCAAGAAAGTGAAAGGAGGGACTTCCCTGGTGGTGCAGTGGTTAAGTGTCCGCCTGCCAATTCAGGGGACACGAGTTTGATCCCTGGTCCAGGAAGATCCCACATGCCACGAAGCAACTAAGCCCATGCGCCACAACTACTGAGCCTGCACTCTAGAGCCCTCGAGCCACAACTACTGAAAGCCCAGGTACCTTGAGCCCGTGCTCTGCAACAAGAGAAGCCATTGCAATGAGAAGCACGTGCACCGCAAGGAAGAGTAGCCCCCGCTCGCTGCAACTAGAGAAAGCCCACGCGCAGCAACAAAGACCCAGTGCAGCCAAAAATAAATTAAATTAAATTAAAAAAGAAAAGAAAGTGAAAAGACAACTCAGGACTTCCCTGGTGGTGCAGTGGTTAAGAATCTGCCTGTCAATGCAGGGGACACAGGTTTGAGCCCTGATCCAGGAAGATCCCACATGCTACGGAGCACTAAGCCCGTGCGCCACAATTACTGAGCCTGCGCTCTAGACCCTGCGAGCCACAACTACTGAGCCCATGTGCCACAACTACTGAAGCCCACGCGCCTAGAGCCCGTGCTCTGCAACAAAGACAAGCCACCGCAATGAGAGGCCCGCACACCGTAACGAGGAGTGGCCCCCGCTCTCCACAACTAGAGAAAGCCCGTGCACAGCAGCAAAGACCCAGCATAGCCAAAAACAAACAAACAAATAAATTTATTTAAAAAAAAAAGATAACTCACAAACTGTAGAAAATGTTTGCAAGTCATATATCTGATAAGGCACTTGTATCTAGAATATATAAATAACTCATAACTCAACAACAAAAAGATAACCCAATTTTAAAAAGAGCAAAAGCATCTAAACAGAGGTTTCTCCAAAGAAAATATACAATTGTCCACTAATGACTTGAGAAGATGCTGGACATCATTAGCCATTAGGGAAATGCAAATCAAAACCACAATGAGATACCACTTCACACCCACTAGGATGGCTAGCATCAAACAGTCAGGGAATAACAAGTGTTGGCAAGGATGTAGAGAAACGGAAACCTTTATACACTGCTAGTGGGATTGTAAAATGGTGCAACTGCTTTGGAAAAGTCTGGCAGCGCCTCTAACAGTTAAACACAGAGTAACCAATATGACCCAGTAAGTCCCAAGAGAAAGCAAAACATATATCCACGCATAAACTTGGACACAAATGTTCACAGCAGCATTATTCATAATCGCCAAAATGGAGAAACACCCAAACATCCACCAACTGATGAATGGAAAAACAAAATGTGGTATATATCCATACAATGGAATATTTTTCAACCATTAGAAAAAGAATGAAGTACTTATACATGCTACAACATAGATAAACCTTGAATACACTATGCTTAATAAAAGACACAAAAGACCACATATTGCATGATTCCATTTATATGAAATGTCCAAAACAAGGGAAATCCATAGAGACAGAAAATAGATAAGTGGTTGCCTAGGGCAGGTGAGGGAGAAGAATTGGGGGGAGGGGGGCGGGGGACCGTTAATGGGTATGGGGTTTCTTTTGGAGGCAATGAAAATGTTCTAAAATTGTGGTGTGGGACATCCCTTGGGGCACAGTGGTTAAGAATCTGCCTGCCAATACATGGGACACAGATTCGAGGCCTGGTCTGGGAAGATCCCACATGCCACGGAGCAACTAAGCCGTGTGCCGCAAGTATTGAACCTGCACTCTAGAGCCCGCGAGCCGCAGCTACTGAAGCCCACACCTAGAGCCCGTGCTCCGCAGCAAGAGAAGCCACCACAATGAGAAGCCCGTGCACTACAAAGAAGAGTAGCCCCCTCTCTCCGCAGCTAGAGAAAGCGTGCACACAGCAATGAAGACCCAACGTAGCCAAAAATAAATAAATATATTTTTAAAAATTAAAAAATAAAAAAAAATAAAATTGTGGTGATGACTGCACAACTGTGAATATACTAAAAACCGCTGAATTGTACACTTTAAATGGGTGAACTGTATGGTATGTAAATTATATCTCAATAAAGTGGTTATAAAACAAAGAAGATTCCATTATGTGCCACTGAAATACAAAATAAGCTCTCAAAAGCAGTGTAGAATCTTGTTCACTCATTTTAAAGCATCTGAACTAGGGCAATGAAAACCGAGAGAGATTCTATTACTTAACATTCTAGGTACTAGGTCATACTGAAATATTCATGAGTATTTCCATGTTTTAATAAAGAAAAGGCATCTTAAGTTTAAAAAGACATACAAGTGTCAGAAAAGAGCTCTGACAGGAATAAGGTGACACTGGGAAGTCACCAAAAGGAAACAACAGGATTTGTACCCTGAATCTGAAAGTGGCACTCAAATTTATTATTGTTCCACCTCTGAAAAAAGAAGTCAAAGGTAAAACAACCTGGTTAATATAATGTTTCTAAAGCACCGTTTGTGACAAATCAAAGTATTAAGAAATAATTCGCCATCATACAGAATTTCCACACCCCCAGTGACATAACAAAGAACTGATCACTTATCCTTTTGAACGTTCTGTTTCATAGGCATCTGAGTGACTCTCCTCATGGTTGGAGTGAATCTCAAAAGTGACAGCTGCGTTAAGCATAAAACTTACATCAAAAAAATCCAAGTATTTAAAAAGTGTTGTATGTCATGGGTGAAGGAAGTCAAGAAGTACAAACTTCCAGTTATAAAATGAATTAAGTCATGGGATGTAATGGACAACACGGTGACTATAGTCAATAATAATGCAGTGCGTATTTGAAAGTTGCCAAGAGAATAAATCTTAAAAGTTCTCGTCACAAAATAAATAAAAGTAACTCTGTATGGTGACACACCGTAACTAGGCTTATTGTGGTGACCATTTCAGTGTATACAAATATCAGATCATTATGTTGTACACCTGAAACTAACATAATGTTACATGTCAATTATACCTCAATTTTTAAAAAAAATAATGAAGTAGCACACACACCGAAAGTCCCGTCAACCCTGAATCTAATCCCAAATTATATATAAAGTAATAGACATAACTTCTGATTAGCACAATCTACAGGTAAAGTAACAAATGATCATGAAAAATTCAATACTTTGTGCAGTGATCTCTCATTGGTATGCGTCTATTAGAATCCATCAAGCTTTCATGTACCTTCCGCAAATAATGAAAAACAAATACGGACAGGGCACATTCCAGATTTGTCAAAAAGGTGTGTACCCAACCTTTATACCCAGTACACACGACATTTACCACAAAACATGGCACCTCAAGGCCTAATATACAATTCCCACTTTTATTTCACTTTCCCCCCCTATTTATTTATGCAACCTCTCAGACCCAAGTTACTATTAGGCTTCATATCCAAACATTGTGACTCTGAAATGTACCTCCAAGCCAAAAAAAAAAAAATTAGTTTCCTTAGTTTTCTGAAATATACAGAATCAAGTCCAAAATAGATTTTTCCCATTTCTTCCATTTTATAGGGAATGAAGAGAGTGCAGTCATATAAACAGATATCTATTTGCCTTCACAACTGAACAGACGGTGCAAAGCAACTGCTTATACTTAATCATGTTTCTGTCTATTCTAGCAGGCCCTGGTGTCAGGAGAGCTCTGCCAGATAAGGACAATGAAATGCATTATTACACAGAGTGACTACGAGCCCTACAAGTACTGTTTGAGGATGTAATCCCGGGCAGGAAGGCTGCAGTGAGACGGCCTCATATTATATTTTGTGATAACTATTTGCAAAAGTAAACACATTCGCCACCGAGTACCAGTTTAAAAACACGCACTATATTCAATTCTGTTTTAATGTATTATAGGAAAGAAAGGCCTCTTGCTCTCCTGGGGGAGATGAGCGACTTGCAATTTGCTTCTCACACTGAATCCCACGTTTGCAACATGTAGAGCAAGGACTTCAGACACCACAAAACAAGGACAGCCTACATTAAGGCCAAATATAGGATGTGATTCTAAACCGCGATGCAGTAAAGCGTACGTTTCCTTTTCCAGCAATCAAAAACCCTTTGAACACTCCCAAAAAAGGACGGCAGGGCCAGCGCCTCCCTGCAAGAGGAAGCCCCTTTCTTCTCGGCTCTCCCCGCAGCCTGCCACTTCCCAACACATTCAAGTCATTTGAGAGACACAGAGCTGTGTGCGCGCGCCTGTGTGTACAGGCGGGAGAGGGCTCGGTCCCTGCATTTCCAACCTCTACGTCTGAGTTCATCCTCAGTCATTTAGGCGCAGCGGAGCCCCACCTGCACCTCGCTCCTTCTTACTGCGTCCCTCGCCAGCTGCTCCGCTCTTAGGCGAGCGTATCTCTGAATCACCCAGTTCACGCGGACGCTCCAGGCCCCCGACCCTGCAGCCTTCCTGCCCCATTCTTCCTCTCCCAACCCGCCCCCCCGCCCCTCCCCCGCCACTCCCAGCCCTCCGCTCCCAACGCCCGGCTCATCCTCCTCCCGAGTCGCCCCCACCCACATCACCCCAGCTTCAGCCCTGCCCCACCCTTCCCGACCCCCAACCCAGCTCTTCAGGGCCCAGAGCCGGCCTCGCACCCCAAAGCTGGCAACCCCCAGGCCGGACCACCGCCCTCGCCCCTCCCACGCAGGGACCAGCTCCCCCCGGCGCCACGTGAGCCCGGCCCCTAGCCACCCCCCACCCACTCGCTCCCCAGGGCGGCTCAAGTCCCGCCTCCCAGGCCTGGCGCCCCCCGGGCTCTGCGCCCTAGCCTCTAGCAGCCCCTCCCCACCCAAGACCCCACCCAAGCTGGCGGAGCCCTGACCCCTAAAATTCTTCCCGGGGCAGCCTCGTCCCCCCTCAGCTCCTCGCCCGGCCAGGGTTCCGGATCCCTAAAAGTCTCCCCAGGGCAGCCTCCTCCCCACAGGAACCTGGGCTCACTCTCCCCAGGCCGACCGGTTCGGTCCCCAACTCCCTCCCCCCCCGGATCCCAAGTCTCCCGCGGCAGCCCCTACCCCTATCCCATGTACACCGGCCAGGGCGGACCCCCGGCCCAAGGATCCGCGCCGCGCGCGCCCACCCAGCCCTGTCCGCTCCACCGGGCCCTGTCCCACGCCCCGCCCGCTCCTGTCAGCCGGCGCCGGCACACGCTTAAAGGACAGGTCCGTCCGCCCGTCCGGCTCGCTCCCAATCCGCCCCGCCGGGCGCGCGCAGCTCACCAGGGCTGAGGTGCCTGAGGCGCCGCTGCCGAAGTCCCCGCTGCAAAGCCCGGAGAAACCTCCAACCGCTACCGCCTCCCGCCTGGCACTGAGCGCCGCGCGGGGGAGGGGCGCGGACAGCCGCCCCCGCCCCCGCCGCTGCACGCAGGCCCCGCCCCCGCGCCGCACCGCGCCCAACCAGGGCCGCCAGGTTGCGGAGCACCACGCCCACTTCCGGGAGGGGAAGCCCGCTTCCCACCCGGCGTTCCACGCCTCACTCTTTCTAGCGCTCCCTCTGGTCGCGCCGAGGGATGCAGGAGTGCCGCGGAGGAAGGCGGTGCCCAAGTGCAAGCACCGCCCGCTAGTCCTCTGAGTGGCCGGAGGGCCAGGCCCACTGACCCCAAAGAACCAGGAGCGGTTACCTTAGAGCCCCGCCCACTGACCTGTTCGGCTCGGCAGGGCCACATCCCCCGGCTCCTCAAAAATTCCCCCAGAGTCCCTTAAAACCGTAACATCAGCTCCTCTGAACCCCGCCCATTGCCCCATCCAAACCCCTTGCCAGCCTCCTGGCTCCCTAAGCCCAGCTCCCCTCTCATTCCTTCAGAACTGGCCCTTCTGCGTCACAAACCCCGCCCCAATTTCTAGAAGCCCCGCCCACGGGCTGGTAACCCTATTCGCAGCATCGCAAGTCCCGCCCACTGCCCATCTAACAGCGTTAATTCTCCAAGCCCCGCCCAGAATTCTCGAATCCCCGCCTCTGGCTCCCGAAGTTCCGCTTCTGCTGCCCTCACACCCTCCCACCACCACTTCTGGGGATTCGCGACGCTATGATCCTCCTTCCACTAGACCTTGTCACTTTGCTAGCACAAGGTGGCGGCCCCTAGGCCGGACCACACCCACATATCCCCCCCCCACTACACAGAAGGGCCTATCTTGACCCAATTTCGCAGGTGAGGAAATGAAGGATACAGGGTCCCTCCCTTCTTTTTCCTGGCCAAAGACCCTCTCTTAATAACTGGGCGGCCCAGGCCTGAAAGTCAGAGCACCGGGATTCCAGTCCATCTCTGTTGCTGTCAGACTGTGTGTCCTGAGGCAGTTCCCTTCATCTCTGTGGGCCTGAATCTCCTGACCTGTAGCGTGAAGTTGTCCTCTTTATAGCCAGAGTTCCTTTCTCACATACCGAGCTCTGAAATGCCAAGGTTTGGGGAAACTGGGACTGATGAACTGAATGAACAAAGCAGACCTGCTGATGGGGTAGGCTATTTACTTCCCAAACCAAGGCCTTTTTGCAGTTCACAGCGGGGGAATTTTTCATGTTAAGCATCAGCCACAGAAATATGTGTTATGTAAATCAGGGCCCACCTGAACCAAAACAGCTATCACAGCAAATTACTTCTCTCTAAGCCTCAGTTTCTTCATCAGTAAAATAGGGATAATAGCAGATGCACCTTGGGAAGGATTCCATGAGCTCCTGGTTAGTAATACACTTAGCAGGGTGCCTGACTCGGCATAAGCCGTCAGTTAGTCATGACACTAAAGATGCCTCTCTGGCAGCATGACAGAAGAGAAAAACATGGACTGTAGATTCTGACAGACTCGGCTTTAAATCTAGGCTCCACGTCTTACCAGTTGTGTGACCTCAGGCAAATCACTTCCCCTCTCCGTGCCCTGCTCGCCTCGTCTATACAGTGGGATTCGTCTAAATGCTTACCTCAGAGAGTGGTTTTGAAGATTCAGGAGTTTAGATTCAATGAATTAAATCATGGTGAAGTATCCAGCATAGTGCCTGGCATACAGTAGGTATTTAAAACATGTGGATTCCCATCTCCCAGTTCTATAAATGATAAAATTAGAAGTAAAACTTCCCAGGACATCAATTCCCCCAGGATGACACCACCATACTGCAACCATAGAATACGCTGAGAAAGATCCCAAGGCCTTTGCCTTCCAGTTTTATCCTTAAGGTGGGGGAGGTGATTCTTGCACAGAAAGCATCTAAAGCCAGAAGCAATGCCACCTCACCACACCTGACCCAAATGTGGTCAGTGGAGAGCTGCTACTCCCAGAAGCAGCTGGAAAATTGCATAACTCTTTGCAAACCCCTCCTCCCCCATCATCCCATTGTTCTTGAATTCCTTTCCTTCGTGGGCCGGAAAGGAAACCTTGGTTCTGTCCAAACTGGCCCTAAATGGAGAGATTCAGGTCCAGGTAAGATGCTGGATTTGAGAGTCTTTTCCTGCTCTCAAAACCTGATTTCTGAAGTAGCCTTAAAAGATTGATGCTAGATGAAGATGAATTTAATGATCAGGAAAAAGAAAAATGATTCCATACCCCACATGATACACAGGCCAGGTCTTATATGAAGAAGAAAGAACTGTGGGACCTGCATTTGGAAGCTCCTAAGCAAATCATTTTTCTAGTTTCTCTTAGTAGCAAATGGAGACCTTAGCCTTAGGTTGCCAGGGCAACATGGAAGCTGAGTGGATTAGCCCTGTGGAAGCATTTACAAATAATAATACTATTAATTAAATGAGTGACTGGAAGTAATCTCAGATTACTAATCCGATGTGTATAAAATGGATAACTAATAAGAACCTGCTGTATAAAAAATAAATAAAATTCAAAAATTCAAAAAAATATATTGTGTTAATTTCTACTGTACAGCAAAGTGATTCAGTTATACATATATACACATACTTTTTCATATTCTTTTCCATTAGAGTTTATCACAGGATATTGAATATAGTTCCCTGTGCTATACAGTAGGACCCTGTTGTTTATCCATTCTGTATATAATAGTATGGGATGCCTTTTTTTTTTTTTTTCTTGGCCATGCCACAAGGTGAGGCATGTGGGATCTTAGTTCCCTGACCAGGGATCGAACCTGGGCCCCCTGCGGTGAAAGTGCAGAGTCCTAACCACTGGACCACCAGGGAATTCCCTGGGATGCCTTTTTTTAAGTAAATGTTAGATTTTGAGATAATTGTAGGTTCACATGCAAGTATAAGAAATAATACAAAGAGATCACATGTACCCTTTACGAGTTTCCCCCAGTGGTTAACATCTTGCAAAACTATAGTATAGGGAGACGCAAGAGGGAGGAGATATGGGGATATATGTATATGTATAGCTGATTTACTTTGTTATACAGCAGAAACTAACACACCATTGTAAAGCAATTATACTTCAATAAAGAGGTTAACAAAACACTATAGTATATAATATCACACTCTGGATATTGATATCTTGATACAATATACAGAACATTTCCATCAACAGGAGGACCTCTCACACCCACACCCATAGCCACACCCACTTTCTTCCTGCCCCCATCCCCTCCTTAGCTTCTGGCAACTGCTCATCTGTTCTCAGTTTCTATAATTTTGTCATTTCAAGAATGACAAATGAAGTCGTATAGTGTGCAACCTTTGGGGACTGGTTTTTCTCAGTGTAAATCTCTGGAGATGCATCAAGGTTGTTACATGTTTGTTCCTTATTATTTTTTGTTGCTGTTATCTTTTCATTTTTCTTTCGTTCTTTTTTTTTTAATAAATTTATTTATTTATTTTTGGCTGTGTTGGGTCTCGTTGCTGCTTTCTCTAGTTGCAGCGAGCAGGGGCTACTCTTTGTTGCGGTGCATGGGCTTCTCATTGTGGTGGCTTCTTTTGTTGCAGAGCAGGGGCTCTAGGCGCACGGGCTTCAATAGTTGTGGCTCACAGGCTCTAGAGCGCAGGCTCAGTAATTGTGGCACGTGGGCTTAATTGCGGCATGTGGGATCTTCCTGTACCAGGGATCCCCCCTGCATTGGCAGGCAGATTCTTAACCACTGAGCCACCAGGGAAGTCCCTTTTGTTCCTTATTATTGCTGAGAAGTATTCCACAGATAGAGCAGAGTTTGTTTAACCCTTCTCCCATTGAAGGACATCTGGGTCGTTTCCAGTTTGGGGCGGTTTATTATGAACAAAGCTGCTATGAACATTATACACATTCATGTACAGGTTTTTGTGTGAACGTAAGTCTTCATTTCTTTGTGAAAAATGTCCAGTAGTACTATTGCTGGGTCGTATGGTACAGGCAGACCTCAGAGATATTGCGGGTTTGGTTCCAGACCACCACAATGAAGAAAATATCACAATAAAGCCAGTCACACAAACTTTTTGGTTTCCCAGAACATATAAAAGTTATGTTTACACTGTACTATAGTCTATTAAGTGTGCAATAGCATTATGTCTAAAAAACAATGTACATACCTTAATTTAAAAACACTTTATTGCTAAAATATGCTAATCATCATCTGAGCCTTCAGCGAGTTATAATCTTTTTGCAATAGTCACATCAAAGATCACTGACCACAGATCACCGTAACAAATATAGTAATAATAATGAAGAAGTTTGAAATATTGCAAGAATTACCAAAATATGACACAGAGACATGAAGTGAACAAATGCTATTGGCAAAATGGCACTGTAGACTTGCTCGATGCAGGGTTGCCACGCACCTTCAATTTGTAAAAAATGCAATAAAGTGAAGCACAATAAAATGAGGTATGGGTGTAATTGTATGTTTAGTATTCTGAGAAGCTGCCAAACTCTTCTCCAGAGTGACCGTATCATATTACAGTCCCACCCACCTGCAATCTACGAGGCATCCAGTTTCTCCACATCTTCACCAGCCTTTGGTGTTGTCGCTATTTTTTATTTTAGCCTTTCTGATAGGTATATAGTGATACCTCGTTGTGGTTTTAATTTGCATTTCCCTAATGGCTAATGCTGTTGAAAATCTTTTCATGTACTTATTGCCATCTGTATATCTCTTCGTGTCTTCTGCCTTTTTATTTATTTTTTTTAAATATATTTATTTATTTATTTTATTTATTTTTGGCTGCATTGCGTCTTTGTTGCTGCATGCGGGCTTTTCTCTAGTTGCGGCGAGCCGGGGCTACTCTTCGTTGCGGTGCGCAGGCTTATTGCTGTGGCTTCTCTTGATGAGAAGCACAGGCTCTAGGTGCGCAGGCTTCAGTAGTTGCGGCATGTGGGCTCAGTAGTTGTGGCTCGTGGGCTCTAGAGCACTGGCTCAGTAGTTGTGGCACACAGACTTAGTTGCTCCGCAGCATGTGGGATCTTCCTGGGCCAGGGCTCAAACCCATGTCTCCTGCATTGGCACGTGGATTCTTAACCACTGTGACACCAGGGAAGCCCTCTTCTGCCATTTTTAAATGGGACTGTTTGGTTTTTTACTGTTGAGTTTTGAGCATTATATATATGTATATATTCTACATGCTAGTCCTTTGCTGGATATGTGGTTTGCAAATATTTTCTCCCAGTCTGTAGTTTGCTTTATGTTTTTTCATCCTCTTAATGGAGTCTTTCACAGAAAAAAATGTTTTCAATTTTGATGAAGACCAATTTATCAATTTTTCCTTTTAGGAATCATGCTTCGGTGTTAGATCTAAGAATGCTTTGCATGTATCCCAAAGATTTTCTCCAAGGCTTTTTTTTTTTTTTTTTTGGCCGCACCACACGGCATGTGGGATCTTACTTCCCTGACCAGGAACTGAGCCAGTGCTCCCTGCAGTGGAAGTGCAGAGTCTTAAGCACTGGACCACCAGGGATGTCCCTCTCTTATGCTTTCACTAAAAGTTTTATAATTTTACATTTCACATCTAAGTCTGTGATCCATGTTGGATTAATTTTTGTCCTACTGGTGTTGTGGGAGCATCCATGAGAAAATGTATCTATGAAGAAAATGCAACTTGCATGCTTGGCTTAGGGCCTGGCATGTGCTGGAGGCTAAGTCCATGCACAATAGCCCTGCTGAATTGAGTTGCTGGTAGAAGCCCTGATGTAATGACTGGCCCTGCCACTTCCTGGCTCGGACATCTTGGACAACTTATGTTACCTCCCTGGGCTTCAGTTTCCTCATCTCTTTAATGGGGAGAAATAATACTAACCTGTGATTGTGTTTGTGAGAGTACCTGTCACAGATCTTTAATACAAATAAACACTATGATGGAGCTTGTATTTATTAAGCACTTAGTCCTCACCAGGCCCAGTGTTACTAACTTGCTAGGCACTAACTCTTTGAATCCTCATACTAAGCTGATGAGAAATAATATGGCTTTTAAAATTTTTTATTTATTTTATTTACTTTTGTCTGTGTTGGGTCTTTGTTGCTATGTGCAGGTTTTCTCTAGTTGCAGTGAGCAGGGGCTACTGTTCATTGCAGTGGCGTGGGCTTGCGGTAGCTTCTCTTGTTGCGGGGCACGGGCTTCAGGTGCACAGGCTTCAGTAGTTGTGGTTTGCAGGCTCTAGAGCGCGGGCTCAGTAGTTGTGGTGCATGGGCTTAGTTGCTCCGTGGCATGTGGGATATTCCCGGACCAAACCTCGAACCCATGTCCCCTGCATTGGCAGGCAGATTCTTAACCACTGCGCCACCAGGGAAGCCCTAATATGGCTTTTTTAAATCAGCATTTTACAGAGGTGGAAACAGAGGTTTGTTACACAGCAGGAACTAACTGATACAAACTTGACCTCAGAACAGGTATTCTACTCAGGCTCAGTAATTCCACTGTCAGAAATTTATCCTAAGGCAATAATCATGGTGACATGCAAAGATACAATCAATTCTCATTATTCTATGTAGTTATATTCTATAAAGTCAACAGAAACACTGAGCAAGTGAATATTGAATCATTGCTCCTAGGGGAAATAAAAGGTTAGGTTCCTACAGGCTTCTGGCCACATTTTTGCCAACCAATCAATATATAACCTGGTTTTATGTGTGCTTTGGTTTAAAGACACCTTATTTAATATGTACTGTACATTGCTGAATTTTATACATATATGTATTTGATTTGTTAACACTGAACTCACAGCCAATAGCACCATAACTCACGTCTGAATGAAGCTAATCTAACACATATACTTCCTCCATAAGGCACATCACAGCCTTCTTGTCCTTAGGAACCCTAGACAGCACTTTATCACTATGCTTAGGGGCCATTTTAAGTAGCAAAATCATGCCAAAACACACAAAGGCTAAAAATGTGGCACTAAATATACCAGGAAAGGATACTTGTTTACAGTACAAGCTGAAACAAGACAGAGCTTTGCCTCATTCAACCTCAGCTGGCAACGTGTGCACTGGGTGACAAATTTTCCTCCACTCTGTGCATGCACATGCCCACAAATGACTACAAAAGGACCACGAGTATGGCTTTTGGGGTCACAAATTTTAACGAGGAGTTGTTGAATTTGCAAATAATGAGGATCAACTGTATACGTGGAAGAATGTTTATCACACGACTGTCTGCTAGGGAAACAGCCCTTGACACAAACAACCAGAGGAGATGCATTCCAGGGCAGGGACTGGACAGGATGCTATAAATGAAGGATACAATCAAAAAGACAGATGGGGCTAGGCACAGGAGAGAACGCACAGCAGCCAAAAACGTCAGTACCTCTCCCCGGAGGCAAAAATGACTTCCCAGAACCCAAGCACTGCCCTCTCCTTTCATGGGATCTATGGTCTCTGCCTCCATGTCTCCACGTAACTCCTGTACAGCACGAATCAGGGAGTGTGGCCTCATCCTTTTCCCCCTATGAATCCTGACTATTTCCAGGCCTCCAGGAGTCACAGGAAGTTCTTAAGCAGGAAAAATAAAAGAATTTCATGGAAGAATATTTGTTGCTTAATGGTATGTAAAAATGTTCCAGATGCTGTTAGATGAAAAAGGCAGGCCGGAAAACAGTATGTCCTATTTTTATAAAACACACACACACACACACATTTTGTAATAGTATTTTGGAGGACTTCCCTGGTGGCGCAGTGGTTAAGAATCTGCCTGCCAATGCAGGGGACACGGGTTCGAGCCCTGGTCCAGGAAGATCCCACATGCCATGGAGCAACTAAGCCCACGCGCCACAACTACTGAGCCTGCGCTTTAGAGCCCACGTGTCACAACTACTGAGCCCACGTGCCACAACTACTGAAGCCCGCATGCCTAGAGCCTGTGCTCCGCAACAATGAAGCCACCACAATGAGAAGCCCATGCACCACAACGAAGAGTAGCGCCCGCTCGCCACAACTAGAGAAAGCCCGCGCGCAGCAACGAAGACCCAACGCAGCCAAAAATAAATAAATAAATTTAATTTAAAAAAATAGTATTTTTGCGTCTGTTCATCAATGATATTGGCCTGTAATTTTCTTTACACAGATTGTAACAGAAATTATCTCTGAGTGACAGGATTCCAGTTATGGGTGAGTCTCCTTTTTCCATTTCCTGTCCTGTGTTTCCTACTTCTTTTGCAAACTGCATTCAACGGCATAAAATTGGGAAAAAATTCTCATTTTTGAAGGGGGAGGAGGAATTCTATCAATTCAAGGTGTTCTATCAAGACCCCAAGCCCAATGTCACCTTTTGACAACCTCAGCAGACCCTAGCTGGAAGAATTTCCAGACAATGCTCCTGTGAAGATTTTTCAAAATTTAAACATGAACCTTGGCACAAAAAGTGCTCACTCATCCGCGTAAATCTCATTATTGAGGTAGTAAACCTTGCAACTGTCTGCAGCGGCATGAGCTGCAGCTTCCAAAGCTCAACCTGGCTGCCCCTCCCAAATCAGATGCCTCAGACTCACACAAAAAGGGAATTAGTGTTCATTAGTAACAACAATAAAGGCTTAGACCAGAGGTTCTCAACCTGGGGCAGTTTTGCTCCCCACCTCCCCCTCCAAATGTCCCTCCACAGGGACATTTGGCAATGTCTGGAGACATTTTTGGTTGTCACAACTAGGAGGGTGCTACTGGCGTCTAGTGTGTATAGGCCAGGAATAGTGCTTGATATCCTGCAATGCACAGGACAGCCTCCATCCCAGCCCACAAGAAAGAAATCTTAGGTCCCAGGAGTTGGTAGTGGTGAGACTGAGAAACCCAGGGCTCAGATATATGGAGCCTTATTAAGTCTAGCTGGGCTAGGGGCTTTATAGGAAAGATCTCGCGTAATCCTCACAGCAATCCTAGGAGATAGGGCCTATTACATGCCAATCTTACAGAAGAGGAAACTGAGGCTCCAGGAAAGGAGGGAACTTGAGATTATGACTCCATCCTGCAGAATCAAGATCCTAAGATCCCGCAAGCTGCACAGCGTGGTCAAAAGTAAAAAAAAGAATCAAGTTGAGTTTCTGACTTGATGGAAACAAAAGAAACCAATTGCAGGAAGGCCCCATGCTCCCACTCTCCAGCATCAGGGCTGCACTTGGAATTTCAAGGACACCGTGCTCTCCTACAGAATCAGGAATCCCTGAACACACAGAGAGAAATCACACCAGACTGGGGTCCTCAGGGCCACGGGACCCCCTCTGTCAAGTGGTTTGGATTTTGTTCCCTTTCCATTTACAGGTTTTGATCGTAGCCCCCATCAGCTGCTGCCTTTCCCAGCAGAAAAATTGGGTGTAAGATCATCTCTCTCCCCAAGGAAGTGCACCTCCTTTTCTGAGAGGCGAGAATAAATGGCTGAGATGGGAGAACGAACGCTGTGAAACAAAACACAGACACTCTTGCCACCAAAATTGCAAGTAGCAGGAAGGAACCGTGCGATATGGGAGTCTAGGCAGCTCTCCCTCCGCGTCTGCATGATGCTGAAATTCTTAAGGGAATGGGTGGCAATAGCTTTTATTCAAGCAAATGCTTTCTGGTTTCTACTCTGTGCCAGGCTCAACTGTGTTCAGTCTAGGACTTCAGATGACGAGCACTTCTTTGAAAGGAGGCCAGACCTCCAAGGTGGGACAGGAGAAATGGGGTTTGTAACCCACATAGAGGCTTCTATGAGTCCCTATTCATGTCTGTACTGAACTACATTTTCTTCTGTGTTCGGAAAAGCAGCAGAAGGGAAAGCTATGAACGTGAGCTTTGGAATCAGCCCTGGGCTCAGAGTCCAGCTCTTTCACTCTAATTAGCTGTGTGGCTCTAGGTAAGTTATCAACCTCTCTGAACCCCAGTTCCCTCGTCTGGAAAGTGAGCATTGTTCACTCAACATGCTTTGAGCCCAGATGTGCCAATAAATGATTTCTATGATCTTAATTACTGTTCAAAATCCCATCATTTTTCATTTGTTCTTTCCAATATCTCTGCCAGGGCCACTGTGGTAGATTGTAAAAATGCAAATTATTCTCCTCCATCTAGCCATGCCCTGTGGAGCTAGCTGCTCTCCACTCTGGCTCTGGCTTTAACCATGTGACTGGCCTTGGCCAATGGGACATGAGCAAACACAACACATGGAAATGCTTGAAAACTGTGTGGAGCTTGCCTTGTCTTGTTGTCCTTGGATCCCAGCCACCCAGGAAGAAGCAGCTAGCCTGCTTGATGGTGAGAGTCCCAAGGCCCAGACATCCCAGCCAGAAGCTGCCAACCACCAGACGTATGAGTGAGGACATCCTAGACCATCTCGCCATGAGCCAACCTTCCAGCTGACCACAGATGTAAGCACAAACCTACAGCCATCCAGCCCCCAGAATGGTCACCTAAATAATATATATTGTTTTAAGCCACTAACATTTTGGGATGGTTTGTTATACAGCAGTAGGTAACTGATACATAGCCCTCATCCTCCCACTTTCCAGACAAAGAAACTGAGGCTCAGAGAGGCTTGCCTGAGGTCATGGAGCCAACACACAGTCTCTTTCCCCTACACCATGCAGTGAGGCACCTTCTGACATCTCTGGCCCCCTGATGCAGGACCAACTTTTTTTTTCTTTGGCCACACCGTGTGGCTTATGGGATTTTAGTTCCCTGACCAGGGATGGAACCCAGGCCCTCAGCAGCGAAAGCTTGAAATCCTAACCTCTGGACTGCCAGGGAATTCCTATAGGGCCAATTATTGATAAGACAGCTGGCAGGGTGACAGCTGTGTTCACTGGGTCAGCTCAGTGGTCTGCTGGGAGAGCTGGGCCATGCCCTTGGCCTCATTAGCATGGAAGACCTGTAATCAACTGCTCAGAAGCTCTGGAGAGATATGTCTAGCCTGGTGCATGGGGTGGACACCCACACAACAAGCTAGAGGATGTAAACTCTTCGAGACCCTACCATTCACCGGGGGACCCTCAAATGTTCACCAGTCCCCTCTGTGTCCTAGCCACCTCTTCTGTGTATCTGATGGCGGCATTAGGGGGATGTATGACCTTTCTAAAATATGTATGAATGAAAAAATACTTTGCTTGTACAAGATGGAATAAAATAGCAAAAAAAAGTACCCAGCAACTCCCTTTACAGGGCATAACCTATGTTACAGACTCTGGGTACAGCTCTCTTTATGCGTTGCCTAATTTTATCCTTCCCTAAACCCCATCATGTGGATCTAAAGCTACAGAGTTGAAAGAGCACTGGCTGAGGACTCAGATCGCCCGGGTTTAAATCCTGGCCGGGCCTTTTTACCAACAGGAGATCTAACTTCCCTGTGCCACACCTTCCCCATCTGTAAAATGGGGGTGTGATAATAGCAGCTGCTTCATGGGGCTGGTATGAAGACTAAGCGCATTAATGAATATAAAGTACTGAAAACAAGGTCCAGCATGTAGCTGGCACTCAGTGCATGCCAGCTGTCATCATTAACACTACTTTACGGATGAAGCAGTGATGAGGCTCAAAGAGGTGACTGCACTGATTAATTTCACTTAGCTAAGTCGACGGTGAGCCGAATCGTGGACCCTAGCCTGACGGACTCTGATGACAACTCCATCATGCCTGGAAGTTCCAGGACCATCTGCCCACCACCCAGGGTCCTGCCTCTGCAGCCAGAGTTCCTGCCCCAAAGTCAAATGAGGACTCGCTCTTTAAGTTCCTAGCTACACAAATGGATTGCAGGATGGTTCCTCAGAAATCCACACCCAGCCTTCAAAACCCAAGGGAAAGACCTTGTTACAACATTTATTACACTGCGTTGGAATAATTTGCTTTTCTGATCATCTTCCCTCACAGAGATAGTACCATATACTACGGGTCTCCCGTGTGCTGTGTCCATATGCAGACATTGCCTTATTTAATCTGCACCACCACCCAGCAAGGTACATTGATTATGCCTAGTCTACAGGTCAAGAACTGAGGCTCTGAGTGGTACAGGCATTTGATCCACAGCACACAGTTGGGATTCAAATAGGAGTCTGTCTTATTTTGTGATGTGGGCTCATTCGAGGCACTGCAGGACCTTTTACTACCAACAGTAATAAACTCAGTACTTGTTAATTCATGCCAGGATCCAGGTCCAGTACTGTTTCATAGGCATATCTCATTTAATCCTCAAACCACTGCAAATAAATACTATTATCTTTTCCTTTTAGAAGAGGAAACTGAGGCTCAGAAAGGTGCAGAAACCTGTCCTGTGTCACAAAGCTTGTAGACAGGCTAGCTGGGATTTGAACCCAGTACAAACTATAACAACTGTGGACTTTTTACTCCATCTGCTGCCTCTGTGAATAACTTCAAGCACAAAAACTATAACTTACACTCCTTCGAACTGTCTCAACAGTGTCTGAAATGCTAAATAAATATTTACTGAGCATACCAACGACTGAATGAATGGAGCGCTTGGTATCTCTCCAAGCGCTCAGGCAGGTTCCTCGGGTCTGCGCATCACGTGGGGAATCTTTTGAGCACATGTGCCAGAGAAATGGAAGCCGCCTTGCTCATGATAACCCATATCCTGGTTGCATGGCCTCTGATGAAATATTCCTTTGCGAGCCAGATGTTTTTGCTTCCACTCCTTAAAAAGCTTTTGAGAATTCAGAGAAAGCAAGGAGCAATTCACTGACAACAGACTGGGCTTTCTCTGCTGCCCGGCTCAGGTTATTAGATGGTTTAGCTGGCCACAGAAGCAAGCTGTGGACATCTCTCCCTGGAAGGGCTCACGGCCACAAATCAAAAACCAATCTTCACATGGGAACAGTTTGGAAAGGGCTGTTGGTCACGTACGGGGCTTTCCAAATGTACTCCACATGCCCAGAGCTGATAGGATCTCCTATCAAGAGGTCACTTTAGACCACCAGGTCAATTACATGTCAAAGTAAGTGCTGACAATCTGGCAATATAAAAAGGAAAGATGGGGACTTCCCTGGTGGTCCAGTGGTTAAGACTCCCCGCTCCCTATGCAGGGGGCCCGGGTTCGATCCCTGGTCAGGGAACTAAGATCCTACATACCGCAACTAAGCACGCGCGCCACAACTACTGAACCCGTGTACTCTACAGCCCGCAGGCGGCAACTAGAGAAGCCCGTGCACCACAATGAAGACCCAGTGCAGCCTAAATAAATACATTAAATTAAAAAAAATAAAGTACGTGGTAGCTATACCCCAATAAAAATTTTAAAAAATAATAAAAAGGAAAGAAAAAAATGGCATTCTGCATCATGAGTCTAAAGAATGCTCTAGTCTTTGGTTTAGTATATTAGTTATCTACGGCTGTGAAACAAATCAACCATAACATATTGGCTTAAAACAGCAAAATCATTTATCATGTCTTGTGGGCTGGGGATTTGGAAGCAACCTCCCTGCGTGGCTCTGGCTCAGGGCTTCTCATGAGGTTGCAGTCAGATGAAAGCCAGGGCTGCAGTCAGCAAAAGGCTTGCCTGAGACCCCACTCCCATTTCCAAGTTGGTCCACCTGCATGGTTGACAAGCAGGTGGGGCTGTTGGTGGGAGGCCTCAGTTCCTCCTCAGGTCTGATTGAGTGTCCTCAGACATGGCGGTTGGCTTCCCCAGATCGAGAGATTCAAGAGACCAAGACAGAAGCTGCAATGCCTTTTATAACTTAGCCTTGAAAGTCACACACTGTTATTTCTGTCCACTCAGGCCAGCAAAATTCAGTATGGAAGGTGACATTAAGGGTGTGAATATTAGGAGGTGTGGATCGCTGGGCCCCCCCCCCTTGGAGGTAGGCTGCCATTTCTGAGAACCAGGTCTAAGGAAAGACGGCAGGTGCTACAAATGTTTTAGGCACGAAGATGTTCATCACAGCATTGTTTACAATAGTAAGAATTTGTAAACAACCTATGTGTCCTTCTACATGAGATTGGGTGAGTCGACTTCAGCACAGCCACACAACGGAATAATGATTACATATGTGCAGATGCCCAGAGGAAAACTGGGAAGACATCATCCCACTTTGAGCAATGGTTATTTCTGTGAGCGGGCATGGGATTGAGTCATAGGGGAAGAAAACTGAGGTTCAGGGTGTCCCAGTGTGGGACTGAGTGAAGTAGGAAGGAAGCTAGCTCTTCATTTATAAATCCATCCTGCTGGGTTCTTTCTCCTCAACACCCCCAGAAAATTGAAGCTGAGCACCTTGGTTTCCGAGTACCTGTGTGGCTGAAACACTCTCTTAACCAGGCTATCATTCCAAACAGAGGTTTAGCAGCCAGCTATAGGGTTTAATCCCAAGTAGCAGACTGCCCAGCTAGATGTCAGGGGTCAGCTCTCATTCACTTCTCTAATCCTCTCTGTCACCTACACCAATTAAGACACTGAGGGTCCTCTCCAGCATCCAGGGCAGGAAGGGCCATAGGAGACTCCTTCTCCTGTTAATTACGAACAGACGTTCATCCCCTGCTCCCTCCCCCTCCACCGGTTCAGTGGAAAATGATCAGCCATTTTCTTGATCCCCCGACACATTAATTATCCAGGGATAGCAAAGAAAATGAGACCCTTTCTGGAAATCTATGGCCCCATGTGTCCCTATTTCCCTACCGCTCCTGGATCTCAAAAAGCTTTTAGTGGATGCAAATACAGGTTTCTTCCAGCCAGATTGCTGCAGTCTCCCTGCAGATCAAACTGAGTCCTATCCCAGAGCCTGGGACAATTTTATCCCTAAAGAAGAGGCTGATAGGGTGAGAGAATTGGATGCCAACTCTTCCTCTGCCTCAGTCAGCAAACCAGAGGCGATAGAGAAAACGAAGAAGCCTTCCTGCTATAATCCGGACACAGATGAAGCAGTTTGGCAAATGAGCACAGGTTTTGGCAGCAGACAGACCCCGTTTTGATTTCCGTCTCTGCCAAAGACGTGCTGTGTGGCCTGGGGCAGGTCACTCTGTCTCTCTGTGCCTCCCCTGCAGCACTTTACAAAGGGTAGAGTAATAAGGCCTACCTCTCATGGGTGCTGTGAGGTGCAACGAGATCACATTTAAATGCCTTGCAAAGTGTATGGCACACGATGAGAGCACAGTGAACGGTCGTCAGGATTATACTGTTGGATTATACAGTCACAGGACACCATATTCGGGAATGCGGTGACGACAGGATATATGTGTTGTAAGTCTGGAAATACCAGCACTAAACGAGTGGCATTCCGTGCTCCTTCTCTCTGGCTAAATTATTCCCACTTGGAAATCGTGGTGCTTGTTTATCACTTTGTGGTTTGTTTAGTCCCAAAGGAGGAAGAGTGGGGGACGCACCTTGGAGTCAGAGCCAGGGGGGCTGGACTCAAGACCAGGCCCTGCCGGCCTAGGCGGACCCGTTGTGGAATTAGGAGAAGGTGCCCAAAGTGACGGGGGCAGATTGCTGAACCCCCCTGACCTCAGTTTCTTCACCTCCGAAATGGGGTTAAATAAGACACAGCCACCTTGCTGGGACGTTCAGATCAGCTGTTGGATCTGGTGTAGACGGTCAAGCAGGTTTCAAACCCCAATTATTGGACCTCACTGAATTAACTGCACCTGCTCTTCCCCCAGTCTTTAGCACCCCATCCCCATTTCCCCTTAACCTGTGACCAGGCTAGGGTTTTCCCATCTCCAGGAAAAATTTCCCTTCCCCCCACCCAGCGTCACCTTCAGTAACAGCCTTAACTCTTTCACCAACAAGCTTCTCAAGAATTGTAGCGACTTCGGGCAGGTCACTTTGTCTCTCTCTGCCTCCCCTGCAGCACTTTAAAAAGGGTAGAGTAATAAGGCCTACCTCTCACTTCCGGTCGGCCAGGCCAGCTGTCGCTGTCCTCTTCTCTCTCTCCCTCCCATTCTCCCGAATCTTCTCTTCCCAAGGTCACCAGCAACCTGGCTGCATCCAGGGCCTGCTGGTCCTGGTCGACAGGTGCCCGGTGATCCCGGCCCTTTTGGCACTGCTCACCCCTGGCTTTGCTGCTGCTCCTCTGGCAACCTCTCCAATGTCAGCATCTCCAGGGCCCTCCTCCGGCCCCTTCTTCTTGTATCTGCATCCTCTCTCAGGTGTGCCCATCTATTCCCAAATCTCCACCTAATCTCCACCCCACACCTCACTGCCAGCCTCCGGGTCCAAATATCCAATGGCCTCCCGGACACCTCCGTGTGGCCACTGCACCAGCACCCCAGACACGAGCTCGTCCTCGTCCCCCACACCCACCTGCCTCCCTCCTAGGTTCCCATCTTAGGCAACAGCCCCGCCATCCACTCAGCTGCCCAAGCCAGAACAGAGGAGCCATCCTTGGCTTTCGAACCAGTCACCACAATCTATCAGTTCAGCCTCCTGCCGGGCTCCTGAGATCATCCTCTCATCTCCATCCCCGTCACCTCACTCTCATCCAGCCCATGCATCCATTCAGTGGGCTTTTATTGAGCACCTGCGGTGTTTCTGGCACCATGTCAGGCGCTGGCCACCGGCATCTCTCACTGGATTCCCGGCACCCCATCTTCACTGGTCTCCTCCTCCGAAAACATTTTCTGCCCAGAACCCCGAGTGATCTCTCCAGCACAGTGCTGTCCATAGAACTTTCTGTGATGGTGAAAATGTTCTACATCTGTACTGTCCAATATGGCAGCCACATGTAGGCACTGAACACTTGAAATGTGGCTAGTGCAACCGAGGAACTGAATTTTTAATTTAATGAGCCATGTGTGTATTAGTTAGCTTGGGCTGCCATAAAAGAATTCATACTGAGTGGCTCAAACAAAAGAAATATATTGTCTCACAGTTCCAAAAGCTGGGGAGTCCAAATTTAAGGTGCTGGCCAATTCAGTTCCTGGTGAGACCTCTCTTCCTGGCCTGTAAACAGTGTCCTTACATGACACAGAGAGAGAGAGAGAGAGAGATCTGTGTGTCTTCCTGTTCTTATAAGGGCACCAGCCCTATAGACTTAGGGCCCCACCCTTACAACCTCATTTAACCTTTATCTCCCCTCCCAGGCCCCATCTCCAAATACAGTCAGGTAGTGACTTAGAGCTTCAACATGACTTTGGGGGAGGGTGGCACAAATATTCAGTCCACAACAATGTGGCTAGTGGCTACCATAGCAGACAGTGTGGCTCAGGAGGAAAAACCAACCATGTCCTTCCACAGTATGCAACCTCCTTGGCTCCCCAGCTCCCTTGGGATGGAGTCCAGACCCCTGACAATGGCGCACAAGCCCCTGCAGGGTCTGCACCTGGCCCATAGCTCTAGGCTCTACCTGTTATACTGACTGCTTAGAGTCTGTAGAAGCCAGAGTGCTGGCCTCCACCTCTGGGCCTCTGCACCAGCACCTCCCTCTGCCCAGAACACTTGTCACCTCCAGCTGCCCACACACCCCCACTTCTTCACCTCACTCTGATTCCCAAATCGGGGGTCCCTGTTTAGACTTGTGTGAGGGGCCCTCCTCCATCGTGTGTGGAAGGTTTGGGTCACAGACAGGCTGGGCCAGTGATGCAATGTCCACATCAGCTGTCCCTCCTCCCCAGGATGTTCCCCGGGGATAATGCAGAAAGGTGGTCTCAGCGACCTGAAAGTGGTGACCAGAAACAGGAGCAAGGACCCCCTGGCCATTCCTCTGAGAATCCAGCCCTTGCAGGGTTCAAGGAGATGGTCTGAGGAGGCAGTGTTTCAGTGGAAAGAGCGAGGGGCTTTGAACTCAGGCCTGCGGCAGGGGGAGGGGTGTGCTGGGCCCTATTTCTGCAACTCTCTTCCACCCACTCACGACCCTCTTTTATTTGGGGGGGAGGGGGAGCGGCGCGTGTGGCAAGCGGGATTTTAGTTCCCCGACCAGGGATCGAACTCATGCCCGCAGCACTGGAAGCACGGAGTCTTAACCACTGGACCGCCAGGGAAGTCCCAGGACCCTCATTTTCACATCAATAAAATGGGGTAACAACACCTCCCGGGGAGGGTTACTGTGAGAATTCAATAAGGGAAAGGAGGTTTGTATGGACCAGGCAGTGTTATTATAATCCCGCAACCTTTCACAAAATGAAGTCTTGTCTTTGAGTTTTATGGGTGGAAGGTCAAAGTTCAAGCCATGGTGGGAGAGATAAGGAAACCGAGGGTCAGAGAGGGCCAGGAGTTTGCCTAAGTCACTAGCAAATGGGCAGCAGTACTGAAAATGCAGATGTGAGGATGCCCCCGAGGGATAACTGTCCAGTCTGCAGGTCCGATGGAGCGGAGGGACACCCCCAAAGGTGCTCACCTTTTCGAGTGGGGGGGTTCTGCCTTCCTCCTTTCGGACCTTGGAACTAGTGGGTCCTTCCGTGGGGAATCGGAGGCAGAGATGTCTCCCGAGGTCCCCTGCGGGCGCACTGGAGATGGTGCACCTGGAGGCCGGCAGGCACGCTAGAGGCCGGGGGCTCCGGGAGGCCCACGCAGCGCGAACTCTCCTGAAGACCTTACGCAACAGCCGGTGCGGGTCCCGGTGGGCGTCTGCGTGGGGTCGGACGGCAAGGCTCCAGCCACACGCTGTGGGCGGGGCCGCGGGAGGCAACGCCCCGCTTCCACCTCCCCGAGCACCGCCTTGCCCTGCCCCGCCCCGCCTCCGGGAGCTGCAGAAGGCTCCTTGATGGTCATTTGCCATCCCTGGGAGGCTTCTGGAACCGGGGGTAGGTGGATAAGGGTAACAGGGCTCCCCCTCCCCATACTTTGTGAGCATCTAATAACAGCCCAACCCTAGATGCTACTGACCTTGTGTCTTTCCCCTACCTCTCCTCCCAGGGTGGGGGAGGCGACTGAACTCCCCAAACCACGGAACTCAGTGTCCTTCGATTGTCCACTGCCTCTTCCTGCATTCAACAAACAGATCTGAGGCTGAAGTCAAGACCCTTCTTCCCACCACTGTGTGCTTTGAGCAAGTGACTGCCCCTCTCTGAGCCTCAGTTTACTCATCTGTAAAATGGGGATGACAGTAATACCACTTTCATCGTGGTATTTCAGGATTTGATGAGAAAACAAGTAGGCCCTCAGCAAGGGAGTCTGTTATTGTTGTGCTCTCCTCCACTCCCCCCAGCCCCTCAACCCAGGAGCCCCCTGCCTGGTCTACCCAGACGCCCAGCCCTGCTGGTTATTTGGGGTTGCATAGGGAGAATGGCTAAGGCCAGAGCTGTAATCAGCAAGATATAGGCTCTGCTACGTTGGACAAGACACTGGCCCTCTGTGGGCCTCAGTTTCCCCATCTTTGCAAGACAGGAGCTGTAAAAACTGAGAGACAGCAGTGCCTGGTGCATTTATGGAGTGCCGACGGTATACTCCACACTTCATCTGCTTCCTAACAACCCTAGGGGGTTGCCAGTGTCAGCAACAGCCCCATTGTACAGGAAGGGAGGCTCAGAGAGGTGGGGTGACATGTTCACAGTCACACAGCTAGGAGTAGCGGTGCTGGGCTTGAAGCCTCACTCTCCTGTCTGAGGACCTTGGGCCCCTGGGAAAGCAGGGCTAACTCTGGAGGGACTTCCTCTCCCCCTCCCTCCTCCCTCCTTCCCAGCCTCCACTGGGAGGTGTGCCCTGGAGGAGCAGCTGCCACCCCACCTCCACCAGGCTCAGCACAGAGGCAAGGGCAGGGCTGGTGCTCTGTCTCCACCTCATCAGAAATGGGATGGAAAAACACAGGAGAGTCGGCCTGGAGGGGAGGGCGCTCAGGAGCTGGCGCTGGCTCTCTGGGGCTGCAGCACAAAGAACTGAAACAAGATTCAGTTCCTTCGGGCATCTGAGCACCTACTGTGTGCCTGGCACTGAGTGGGGCCCGAGGGGCGGGTGGGAGAGTAGGAGCCATCCCTGCCCCCAAAGAGCTCATTCTCCATCACACAAGCCGTCCGTTACTTCACTTACTATAGGGGACTCACTATGTCCCTTCATTCACCACCACTGAGCTACGGGTGCTGTTATCATCCCCACGGGATGTATCTGGAAAATGAAGCCCAGAGAAGGAAAGTGATTTGTTTGAGGTCACATAGATAGCCCATTTCGAAGCTGAGAGTTGAATCCTTTTTTTCTCTACAGTGCTGTTTACTGAGCCTCAATTGTTTCTCTACAGTGTTTACTGAGCATCTACTATGTGCAGTCATTGTAGGTCATCTCCAACCCTCCCCACAGAGGGAAACCTCAGAGTGGTTAGGTAATTGGTTCAAGATCACACAGCCAGGAAGTGGCAGAGGAATGATTCAAACTCAGGCTTGATTCTCCCAAACTTCTCCTGGCCTGAGAGGGGGAAAAGAGATCAGCTCCACCATTCATTTGTTTATTCATTCAACAAATATTTATTGAGCATCTACTCTGTCAGGTACAGGCACAGGGTGGATCACAATAAACCTGCCCCAGCCACTGCCCTCAGGGGGTCCATGGTCTTGAGCATGCCCATGGGGTACTCGGACAGAAGAGCCACCTCTTCCAGAATTGGGGCGGGACGAGGTGCTGCCAGGGATGGCTTCCTGGAGTTGGCTCTGGAATCCTGTCTACCTTCTGGCTGGGCAACCCGGCCCCAAAGTCATTTACCTTCTGAGTGTCTTCATCCGAAAAATGGTGACAAAGTCCACCTTGTCCAGTGTGGCTCAAGAAATGTCACCTGTCATTACTCACATTATGGTCCCAACTGAGCCCTCACGGCAGGGCAGAGAAAGTGGGCAGGGAGGGAAGGGGTGTGACACCATTGAGGTCTAGGCCCTGGTTGGGGACAGGCAGAGGGCACCGAGACCCTGGGAGCCTAAGAACATGGGGCAAACCAGTGAAAAGAAACCCCAAAGGCCTCCGGCAGGGAGTGGCTGCAGGGAGTCTAGGGCCAGGTCTGTGACCTCGGGGGGGACCACTGGGACCTCCAGCGGGAATGAGGTCAGGGCTGGGGCCCTGTGATTAGATGGGAGGAAGGGACCCCCCAAGATGTTCAGGAAGCAGCAGAGGGTGGGGGTTTGGGAGGGTGGAAGATTCTGGGCTTAGAGCTCTAGTGTTGGTATAACCTGGGTTCAGATCCCATCGGGCACTCATTACGGGACCTTAGGCAGGGGAAGGCACCTCTCAGCCTCAGCTTCCTCCTCTAGAAAACGTGTTTCTAATCCCTGCATGGCCAGACGGAGTCAGATCATGTTAACAATTGTTTTACTTCACAGACGTGTGTACAGCGCGTACTGTGAGTCAGACGCTGCTGCACGCACTGCACTTTCTGCCTGTGTATCTTCAGTGAGAGGTACGCGCTCCTGCCACCACGAGGGCAGCTATCGGCACTCCTCTACATCACGTGACTGTGTTACAATGACTGCGCTTGACTTCCGAATCAGGAAAAATGACAATAACAACCAGGAAAGCAAATTCCATTTGGGGAGCAGGCCAGAGCCTGGGGCAGCTCTGGGAGCCTGGCTGTGGGCTGGACCAGGATAAGAATTCGGGACGGCCCGGTCCTGCCAGGGCTGTTCTCCAGGACCTCCAGGAAGAAAACCAAGAATTGGGAACTCTCCTCTATGGGAAATCTGTCTGTCCTGGAAGAGGCCAACGTGCGTGTGTGCGGGTGTGTGTGCCTGCGTGTGGGTGCAAGTCTGTGCATACGTGTGAGTGGCGGCGGGGCGGGGCGATGTCCGGGCCCTCACCCATCCGCAGCCCCGCTGCCAGCCGCCAGCCTCAGCCATCTGTTGTGGCAGATGTTTGGCTGTCCATGGCAACGCCAGAACAGGATGTACCTCTGGATTGCAACAGGGACAAGCCCACACTCACAGGCCGCCCACACCGTTCCCTTCCCCAAAGGCCTGCTGCAAAGAACCACTTGGGTCCAGGTCGGGGACAAATGGTGTTTGTATCAGGAGACAGGCAGAGCTGGCATCCTCCGAGGGGTCAGTGGCAGGGGAGGAGGAGGACGCATGTGCACAGCCCAGCTGAGTCCCTCCTCCAGTGGGCTCGTGTCGGTTTCCCTCTGCCCTTCAGAGGATGCTAAGGAAGCAGCGTGGGCAGAGCAGCTGCCGTCAGCAGGGCTGGTCTGTGGGCATCGGATCACTGTCTTTCCCACGATTATAGCAACTACTCACGGAGGGAGTTCTTTGTGCCGGGACTCGTGCTCAGTACTTCATCTAGCAAATAATATCTACATTCACGCGCCTTCACTGTGTGCTGATGACACAGCGCTAATCTTTGTAGCAGCACTATGAGGTCATTCCTGTTTTTCAAATGAGGAAAAGGGGGCACAGAGAGGTTAAGCTAGTGATCTGGGTCACAGAGTGGGTGAGTTAGGGAGCATGACCCTGGGGTGTCTTTCTCCAAAGCCCTTGATCAGCGTGGTGACGCTGCCAGGACCGGCGACATAATTTGCAGGGCCCAGTGGGAAATGAGAAGGCCTGGCCCTCATTAAAGAATTAAAGACAGTGACAGCAGAGCATCGACCAATCACAGGGCCCCTGTGAGTTCAGAGTCCTGTGCAGCTGCCCAGGAAGCCAGGCCCCAAGTGCTCAGGGGGTGGGCACAGTGGCCTGGAGAAGTTCACACGCCAGGACAGTGAGCCCCTACCTGGCACCCCTGAGCCTCAGTGATCTGAGTGCAATTTCTGTTCCAGGGGGCCCATGTTACCCCATCAGAGGGGAGAAGAGACCCTCCCCGCAAAATGCTGTGCTGAATTCCCTAGAACCATGAGCCTGGGAGCTTGGAGGGCAAATTGCAGCTCAATGCCAAAGCATCCTTTTATTAAATCTTTACATTTTCCTTTTTAAGTATGAAAGTAACATAATAATCCTGTTGCGGAGATTTTGGAATAGATAAAAGCAAAAAACGTCCACCTCGAATCCTCCCCATCTAACCCCATTGCTGTTGGCAGGTGGTGTATTTCCTTCCTAGCTTTTACAGATGGGCTTTCCATCAGGACTGCCAGGGGGTGAAACAGACGGGCTCCTCTTTGTCTCGGGCAACTGGCACATGGCAGGAGCACATGAATGGGAGAGGATGACGGAATGGATGGATGTTACAAAGGGGCCTGGTCTGGATGACCTTTCAGATTCTTCTGGTCTCTAAAAAGTCAGCATTCATTGATTCCTGCATAGTAAATGCCTGGGGTTGACCTAGGGCTCAGTCCAGTGTGCCAAGCCCAGTGTGCTGGGGCCCCAGAGGTGTCTGATTCATGTCCCTGTCCTGGGAGAACGTGGTTTAGGCGGTCATGGGTGTCCCCAAGCTTTCCCAGCCTTGGTGAATGAAACTTGGGCCCCATTTTCACAGCATATTTCGTTCATTTACTCTCATCTGATATTTACTGAGTGCTTACTACGCACTAAGCACATTAAGGGCTGTCTTCTTTGGAGAGAAGATGGTGGGGTAGAAAGTGTATGAGTTTGGAGTCAGGCACCCCAAGCTTCTGTCCCTTCCTGGCTGTGTGGCCCTTATCCAGGTGACCTAAGCTCTCTGAGCTTCCACCTCTTTGTAAAACAGTCACATCTACTGTGAGGATCAACTCAGCAACACACATGAAACACCTGCGAGCAGTAGATGCTCAGTGCAGTTTACTTCCTTTTCCCCTCCCTCCCCTCCATCCCTCCTGCCAGTACCAACAGTAAGAGCTGCCACTGACTTACTCAGCGAGTGGTGTGCCAGGCAGAAGAGGTCTGCATACATTACCAGCTAATTCTCAAATTATTGCCCCCTTGAGGTAGGTCGCATTGTCCTTCACCCGTTGCGACATCCTATTTCAAAACCAGAGGGAGCTCGGCACCTCCAACCGCTTGTGGGAGAATCTGTCTCTTAGGGTCAGATTCCCGTGCATCCTTTTCTGTGCTGCGGTTTCTGCTCACGCAAATGCTGACGCTCGGCTTGCTGAAACCATTTACAAAAAAAGGAATTTGGGGCTAAAACGGGACCCTTTGCAAGTATACTTCAGGGTGCATAAGCAGCTTCCCTTTAAAGGCAAAATACGATGAATCCGATTTGGGGGAGGGAAACACACCTTGTGCCGCCCGGATAGCCTTCGGAGCACGAAGTGGGTCAGATTTCCCAAGGGCTGGAGGCTTCATCTCTGACTCGGATGTTTCCTTGCTGGTACCTACAGGGAGATCAGAGGCAGCTTCAGCTCGCCGCTTCCTACTTCTGGGGTGGGGCGCAGCTCCCAGAGGGTTTCAGGTGGGGAAGGAGCAGTACCTCCTGGCTTCACCACTTTTTAGATGTAACCTTGGACAAATGACTTACACTCTGCAGGCCTGATTCTTCAACTGTAAACGGAGGGTAATGTCAACAGGGCCTTTGGAGGATTCAACGGGATTCTTTAAAGTGCTGGGTACGTGGAAGGCTCAGAAGTGTGGTTCTGCTCCCTCGTTGAGGGCGCAGGGGTGGGTGAGTGGTGTTTTCTGGGCAGAGCTCACTTTGTGCACTGCGGCTGGACATCTTTGGAAAGTGCTTTCCTACCATGAAGTGAATCCTTTTGAAATGCCACGTTGTCCTCCATGGTCTGCTTTCTGGAACCTCTTCCAAGCATCTTGCCAAGAGGGGCCTCCCCCACCCCCCCACCCCCAGCATGCAGCTCCTCCCCTGCACAACCACGCCCCCTGCCAGCGAGACCTGGGATCACATTCAACCTCAGGATTGCTACTAGGAGGACGAAATCAGGATCAAAGCAGTCAGTTACAGGAAGGTTCTCCGAGGACTTGAGTGAAAGAGTATCTGATGATCTGGGAACACCCACGTTCTGCAAGGGCGATGTGGGTGGGTGTTGTCTCCAGAACGATGTGTGGAATGTGATTGTAACTAGCAAAGGGAAAGCCTACTCAATTGCATCACGTTCTCATTTCAATGGTTTCTAAACGTGGCATCAGAATTCCCAGGGAATCCATGGGAATCATACAGAGCGCTGGGCCCCACCCTCAGCCTCTGTTTCACGTTTGCAGCCCGAAAAGAATTTGTTAGGTGTCTCCAGCCTTTCCTAGGATGAGCGTCCTGAACCATGACCCTCAGTGGTTCAGTTCCAAAAACCTCTTACAGAGAGGGCTGCATTACAGCTTGGTGGTACCAACGAGTACAGTCACGCCACTCACGTCTTGCTTTGATTTCCTACTGAATAAGCAATTCCTAACCATACTTTGGCTTCACGTGTAGATTTTCCTAGAAGGGCTCAATGTGGTCATCGGCAAATGAGAGTAATCTGGTCCACCTGACGGTTTTAATTCTTTTTGTAAAGTGAAAAACTTGCCTTCTGGTCCTGTGAGTCCAGGTGAGGGGCAGAGTAAGTCTAGGTGAACTAAACAAAGTCTTCTCTGGATCCACAGGCGCTGGAATTTCATGGTCACGTCAAGGCACTAGTGGCAGATGGTCAGTGCTCACCCACGTGACTCGCGCGTTGGAATGTAATGTGTGGCACCCAAAGGCGGTGAAGAGGGAATGTGAGTCCCATGCTCTTTGCCCTGCGGCACGGCTAGATGCACAGAACTCCAAGAAGGCAGGGTTTTCTGTTGGAAGCAGCCTGACTTGGCTTAGACACCAAGGGAGGAGAGCCACCAAAAGCTCTGACCTGCCGCAGACTGTGACCTGAGCACGAGATGAGCCTCTGCTGTGTCCAGCGACTGGGATTCCCTGGGGTTCCTGCCCTGGCCGCTAGCCACAGTGAGCTCCCACTGTCCCCTCTCCCGTGTGAGCAGCTAAGGTGGTTCTGTTGAGCACACCTCTAGCTTTAGAGCTTGTGCAGGGAGAGATGCCACCCCAAGTCCAAGTCCCACCCTGGGTGGTGGGGTGGAGGGACGGGACAGGTGTTTTTGGTATACGAGTGACCACCCACAACTGGGCCTGCTCTTCCTTACTGGCGAGATCAGGAGGAAAAAGGATGATTCCTGCAGGAGCTGACCTTCTTCCCCTGGTTCTTTCTTTGGTCTCACCTGTCCAGGTGTTTAGCATGGGGCCCAGCATCCGGCAGATGCTCAGTCAACACAGGCCATCACGATGACGAAGCTGCAACCGAGTCTCCTGGCAAGGGCGGAAGAGGCTGTTGCTTTTTGGCACAAGTTTGGAGGTCATCAGGCATTTATAAAGAAAAAGTTTATTTTCATCACAAGAAGCACACAGACTACATACTGTACACACCAACAGAAGTAAAAAAAAAAAAAGTGCATTCTGCATCTTCTACTGCAAATTCACAGTACAAAAGATACTGCCTTTTAAATATATAATATAAAAAAAAACAAGAAGAAAAACAATATAATAAAAAAAAATCATTGATATCATAACACAACACACTGGAACCCACTGGCGGCTTCTGAAAACCAAAGGGCAGCCCATCTTGTGGAGCTCCTGATGGCGGTCTGTACCTGCATTTTGTTGCAAAGAGCTCAGGACACCAGTAGAGAGGAAAACAGGGGGGCCTAGGTGGTAATAAAAACTCTACTGAACAGGAGTACAGTTGCGTGATGGGGGGAACAGGGGAGGGGCTGCGCTGCGGTCCAGGGGGAGCCTGGATCGCGCCACCCCCCCCGGCTGGCCAGCAAACCAATCCCGTTCCTTTCTCGCTTACTACGGACCGGGCCGTGGCTGAAACTGTGCCCGCCTTGCCAACAGAAACCGCCAGCGCCGTTTCTAGCAACGCTCCTGGCCTGGCTGCGGGCAGGTGCGAGAAGCCGCACAACAGACCAGCACAAGCACGGGGCAGGCAAGCTCCAGCCCTAAAAACGCCAACCACCACTGACGAGGCAAAGTATCCAATCACAGAAGGCGAGAGCTTAACGGTTGCCCATAAATACACAGTATTTGTAAACTATTATTAAGGCACTCGATTGTAAAACAATAATTACAGTGTCAGGAAGGAGGCAGGGAGGGAGCGGCCATCTCCGTGAGCAGCGCGGCCGACAGAAAGGACAGCAGAGGACCGGGGGTCTGGTTCTAAGACTCCTGCTAAGAGACCGACACAGGCCGGGGCTGCAGCACCCACTGCAAGACAAAGACGAGGTGGTCACATCCACACCCACCGAGGGCAGCACCGCACTGCGTCGCTCCAGACCGTTCAAGGTGACCCGCTTCATAGCTCGGGTGACACAGTGTGCGTGTACGTGAGGGAGGAGGGATGCACGTGATGCCCTGATTCAAGTGATAAGATAGACAGATTCAAATATATATATTTGTGCAGAGTGAACTCATACACATACGTATTCAACTGCAGAGCAGACAATAAAAAGACCAAGGAGCTGAGCATGGGGGTCCATAAGTACCTTCATTTGGCATGCCGCGTCGGGGAGACGCTGGGGGTGGGACAGCAGCCGGTGACCCTGCACCACGCTGTCCCGATGTCACAAATCTCCTGCCCGCCCGGCTCCCCTGCCGGAGGTGAAGGGGCGGCCGTCACTGTGCCGGCCGCGTGGGTGCGGGGAAGCCCTGCCGGGTGGCGAGCCACAGCAGGGTTCTGGGAGATGTGTTCTGGCGCCAAGCGTTTCCAGCCAACAGACAGCAAGTCGCTCTTCGGACACTTTGGGTGAGGTTACTCACATGCTCTCGACTACGTGACAGCATTTCCTCTCACTAGGGAGCAGGGGATCCATCAGCCTCCTGGGACGGCACCTGTGCACAGTGCCGACGTACAGGGTTGTCCTGACGATGTTCATTCTATGGCCTCTTTGGTTCCATCCCAGGCATCCTCTGGGCTTATCCAGGAGGGAGAAGGCTTTAGAAAGGGCTGGAATGCTTTTTAGCTGGAGAGGGTGGGATGGAGCGGAAGGGAGCTGGACAGAGTAACCTGCTCGCCTGATGGACCGGGTACCTCCACCCAGCAGACAGCTGTCTGGCAGCCGAGAGGTTGGCACTGGTGCCTGCACTGAGACCAAGGAGGCAGGTGAGACTGGGGGCAAGAACCTTGTTGTCAGGAAGTTCATGGAATGATGCACATTGCTCCAAGGCCCTGAAGTAGCTACAAGACAAAGACATGGAAATCGGCAAGGTCAGGTCCCGATCAAGGGCAGCACGGTTTCCCCTCTCTCTGTGACCACCTCTCCTCTTCGACACAACAAAACTTGATGAGAAGACCTCCCCGTATCGTTGCAAGAGGAAGACCTAGAGGAGTTCGCTCTAATTTTGGCATGCCACGTGAATGAGAGTGCAAGGGAGGGAAAGGTGAGGTGGAAGAGGAAATGCAGCTGAATTCACAGGGTACTGGGCTTATTTAGACAGCTTTTGTTCTCGCCGAGTTCGACAAAGGCATTCCACGAAGATGGCGGTCACCAAAATCAGTGACTTTCACAGCATAAACCACTGCAGCCTACATTCGGAATTTCCCCATCTGCTAAGCTTACGGGTGAAGCACTGGTCAAGGCGTGGCACAGCTTATGGTGTAAGCTTTCTTTTCAGAGACCGGTAGGAATCTGTCTTTGCCAAGGTGTCTCCAAGCCTGGGAGAATGCTCTTGTCTTGTTAGTATAACATTTAAAATAGCAATCTGCCATATGTTTGTGTGCCACTGATCTGGGTCTCAGAGAAAAACCTTCACCCTCTTCTCCAGGCTACAGTGTCATCCATCAAGAACGCTTCATTTTGCTCTGATGATGGGCACCTGGGCCCTGGTCTGTTTAGATACCGATAGACTAGCTCCTGACAGCGAATGGATAACTTTGCCAAAAGCCAGAGACCCACTAGTACTCGTAATCCTCCTCCCACCCTTTAACTGGATAAGAAAAATTATGGCTTTCAAAATTAAGGTCTTCAAAACTGTATCATACCCAGGCATGGTTAAAAAACCAACATAAGCCTGGCATCATCAAATTTAAAGAATTATTTTGACACAAAAGTTGATCCACCACATGAAATTTAATTTGGCAAAACACTGAACCTGATATTTATTTTTTGAGACTGTGCTCTTGTTGGCTGAGAGAGAGGAGGAAACCCAACTGGGTTTTCCGCAATAAGTGGATAATCACCTTTTAAGCTGATTTCAGTTGACAGTGGTGGGAAAACAAATTCCGATAGGATAAAATAACGTATACTTTAATAAAAAAAAATAAGGCCAGGGAGAAAAAGTTTCTGGAGAGAGGGTTTTTGCAAAAACTCTACCCGCTAGTTGAAATACGGACTAGCCTTCTTCCTGCAGACCCTGCCTGGGCTACTCTTGGGGGCCCGGTTCTGACCAGCGTAAGAGGGTGACTCATTTACCCACGTTTGGAATTTGGCTGGCCCTTGAAGGATTTCTAGTTTCACTGGCCAGGACTCGGCGAAAGTTTTCTATAAAGAGCCTGATCGCAAGGTAGCTAGCTTAGGCTTTGCAGGCTACATGGTCTCTGTCGCCTATTTGTTAATTTTTTGATAATCCCTTAAAACTATAAAAAACAATCTTAGCTCTTGGGGCCATACACCATGGTTTGCTGACCCCTGAATTAAACTTAACAGACCTCTTCTCTCTCTCCAAAATATTTTAACATCCTGCCTTGCTGGCCAACATCAGAGGAGTCCCTCCACTCAAGATCCTTGGAGGGACTACTCCCAGACACTCAGGACCACGCGCTGTCCTGCCCACTGGGAAGAGCCGCAGAGAAGCAGGAAGCAGCGTTCTCACCGCAGGAAGGGGCGACTGTAAACGTCTGCCAGGGCTTCCCCCAGTCCCACTTCTCAGAGAAGCTGCTGCTAAGTTGTTCCTTGAGAGTGACTGAGCGTTCCTCACTGCTGAAATCTCCTTTTCCTCCCCAAACGTGAGTACACGTGACCTAATGAACCTGAGTGCTGGGGCTCCTGACGGGGTGACCCACATCTCAGAATCCCCGGCCCCGCCAGACACTTGAGTCCCTACGAACCACAACACGACCGCACTGGGTTCCGCAGCAGATAAGACTCAATGATACTTTGTGGGTCCTTCTCCCCAGATGGGGGACAACTGAAGACTGACCTTTAGCAACAAACTGAGGACCCCACACACATTTCCCCCCACCTCACCCCAGGGCCGGCCAGACACACGTCACTCAGCTGTGACAACACGCCAGGACAGGCAAGTCAGCTGCTCAGAGGACCTCCACTCACCCTGGAGTTGGTCTGACAGCAGCATTAGCGCCTTCGTGTCACTTTAACTAGCAGTGTTTGGCGCAGGCACCTTAAAAGTCTTAATACTTTTCGGGGTCCTGACAACCGCACAACAGAAAGTTCTCTTTCGGAAAAATCTTTTCTGACACAGCATTTTTCCCTGGAATGAGCCTTGGTCATTATTGGAGTTTAAAAATAAAAAGCAGAGCAGGATCAGAGGTAGGACTTCTACTGCCATCCAGGAGTTTTCCCAGAAGGGCCTGAATGAGCTAGGACACGTGCCGTGGTGGCGATGCCAATGCCACAGCTATTCCTTTGCAGGTTGTGCCGGAGGATGTTTTGTTTTTTGGCTGTGTTGGGTCTTCATTGCTGTGCACGGGATTTCTCTAGTTGTGGCGAGCAGGGGCTGCTCTTCACTGCGGTGAGCGGGCTTCTTATTGTCGTGGCTTCTCTTGTTGCGGAGCGTGAGCTCTATGAGCGCAGGCTCGGTAGTTGTGGCGCACGGGCTTAGTTGCTCTGCGGCATGTGGGGTCTTCCCGGGCCAGGGCTCGAACCCGTGTCCCCTGCATCAGCAGGCGGATTCTTAACCATTGCATCACCAGGGAAGCCCCGTGCCAGAGGATTTTTGATGTGTGTGCATCGCTGTATAAATGCTCTTCTTAACACACGAGAAGCACCCGGAACACCTCATTTGGAGTCAGAGTCTACTGGTCAACAGCTGCTGGTTCCCCCAGGCCACAAAACCAATGCTCCCCTTTCTTCTTGTGCTGTATGTTAGGTATTGTTGTTTCTTCTTCTCCCCTTTGCCGCAAGAGGGGAGGAAAAGTAAGGATAACGCCAATTATTTAAAGGAAATCAAGACAGAAGGGGTGGACCAAAATCCACAGTGAAACTAAAGGAGGGATCACAGAAGTCCAAACGCAGCCAAAGGCGGGTCAGCTTTTGCTCATCCACGAAGGGCTTTTCAAGTTTTCCGGGGCAGATTTCCCTGATGGTTTAGAGGTTGCAGTTGGGTTCCTGGGGGCCACTGGGGGCTCATGCAAGAAGGAAGACTCGCTCAACCTGGCATCCTGGGAGTCAGCCACGGTGGACACGTCGGCCTCACTGGACAGGTCCTCCGTCGAGAGGTTGAGGCTCCCGAGCTTGGCGAGGGAGTGAGAGCGCTTGAGCGGGGACGAGACCGTGAGGCCCGCCAGCCGGAGCCGGGTCTCGATCTCCTGCGTGCGCTGCTTCACCAACCCGGGCTTCCCACGGACGCTGTGGATGCTGTCGCTGCTTGAGCTCCGGGTCAGGTTGGAGCTCATGGAGGATGAGGTCGGGGTGTAGCAGATGGTCTTCAGGAAGTCTTTTGAGAAGTGACTGGTGTGGTCTGGGCGGCAGAGGAAGAGCGGGGGGCTCTTCAGTGGGGCTCCTTCTGACGGAGGGGGGCCAGCCTCGGGCTTCTCGTCGCCCTGGGCTTGGCCAGGCAGAGCCGGGTCCTGGCTCTCCTCGGGGATGCTGGCCTCCAGCCTGCTGGCGGGGCCATCCTTGCAGGGGGCCGCCAGGTCGGCCGGCGTGCCCTTCAGCCTCTCCAGTTCTTTGGTGTGCTTGCGGACCAAGCCCGCCTTCTGCAGCTGGATGATGGATTCCTGGTGCTGCATCAGGTAGCTGTTGGCTGTCGGTTTCTCGGCTTCTTTACTGAACAGGAGCCGCAGGTCCTTGGCTGGCTTCGGATCTTTCTTGGGTGGCGAGTCGTCCTTCGCTACTTCCATGTTGGGAGCGTTCTTAACACAGTGAGAATTCTTCAAAAGGAGGGACTTTGGTAGGACTTTGTGAGTCTCTCTGGAAGGTTCCAAAAGGCTGGCTGGTAGCTCTGGGGCAGCCCCAGCCCCAGGGCTACTGATGTCTGGCCTCCTCGAGCCTGCTGGTGGTAGGCATGGGGGAGTTTCGGTTGGGCCAGAGGACAGTTTCTCTGAAGCTCGGGACCTGCTGGCCACATGGGCCATGGGGGAAGACGTGAGGTGGGGCAGGAAGGTGGGCTGGGTGCAGATGGCGGGAGCACCGGGGTTCTTGCATCGCTCCCCGAAGGCCTCGGGAATCCCGCTGGCTGCAGGGTACATGCAGTCGGCGCAGGATTTGTAGGAAGGCTTCACTTTGTTAAGGATCCCAAAGATCGCATCGTGCTGAAAAGGACAAGAACATCGTGAGGGCGTGACGCAAGCCTAAGCCCGAAAAGTACAAGAAGGGCAGGAGGCAGGGCTGGGGCAGGCACTGGGCTGGCAGTGCTCTCACTTCAGCTGGGGCTGGGATACGGCCCTCTCGGAACCCATATGACCGTGACTAATGCAGGTTAGGGATGAGTTAGAGACACTGAATCGAACTTCCCGGAAGCTACGAGCCCACAATCCTGGGCAAACCTTCGGCCACATGGCCAGGAGCAGGGCCTCCAAGGGCCTCCCTTCTCAACTCCGCCTCCGCCACTTGCACCAAATGACCCTTTCCAGCCTCTGGTGTTGCCTGGAAACCAGAGTGACTTCGCCTCACCCTCTCCCCTCACCAATCTGGCCCCGGAGTTAATAAACACAACTTGAACAAGTGAATGGATGCCTGTCTCTAGGTCCTATTCCCTAGATAATGTCACCCATCCACGCTCTAGCCAGAAAAGGAAGGCTGGGTCCTTCGTTTATCTTCTTATCCAGGCTTCTCTCGTGGTCCCCGTTCTACGACTCACAGCTACGTCATCTCGGACCAACCGAGGTACCACTGTCCCGGACAGAGAGGTTTTATATCATCTATCTTGATGGGCATTTGCTCTTTAAAGGGAAGGTGAGCGGTGAGGGAAATTCGAGAGTAATTATTATTCAGTTTGGAATCTGGGTCCTGATTTGGAGTACGGGAGATTGAACTTCCCAGTTTTGTTTGCATTATAACGTGATGATGGCGAACTCTCTGTACAAGGGGATGCCTCTATCTGCCTCCCCAGTGCTCTTACTAGATAATCACAGCTGGCCCAGGAGGTGGGTGGTCAGGCCATGGGAAATGAAGCTTCCTGCCCCCAGGCCAGGGCGAGCCAGCAGCAGAGCAGAGGGCAGAACCCAAGACCAGGCAACAGAGGACGTCCCTCCACGAAACCAGCCTCCACGCGTGGGCCACTTGGAGGAGGAAAAAAGCTGGAGGAATTCTTGATTTTCTGAGCAAGTGGCAGGTTGAGGCAAAAGCCCTGTTGCAAATAACCCACCAAGTATGAGAGCTACAAGGGACTGCTGGAGTTAATTAAGCATTAGAGTCTGAGTTGCAAGGCTAGATACTTGATGATGTCGGCTTTTTCAAGGTGGCAGCGGTCTTATTATGGTTATAGGTTATAAACGGAAGCGTTTGGGATGGAAACGACAGATCTGGGATTTGATTTGTTTCAGGAGAATCCAGGGTATGGGAACGCGGATGGGGGTGAGATGAAAGGAAGAAAAGCCACACACTGGTAAAGGCTGAAGCTGAGTGAGAAGTTATATGTTTTGTGGGGTTTTTTTGGCCATGGCTTGTGGCATGCGGGATCTTAATTCCCTGACCAGGGATCGAACCCGGGCCCCCTGCAGTGGAAGCGCGGAGTCCCAACCACCGGACCGCCAGGAAATTCCCATAAGTTATATGTTTTATGTTTTACATAAGAAAAAAGGAAAGACTTTGAAACTCTGCCTCGGACGTGAATGAGGCACCGGGGTGAAGAGGGCGTGGGGGATGGTCACCATTCCCCAGGGGTCCCGGGTCCTCCGTCATCTACCATCCCCGTCGGCCTGCAGAATCGCACGGAAAGCCACCCACTGAGCTGGCAGAGCCAGCTGTTGCGGGGCTGCCCCCGGGGCAGAAATGGCTTGCGTGCCGCCACCCCCTCGCGGCCCCAGGCCTACCTCGAAGTCGTCCGGGCAGCTCCTCTTGCTGTTGTTGTTATTTAGGTTTTCCCAATTCAGCAGGTTATCGAGCTCAGTAACAGGCTGCCCCCACTTCCCTGCTCCCGGGGCCTCCTCCCTTTCCATCTCCTCCACCTGCGGCGACGCGCCACCCCGGGCGTGGGGGCTCCCAAACTCTGGTTTCTTCTTCACTTCCTTCTCACAGAGTCCAGGACCTCCTGGGGCGTGTCCGGCCGGCTTGGATGCCTCTGCCGGCTGAGCGGCTTCTTCCAGCAGAGCATCCCTCTCCAGATCCTCCAGGTGGACCCAGCCGCCCGTCTCGTCTCTGGGGCAGTGCAACAGGGGGTCTGAGAGTCGCTGGAGACAGCAGGGGAGAGCGGGTCCCCCCGGGGTCCCGCTGCCCGGGAACCCAGGCTGGGCGGCGGCATCCAGGCAGGGCGGCTGGGCTTCCGGGCTGCCGTCCAGGGTCTCCGGCAGGAAGTCCCCAGGCCCCGCTGGGTCATCCACAGGCTGCTGGCGCCACAGCTTGTTGTGCCGTTGTTTGCTGGGGAAGGAAGGCAGAGGAAGGTCTAGCAGATGCCAGTGCCCAAGGGTCCTGGGAGGAAGGGGGTGGGGAGCAAGCAAGGAGCAGTCCAAGGCCCGGGTGGACACCAGGGGCTCACCTGGGTAAAGCCTCTCTCGGTTCATTTACCCCCAAGAAATTCGAGAATGACGGAAATAGCCTTAGGACCCTAAGTCATCATGGCTCCCGTACATATGGCATCCCGCACGTATGACCCACGTGGGATCACGTAAACAACTTTGTCATGTGATAAGGATATCGCAGACATGGGAAGGGGGTCTGGACCTGGAATCCTATCATGGTCCTAGTGTCCCAGCTCTCCTGGCGAACCTGGTCATGCCACGGATGTTCTGTCTCTGTTTCCCCATCTGTCAAATAAGAAACCCCATCCTCTCCTACCTACGTCATAGGGAAATAACGCGGATCAAAGTAGAGAGTGGATAAAGACTTATACACACTAATGTGACCATGTAAACACGTAATGCACCTGAATAAAGCTGGGGAGATGCCAGAAAATTGGAAATATTTGTGTAGGTCAGAGAGATTACAGGTCAGTTTTTAAAATAAGTCTTCTAATGCTGTGTTATTACTTTTATGACACATTTCTTTTTTTTTTTTTTTTTTGCGGTGTGTGGGCCTCTCACTGCTGTGGCCTCTCCCGTGTGGAGCACAGGCTCCGGACGCGCAGGCTCAGCGGCCATGGCTCACGGGCCTAGCCACTCCGCAGCATGTGGGATCTTCCCGGACCGGGACACAAACCCATGTCCCCTGCATCGGCAGGCGGACTCTCAACCCCTGCGCCACCAGGGAAGCCCCTATGACACATTTCTTAAACGTGAGGGTTAAAAAAAAAAAAGAAAGAGGCTCAGAGTGAAATCAGGTAAGTGAGTCGCCTCCGTTAACCTCAGAGGATCACCAACATCCAGCGTGGTGACGGTTAAGAGGAGAAAGAAGTAAACATAGAAGGACGTGCAAACTAAGGGTCTGCTGTTGCTCTTCAACGCGAGGGAGCAACACGGTCATTCACGGCCGTCTGCTCTGTGTGCACGTTCCGCGCAAGGCCAAGTGGGCCCGCAGACGGGGCTATAATTCAAGGTCAGTGCCGTGCTGCTGTGAACCTGGCCTGGCAACCCCTGGTTGGTCTGCAAACCCCTGATGGCAGCAAATGACTGAAGGGCTACCGGAGGCGAGAGCAGAATGTGCCCCTTCCTCCTCCCCCGCCGTCCCCCTCGGCCCTGCCTGAGCACCTGTCCAGCTGCTCTCTGGTTGACAGTGAAGGAGTCCAGAGATGTCCGGAGCTGTTCTCCAGACCCGCCAGTTGCTTCCCCAAACGTGGCCAAGAAGCTGGTGGACTTAGCCTGTGGCCTCCTCACAACACCGGGCAGAAACAACCCAGGGAGGCCTTGGACAGATTGAACAGGAAAGGAACAGGGGGAAAGTGAGTCCCTAAGTCCAGCAGCGATCCACCTGGGGTCACTGGGGGACCCCTCCATGGGGGTAGGATCACCTTGCACGGGAGCCCCAGAGGCTGACAGACCCGGGCGTGCCCCCCGATCCCTGGGCCGCCCACTGGCTGTGTGACATGGGACACCTTAACCTCCAGCGTCAGTTCCTTACTCCCCACAAATGGGGGATCCCCTGTCCTCTGCAGACCTTTTTCATGGTGGGGTGGGTGGGTGGAGGTGGTGGGTAGACAATTACAAAGCAGCTATGTCATCACTGACCGTGAGCCGGGTCTAGCGAAGCAGCTGCACGGTGCTCGTGGAAATTTTACAACAATCCTATCGGGGGATTAGTTCTTAACTCGGAAGAGGAGACTGAGGCGGGGGTGGGGGGGAAGATTGATGAGCTTCCCCTGAGCTACCAGCTCGTCAGCGGTGGGCCCAGGGCTGCCTCTGCAGTCCCTGGAGCTGCCCTGCGGTGAAGCCTGGCACGGGCTTGGCACAGAGCAGGTGCTCAGGAAACGGGGCAGCCCCGGGCCGAGACTCACACGGAGTCCTGCCTTGGATTAGAAGCCGTGCCCTGCTCCCTCCAACTGAAAAACAGCTTTACATGCCAACACAATAAGCACAGATCCCTCCTGGAAACCACTAATCAAACCCCAAACAATCGTTGTTTTTCTCAAACCAGCTCCCCCCAACCCCAAGAGGCAGGATTTTGGCTGTGGAAGCCACCGCTGGGCCAAACGGGAGCACGGCTGGGATGTGGCCGGCAGCCCCGGCCGGCTGGGCGGCAGGGCTTCTGGAGCTCGGCTCTGCCAATTCTTCTCTGCAGACAGGCACCCACCTGGCGTCCAAGATGCCTTCATACTCAGACAGCTGCCTCATAAAGCCCGCGTTGGGGCGTGTGATGCTGCGTTTTTGCTTCACGTAGTTGTAGGCTTTCTCCAGGGGCCAGCCAAATTCCTTCATCGCGTAGGCTATGACCGTGGAAGCAGAGCGACTGACGCCCATTTTGCAATGTACCAGGCACTTGGAGTGGTTCCTCCTGCAGCCGCGGGGGAGGGGGGAGAAGACAAAAGTTGATACAACTGCATTCTCTCAGGCCTGGCACAAGGGATCTTTTTTTTTTAAACCCTGAAGTTATCTCATTGCCCAAACCCTCTGAGGTCCCGATGTTTAGGCAGCAGACGTCCACACACCCTCAGTAGGAAATAACTTCACTTCAAAATCAATTAGCATACAATGGGAAATCAAGATCAATCTGGCCTGGCCTGGCCAAGTTTTGCAGGGAGAAAGCTCCCCATTCGGGCGCCTTCCCAGGTGGCTGGGATCGGCCGGGAGACCAGAGCCCCTCAGGCATGAAGCAACTGGGCAGCGAAAGGGGTATTTGCACAAGCTACTCACTCAGCTGCTAGAGCAGATGGAGACAGGGAGCAGGTTACTGTAGAGAAACAGGGTCCACGAACTGAAAGCCACCGGGCCCCTGGCAGAGAGAGTGCCTCGGCAGACAGGAGAGTCAAGGAGCCAGCGTGAGTCCGCAGCACTTGACTTGGCCACCAGAGAAAGAAGCCAAAGGAAACAGATGGGCCAATAGGCCTTTTGTAGGGAGACGGTACCAGCCCAGGCGAGGCTGATTTAAAAGACATGGCAAGGCCAGGAACACTGTTGCTCTAGCTGTCGCCTGCTCACAAAGGTGAGGGGCACCAGGCTAGGGAGGGCTGCACCCGTGAAAGTTTATTTGTAGAGGAGGTAGGCCGGCCAGCCTGCCTGTTTACATTAGAAGCAGCACACCTGCTCGGTGGGAGCAGGCTCATTTCCTATACCCCAAGCTTAAAGTTCATCCTCAAACCTCAGGGGTTTTTTTGGACTGCCAAAGTCTATCCCCCAGGAACCCAGGGGAACTAAGATTTGGTCCTACATCATGGAGCTTTGACCTGGGTGCAAAGCAGAAGAGGAAGTGTCTCTTGAGAGCATCTCAAAGAGTTGTCTCTTTCTGGTCCTGACTTCAGTGAGACACAGCTGTTCCACAGGAGAATAAGGTGAGGACAAAAGACACGTGACAGCAGTGACAGGCTCGGGGCAGTGGGGACCTCTGATGGTCCATCCCATTCTACGTGAACAGGAGTCACACTAACTCAGGTGGAGGTGGGCCACAGCTCAGGGCATCTGCCCGAGTAGATTTCTGAGTAGATTTCTCCAGGGAAGCAGCCCCAAAGGTGCTCTGAGTCATGTACGATCCGCCCGCCCTCCTCTCTCCTCTGGCTCTGTGACTCCCCATGCACAGAGCTCCCAAGAGTGTCCGCTTGGTACGGGGGCCTTGCCTGCAGCCAGGGCTAATGACGAAACGGGGGTCAAATGTCACGGCAGGCGAAAGAGAACGAGCTCATCTGGGGACCCCTGGAGAAGATCAGTGACTTGGCCCTTTCGATGCTTGGGGTCCAGCACTCTAAAACCAGAGGCCCATCAGACGTCACAGGCCCCTCAAGCCAGGAGGCAGCTGTGTCTGGGGTCACCATTAATGTCTGCCCACCCTGCGGCTGCCGGTCAGCTTCTTCCCCAGCCTGGTTTCTCTGACTTCTCCGCCCACTTACTTTGCTTTGTTTATAAAATGGTACGCCTCGTTCCAGTGGGCGAGGAGGTCTGTGGTCTCTTCATCATAGACTCGGATGTTATGATACGCAAATAAGCCAGGGAAAAAATTATCTATTTCTCTAGTGACGTTTAAAATGTAGTCAACACTGCAATGAGAAAAAAAAAAAAAGAACAAATTGGAGAATCAGAACGTGGATCGACAAAAACCAAAGTAACGACAAACTGAGCAGAGAAAAAATTAAATACACATTTATAAAGGGTCTGTGTTTGTATGGCAGGACTTCATAGTGGTGGTCTTTGGGGGTTTTTTGGTATCTTCTAAATACCCTCTACATGATGAGAATACATTATATTTATGATAAAAAACAAATTTCTGCCTAAAAAACTTATAAAAAGAAAGCTCCACCCAAAGCATTGCTGAGTAATGTTGATTCTGGAAAGTAATCACACGTATCACCTAAATACATTTCTTAACTCCTTTGAAGTTTCAAAATTCGTAACTATTACGAGTATACAGAGGCTTTGAAAAAAATAAAATAAAACCAGGGCTTCCCCGGTGGCGCAGTGGTTGAGAGTCCGCCTGCCGATGCAGGGAACACGGGTTCGTGCCCCAGTCCGGGAAGATCCCACATGCCGCGGAGCGGCTGGGCCCGTGAGCCATGGCCGCCGAGCCTGCGCATCCGGAGCCTGTGCTCCGCAATGGGAGAGGCCACAACAGCGTGAGGCCCGGGAGAGGCCACAACAGCGTGAGGCCCGGGAGAGGCCACAACAGTGAGAGGCCCGCGTACAGCAAAAGAAAAATAAATAAATAAATAAAACCAATGTCTCCACTTTTAAGTAGTTAAAAAGCTGAATGTATCCATCCATTTTTTATGTCCTTGGGAACTGCCTTAACTCCTTTTTGAAACAAGGCAGGCTGTAAATAAATAAATAGTTGGGAGGGTCTGCTAACCCAGCTAACTCAGGTTCTATAGTTCTCTAACCTTAATACTTACATTCCTGGAAGACCAACATAATTTCAGGAGTTTGAAAACACCTCAAATAGATTTCATAAGAGCAATACTTATAAATGCTTTGGAAAAAAAAGAAAAACCTTTAAAATCATTTATTTATTCCCAGCAAGATAAAGCATGGACAGCATCACCCTATACTTTAAGATCACTTTCTCTTGAAAGAACACATCTTAACCAGTAGTTCTAAAGATATATTTTAAGATTTTGTTTAGTCTTGACTTTTAAATGCAGTAATTCAAGAATGCCATCATGTCAGACCCACAGGATGGTGATTTTGTGGCTGTGTTGTTTTTTTAAAAAATGTCCAGACATCTGTTCTTGAAGGTCTAGGTTTAAGCATTTTTTATCCCTGCTGCCGAGTCTTTCTCAGATTGAGACAGGCATGTGTTTCTGGCCAACGCTGAGCATTTAGCTGCAAGATTCCCACCAGGCTCAAAAGTACAACCACAGAGAGAACCAGGAGTGGTCCGGGGAGCAGGGTTGCTGACTGGCCCACCGGTAAGTGTGTCCACACTGGTGCTCTCAGCATCTCTGCGGGGCAGGGGGGAGGGGGGGCTCGTGGCCGCATCAGCACCCAGGCTGTCCTATACTATTTGAGGGTGATTTAGAATCATTCTCCCTGACACACACATTTCTAAACCCCAGTAAAATCTAAAACCCATGAATTATTCAGGAGGTGGCATTCTGAAGCACATCTGTTTAGCTATGCAAATCGGGATGGCAGCTGCTTTGGAGACTGGGGTGGGCAATTCCAGGCAGGCAGGCAGGCAGCGCCAGGGCTCGGCTTCGAATGGACGGCTGAGCTGAGTGTTTCTAAGCTGCCTGGAAGGATGAGGGAAGACAAGGGGAGCAGACTCACCCTGAGCCCTGCAGTTCCTCCAGATTGGATGCATTCCATTCAGAGCCCTGGGGGACAGATCACACAAACCCCCGTGAGTGTCACACGTCAGCCTCAGAGCTGCTTACGGGATGCACGGTGTGCGCTAGCCCTGACGGTGATGGCTATCTCATGGGCCCCCGAACTCAGAGGCCGATAAGAGAGCTGATACAAAGAGGCCGAGATCAGAGCAGGTTCCCCAGGAGTTCGTGGCACTGTCAGGGAAAGGGGCTGGTCGAGGAAACCCTGCCCCCTCTCATCACTCCCTTTCCTAAGACTCCAGCAGGGTCCTGTCACCAGAGGCAGTGACCTCCGACCTCCCACGCGGGAGAGGGCGCTTTCACATACCACTGATTAGAGCAGGAATTGTTTTACCTTTTCTGGGAAGTATCTGGCAATATTAAAAAAGTTCCCACCCTCTGACCTAGAAATTCCACTTACACAAAGCTACCCCGAGGAAACACCCAGAATTCACAGAGGTATATGTACAAGGATATTTACGGTTATTTATAACAAAACAGCAGAAACCACCCAAAGGTCCGACAAGAAGAGATCATATGATGGAGCCGTTAAAATAAATCATACTTTTGGAGGATATTTAATGACACAGGGAAATACCACGTAACGAAAAAAAATTTTTTAAAGCAGGATACAAAACTATATAATCAAACAGTACAGTTCTTTCCTTTTCTTTCTCTTTCTTTTTTAAGAAGCTATAAATGCATTTAAAAAAAAAAACCCACTAGATAGAAAAACAAACATACCAAAGTGTTACCAGTGACTGCCTCTGGATTTGTGAAATGGAGAATGCTTTTAAACTTTCTTCCTTCAACTTATATTTCCTAACTTTCTGTAACATGTTTTAACTTCATACTTTAAAAATGGTATTTAAAAAAAAACCAAAACCCCCCATTTCTGAGCAGGCAAAGAACACAGAAGGGAAAAACCAAGAAAAAAACATCACTTTGCTCTTAGGAAATGCAATCGACACAGAGTCACAAACAGCAAAAGCACCCTCTTGGTCTCCCTATAAGCCTCCTTTCCCGACAGGGTGGACCGCTCCAGATGCAGGGGCTGCAGGGGCCCCGATGGAGCTGGCAGCATGTGGGCACTAGCTGGATTTTCATATTGGAGGGAGAGGCTCAAACATAAAAATTCCTTTAGTATCTCTCATGGAAAAAGTGACATAAAGCACCAAACCACACTGAAAAAATAACAAAAGCTCTGCTAAGCCTGTGAGCATCCTCTTGCCGTGATCACCACCTAGTGGAGAGACGGGCCGAGGCGCCTTCAGTTCTGTGTCCACCAGGGAAAACAATCAACTTCCCAGAGAGGATTTAGAGCCGGGGCTGCTTTCAAGATTCAGGCTTCAAATCCACACATCTATATACACATTTAAGTATATATACATTGAACATTTATAGATCTATGTATATAGATCAATATATATATAAATGCATTAAATATATATTTAATACGTTAAATATGTACCACGACATACACATTTGGGGAACTACTGATTACTTCCTACAGGCAGAAAACACAGTCGTTCATGCCTTTGGCAGCAAATACACGTCCTCGACTTTCCAAGGATGTGATTCCTGCTCGAACGATGGGTACCATTTTTGAGTGCCTATGGAGACCGCACTCAGTGCTTTAAATATGTACTAACTTAATCCTCATATTCATCCCCTGAGGTACAGGATGAAGGAAAGGAGAGGCCAAGAGACTTGCCCCCGGGCACCTGGCTGGTCAGGCTGGGGAGTGGGAACCTGCTGGGTGGGTCCGGTTTCCATCGCACCGTGCTGCCTCACTAACTAGTAGCGTGCCTTCCTCTATAACCCCCTGACTTTGAAAACTTGCCAGCTGCCTTCTATGGAGACTTACGGCTTTAAGAAAATCTGACTGAGGGACGGAGTGAAGAGAGGGATGTGCAGGCCCCGCCAGCCGTGTCAGCAGGGCCTGCTGCCTCCACGGGCCCTGGGAGCAGGGCAGGGGGCAGCTTGGGGACAAGCGGGGGTGTGGGGGAGGGATGCTGCGTTTCAGGCGTTTGGTCTGTCTCCTCTGCTGTTTCTCATGTCTCGGGACGAGGAGGCGTAATTCTGGGGTTAGGTGCGGGTGTTCCCTTTAGTAACTGGGGTTTTTTTAGTTCGCAGACCATCTGGAGGGGGTTTCTGTTAGTGACCGATGAAGGTGGAGGGTGGTGTGCATCTGAAAACGGTTGCCAGCCAGAGAGCTTTCAAACAACTCCCCGCAGCTCAGCTGGGAGCTGCGGTGCAAACATCTGGCTCTCGAGCAAACCCGTAGGCTGCAGGCCAGAGAAAAGGGGTCAAGAGGGGAGTTCCCGTAAAAGTCAGGACGGAGGCTCCAGGAACTCAAGTTTCTCCCCCTCTATGACTTGCTGCAAACTCCAAACAAATCAAGGTCTGATTTACGTTTCCCAAACCAGACCCTGCCGTGCGGTGTGCCTCTTACGAGATAAAGGTGGTCGAAGATGAGGGAGGGCTTGTCCATCTGTCCCAAGATAAGGAGCATCTCGTTGTCTATGAATTCCTTGAATTCTTTCAAGTTACAGTTCATCTGTTTCTCTAATTCATTACGGATCTGCGGAGTGGAAAATATTAGGAAAGGGGGTTTGTTTAAAAAAAACAAAAACAAAAAACAGTTTCTCCAAAGAAGTAATAAAGTCACAACATGAACTATGACTGTTTTCAAAAGTGTTTTTTGGGCTTTTTTCAGAGTAAGCACATGTGCACTTAAACACGCTGCACACACGCGTGGGTGGTGGGAATGCAGGCTACTCGGCCTCAATGTGAACCTGACTATGGGACGTTTATTATTTGAAAGAAGGAATTTGATTCCCTTGGGATCTTTTCTACTGAGTTGAAAAAACTTACGCTTTTCCAGTTATCAAATCTATCACCGTGAAAACGTAAAATCCATTTCACCTTGCTTTGGAAGGTATCACGATAGGGTTTATTATGTATTAATTCACAAAAAGATTGTACATGACTTTTGTAAATGGCAATTTCAACCTCTTAGATCTACTTAGTTTAAGCTGTGACTACAATTCATTGCATTCCTTGGACAAAGGGCAACAGAAAAAAGAAAAAAGTAATCGAGAAAAACATTAAAAGGCAGTTTCATCTTGCTTTGGAAGGTATCGCAATAGGATTTTTTTACATGCACTAATTAATAAAGAGATTGTATATGGCTTTTTAAAAAGGCAACTTCAACCTCTTAGATCTACCCGACCTAGGCTGTGCTAGGGCAACAGGACACAGGGATGCCCATGACCTCCGGCCCACCCAGCAGGGAAGCGCTCTTACTTCCTTGGACGTCACGTTCTCCAGGTCCTGACTCATCATGATGCTCCGGAGTTTGGCTTTGATGAGACGCTCCGTCCTCTCCCCTTCAGTTGGCCTGGAGAGAAATCACATTCAGGAAAGCGCAGAGCCATGGGAAGCCACATGAAGCCACGGGAAGCCTGCGGTCGGCGTTCACAGAAACCCCAGCTGCTCCCGGGCTACACGGAACACGGCTTGGGCACGTTCTCAGCAAGAAGGGGAGAGGGACAGGGAAGTCGCCCAGGGGCCACCAGAGAGGACGGCAGACCAAGGGGGCAAACAGTGGTTGGGAAGCGGACTCGTCCTGCGGGTCTGGAGAGCCTCAGCCTCTCAGGGCCGGATGCTGGAACTGCCATGCGACATCCCCATGGCCCAGACCCCCTAGACTCTGCTGAGGACATCACTGTGTCTTCAGGTAGCCCATGGCCCCAGCTGCATCCGGCTCCTGTTACCTCCTTACACGCTTACACGGAACCAAAATCTATGTGTTTCCCTGCAACTTCTACGCATCAGCCTGGTTCTAACCCTGGGGCCACACGGACCGCGACAATCCTTCTTGTACGTCACGCCCCTTCATATGTTCAAAGGCATGTATCCTATCCAATGCTCTCGTAGTTTCCTTGAGGCCTCATACTACGTGGCTCCCGGTCCTCCCCACATTCAGGGGGTCCCCCTCGGTCCACAGCCTTCCTACGTGTGGTGTCCCCAAGGAACATGATGCTCTGGGGAGGAGGGTCCCAACCAGGAGAGAAGGAGAGAGCGGCTCCCTCCTTCTGGAACTAGAGTTAATGGAGCGTGGCCTCGGGCCACGTGGGGCAGCGCTGCCGCCTCAGAGCCGGCCGCCCTCGGCCTGGCTTCGTGCAGTTGTGTTTTGGGACCCAAGGAACCGGATATCACATTCATCACACTCTTATAAGCAGAGTAAGAGGCTTTGGAAATCAAGACTTTGGACCTGAGGAGGAGGGACCAGGGCACCGGTACAGGGAAGCTGATGAACGTTACGGAGCTGCTCCCCAGAAATGCATTCACACCCGAATTTGTCTATCATTTTAAAAGGCGGTGGGGGGGGGCGGTGGTCAGACCCTTCCCCAGCCAAAGACACCCACGGGCTGCAGGTCAGGAACCCCTGCGTGGGATGCTGGTTCTGGAAGACAATGGGGCTGTGACACCGTGCAGACTCGGGGTCAGGGGGCAGGCTCGGGGTTGGGGACCGGGACGGGGACGGAGGCTCCGCACTCGCACTCACTTGTCCGCGAACAGGGCGGGGGAGTCGGGCCTCGTGGACTCCAGGTCCTGCATGGCGTTCCACTCGTTGATGCAGCTCTGCTCGGAGCCAATGCAGCTCTCGTAGTAGGAGGCCCAGAGCAGCGCCACGCCCCCGGGGAAGTAGTTGTGCCTGCGTGCCACCTCGCAGGCCTTGTGGAGGACCTGCAGGGCAGACCTGGGGTGAGGAGGGGAAGAGGGTCAGGCCCGGGAGGCACGAGGGGAGCTGGGCTGGAGTCGCTCTTACATCTGAGGTTATGAGGGGGACACGTGGCCGCCAGGTACCACCGCGGGTCTCTGGGACACAGGCACCGACCCCAAGAGCAGAGACGGCGCCTGTCACCATCCCCAACGAGGAAAGGACAAAACTTTCTAACTCTCCCAATCGGGCAGGCTCCCAGGTCACTTTACATCCGCCAATGAACTCCCAGGAACTGAGATTCACTTCTGAGGCTGTGGTTACCTTGAATGTGGGACCCGCAATGCAGCCGAGCAGCTAGAAGGAAAGCATCCTCAACATGCAGCAGAGATGTGTGACTGCGTTCCCAGTCACTTAATTTCTAGCTCCCTCCCATCAATGTTATAACAGCTTAGATGCTTAGATTGCGTAAGGAAATGAGACACTCACAAGAACTAACTGCAGAAGAAGTTCTGGGAGGCAGAGTCGGGCAGGAGAAACAGCACTGAAAACGTATACGTTGGTAACAACTAATTTACTTATCCTTTGTTTACTTCTTTTTACAAAAATATGGGCTGAGTATTTCTCATTGAATGGGGTGAATCAGGTATCAGTGAAGGGTGGATGAGCGAGGCCTTGGATGGAAAAGTTATCAGAGAACCAATGGCTCAACCACGGCGTAAAAACCACTGCAACCCACTTCCCTTTCCCCAGTGGTCCACATCTGTCCTAGCTCTAGACTGGGGGAGGGAAGAAACTTGAGCTGAATATTTACGAAATTTTATTCTCGTTCTGAAGTTTTGGAAAAACCCATGGGCCTGTTTTTTGACTCGCTCGTAGAGAAAGAGATAACAAATTATCCAGGGCCATAAAGGAACATCTGGGACGTCTAGAGAACGATGAGTTCGTGATTTCCCCCCAAATGATCCTGAACTGACTGCAGGAACAGAAGACGTAAAAACGAAGCAACGATGTTAGCACGTGGCCCATGGGAGGATCCTGCATCACTCTCACTGTTCTGGAGAAAAGAGTAATTATTTTGAAACACAGGGCAGAATTCTTCTCATCAGAGGCCACTGGCTTTCTCCTGAGTCTTTTCCAGATTATCTGAGGGAGACTGCTGTGTGGAGTCCGCTGTATGAGTGGTCTGTGCGGCCCTCCAAGGATGAGGAGGCTCTAGAGTGTGTATCGGGTTCAGAGAAGGTCTGGAAGTTGAACGCAGTCTTCACCCACAGCTACCTCACCCCCCATGCAGGTGTCCAGGGAGGCCCTACCCTGCCCTGGCCCCTGCACCCTGCAGTAGGTATCCCACAGCCCGGCACCCACCCCTCAGTATAACATAGGACTCTGCTCTGGGTTTATGGCCACCTCCCTCACCAGACTTTAAACTCCAGGAGGACAGGAATTATGTCCGTTTTATGCCTCCGCAGATGCTCAATGCCTAGCAGAGCACTGCTGTTGCCCTCATGGAGCAAACTGATCACCCTCGGTGCGCCAGGGACAAGGGACCAGTGAATTTATGCTAAAATGACATTTTGTCAGCAGGGACGGCAGAAACATAAAAACAAGGTACCTCCAACAACAAAAAGACCAAACAACCCAATTAAGAGCTGGCCAAAGGACTTGCATAGACATTTCTTCAAAGAAGATATACAAAATGGCCAATCAGCACATGAAAAGATGCTCAAGGCTAATGAATTAGGGAAATGAAAACCAAAACCGTGAGATACCACTTCATACCCATAAGGATGGCTATTATGAAAAAAAAAAAGCAAAGAGTAACAAGTGTTGACTAGAATGTGGAGAAACTGGAACCCCTGTGCGTTGCTGGTGCAGCTGCTACAGAAAACAGTCTGGTGGTCCCTCAAAAGGTTAGACACAAAATTACCACATGATCTAGAAATTCCAAAAGATCTGAAAGCAGGGACTCAATCAGATACTCTGTCCACCAATGTTCACAGCAGCTCTATTCACAGTCGCCAAAAGGTAGAAATAACCCAAATGTCCATCAGGAGATGAATGGATGAAAGCAGTACATCCACACAATAAACGTATTGTTCAGCCTTAAGAAGGAATGAAGTATTAAACACGGATGAACCCTGAAAGCATTATGCTGAGTGACAGAGGCCAGATACCAAAGGGCCAATACTGTACGATTCCACTTATATGAGGGACCTAGAATAGGCAAAGTCCTAGGGAGAGAGTAGAAAAGAGGTTACCAGGGGCTGGGGGAGGGGGCAATAGGGAATTGCTGTTTAATAAGTACAGAGTTTCTGTTTGGAATGATGAAAAAGTTCTGGAAATGGATAGTGGTGATGGTGTACAATACTGTGAATGTACTTAATATCACTGAATTGTGTCCTTAAAATGGTAAATTTTGTTATTTATAATATATAATAATTTATAAATTTATAATATATAAATAATTTATATATATAATATAATAATATACATATTTTTTGCCACACACACACAAAATAAACATACCTAAATGTGCTTCTAAGTAGGTGGGGTTTTTTTATTTGTGCTGTCAGCTAGGGAAGTATTTCTAAGGAGTTAAAAGTCCCTAAAACCACACTTACCACATGGCCTGGACAGACACGGGCTTGAAGATGTGCATCCTTCCTGCCGTGCTGACGCTGAATCCACTGAGAATGAAAAACAAAGGACAGTGTGGTGAGAAGTCAGACCCTCCGACCACATCCCTGCCAGACGGCGGGGGGAACAGCCCGTCGTGGACACCCTGAGGACAAGTGTGTCTCACGCTGTGTGATGAGGGACCACAGGCCACAGAGACAAGGGCAAATGCCAAAAGCCAAAAGCCAAAAAAAAAAAAAGATAGGTTCTTAAATCCGGAAGACTGGCTTTTAACCCAGCAATACAAAGTCAGCCCAAAACTAAAAGCCCAGCAAAGGGTGTGAGGCAGCAGCGGCACTGGACACCATCTTGCTTCACCTGCCTGCACTGTCCCATCCCACCCCCTACCTCCTGTCCCCCACACTCCACCTGTGTCTTTCATACTTGCATAAGAAATACATTAGTGGAAGACAGAAGTTTAAAAAGGAAAAATGTAAACCATAAGCCCATGTCGTCAATAAATCTAATTTTTATCTTTCCCTCTCAGTTCTATCTACAAGGCAACGTAACTTCTACTGTTGGAACTCAAGTAGAGATAATTTCCTCTCCTGCTTCTTCCTACTCGTGACAGTACCTGAGTATTTCCCCCCAGAATCCGGACGGCCCCCTGGCCCTGGTCTACCTGCCCAGGCCCACCTGGATGATTCCTCCTCTGCAGCCCCCCAAATGGCATCTCAAACACTGTTGCACCTGCTGGTTGTGTGTCTTCCCTGCAGCCCTCAAAGACTTGGCGCTCCTGCTGCATCATACTCATCTGCGAACTTGCAGGGACCAGCCCATGGAGGGCACACAGCGAGTGTTCATTTAACAAATCAAGGCAAATGGATGAATGTCTGTTCACTGCTGTTCTTGAACTTCATACAGCAGCAGATATCCCGTAAATGTTTCTGTTGGTACTTCGTGACCCAACTCCCTTATATCATGTCCCGAATGTACTCTGCCTTGTGTGGCTCATGGGAGGGCAATGTTATTTCTCCTGATGTGGTAAAAATGTCACACGTGTGACTCTGCTGTTAATGATTATCCAACAATGCCCAAACTGACGCATGTTTCGAAGTCTACAGTGAAAGAAGCCTTCTGAGAGATCTCCTTACCCGTCTCCGTCAAGGTGGATTTTTGTGTCGCTCCACAGTCGGAGAACCATCCCAATGGTACAGCTTTTACTACGTGGGAGGGAAGAGAAGACGCCTAGAGTTAGGGTCCACCCGCCTGCACGTGGTCTTCCCTCGCTGTGTCTCCACCCAGCCTGTCCAGCTCATGGGGGACCCACCACCTGCCCTGCGTCCAGCTGCCTAGGTGTGTATCTGGGAGAAGCTCTAAGGCTGTCTGCAAGGACTGCTCACCACTGAATTCCAGAAGATGTGGGTCTGGGATGGCCAGTGACCCCAGCTTAGAGACAGTCACAGGGAACTCTGACCCCAGCATTCTGGTGTGGCTGCAGCTCCCTAAATGCCAGGTCTCAGCTGCGGCTCTCGGGGGCCAGGAGTAACCAGCTGACCACACGCCCACATTGCAGCAGGGTTGAAGCCGCTGATGGCTGGCACACGCCTGGCACAAGGCCACACACAGTCCGGGGGACACAGGCAGGTCGTGGCAGCCACCCCCAGCCTCCTGTCCTGGCGTGACAGGGGAGGGGAGAGTGCCAACACCATGACTGGAGTTCACTTCTAGACCTCTGTTTCTGTACCTTTTGTGCAGCTGCTGTTTTAAAAACTAGTTTAATCTGCTTTTGTTTTGCCCATCCTAACAGTGAAATGATACCTGACCACTTTAGAGCCTGGCGCCGCTGAGAAACACAGAGGAAAAGAAAGGGCTTTATCAGAGGGTCTCCTCGGATCACTATGAAAACTCTTCAGGCATTTGAAAAAGAGTCTGCTTGTGAGAAACAGCCGTCACTGCCAAGGGCAGCTCAGACAATCTCCAGGGATCCTGTGCTGACATCTCTGCTACCGCCTAACAGCCCCCCAGGGAGTACAGTTACATACACGCGACTGTGCACACAGGCAGCTCTGGGGTTCAAGGAACCCACTCTCCCTCCAGAGCTTCGGCAGCCACGGGGGATCTTTTCCACCCTCTGCTTCTGTATCTGTGGGGAAGGTAGTTTCAAGCCCTTTGGGTCAAAGTGGGCTAAGCCTTTTGTGTTGGGCAAATTCTCTGGTGCCACCCTGCAGTCCTACCCATTCTTTTTCTTTTAACATCTTTATTGGAGTATAATTGCTTTACAATGTTATGTTAGTTTCTACTGTATGACAAAGTGAATCAGCTGTATGTATACATATATCCCCATATCCCCTCCCTCTTGCGTCTCCCTCCCACCCTCCCTATCCCACCCCTCTAAGTGGTCACAAAGCACCGAGCTGATCTCCCTGTGCGATGCGGCTCCTTCTCACTAGCTAACTAGTTTACATTTGTCCTACCCATTCTTGATGGGTTAATGATATTTCCTTTGTATAGCTGCAAAATAAAATTGACGTTGAGACTCAGAGCTCCCAGGGTTACTCAGCTGTGTCGCACTGGGGAGAGGCAAGAAGGGGGCCGCTGGGAGCCCAAGACAGACGTGTAGAAAGCCCAGGCTGGAGGGTGCCCTGGGAGGATGTGGGCAGACCTGGACACTCGCCCTTTTTCAGCACCGACGACCCACACCAGGGACTGGAAATGAGGAGAGAAAACGGCACAGAGAGCTACATGGAGCACAGACTGGGGAGCCACAGGCCCAGGTCCGTGGCAGGCGGAGACGAAACGGTCCTTAGGAAACCAGGGCAGCATCTAAACTGCCCTCCTCCGTTAAGTGCAGAGATGTGGAAGAGCCTGGTGAGAGCTACACACGGTGGGCAGAAGGCCACGGAAGACTTCCGCTCAGGGTCTCAACCTGGAGTCAAGAGTGCAGACCAGAGACCAGGACACGTCTGTAACAACTGTGCCAATTCCATCACGTCCCCTTATCTGTTATTGCTGTGAGTCTCCACTAGTCCTGTAATGAGTGACAGTGAGATTTTTACAGTGAAGGAGGGCCTGTGGGTTTATATATATGGGAAGTGGGGACGGGACACGTGGTCAGGGAAACTGGGTCTTTTTAGAGGAAGCACAGCCCTGAAGGATAAAACGGGTGGGTGGGGGTACCTCTAGGGGAAGGAAACGGTCCCCGGTCCCCAGGGCCGGTGCGGCAGGGACAGAGAAGTGGGCGGGGCTTGCGCGGGGGCTGGAGGTGTAGGAAGGAGACAGGCCTGTCCTTTACGGGCTGCAGAACACTAACAAGTGGAGGACGGTGTTCGTGCTCACAGCACCCACGGTGTTCCCGAATCTGAAACAAAATAACCCCAGATGGCCCCTGCAGGGCAGCTGCTCTGATCCCCAGAGGAAGCATGTGTAGATGTGACTCCAGGGGAGAACCCGTGAGCCCGCTGTGGCTGGCGTCATCCCATGCTCTCTCCTGACACTGCATTTGGACCCCCTCTCCTCGCGGGGAGTCCTTTTGGGGGCACCTCATCTCTCTCTTTTTTTGAATAAGGAAACAAAATCTCATGGCAGGAATTTAGAAAAACAAATGTATCATGCTCTCAGCAGGCCAAAGGCTTCTGTAAGGACGAGGGCTTTGTTTTCAAGCTGGAGATGGATAAAAGCGCCCAGTTCCCGGCCCCTATGCCTGGGCGTGGGGGACACTGCATCCGGCCCGACAACAGGAAGGTCCATGTGGTTCCCGCTCACACTCTGAAGCCTCTTGACCCATGTCCCCAGCACAGGAGACCAGCACTGGCCTTAGAGTTGGCACCTGTGCTTGGGCTGTGGCGCAGGCTGGGACAGCGGAGGGGACGCTGGCCTGAGCGCAGAGTGTGCAGCAGAGGCGAGAGGACCCAGGGAGCGGGGACACGCTGAGAACTGAGGCTGGTGCCCAGCGGGCAGAGGAGGGGCAGGGCGCTTCAGAGAGTGGGTGAGAATGAGCACGTGGGCCTGTGTGTAAAGAACGGTCTCAGGGTGCTCGTGTGTCTAACCTTCGTCCATCTAGACTGTGAGCTCCAAGGGAGCAGAGGCCGGTCTCTCCCACTGATGTAGCCCCCACGCCTGGCAGGGCACCTGGCAGGGCACCTGGCAGGACACCTGGCAGGACACCTGGCACACTGAAAGCGTGTGCGAACAAGGGCACACCCCGTGACGGTATGAACAGATTGGTGAACGAGGGGGCACAGGGGACAACGAATGGGAAGGGAATGAGTGGGTCTACACCACAGGTCTACAATAAAAACCCAGTTGTGAGTCCCAGCTCTGTTACTAGGACGGCCTTGGTGTAACCACTCCAGCCTCTTGGGCTTCTGACTCCTTGTTTGTAAAACGCGAGTCATAGGACCGCCTACCCCACGGGGCGAGATGCTTATGAAGCAGGGGGTTAACTGCTCTGTGCTCTCTGAGCAAAGCCACGGAGATGACCTGGAGGGGGCGGGGGGCAGCCTCCTATGAGGCCCTGGTGGCTCGGGCTGAGACGATGGGCACATTCTCCAGGGAGGCAGCTTCCAGCTCAGGGCCAGAGAGCATTGCTGGGATGGATGACACATGGTGGGGGAAGTCCTGCCCCCAAAGGCCCTCAGAAAGGCCGGCCGGCCACTCCAAGAACAAACATAACCGTAACACCGTTGAACGTCTCTTTGCCGCGTGACCAACGGACGGAGCCCCGGCCACTTCTGAGGGCACCTGCCTGGGAGCACCCCAACCTGGAGCCCGGAGCCCTGTGGTCTCCAAGGGGCTCCTCGGAGCTCACCCCTTAAAGCACATCCTGACACAGGTCCTTCCAGATCCAGACTTCCCCACCAGCTGAGGCTACGGGCGCCAGCTTGGACTCATGTCCCTAAGTGAGCTGCAGAAACTCACTCAGAATGCTCCTATGTACTGGGAACGAGGTCATAAAGGAAACACCTTCCCTTTTAGTTCATTTACTTGTGACAAGCAGTGGAGTCCTGGCCACGAGTGTGGAACGAACCCCACACTTCCCCATCACTGGGCCCGTCACCCCAGGTTCTGGTGATGGTTCCCTCCATCCCTGAGCTTACAGGCTCTTTGAGGCCGAGAACCGTGGTTACTATTGCTTCTCTGTTTTCCTGGGCTGAGCCTACTGCCTCATACACAGGAGAAGGCAAATGAATGGTTTGCTTAATGAACGAGCAAATTAATGAATGATGAATAAAGGGCGTCTACTTTAATCCAGTTTTAACAACTTCAGGTTCTGCAATGAGCTCACTCGCATTAACTTATCCTAGAGGTAAGGAGAGTCGTGCACCTTCATTTCGCACACATAACAGGGTCTATGATATAACTAACCTGGCCTCCAGTTATTGGGAAATCCCAAACCTCTCCTCAAGCCTCTGACCCAGGACCCATCAACAAGTACTTGGGAATCCACGGGATATGAATACGGCATAAGGTGCTCGATACGACGCCGATCGATCACATACTTCTACATGGGATGGTCGGCCTGGAGGGCGCCTTCCTGCTTTACCTGGCTGGCTCTTGCTTGTCCTGGGGTGTTCGCCACAGCCGTCACCTCCTTCAGGAAGCCCTCCTGGTTAAGGTGCCCTCCTCTAGGGCACCCCTGATAGGACCCAGGGTTAAATCTCTAAGCACAGTGCAGACCCTGAGCTCTCTGAGAGCAGAGACTGGACCTAGCACAGCACTCGGCACACAAGAGCTAAAATCAGGGGCTCCACCGTTCCCAGTGCCTGATCACCCCATCACCTACCATCACCAGCCCCCGTGGATGTGGGACCCTGAAAACCTTCTTCCAGAAGCAACTCTTGCCCCCATCAGAGAAAGGAGCCGCCGTCCATCAGACTCACCTTTCCTTACTGGAAAAGTCGACTCCCAGCAGGATACTCTCCTCCGTGTCCTGGCGCCCGCTGCTGTCCACCACCACCATGTAGCGGGCCCGCTCAGCCCAGGCGCTCTCCAAGCGCACAGCCTAGACAGGCAGAGATGCTCTTACTGGCCTGCCTTGCCAGATGGTCACCTCTTTCCTTCACCAATCCAAGACCAAAGACTTTTGTTTCTACCTTTCCCCCGTGAGTTTAGGAATTTAGATGAAAACTCCTACGTCTCGTTTATATCCCCAGCATGAAGGATGGTACCTGGCTCAGAGGAGACCCCCAAAGTTTGTTAAAGGGGTTAACAAATGAATTCCAGTGAATGATGATTCCAGCTTAGCACAGACTGACCCAGAGACCTGACACCCCCTTTGTCTGCACCTCTGGGTACCGAGGAGCAGAGCGGGCTTTGGCTTTTGAGAACGGTTTGGGAGAACTTGCTCTGATGTAAGAGCCCCACCCCCCCAAGCCCCTGCTCGTCAAAAAGTCCCTACCAAATTTCACAATTAAAAATTAAAACTTGCCACTCGCGTCTCTTCTTACCAGCTTGATTCTATCTTCACAACGCAGAAGGTTGATCATTACTTGAAGATGTTGAGGCAGGTCCCCTGTTGGATCAATGAAGAAAGTTTAAAAAAGGTCACCCACCCATTTTCTAGGCAGGATAGGTTAGAATAGGCTGATTCCGAGGGTCTGAAAGAAGACCTGGACTTCCCTTAGTCCACTCCTGAATGTTTTGCACGAGGATGGGTGAGACAGTTTATTGCCACGTTTTTAAAAGTTGCTTTTATTTTCTGAAATAATTGCAATACGGGTTGCATAATGAAAATCTGAAAATGAAGACAAGTCTAGAGGAGAAATGTTATTAAATTCAGGCAAACATGACTTTGCGGCGGGGTGGGGGGCAGCAGAAACTATAGACACAGCTGAAGACAGGGATTTGCTAAGGGTTGGTCTGAAGGAAAAAGGACTGGGGGTCATTTCCTGCTTTCAACTCCTACATTTTCCGTAAGAGAGAGACATGACTTCTACAACCAGGAGGGGAAATGTTTAAGTGACTCCATAGCGAGCAGGTACGTGCTGGGTACCCAGAGACATAATCTGATTAAACAGCAATGTCATTTTTTTCTTGCTAAAAATTATGTACTCGTTTGTTTGTACCTCCTTGGTTATTTAAAAGAGGCAGTAATGGGGCTTCCCTGGTGGCGCAGTGGTTGCGAGTCCACCTGCCAATGCAGGGGACGTGGGTTTGTGCCCCGGTCCGGGAAGTTCCCACATGCCTTGGAGCGGCTGGGTCCGTGAGCCATGGCCGCTGAGCCTGCGTGTCCGGAGCCTGTGCTCCTCAATGGGAGAGGCCACAGCAGTGAGAGGCCCGCGTAGCACAAAAAAAAAGAGGCAGTAATCCAGAGTCAGCTTTTGAACATCTCTGAGCGGCCCCAGGGTCCCAGGGGTGCCTCTGGGCTATAGGGACGGGAGGAAAGGTTCTCTGAGGCAGTGAGTCTCCACAGCTACGCAGGATCCACCTCACCGAAGAAGGGCTGTGTGTCCCAGGCACAGGGGCCCCCGTACCTGAGCTTCGTAACTAGCAAGGAGCGAGGGTGGCTCTAGTGCCACTTTTTTCCTAGCTTGTGTATTTCAAAAAAAAAATGTCTGCATGGGGTTCTTTCTGAAGAAATGGTTCATCTGTAAAGATGTTGATCTAGAAGAAAGTGCAGGGAGTAACTCATAGAAAATCCATATTCATTTCAATTTATGCAACACCCTGAAGAAAGAGAATTATCTTTAAAAAAAAAAAATTACCCTATAGATCACAATTAGAACCCCAGAGGAATCAATCCATTGGATGGGTTCCTTTTGCAAAAGCATCCTTTGAATTTTAGGGGAGATTGACAAATGATGTCCAAATGGTACTTCCTGCCTCAGAGAGGAATCAGGTCGTTGGAAACGTGCCCCCTCGTCTGTTCTCTTACAGGATCCCACAGTGGAAGACACCCTACACTGGCACCACGTCCTATGAGGGACGACTTGGAGGTAACGGTCCCTGTTCCCATCTTGTCCCCAACAGCACCCTCACCTGTCGTGTCACCAGCGTGATTGGGATGGCACACAACCACCATGGCTGGTTCTGGGCCCACCTGGGCCCCACCCCCACCCCCACGATCCACTCCGAATCGCAGCAGCGCACAGACGAAAGCAGAAACCAACCCCTTAACTGATGAGTGGCTCAGTGAAAGGGACGTTTTCCACACAGTGGGACTGTCTGCTGAGATGTGCAATTGCTGACAGAGAAAAATCCCAACCCCGGCCTGGTAGCCACACACAGTCTCTGTACGTTCAAGTGTCCAGTAAGCAAAAAAAAAAGGTACGTTCAAGTGTCCAGTAAGCAAAAAAAAAAAAAAGGCAGAGAATGTGAGCCTAAAGCATAGGTCAGCCCTGGAAAGAGTGAGGCTCAGCCTGACTGGACTGGCTGACATGAGCTGAATTACTTGACATGGACAGAGTGAACCCTCCACTGTACTCGGCTCAGCATGGGGCTTCGCTTAGGGGACTGTGGGTCGTCCAGGGGACTTGACGTGAAGTCTAGTCTGTGCCTGCCCCAGGGTCTACTGAGCATCTGTGGACAGTGGGCGCCCCCCGTCTCTTGGAGTTCACCAGCCCTCCTAGACCCTAGGGCAGAAGAGCCAGCACACTAGGCTTCCTTCCTACTCCCGTGTACATGCCAGAGATGTGCCAACCAGCAGGACTTAGGGTTTTTACACGACGGTTTTGCAGTCACACACAGGCTCACACACAGTACGAAAATATTCTTTGAATTAGAGGAAGGAGACATTTCATACTTAGGGAACAAAGCTGAGCACTGGCTTTGTTTACGGGTTATGGTTAAGACACAAGCAACAGTTACACTCTTAACAGGGCAGAACCGTTAGCAAATTCAAGAACGAAGGTTCTGTTCATAGTGGTATTGTACCAGCAGTCACCGTAGCAATAATTACAGCAATGTACGCTGAGCACCTAAGAGAAGGTAAGTCTGTTTATGTGCGTAAATTTTAAATTCCACGACGTCTGAGTTACCAATATTTGATGCCCGTTGTAAAGATTAGGAAACCGAGGCTTAGAAGTTGACGATGAAGGTTCTGTACGGCTGTCGAACTGGGATCAGAAGCCACGTCTGTCTGGCTCCAAAGCAAATATTCTTTCCATGAAACACACTGTCTCCTTGGGCAGGAAGATCGTTTCCTTAGCTTAAAACAGACCTAAATCTTGATTATAAACATCAGTACGTGAAAATATTGACTGAGCCTTCGTGTTTGCTATAAAATGCAAGATAGGAAGTTCTAACCTAAGCACTCAGCTCCCAAATGAGGCTGGATGACTTGAGGTGAGACAAACAAGATGATCCAAGTGACAAAAAAAAACTGGCCCCAACTGCTAGCTGCTTTGACCTGCCATTGTTCTGAAAGGCAGAGGCCTTTCCAGCTCCTACTCTGACACGTGCTGCCCGTTCAAGAAGTTCCTGCAGAGGCTCCCCACCAGCTACAAAGATCCACTTGTACGCAAGTGTTTCCTGAACTCCTCTCTCCAAACTGCCTTCAGGTTCAGAGTCAAGTCACCTAAGAAAACCAGTCTTGTTACTTTGCACGCATCTCTTATGTGCTTCCTTTTGGACCTCAATTAATACTCAGTTTGATCCCCACTTTATCACTTCTGTCTACTTCCAAAAAAACAAACCCACCGTTAAAGAATAAAGACTTCCCACTCCAGTACATGCCCAAGGCTCGTAAAGAAATTCCCCAAATGAGAGTTTTCCAAAAGCTCAGAGAAATGACGTACTAGGCACGTAGGACCCCAGGGTGGTTATTTTCAAGGGGACCACATCTGGCTATAAGGCGTTCTGGTGCATTTGTTAAAAAGTCGTCCTGTAACTTAAAATCTGCAGTTAACTGATACACTGGGTAGGAAATCTTTATATCCAAACAGAAAGCTGCTGACCTTCTTACGTAGACACCGTGGCCAAAGGGTCGCCGGCTCCCGGTGCCATCTGGAAAACGTGCGTCCCTGCTCGAGAGCCTCTCCCTGCAGCTGTCATTACAAGCCTGTGCTCCACTATTTCCCTGGCCTTGAAAACCAGCAAAGTGCTCACCACCAGTAATGGAGGGTTCCTCTGTGGCCCAGAAAATAAGTCCCAGGGTAAGAGCGTCAATTTAGAGCCATCACCTGCATGCTTGTGGGGATGCTGAAGACTCCGCTGGCCTTGAGGGCTGCTTCCCTGTTGTAAGAAGAGGGCTGCTCCTTTCACCATGAAAAAACTCTCACTTAAGCTGCGGGGGGGAAAAAACCAGAGCGCAGTTAGGCTGGAATTCACAGAGGAGAATGGGCAGAGACACGCTGCAGAGGAAAGGCTGGAGAGTGGCACGTAAAGTGCAAATGGGATAAAATAGCTTCTATAGTAATTTCACACCATACTCCCCCCAAACCTTTGCTACAAGCCTGCTGCTGGAGAGTTTACGTGATAAAATAATGCTTCGGCTAAAACACCCAAGGTTCTCCGTGGGCTCCTCCAGAGCTAGGAGCCCCATCCTGCAGGATGCTGTAAAGGGACCACTCTGTAATACAACATCTTCTAAAAATAGAGACCAGCTCTCTGATGAGCAGAGGGTGGCTCCCTTCTTGAATTTTTCGTACTCTTGCTGTTGATCTTTGCTTCTAACTCTCTGAACTTTTAACAACCTCACTGCTTCTTGGTGTCTTCCCTTTACAGAATACAAGGAAGATGAAATCAACTTTCACTATCTGTTTGCATCTTAAGAAAAGTGGGTGGCTATTGACCAGTTTAACTTAGTCAAGCTTGCTGTGTGGAAAACCTGTAGAAAATCTCAAGTTGACCCAATGAATTTCTCAGCAGAATGAATCTTTGGTCTTTGTTATTTTAATAAAAGCAATCACATTTATATTCAACATATAATTTTAAAAATTACAATAAAAAATTTCACTTTCACGATTTGGGTACCAAAACAAAATCTTTATCTTATGCAGAAATTAAGACTGTGTAAACCAATGGACTGTATTAGCTATTAATTACCACCAATTATTTAAAAATAACATCATCTCTGAAAACTACACATAAGACACACCAAAATTAAGTGTTTTTTTTCTGTGGGGGGAGGGTTGTACCACCTATAATTATCTTCTATTTCTTAGCATCTTCCAAACTTACTATATTGAGCAAATATTAACTTTTATAAATGATTTTTTAATTTTCAAAGTAATATAAACATGTACTATACTTTACAATGCAAAAACATTTCATGTTTATTAATTTTGTAAAAGAAGATCACAAATTATAGGGAACTATACAAATCATTCATTCTCTCTTCAGCAACCAATAAACAATTTGATTTGAAAAAAAAATCTCTAAGTAACAGAAGTGCTATTTTTTTTTTAATAGAAAGCAAAGCAATTCCTGACAGAAACACAAGGACATTTTCTGTAATATAAAACAGCAAAATCACCACTGCCCCAGACAGCTAATGTAAGTAGTTAAACACTCTCATCCTGGACTGAAAAACTCAGCTAAGTCTAAAATACAACCCTAGGAGCTAAGAAAACTCACCACATGGACTAGCATTTAAGTCAGCAGCTCCTGGAACTGAAAAATGGTTATCTTCCATACTATGAAGTCCATAATAAAATCTGTTCATTTTTCTGGTTAAATTCTCACGCTAAAAATCATGACGGCTCAAATACCAAATATGAAGGTTTCAGTTCTGCCCCTCTCATCCAGGCCTTTGAGTTACGGACAACTTGGCTTTCTCTCCTTCCTAAAGGCAACGCTTTACATATGGACAGCACTTCTGCATCTACCATCATGCATGTACTGCCAAGTCATCCTTTCCACTCTGTGAGTCCCGTATCTGTGCTGCAAGTTTCAAGTGTTGAGGAGCCCAGGACTATAAATAATGGAAGAAACGAGAAGCACCCTTTCTGTGAGGCTCACTTACCCACGGGAGACAAAAAGCTCTTCAGCATCCATTGGCCAACAGAAAATCCAGGTTGTCTAGTTTTAGCAAATTGCAGACTTACCCAACACTTTTCCACCCCCGAAACGTATCACCCACTCCTTCCTTAAAACCCTACAACTGAGTTTGCTTTCAGAACTATGCTGTTTTAGATAGACACGGATCACTTACTACCTATTCTCATCACTGTCTGAAAGACTCCAAAACACATGAAACTTCAAACAACAATCAGTTCATCGAAGCAGCTGGGGGAAAAAAATCTTTGCAAGGCATCATCAACCTGTTTTTGTTCATGAGTTTAAAAAAAAAAAAAAGGAAAAAAAAAAAATCCATACTGACCAGAAACCTGAGCCCTCTGGAAACAGCCAGCCATTGACCGTGACCTTTGCCTTGGAAATCATGGGCAAAAATTCCCCTTGGTTTCCCTTACATTTCCTTGGGGGAAAAAAAAAAAAAAAGGAACAATGCAAAAGCATAGGCTGGTTTTATCCCATGATCACTTACAAGGCCAGTTGTTCCTCAGTGTTCCTGAGGCCAATACGGAATCACAGCCTCCCAGCTACACGTGAAGTCAGGGGGCTGTGTGGACGGGGGCCCTGAACACTGTGCCTCTGTCCTCCTCCCGAAATTAGTCACAGGCGTTTACTGTAAAGAGGAGATTTGAAGCTGCAGGGAAGCTCAGAGAACAACACATCATCCCAAGCCCGCGAGATGGTCCTGCATCTGCAGAGACAGTAAGCAGATACAGCACGAGGAAAACCTCACTGGATGACTCTCGGAGGCGAGAGGCCACAGAGCACGGCAGTCATGGGACTTAGGAAAACGAGACACAGATATTCTTTATGACCCTGTTTCCCGTCTTCTGCTCTGAGCTCACTCTGGGCCCAGAGCCTCCTGCGCCCTGTGGGCGGCTGACGTGAACACTCTCTCCCAGCCAGGGGCCAGGGCTCTGATAGGAGAGGCGCAGAACCCGATTCAATCCATCAGTCTCAAGACACCCCGCCGGGGAAGGCAGTCCCTTACGAAATCCATTTCGGGGTTGGGGGTGGGGGGCACTCGTACTTTACTAGGTTCTGGGGACAAGGAAACCAACTCACAAACCACCCATCCCAACTATGGAGAAATCAGCCTTCTGCCCAAAGATGCTGGTGCCCTGAAGAGAGCGACTAAAGCTCCAGGAGGTCAGACCCAGGCAAACAAAATGGAAAAGTCCTGACGGCGGATTAAGAACAAGTTCAGCCCCTGGCCTCCCTCCTCCATCCTCACCGCTTTTATCTCCACAATACAGATATGTCTCAGACCCCGGTTTTAGGAGATGACACGGGCTCATAATTTCTGCAGGGCACTGCAGACAGACAGGATCCTCCAGAAAACCCCAGCCCTCAGAGCAGCAACAGTCAGTGTCATCCAGAAACCAAGACACGGCAGGGGCGGGTGGGGGGGGGGCCAGAAATCAGCGGTGGCGATACTTACTAACTTGGGCTGGAAACCTCTGAAGAGCAGAAGTAGGGAGCTGGCTGGCTGGAGGTGCAGACGTCAGTACAACAGAAAAGGTCCGGGACTGCCGTGGTCACATCATGAATTGAACTGCCCCCAGCCCCTGCCTTTCCCGCCCTCCAGAGAAGGATAAACGTCTGAAGAAGAGGCTGGACGGAGCCGTCCAGGAAAGCAGAGTCCCGGTCCCGATGGCGTTCCCACCCAGACGGCAAATGGCTCTGGTGGAACTCTCGTCCTTCCCTGATATTTGGGTTTAAAAAGGCCCTTGTCCCTGCACATCCTGATGAAAGAGGGCCATTCACAGGGAGCAAAACAGCTGAAGTTCCTCTAATCACTTTACTCCTACGGCTTTGCAGTGGGCCTTGGGAATGAGCAGCAGGGTGTGTATTAGAAACCGCGAGGAAAAACAGCTTGTGGCCCAGTAACCCGCCCCGAGCCATGAGGACCCCATCCTTGTTCAAACCGTCACATATCACCAACCATTCACCCAACAGTGACCGTGGGCAGCGGCCACCGTTAGTTATTGGGTGTTTTCACAAGCACCGTTTCATTCTGGAAATCCTTCGGTCGTGCTAATCACTCCTGGAGGAGGCAAATCTGGGGTGTGGGGGACGGCATTCCAGGTAGAGGTCAGCAGGTGCTCTGAGAACCTCAAACAAGGGGCGCAGGGCAGGCTGCAGCGGGAAAGCAGGTGCCGGCCCCGGAGGGTGCGGGCCGGGACTCCGAAACCCACCCAGCGGGAGCAGCTGGAAATAAAGTCAGCGTGCAACCAACCACAGTGCAGGGCAGGATGAGATGAGTCCCCTGCCAGAGGAACCCTGTAGGGCTGGGAAAAGGAAATGTCTAAGTGATGGGTTCTGGAACATTCTGTGAAGGAAGGGCACTGAGTAGACTTCTGGGAGGGCCTCGTCTGGAAGGTTCTCCCAGCTCCCAGATGATCGATTAATCCTCACACAAGAGGATTAAGTGAAACATACACTACGATTATGCTTATTTTGCAGTTGAGGAAACTTCAGCTGCAGGAGCGTAATCTTTACAAGATGGGATGAGACCCACTTCTCTCAGGCCCACGCCCACCTTCTTAACCCCTGGAACGCCCTCGCCTCTGCCCGTCCAGAGTGAGAATCAGAGCGGAGACCCTGCAGCCACCTCTGCCCTGCCTGCCCTGACGGCCAAGCTCAGCATCACCAAGGAGTAAGGACAGGACCCATCCCCAGTCCTCCTTCCCAGCACGTGACTGCATCAGAGGCGCGGGAAAGATGCAGGGAAACATCCTCAGAGAGAGAAGACTGGGCATCAGCCCCCGGGGGGCAAGCAGCAGGGCTGCCACCATCACAGTAATGGGCCAGGACACATCAATCGGTCCTTCTGGACTGAATGGGGATCCTGGGGGGCTGGAGGGGGGGGGAGCAGCACAGCCATGCTGGTCAAGAAGCTGCTTCTCAGCAAGAGCACCGCCACTGCCCGAGCGCCCACCACGTGGTAGAGGCCACACGAGGCTCTCAGCTGTGCCACCCTGTCTAATTCCCAAGCTCTGCGGGGAAGGCCTTCTTTCCTCTCTGACAAATGAAGGAAGCCAGCCCAGCTCCTGAAAGCATCCCGGGGAGAGCCTGGGCAACCTCATCTTCAACCAAGGCCCCTGGGGACTCTGGTACACATGGAAGTTCTAAGAAAATACAAGGCACTGGTCTGGGAATCCATATTTCCGGGTTCTAATGCTTGGTCTATTCTGGGTACGTTCTGATATTCACTTACAGGGCTCTCTGTTCATTCATTCGAATAGCCGAGCATTTGCAGACTAAGGAGAACCACGCTAAGCCAGGCCTTAAGGGATGGGGCTGTGTGTGGGCAGTGTGGATGCGTGCCAGGCCACTTAGAAACATAATTCCTGAAGAAGGGAAACATCAGGTGCAGAAACATCACACTACAGAACAGGACACTAACGCTCCTCATTTCCAACTCTGGCCATACATCGGAAGAACCTAGGAAACTTTTCCTTCTGTTTTTTTTTCTTTGCGGTACGCGGGCCTCTCACTGTTGTGGCCTCTCCTGTTGCGGAGCACAGGCTCCGGACGCGCAGGCTCAGCGGCCATGGCTCACGGGCCCAGCCGCTCCGCGGCATGTGGGATCTTCCCGGACCGGGGCACGAACCCGTGTCGCCCGCATCGGCAGGCGGACTCCCAACCACTGCGCCACCAGGGAAGCCCGAAACTTTTAAAACATATTCACGTCCAGGTCTAACGTCAGACAATTCTAGTTCAGAAGGTCTGTGACGAGTCCTCAGCATCTGCTTTTTTAAAAGTCCCAGAAATTGTCCCAACGCACATCCAGGGCTAAGAACCCCTGAACTTAACAGTAACAGAAGACACAGAGGAAACTGGCTCCCCTTGTGGCCTTCATAAGAGTACCTTACACACGGTAGGTACATGATAAATGTTTCTGCTGGTGGAAGATAACACCAATAAAAACGTGTGGTCCTCTCGGAAGGAGATTAACACAATCAGGTGCAATGTAGGGAGGTCACACTAGGTCAAAAAAACAAAATAATACCCTCCTTGGAAGCAGCAAAACAGGTTAGCAGATAATTGCACGTGCCCTTCTTCTACCAATACTGTCAGACTCACAGGTGTTCCTGCCCTTGAAAGGCAGCCCGGCATTACAGTCATCTGAGGTGACAATCATAACGAGGGATCAGACCTCTGATAAGCTCTGCTGTTGACAAAGCACTCTGGCTAACGTCAGCCTATTTGATCTTCATGAAGCTCTCCCATGCAGGCTGAGCGGGCATTGTTATACTCATTTTATAGATGACGAAACAGGAAGTTATTAACCGGTTATGATTTTAGGATTTCTGATGCTACCTCTTGCAAAAAAAAAAAAAAACCCCAGAGAAAATGAGCATAAAAGTATAGGCTCGGGCTTCCCTGGTGGTGCAGTGGTTGAGAGTCCGGTTGAGAGTTCGTGCCCCGGTCCGGGAAGATCCCACATGCCGCGGAGCGGCTGGGCCCGTAAGCCATGGCCGCTGAGCCTGCGCGTCCGGAGCCTGTGCTCCGCAACGGGAGAGGCCACAAGAGTGAGAGGCCCGCGTACCGCAAAAAAAAAAAGAAAGTATAGGCTCAAAAAAGGATAGAAATTAAGACAACATTGTAAATCAACTATACTTCAAAAAAAAAGATTCAAATTGACTGGCCTGGTTGAAACGAACTGAACTATTGATACTTTTGCGTGGATAGAATTAACTCTCGATCGCACTCAGCTCTGCCCAGTGATTACTGAGTAGACTGGTTTGTCCAGTGGACTTGACGATAATTCAAGAAAAAAATGGAATGCATATAAAGTTGTCACTACAGAAAAGGTGGTGCCCGTGAACACTCCCAAGAGGAGCTTCCATTAATTCCATCTAGGTTAAATACTGACTGTGCCCCTACCGTGCCTGGTCAGTGCTAAACCCTGGGAATTCAAAGTGAAACAGAAACGGTTTCTGCCCCGGAGCAACAGCACAGTCTAGTGGGTCAGACAGACGCAGGACAGTACCTGCAATGTAGCGCAGCAGGTCCCACGACGCAGGGATGTATAAGGTGCCATATATGCACACGCACGCGTGCACACACACATACACACACACACTCAGGAGGGAGGGATGCCCAGCCCAGCCGGGGGGTCCAGGGAGATCTCCCTGAAACACCACCAAGCTGGGCCTCAAAGGACCTGTAAACAGGGACAAAGAGAGCAAGGAGCAGGAGAGTAGGAAGATTCTGCTACACGTGCCCTCCAGGGAACAGGGGAGGAGGATCTGGTCTCTGTGGTAAGAGGTTCCACTGAGAATTCATAAATGTCTATTCAGGTTTATAAGTCAGTTCCTTATAAGTCTGGTTAGCATGAGTTGCTTTCTCAGAACTTGATCACCCCTGGGTGAACTAATATTCCAGTTTCAGAACGTGCAAAGCTAAGAATCAAACCCTGGGCGAGTTATTGAGCCAGAAGTTCTCAGCACCCGAAGGCCTAGTAGCCACTCATCGAGGGTTATTTTAAGTAAGTCAACGATACCTCCAATCCGAATGGGGCTTCATAATTTACAGAGAGCTTGCCCCTACATTTCTTCACTTAATTCTTACAATGCCACTTTTCTGATGAAAGAACCAAAACAGAGAAGATAGACGACGTGTCTGCCGTCGTACGGCCCATAAGGGGCCGGACGAGATTGACAGGCTTCAAGTTCAGGGCTCTTCCTGTAGAATCCCGAGGTCAGACGGCAGGACGGTGTGACCTGCAGCCACAGGAGCAGCAGGGAGAGCTGGATGGATGCAAGTCTACCTTAAAACCACTCCTGGCGATGGTTTAGATGGATCCAGAGCCCCCTTCCTACCAAAATGAAGTTTGTAAAGATGCAAAGGAGACGGAAGACCTGTACGTGGAGTAAGGTAAGCGGCCTGCAGGTGGAAATGGAAAACTCTCTTCACTGCTCTCCCATGGGTGCCTCCCTCATTTTCAACTCAAGTTCAAAAGTCACAAAGACCCCGGGCTGTGCCGAGGCCTTATTTTTATTTTGTCCTTTACGGGGCATTCAGCAAGGCCTTGTCCCATGTGCCATTCTTGGGGGCCTAAGCAAACAACTCACCTGACACACTGATCAGCTAGAGCCCCCCAAAAGCTCCCCTCCACACAGGATGCTGAGAGCAGGGAAACTCCAGCTCTGCAGGGCCTTCTACTCAGGGAATGGGGTCACTGGCAAGAAATGCTGGCAGGGCTTGTTACAAATGTCTTTGCTGCTGGGCCATGTATTGTTTGGCTAGAAGGCGTAGGCTTCTCTCAGAGAGAAGGAATGTCCAGAAGTATTTTGGACAGTAAGAGACATTCTCTGCAGCCAGCTACACAGCACTCCTTCCTACCATGGGTAGGAGCAAGCAGCCGAATATACCAACAAGCTCGCAGAATCGGGACTTGCCCCCCCCAACCCCCCGGAAAAGCGAGACAGCAAATAACACACCTTGGATTGGCTTCACAAACCGTGGGATAGCTCCTCGATGGCCCCCAAGAGCCCTCAGGCCCCGTGTGTGGAAGCCGGAGCCAGTGTATCTTCCCGTGAACGTCTGGTACACCGGCATCTAAGCCCCCTTCGTGAGCGCAGAGGGAGAAAGGCCACACTGTGCAGGAAACGCAATGGCAGCAGAGGCAACCTAGCCAGCCAGAAACAACAGGCACACGAAGGAAATGTTTTTGAAATAACTCAAAAATTCCAAGAACGAATTGTGTCAACTGTCCCCGGTTCTCGGCCCTTTCTTTGGGATGCAGCCCATCCCATATTCATGGGTCGCCAAGCCCTAACCTTTCCAGGGCGCCCTTTCCTTCCCAGTCCCCCAGCCCCGTAAGCCATGCGACGTCCACTCACTGTGTGCCCGGCTCTGTGCTTGGTCCTCAGGGTCCCTGCAGGGCAGTGCTTTCCCAGAGAAAAGACATCTTCTCCACCTGTGCCGTCCAATACGGCAGCCACCAGCCATAGAGGCCTATGTTCTGAACACTCGAAATGCGATGAGTGTGACTGATGAGCTGAATTTGTCATTTTATTTGATTTTAATTAAATCTGAATTAGCCACGTGCAGCTACCAGCTATGATATGGGACAGCACAGCTGTACCGGGAGCTTGCAGCCTAACGAGAGTCAGGGCAGAGAACAGAGGACCCCGTGCCTTAGTTCCCAGCCACTGCTCTTGTTACATTATGTCCCAGCTCCAGAACGTCCAATGATGCAGCATTATCTATAGAACCCAGAGTCCTTGTGCTTGCTTTGTACAGCAGCCAGTTAGCCATGCCATGTCGCTAACTAAATTTCAGTCATCCAGCACTCTCGGACCTCAGGGAGCTTATAATGCAATCAGTGAAAGTGATTTATAATAAAGAGCTTCCTTGTATCAGCTCTTACACGAGTCCTCCCACACTCCATGCGATCTCTGCTCCATCCCCGTCTATGTCATTGTCATCATCAACTCTTCTACTCTGGGTCTCTAGCACAGTCTCCTCTCTCCTGATTGCCTCCCCACGTCCTGTCCACCTTCCAACGTTCACGCCTTCTCCAGGAAGTCCTCCCTCACCACCCTAGCTGCAAGCCATGCTCTTCCCTTTCGACATGTTACAGCACCTTCTCTCACCGTGCTGGTGAAGAACCTGAGGCTCAGAGGGTAAGTCACTCATCCAAGGTCATATATTTAGAAAGGGATAGGAACCCAAGGCCCCAAACTACGTTCCTGGACCTATTTACCTACTAACTGGTGGCGATGTTATCTTCACACCAGTATATTTTAACTTCACAATGGGACTCCAGGGCCAGGACACACGTAATTTTTTAAGTCTCTCTCCCTGCCTGACAGATAATAGAGTCGATACTCAGAAGTAAATGCTCATAAACTGGCCGAGCTGTACCCTTCTCCAGCCTCAAAGCATTTTGTGACTAACTCACCTTGGTCACCTCTGAGCAGCTGCAACAGTGGACGCTCAGCACACACAGGATGAACAGGACAGATAAGACTCACAGATAACAGAGAACAAACCAGTGGTTACCAGCGGGGAGACGGGCAGAGGGAGGGGCAATATAAGGGCAGGGGATCAAGAGGTACAAACTACTACGTTATGCAATAAGCTACAAAGATATACAGTACGACACAGGGAATATAGCCAATAGCTTTTAAAACTATAAATGGAGTACAACCTTTAAAAATTGTGAATCACTATATTGTAACCTGTAACTTATATTATACATCGACTATACTTCAATAAAAAAATAAAGGGCTTCCCTGGTGGTGCAGTGGTTGACAGTCCGCCTGCCGATGCAGGGGACACAGGTTCGTGTCCCGGTCCAGGAAGCTCCCACATGCCACGGAGCGGCTGGGCCCGTGAGCCATGGGCGCTGAGCCTGCGCGTCCGGAGCCTGTGCTCCGCAACGGGAGAGGCCACAACAGTGAGAGGCCCGCGTACCAGAAAAAATAAAAAATAAAAAAATAAATTAAAAAGATGCCCTATTACTCAACTAAAACATGTAACCTGGGAAAATAGTTCTCAAGCTTCAATCAATTATCAGACACCTCTAACTAAGCATTACAACCTCTGGAAAAAACAAAAGACTCACTGCATAAATGCAGTTACAGTCATGTCCTCTTGGCAACGAAGTGTTTCAAACAACACAACTAAGTTCTCCTCATCACTGGAGTCCTGAGAGCCAAGGCTACGACTTCTCCGTCTCTGGACGCCCCTCAGATGTGCACTCAGTAAATATAAAACCGATAAGAAACATCTTTGCCGTGTGTCATGCTGGGCGTGTCATACATATTAACCTAATATTAACCTAATCCTCAGCATCCACCTACGGGGAAACTGCAGCTCAGAGACATCAAGTCGCTTGTCCAAATTCATGTGGCCGAAAAGCGGAAAAGGCAGGAGAAGACACCAGGAGTCTCACCTGTAAGCATTTCAAACCTCTGCCAAATTGACACCCATGGGGAAACACAGAGTGAAGAAAGTAAGTCTGCTTCTCTTCCCCAACAATTCAGACCGAAAACCATCTGGTGGGCAGAGCAAGGCAGGCCTCTGGGTTAGGGAGAGGGTGTGCTGAGCAGCGGAGAGGTGGCTGCAGACAGGGGGGTTGATCAGACAAGTAAACACTTTAGGGACAATGGGAGCCAGGTTCCTATCAGAAAAGGGATTACAGGGGCTTCCCTGGTGGCGCAGTGGTTAAGAATCCGCCTGCCAATGCAAGGGACACGGGTTCGAGCCCTGGTCTGGGAAGATCCCACATGCAGCAGAGCAACAACGCCCGTGCGCCACAACTACTGAGCCTGCACTCTAGAGCCCGCAAGCCACAACTACTGAAGCCCGCGCGCCTAGAGCCCGTGCTCCACAACAAGAGAAGCCACCGCAATGAGAAGCCCATGCACCACAACAAAGAGTAGCCCCTGCTCGCCGCGACTAGAGAAAGCCCATGTGCAGCAACAAAGACCCAATGCAGCCAAAAATAAAAATAAATAAAACAAATAAATTTATTTTAAAAAAAAAAGAAAGAAAAGGGATTACAAATATGGAGAGAGAAAAAACTAGAATGAACCCAGAGATGTTGGATCAGAATTGAAGGTATTAGCTTGAATTCATGGTTTTCAATATATTTAAATAGAGAAAAAAATACAGATGCAAACGTGTGTGTGCACGTGTGTGCTTGTGTGTGCACGTACCTCCACATATCCCCTAATTCTGCCCACTGAAGGGGTCTGTGGAGAGCAATGCCCCCAACAGTAATAATAAGTACACTTACCTCAGCTTCTTTGTTTTCCAGATTAATTTGGTATAATTTTATTTCTTCAAAACAAAAGTCCCTAATTAATATTGTTTGTTTTTAGAGAGTAGAAAGAGCTTCAAGGAATCTTTATATAGAGTACATGAAAAAAAATGTAATATTTTCTGCTTTTTTAACTTAGTGGACATTTAGTTCTCAGATATGCCCATGGATCAACTAAAACCCAAATAAATGGAACGTGACAACCTGTATCTACCACTTTCCATGTTCTGCATTCCACTGTCAGATTTCTAGGTCCAGCCCCAGCTCCTAATCTCATCCATCAATTATCCCTTCCAATTATTATTCACAGGGGTTAAAATGCTTCATAAATTCTTTATTAAAAAATTTTTTTGTTGAAGTATAATTGACCTAACACCACTGTTAGTTCCAGGTGCACAAGATAGTGATTCACAAAATAATCACCACCTGCCTCGGTTTTGAAATTCCATTCTCTACTAAAAGGAACTAGGTAGGGCTCCTTGGAGAAATCAGGGATTCCAGAGATGGGGGATGGAAAGTACAAGATGAGGTCTGCCATCTGGTGTCAGAAAATAAGGCAGTGCTTAAAGGAAGATGTGGATACGTCAAGGGACAGGGAAGCCACCTTGAAGGAGACCCCACAGGCTAAATCGGGGACAATTTGAACCTTGAAGTCAAGAACACAATTAACAGACTATGAACCGATGCATGAAACAGACAAACAGGAGTCCACACAGATATAAATAAACGGAAAAGTTGAGGGGGCATCGGGTACTGACCTAATTTCAAAGTATTCCCCCCGCAAGAAACACTTCTTGATAAAGGGGGAAAAGAATACCTGTGCAGTAAAGAAGCCGGGCAAAGCCACTTGAGGACCACGGCGAACATCACCGGTGATGAGACACATGGTGTTGCTCGACCCGAATCTAATTTTGAGGGAACATCAGTCAAACCCAAACTGAGAGACATTCTACAAACTGCCGGGCCTCTCCCTTCAAAGTGTCCAGGTCACGAGAGTCAAAGGAAGACTAAGGAATGCCCCAGACTGAAGGAGAGTCAGGAGACAGGACCACTACATGCAGCAGGCGATCCCGACCTGGATCCTTGACAACAGAGGACACCGCTGGGACAAACGGTGGACCCTGAATGGGGTCTGAGGATTAGAAAAATGTTATTTGTACTATATTTGCAACTTTTATGTACGTTTTGTTTCTGAATTTTTAAAATTACTTAAAAAATTTTTTTTAAATTCCACTTAACTGGATTTTGGCAAAAACACTCCTTTTAATTCTTCTCTATTGGCCAGTGATTAAAAACTTAAGACCCTCTCACTGGTCATCATCACTGGCAGACGTCCTGACTTCCTGCTTCCCTCTTGGATGCTCTGACCCGCAGCACCTGAGATCTCTCCCTGCCTCAGGACCATTTCCCCTCTGTGTTTCCATAACAGCAGCAGCCTCGCTTCATGCCTAAGGCAGTGGAGGATGATGGGAAGCTCCCCTCTCTGGGCTCCTCTTGGTCTATGGCTGTCCAGATTTCAAGAGCCTCGCACACACATGGCCCTGGCCCACGTAAGACCTAATTTTAGCGTTTTCCTGCTCTGAGACCACACTTTCGGAAAAGTGGGGGGCCAACCTGCCCGGGCGAGCCTCCCATTGTGACAGGCACGCGAAGTCAGGACGCTGCAGACCTGCAGGATGTGACTCAGCATCCTGTTTTCAACGGTTGGGGTGGCCAGCAGATTTGGCACCAAGCGCTGCAGCTGACCTCACCTCTCAAGACAACAAATACCCAGGTTAATGGGTGGGATGGGCCCGTGGCATCAGCTCTCCCTGTGGGCCTCAGGGCCAAACCTAAGACAACCTGCCTCCCTGCCCATCTCACTGGGTCTCCTCACGAATACCCATCCGCAGGTATCTACCAGGAACAGTTCTTCAGAGAAACTGACCTGGCGGTATTTTAAGGACACCATGAGTCAAGCAACCGATCTTGTTTCTCTCTTTGCTTTGACTCCCAGGAAGCTCAAAGTCAGATGTATAGCCAAACTCCGGTAACTATACCAACATTATGCCTTGAATCCCACATACAAACCTTCTCCTCACTTTGCTTTATTTTCCCCTATGTTCACCATGTTCCACTTTTCCAATTCTAAATCATACTGTTCCCTTTGAATGTTATAAGCTGTTTCAAATTGCTTTTGGGCAGAGCTATGGTAGACACAGCACACATGTTACCTTTGGAGGGTAAGGACTCTTTTTTTATTTAACATGGAATCCCCAGCATTCAGCACAAAACCCAATACACATATAGGCACCAAACATGCTGGGTTGGCCAAAAAGTTCGTTCAGGCTTTTCCATAATAGCTTATGGAAAACCCAAACGAACTTTTTGGCCAACCCAATACACTGGCTGGATTGATAAGGCAAATATAACTCTAAATAAAAACTGCTGGGCTTCCCTGGTGGCGCAGTGGTTGAGAGTCCGCCTGCCGATGCAGGGGACGCGGGTTCGTGCCCCGGTCTGGGAGGATCCCACATGCCGCGGAGCAGCTGGGCCCGTGAGCCATGGCCGCTGAGCCTGCGCGTCTGGAGCCTGTGCTCCGCAACAGGAGAGGCCACAACAGTGAGAGGCCCGCGTACCGCAAAAAAACAAAACAAAACAAAACTGCCTCCGTTACAAGGTTGCTTCATAAGCGTCACATCTCCCTCCCACTCCATGTGGCGGGGCCTGCACAGGGCGCCCGGGCTTGGGGAGCGGGCTCCTGTGGAAGCCCCCTTGCCGTATGGCTCAGCGGCCTCCACCCCAGAAGCGAACAGCCCCTCCCAACTTCCAGCTGCTTCAGACAAGACACGGAACAGCGGGCTTGGACATCTGGGCAGAAGGGACAAGCAATTTCCAGAGGCGGCAGCGGGCCCAGCTCTCTCCGAAGCACGCCAACAGTCCCCTCCCTTATGGGTCCCGATCTGGGGACTCATGCCTTGAGAACTCTCGGCAAGCGTGTGGGAATCACTTCTGCCAGCGCGGGGAGGCCCCCCGCAGGGAGGGCACCAGACGTTTCCTAAGGCGGGGCCTCTGAGGCCTTCTTTGAAACAAAGTCTTTTTAAAAATAGCTTCAAAAGTAGCCATTCAAGGGAAAAAAAATTTTTTTTTAACCTGTACAAATAAATAAATAAAGGCAGACAAGACACGATGCTTTGCCTGGTACCAGGCTCAGTGTAACTTGGAGGGAAACAGGTCAGGCGTTGGCTGTTTTTTCCCTTGGGTTCCACTCAGTTGACCTTTTGGTCTTTGGTCTGGGGGGGAACACGGTCAGGAAGGCGGCAGAAGGGACTCTCGCTTCCCACCATCTATGAAAATACCGGTGCCCTGTGGCTGGCAAGGACCAGACACTACACACTGTGCAAGACGCCCTCCCAGCCTCATACAAGTTCCCTGAACCGAGGAGGACCCTTCCTGTTTCGGGGAGGGCAGGGGGCTGGCCTGAGGTCACAGTCACACAGGCGGTCAGGGGGTGGGTACAGACACAACCCAGCAGCCCCACCCCATCGAGGCACAGCCAACGGCACGATTCCGTAATTTACACGGCAGTCTGGGCATTGCTGATCCTCTCCCCGCACGGCGGGGCAGGACGGCCGGGGGCTGCTCTCATCAGCACATCGCCTCTGCCGCGGGAGTGGGGACCATCGCCAGGGCTTTCCACACCCCAGAGTGGGAGCCTTGTGGGCCAGACGCGTGGTCTTGCCCCCAGCCCCCAGCCCCATCACTCAGCACGCCCTGCAAGTGGCTACTCCTGACTTCGATTAATCCTCTCTGATGAATCCTGTTTTCTTCCTGCAGCCTTCCTCAAAACAGAAGGACTCCCGTGGATATCCTCCTTGTCTTAGGAATTTCCCACTACACTGCCCAGATCCAGGGTACCTGACCACAGCACGACATACGCCAAGGATGAACTCTAAAGGTGGGAGTCCCTTCTGTTCAGACGGCCGCCGCCATGCGTGTGGCCCTGCTCCGGGGTGAAGCGCGCCTGGCTTGACGCTCACTGAGAGGGAAGTGGGTCCGAACAGAGGGTCCACTTCCTCTCAGCAGCCACACCAGTTCTCTCCATCTCAGCGTGACTTGGCGAGATGCCCCACACAGGGCTAACCTTGCTCTCAGCCTGAGAAGAAAGGAGAAACTCTGGACGGCCTGTTAGAAAGCTACCGAGAATGGTCAGAAGTGTTAACAAGGTAACACAGAACTAGACTGGTGGGTGTGAGTGAGCACTCTCCTTCTTGCATTTGGAAGCCATAATCTAATCTCATCTCTTCACTTTACAAAGGAGGCAGTGGGGGCCCAGAGACCTTTAGTGACTGGCCTAAGGTTGCACAGCAGATGACACATCGTAGGACAGAACCTAGGTTTTCTGACTCCCACTCACAGCTTTGCTCCATTTACCACGAGGGTGATCGGGTACCACGATCACCCAGGAAGAAAGAGCTCGCATGAACGAGCATTCTTGGTGTGCACACAGGCACCCCTGGAGTGCAAACACGCTCCCCTGGTTTGTACACAGGCTCCCCTGGTGTGTACACATACTCCCCTGGTGTGCAAACACACTCCCCTGGTGTGCTAAGTGCACAGGAAGGATGAGACCAGGGCTTCCAGGCATTCTTTTTTTTTTTTTTATTTTTGCGGTACGCGGGTCTCTCAGTGTCGTGGCCTCTCCCATTGCAGAGCACAGGCTCCGGACACGCAGGCTCAGCAGCCATGGCTCACGGGCCCAGCCGCTCCGCGGCATGTGGGATCTTCCCGGACCGGGGCACGAACCCGTGTCCCCTGCATCGGCCGGCAGACTCTCAACCACTGCGTCACCAGGGAAGCCCCCAGGCTTCTTTTGAAGTCTAAGCACTGGTATTTCAAAAGTTTAATGAAACCTACTAGACTCTGAGCAAAATCCATTTTAAGTTAACCTTAATAACTTTAATTACGTTCCAACAGAATCAAATTAACTCTTCACCTCTGTTCTCACGTGTCCCCATTCCAGGATGAGTTTTCTAACGACAACAAAATCTATTTAACACATGCTGAAGGCGAATTCTGATTTTAACATCAAACGTTCCAACCAACTGCCCGGAAGAATACCGGAGTTAAACCGAAAGGAAGGGCAGAATGGTACAACGGCCCCAGGACGTTCCACGTGTGTGCACCCCAGTGTTTCAGGTTGGGAGTCGACGGGAGGTAGCTGCCTCTAACGCCACGCGGGTGGGGACAGGAAGGGATGAGCTGAACACAAACCTGCAGGTGCCCTGTGGGGACAGGAGCAGCAAGGAAGGGACACAGGCTTCTGAGTCACAGCGACCTGCATCTCAACCCTGGCTCCGGTCCCTGGGAACTGCAGTTTCCTACAATGAGGCAGGCACCTTGTGGGGGTGACAGAAACGAGACAAGCTGCCTCCAGTTCCCAGCCCAGGGCCTGCACCTACAGGCCCCCGCTGAACGGGAGCCACGAGGAGCACCCCTCACCCTCCCCTGCTACCCGTCCAGGCGACTGCATGGGAAGGGGCATCGACTACAAGTCTCACTCTAGGTCAAGGTCAGGGAGCTCACAGGACAGGGCACAGGGCTCACGGTGGGGCGTCTGGGGTTCAGGCCAGAAGGGAGGAGGGCAAAGCCACGGGAGGCGGGCTTGCGGAGATGGCTCTCGAATTTTGGGGCTCAGAGCACAGGCTTTGGAGTCAGAGACTCGGAGCATGAGGGCCCTGGCTCCATCACTTCCTACTAACTGAAGTTAGGCCAGCTACCTCCCTGAGGCTTTGTCTTCTCATCCAGAGAATGGGAACAGAAGTGGTGCTTTCCTTACACAGACTAAATAAAACAACGCCCATGAGGCAACTCACAGAGCACAGCACGTCTGAAGGGCTCACGTCCACAGCCTCCGTCCCTGGTTGACTTTTCCTCCTCAGCACCTGCTAACACACTTAATGTACCTGTTCATCTTACCTACTGTCTTGTCTCCCCCAACAGAATGTCAGCCACAAGGGCAGGGATTTCTGTGCTCTGTTCACTGCTATATTCTCAGCTCCTAGGACAGTGCTTGGCACACAGTAAGTGCTCAGTAAGGATTTGGTGAATGAATGGCTTGTAAGTAGATTAGGACAGGGTTGCTGACACTGCGCTAACAGCACCTGTATTGCTAAACTGCAGGGGGAAATCGCAGGAAAAATTTCTTTGTCCTTTGCTTCCTGTGTGTTGTCCAAGACCACTCTGAGTTCCTCACCATGAGATAGAACTTGGAAAATTCAATTTACAAGACCTCGATGGCCCATCCAGTGCACACCAGGCACCGGGAGAGGTGACGGGAGAGGCGGGGAAGGCTCTGTCCTTAGGGTGGGCTCGTGGTCAAGTGGGCAGGCGCCCTGGGCAGTGGCTCAAGGCCTCGTGCTCAGAAGGGCTCCGAGCTTGGTTAGTGCTCTGCTGTTGCCACCTTGAAATTCTTCATCACTTTTTAAAAAGTGGGTCTACAATTTTCATTTTGCACTGGGCTCCACAAATCATACAGCCGATCCTCCTAGCAGAGAACATTTATGTACTTCGGTAAATACTAAACAGCAAGTCCCAAGTCTCAAGGAAATACTAAGGAGAGATAAACGCCCGTGGGGAAACAAAGGAAGAGTCAGAAGCGACCAGAGGAAGCGACCTGAAGGAGGCAGAGGCGGGCATTTGTCGGAACGTCTATGATGCCACAGGTTATTTTGCCCATTGGAAAATGAGGCCTGCCCAGGTCCTATGACAGCCAGGTGAGGTGACAGATGACAGAGGTGGAAGCCAAACCCAGGCCTGCCCCTCCCCAAGGCCAAAGCTCATGGAAAAAATGTCTAAGGGTCACTGGAGGTGTTATTGCAGAGGTCAATATGCAACATGGGGCAAACACGAGATGCCAAGCCTCCAGGTGTGAAGGCGCGTACGGGTGCTGAGTGGAGACAATGACGGTCTCTGGCATGTGGTCGACTCCTGCCGGCTCCCTGGGGCTCCTGGCCTCTTCCCACCAGCCAGTGATGCCTTTATATAAGTGATGCCTTTACACCCTGCCACATCTGTAACACTGTACAGAAACCTACTCGGTTACATGTCTTGTTTTCTCTACATTAGACTGGGGCATCTCAAGAACTCCCACAGACTGAGACTGGTAGGCAGATTCTGAGGTTGCCCAGGACCCCAGGCCTTGGGGCAGGCACCCTGGATGAGCCCCCTATGCTGAGTGTGCTGGGACCAGGGAACAGGATGGGAGAGCTGCTCCCTTCATTAGGTTATACCCTATGGTAAAGGTGATGGGATGGTCCCTCTCCTGATGGCGTTCCCTGATGGCATCAGATTCTCCTGTCGGCCTTGAAGCAAGCCACCACCCGTGGAATCTACAGCTGCAAGAGAACGCATTCTGCCAAGAACCAGTGTGAGCCTGGAGGAGGACCCAAGCCACAGATGAGATCCCGGCCCTGGCTAACACCTTGACTGCAGCCACGTGGACACAGCTCAACCACGTCCGGGTTCCTGGCCCACAGGAGCTGTGAGGAAATAAGTGTGTATCGTTCTGGACCACTGAGTTTGGAGTAGCTTGTTACACAGCAGTAGACAGCTGACACAGCGGCCTGCTGCACAGAGCCTGGATGCCACAAACGCTCGACATCTCTTGCCGGGACTTAAATGGACAGACTCCCAACAGTCACAGTCAAGTCTTGACGGCTAAGAAACCATCAAGAAAGGCAGAGAGAAACCTCAAAGGGTGGACAGGCCTCGAAGAAGAGGTTGTGAATAAAGATTGGGAAGTGTGATCTGAAGAGCAAGGACACACCAACCACCACCCCTTCCTGATGCAGTTGGGGTGGGAGAAAAGCTTATATGGAGAGCGGGGTCCTCTGGGGATTTCCAGGTCAAGACCGGAAGGAGGAGAGGGTAGAGGGAAAGGCAGAGCTGTAAGGGAGTTCACAGTTTACCACTGAAACCAGATAAAACAGAGAAGACAAAGTCCTGCTGCTTTGGCCCAAACGTTTGCTTGGGCAAGTAAGAAAAGAAATTAAAAGAACGCTAATGATCATTTTCACGTGCTTGACTTGAAATACTGGATGATAAAACCCCCCAAAAAACAAAACCGCAGGGCTTCCCCTGTGGCGCAGTGGTTGAGAGTCCGCCTGCCGATGCAGGGGACACGGGTTCATGCCCCGGTCCGGGAAGATCCCACATGCCGCGGAGCGGCTGGGCCCGTGAGCCATGGCCGCTGGGACTGCGCGTCCGGAGCCTGTGCTCCGCAACGGGAGAGGCCACAACAGTGAGGGGCCCGCGTACCGTAAAAACAACCAAAAAAAACAGCAAAACACTCACTCCTGATCCACACTCTGGAAAGAACACAACCATATTCCCTCCCCAGGGCCCCGCCTGGCACACAACCACTTAACGCCTCATGCCAGACGGAGGCGACTCCCAGGATGGTGAGGGAGCCAGGAGCTGCTGCCAGCAGGCCATAAGCTCACCAGTTCCCACAGTCTGAACAGCGCAGCTTCCCAAAGGGGATCGCTGGAGGCCGGCGGCCATCTGCACACGCAGAGAACAGGACAGAGGGAGCGAGAGCTGGGTCTACGGCTCTGCGTCACTCAGCTTCCCTCTGGACGGGCGGTAAGCAGGTCTCGAGATGTCCGCCAGAAGGCCTTCGGAGAAACCATCCAGATGACAATAGAGATTCTGCAGAAGGTGTGTTCCTGTTTACATCCTATAGGGATGTCACTGGGTAAAGGACGCAGGCTGGTCCAAGTCACAGGACAGCCACGGGGGTGGCCCTCTCAGCCCCACACAGTGGACGCGGCACCTGCTGGGGGTCAGAGCCTCTACTTCTGAGCTGTGAACCTAACACTGATAGGAACACCATCCTCTGAAGACCAAACGTAGCCACAGTCCTCCACGCCCATTGTGGACCTGGCTCTGTGCAAGGAGCCCCACGCAAAGTATTCGCCAACCCTGAAAGGTCATAGCTTTATCCATTTTACAGATGGAAGAACGGAGACCCACAGAGGCACAGTGACTCCCAGATGCATGCCGGCACCTCTACTAGTGCAGAAGCCAGGCTCTGAGGCTAGATCTGCCTGACTCCAAAGCCCACGTCTTTCCTCGACACATCGTTCTCACACATGAATGCAATTCGCTGCAGAATCAAAACAAAGTTAATATGTTTAAACTGCTGAAGTGCTTTGTGCAGGCAGAGAACTAAGACCCTGTCACTAAGATGTCACCAACAGTTAGGGACGAGACAAAAACACAGGTACCTGCCAGGGAAGGCAGGTATGGTACCCAGCACAGAGAGAAATCAAGAGCCACCTGCCAAGGAGAGGGAAGCCACAGAGGTTTGGGATGGGAGCATGCTGAGCTGGCCATGAGGACTGTGGCCAACTGGAAAGGGAACTGGCTTAGAGAAACAGCCTGGTCAGGGAGCAGGGGCAGGACTGAAAAATGGCACATTCGACGAAAGGCCAGTGACGAGGGTGAAGGAGGAAAAAGCGTGGTGACCAGGAGGAAGAAGCACGGGCGCTTCCAGACTGGCGTCCCTCTGACAGTGGGGACGATAAACTGACGCAGAGCGATGGGTGGATGGGTGGCCCCTCAGTGGATCAGGGGAGGTACAAGGACCTGACTGATGGTGCCACCAGGGGGGGACAGGGGAGGAAGAGGGCAGGTGACAGAAGATCCAACCCACGGATTCAGCAATTTACTGGCTACACGTGGCTCTAAGATCACTTCTTGGAGGACCCGAAAGATGAAACTGTCAATTAAGGGTAGACAAAGGGGCAAAGAGAGAGGCATATCCTGCGGCCTCCCCAGTTTCTCTCCCTCCCCAGCGCCCTTCAGAAACCAAACCAGGCCAGATTACCTTCAGGATGAATGTGAAGCAAAGAGAAATCTCCTCTCCCCAACTCTCCTCCCCAAGACGAGCAACCAATGAGGGACCATTCCACACTTTTTTTTTCTCTAGGAGAAGCTTAGAGAGCACAGGCCTGAAAATGCAAATCCACACGCAGATGCCAATGAGTTTCAGTCAAAGCTCACGCCAGGACAGCAGGACTGCTCTTGTTTGGTTCGGAGGGTTAGAAACCAGGATGGTGTCCACTGCCTAAAACGGGGCGTGGACATCAAGGTGAAGGAAGAGAGGAGGAAAGGGGAGCCTGTGAGGATGGGCTCAGAGACCAGGTTCCCCCCCGCAGCCCAGGTCTCCCAGAGCTCACGATGGCACTGGGGACCCACTGAGAGCAGCACAGAGGGACTCACGGTGGTCACCAGGGCGATCTGACTTCCTAGGAGGCACCATCACAAGTCAGCAGGGCTCTTGGGTTCTCGCCCTGCTGCGGCCTCTACCCACCTGGGCGAGCTCAGCAAGTTCCCACGCCTGTACGTGCAACACACGAAACTGGTCCCCGGAAAGGTGGTGTCCTATGACAAACTCAGGTGTTGCGGGCAACGGAGGGCCCGCTTCGAAGGCAACCTTGGGCCTCGGATTCCTCACCTGCGACCTGGGGGGAATACCCCACCTCCTGGGGTCGTTGTGAGGGTTAAATTTGGCAATGCAGAGAGCTGCCATCACTTCCCTTTGTACGGTCCTCTCCAGCTCCAAGCTGTGCAGAGAAAGGGGCCTTTTGCTGGCCAGCAGCACATACACATTTTCCACTGCTATTTGTAACTTCTTTATTAATGGAAGCAATTCAAAACACTATGCTGTCAGTTCAGCAAGGGCAATGAAAAACGAAAGGCCATCTAAGTGAGAGGCTTAAATGCCATCTCTGGGGCAAGAGGCCTGGAAGAAAAGGATCGGCTTGAGGGGGAGAAGAGTCCAAGTCCATGTAAGGGCTGGTGAGGAGCTGGGGGCGCGGGGATGGGGCCCCACGAGGCGGGCAGCAGGCCCTCCGCCCCGCTCTCCCTCCCCCACAGTCTCCAGAGCAGACTCCACTCCTCCCCTCCCCCCTCCCCCACTTGGGAATCCAGCTGATTCCAGCCTTCGAGACTCTCAGCAACCCACACCCCCAGTCTGAAGAGCAAACGTGTCACTGCCGCTGTTCCTCCCTCCAGCATAACGTGAAAACGAGGACCCACAATTGTAATGAGACAACTATTTCTCTACGCATATGAGCTTTAGAAAAAATGGTGCCTCCCTTCCCTCAAACACACAGAAAACTTCAAAGACAGGCGAGGCAGAGCTCTATCACTTCCGCGGGTGAGTTGAACCAGGATAGCCTGCTCTCGGTAATGAACGGCTGACCCCAGTTTCTGAACACATGTTTCCTTTTCCAATTAATTTTCCTCCTCCTCCCAAGATGAAACAGACATTAAAAAAAAAAAATCCTTTAAATTCTGTTTAATTCTTTTTTTTTAATCTAGATGTTTACTTTTTCACACTCTAAGAGCCAGAGTTTAAGACTAGTTCTTTGGTGCAGAAGAGTACATTATATAATGAAGTGCTAAATCTTCTGTAAACCAACAAAACACCCAATTTTTGGCAAAGAAAAACAAACGTGCTTTTGGCGTCTACTTGTGAATACAGCAACCGAGGACTACAAGCTTGAGAAACTTCTCAAACGAGTATACGTAAAGATTTCTCACTGGCACACACACGCGCGCGCGCGCGCGCACACACACACACACACACACACACACACACACAAAACACCTTGAATTAATAAACTGAGGGGTTGAATGTCTGTTTCAAATCAGCAATGTACTTACCTCAAAAGGAATACCTTCCCAAAAGCAGGATGGAAAAGTGAGAACATACTAAAATGATTATTTTCTTTAAAGCAGAAGTGAAATCTGGAAGGAAGTTTATAAAGATACTCATCATCACGGTAAAGCCAGGGGGGTGGAATACTGGCCATCATTTTTTTTCTTCTCTAAATGTTACATAATGTTATTAAAGCTGTTTACTGTTAAACGTCTAGATCACTTGTAAAGCTCTCCTTCTGTCTATGTGTTCTGGATCGTTTTTAAAGCACTACTAAAAAGCTGGTGTAGTCTTTCTCGAGGGTCCTCCCTTTTGGAAAGGCACAAGCGTATTTCTTACCTGCTTGGAAGAAAGACTTCAGGACGAAAACACTAAGTCTGCTTACCTGTGGTTTAACTTGCGATCTTCATCGCTGCCAGCCTCCAACTGCAGAGAAAGAAAGAGAATGTCACAGCCCAGATGCCGCTATCGACAAGCCTCAGACACAAGGCTCACATTTCCTGCTCTGGTGTCTGCAAAAGATACAGATGTCCAGGAAACCTGGTTCCTTCCAGAGAGCCGCACCCTCTCCTTACCAATCCTGCTCTGCTGCTCCCCTGAGTAATTTCCGCGGAGGAATTTTCAGGTTTCCTGATGTTTCCCCACATGCCTTCCAAGGCATCGCAGACGGATGCCTGCTAACAGAGCGCCCCTGGCCGGCGCTGCTACTCCACACGCTTGTTCAGCCCTGAGCTCTCCATTTTCCAGGGCTGCTTTGGAGCATATCCTGTTTTTCTGTTTTAAGGGGAGGGGGCAATGTCTTAAGAGGCTGTTTCCTCCCTTCAAGCTAGGCAACAGCTGAGTGATCAACACCATTTTAAGCCACAACACACAAGTTAAAAAATAAATAAATAAAACCACCACCACCACCACCACCACCACCATTCCAGGCAAGTCTTTCTTAATGGAACGTGGCCAGGATCAGGCTGTCTGTGGGTCATGAAGCTCTTGGTGGTTCTCAAAAAGGCTTAAAGTTTAATATAAAACTTTCTAGGCTATTGGTTTATTTATAGACATGAAAGAAAGGGACATTTAATATTTCCTAAATGTTACAAGGCCAAGAGCGTTAGAGGCTCCAAGCGTAACCACGATTTAAGCCCTGACTGCAATTTTTCTTTTTTTTCTTTCAAGGAGAAAACTTAAATGAGAAGAAAACACACATCCCAACAACTCTGCACCGCTGGGACTTGGCATGTTTTGTATGTTACACAGAGGAGCCCATTGAATGGGGAAGAGAGAAACCTGGAAAGCAGTGATGGCTGGAAGAGATGCAAGGCTGACTGAGGACAGAAACCAGACAGAAGCCAGCAGTGGTGGGAAAAGGGTTACGGAGATCATGTAGAGAGAGGTCTGGGCAGCAAGGCACACACGCCACAGGTGGCAATTTCACCAAGGAATGAGTCCAGCAGAGGGTCCTGGTCCTACGCTGTCATTAGATCATGTATGTAACGCACTGGGCAGAGGCAGAGACCATCAGTTAGTTCTCACACTCCCTATCCGACAACGAAGGAGAAGTGGAAACATCGGGGACAGCTCTGCTGACCACAGGGCCACCAACTTCGGTGCCGAAGTGAAACATACACAAAACAACTCACACAACCGCAGGAACAAACTTGGAAGAGACTGCTGGGTCTAACCCAGTGGTTCTCAACTGGGGGCAACTGATCTCAGCAGCGGACGCCAGGCAAGGCTGGAGCCTTTTTTGGGAGGATGCTACTGGCATCTAGTGGGTAGAGGTCAGAGTGCTGCTACACTTCCTCCAACACACAGGACTGGCCCCTGCAACAGACGGCTCACCCAACATCGGCGATGCTGGGGCTGAGCAACCCTGATCCAACCCCACCACCTCAAAGGGACTGGAGATCTGCCCATGAAAATTAGTCACCTTGAACATCTGTCAAAAACCACAACGTAAAAAAAAAAAAAAAATCACAACATTACAACCCATTCCTGAGAGCTACTGCTTTACCTATTCTTGGGCTCTCTGCCTGTTCTCACAAAAGAATGAGACAAGATTAATGAGATAATTAAAGATTGGGGGGGAAGGGGCTTCCCTGGTGGCGCTAGTGGTTGAGAGTCCGCCTGCCACTGCAGGGGACCCGGGTTCGTGCCCCGGTCTGGGAAGATCCCACATGCCGCGGAGCAGCTGGGCCCGTGAGCCATGGCCGCTGAGCCTGCGCGTCCGGAGCCTGTGCTCCGCAACGGGAAAGGCCACAACAGTGAGAGGCCCGCGTACCGCAAAAAAAAAAAAGACTGGGGGGAAGGAACAAAACTTAAAAAGAGGGAAGCACTGCTTTGCAGGTCGGGCTGTGACTTCCCTTAGTTCCCACGCCGTGCAGCAGGACCACGGGCTGGGGAAGGAAAGAAATGCCCTGAGTGTCTCTGACTCAACGAAGGATGCACATTTTGAGGAGTAAGGAAATGATGGGGGGCGGGGGGGACACAGGCTTCAAAATCATTTAATTCTCCCTCACTCTCTGAGATTCTCAGGATGAAAGGCAACACAAGGTCAGTTATTCCAGAGAAGGAAGCCAAAGAACACACATTAGAGGGAAGCCAGCCCTTCCAGATGAGCTGAGGCCCAGAGAAGGGAAGTAACCTGAGGAAGGTCAGACCAGAGGCACAGCCGGCCTGGCCCACGTCTCCTGGTCCTGTGCACACACGCCTGCCCTCTCTGTTCCTTCTTGCATCTTTGTGCCTCGCCCCACATGGAAGAAAGCCTCACCTTCCAGGGAACATCCCAGCCTCTGCTGGCTCCCTGGGCAACTAATGCCGCTGATTTACTCAAGTTGAATAAAAGCTGGTTGAGTTTTATTCTTATTTTGGAGGTCACTGGCATTTGGTGAAAATAAGGCTTTCTATTATCATTTAAAATGAGCCTAGTGGAAACAACCCCAATGTCCAACAAAATGTACATCCGTACCATAGAATATTACTCGGCCGTAAAAAGGAATGAGGTCCTGACACGTGCTGCAACACGGATGAGCCCTGAAAACATGATGGTGAGTGAAATAAGCCTGACACAAAAGGCCACATAGTGTATGATTCCACTTATATGAAATGCCCAGAATAAGCAAATACACAGAGACAGAAAGTACATGAGTGGTTGCCTAGAGTTGGTTACAGCAGGGCAGGGGTGGTGGGAGGGAGGCTGTGGCTGATGGCTCAGGGGTGTGAGGTTTCTTTTGGGGGTGATGAAAATGTTCTGGAATTCGTGGTGATGCTTGTACAACCTTGTGCATACACTAAAACCCACTGAACTGTACACTTTACAATGGTGGATTTATGGTATGGGAATTCTATCTCAGCTAAAAAATGAGATAATAAAATGAAAATTTTTAAATGTGTCTAAAGCAGAAATAGATCAGGTGCAAAGTAACGCAGGGAATGTGGGGTTTAGAATCAGAGACCTAGGATGAGAGGTTCTTCGTGGAGCTGAACTCTTCACTCGTTTTTGAGAAGGGACCATGAGATTAAGTGCAGAGAAGTACTTTGTAAACTGCAAGACAGCAGTTGTAGAAATGATGTAGGGGAACAGATGTCTCTGTGGGGAGGCCAGAAGCTACTGCAGACTCCTCAGCTGCAGGCTACTGGCCACCGTGCAGAGCAGGGACTGTTAGAATCTTCTGTCTGTAGACAAGATAACTCATTAATGGCTTCTCCTTGAGAGAAGGGGGCTGTGAGGTTCAACCCTGCAGCCACTCTGAGAGTGCCAGTCCCAGCAAAACAGGCTGAAGAGCTTCCCCACCAGGAGCTGGTGGGACAGGCAGGGCTGTTAAACCGCAAACAGGTCCTCTTCTCTCACAAATACACACAAACCTTTCCATGTTATCAGTCAACTTCCCCCCAGGGAGAAGGGGCCTGAATTGCCCAGATGCTGGCGGGGCCACTTCCTGGGCCTGCAGGGCCCCTCCTCCAGCCTCCTCTCCCTTCCCTAAACAGCTCCCTGCCGCCTCCTCCAGCCTGCTGTGTCTGCAGGTCAGCACTCAGTCCCGCCACAGATGTGAGTTTAGACCCAACTGGTTCTACTGCTCGGAGGCCCGAGGCCCAGACTAGCACGGTCCAACCCAACTGTGCACTCAGAGGACCAATTCCTCAGTAACCCCAGAGCAAGAAGGCACCAGTCCAGGACAGCCTGGGTCACACGCAGACGCACAGAAACCCGCACAGCGCAAAGATGCACTTTCAGCCCCAGAAAGCACTGGTGCAATCCCAGCAACCCCAGAGTCGGCCGCAGCCACAGGCACAGCCAGATGCACAAAAACATGCAGCCCCGAAAGATATCACAGCAAGAAAAACCCAGACTCAGCTGCACACAAAGACATGACACACAGTCACCCAGCACCCTGAGCTCACTCAGCCACTGTCACACGGTGACGCCGGCCCCCGAGAGGCACGGCCACTCACACCCAGAGCCAGAACTCCAGGGGCGTGCAGTCGGGGGAAACAATCTCACCACCCACAGGGGCACCCGGCAGCCTCTCCCCCAGCATCACACAGGCACGGTTCCCAGGGGACAGGCCAGATTCACGCAAAGGGAGAGGCACACACAGGCTGGCATACACATGCATACATTCAGCCGGGCACACAGGGAAAGGGCCGAGACAAGCCACAAGGTCCTGAATCTTAGAACCAGCATCTCAGGCAGTTACCCAATCAGGAGTCCCGGTCCCACGTCCAGTATCCCGCACAGTCACCCCCGGACGAGAAACACTGTCACACACTCACGGTCACCCCCCCAGACGGGGCTCAAATTCACAAGTCACCCGCAGATGGGGGTCCCACACACACAAAGTCACCCCCAGATGGGGGTCACACACACCGGCTCACGCACACTTACCCCCAAACAGGGGTCACACAGTCACCCCCAGACGAGGGTCACACCCGCACACACAGTCTCACTGCACAGTCACCCCCAAACAGGGGTCACACTCGCTCACAGCCTCCCGCACAGTCACCCCAGTCCGGCTGCCAAGGCTGGGTCGTCCAGCTACGGCCCCGCAGGCCAAGAACCCCTTGAAGCTGCCCTGGCGCAGCCCCGGGCGCCCCGCACTCGCGGCCCAGGCCTGGCGCGGCGGCTCAGGCCGGGGCGCGGGCCCGGGGCTCACCTCGCTGTTGCTGGCGGAGGAGGAGGCGGCGCTGGGCGTGGGCGAGCGCTGCAGGGTCACCAGGGCCATGGCTGCGGCGCGGCGCCCGAGCGCCGCCGAAGCCTCGGACTAGAGCCGCAGCCGCCACCGCCGCCGCCCGGGCCGGGCCCAGGGCGCTCCAGGAGCCGCTCACGGGCGGCCGGGCCGAGCCGGGCCGAGCCGGGCCGGGCCCGCCCCTCCCTGCCGGCGTCTGTCGCCGCCCCCCGCCCCCCGCCCCCCGCCTCCCGCCTCCCGCGCCGGCGCGCGCCGGGCCTGAGCGCGGGCAGGGGCAGCGGCCGGGGCGGGGCGCGCGTGCGCGGCGCGGGATCCCCCGAGCGGCGGCGGGAGGCCCCGGCTGGCCAGTCACGTCTCCCGCGCGCCCGACGCGCGCGCCTCGGCCGCGCGCCCGGCCCTCGAGTCTGAGAAGCGGGGGCGCGCCCGGTGGCGAGCAAATCCATCCCCCGGAGGCCAGCCCCCTTCGCAGGCTGGAAAACTGAGGCCCGGCGTCCGCACGGCCTGGAATGCTCGGGGCGGGGAGGTGCAGCTACCAGGAAATAAAGAGCTCCTGGTTCCTGCGCCTTGAACCCCGAGGAGCGGTCTGCAGAAATTAATTAGTTCATTCATTCATTCATTTATGAAATATTTATTGAGCACCTACTAAGTGCCAGGCACGGAGTATTAAACCGTGAGCAGCATAGATTAGGCCTGCCCTCAGGGATTTGACAGAAGTGAGTCAAATTACTAGGCACTTAAAAAAAACTATTTTGCCAGTTTTTTTATGTGAATTCTTTCTATGTGTCCAGAAACCCAGCCAACTCCTTGGGAAGTCAGGAAGGGCTTCTCTGAAAAGGGGGCATTTGCTCAGAGGCCTGACGGATGAGCAGGATTAACGGGTGAAGGGAGGGGAGACTGGGGGGTGGGGGGAGCTAAAGGCCCGGAAACGGGAAGGAGATTGTCCATCAGAGGCCCGATCCTAGGGAAGGGAGGAGGGAGAGAGTCACGATGCACTCTAGAAAGCTCTGGCTGCCGCTTGGAGAATGGACTGTGGGATGGGGTGAAGGGAGACCAGGGATGGGCTGCTGCTGTTGTCCTGGGAGGAGGTGACCAGTATGGGGATGGAGAGAGGGACATGGAGTAAGATACTAAAAAGGTGGTACTGGCTTGACTTGGTAATAGCTTCAATTTCATTCAAATCCCCTCCCTCCCCTCTGTCGCCCCACGCAGGTTCACAAGCATCCGCAAATTTACTGGTCCAGTCCTGCTCCCATCCGTCTCACTGCCAAACCAGCAACCCAACAGCATCCTGGATCCCTCCAGCTGCTTCCGCCGGGTCCAGGGGCTGGGACCTCCTGCACATTCCCTCAGCATCATTCATCTCAAAGGTGGTTCTCTATGGGGTTACTATAGCCCCCCACTGAGTGTCGTGGGGGTTTTTGTTTTTGTTGTTGGTGTTTTGTTTTTTAACTTGTGGGAATATTTTTTAATGTCTTGCAGATGGGGAGAGCTATTGGAGGTTCTGGCGTTCAGAGGGCAGGAGCCAGGAATGCTAAAAACGCTAAAAGTCGTGCAATGCACTGGACAGTGATGCTGCCCCCGCCCAAGGAGAATTGCTTCATTCCCACAAGACACCTGTGTGGTGAAAACACCGTTCATAGTTATCTGAAGCCAGAACCTAACTCCATTTTACATATCAACACAAAGTATTTTTCACTGAATTTTCAGAAATGCAACTATGTTTACATAGAGGAAAGAATATACTTTGTTTTGTTTGAGAGCTTTGTCCGGAGTTGTTCACCATTTGGGAAAAAGAGTTTATAGAGGGAAACACCACTCCTAATATTGGAGCAGTTGACCCAACAAGCAGACATCTGTAGCTGTGCTCTTGTAGATAGACCGCCATATTTATTTAGCACTTTTTTTTTTTTTTTTTTTTTTTTTGCAGTACGCGGGCATCTCACTGCTGTGGCCTCTCCCCTTTGCGGAGCACAGGCTCTGGACGCGCAGGCTCAGCGGCCATGGCTCACAGGCCCAGCTGCTCCGCGGCACGTGGGATCTTCCCGAACCGGGGCATGAACCCGTGTCCCCTGCATCGGCAGGCGGACTCTCAACCACTGCGCCACCAGGGCAGCCCTAGCACTTATTTTAAAATGTCGAGTGTAAGACAAAATTATGGGCAATGTTCAGTTGACTAGTGACTATCTTACTTCTCAACTCTGAACACATTCATTAAAAACAGACACACTTCAACACAATATTGTAAAGTGACGCTACTTCAATAAGAAAAAAAAAGAAAAAACCAGACACACTACTGAGACTTCCCTGTGTCCTCCAGGGGAGTTGTGCCCAAGATTTTACATAATGAAGTGGATGTTGTTTCATCATGATGAATTTTCCTTTTATGTTAGGGCATTATAGATTTTGTTTTTTCACATTACATGTGGAGGTGGGCTTTATCATCTATGAATTTGTTGCCAATGAGAAAAGGAATCATCACACACTAGTTGTAAACGGGGTGTGGGATTTTAGGGTCGAGAACCTTAGGCTGGTGGTTCTCAAAGGGGAAGGTTTGAGAATTCCCTGGAGTCAATACAGATTTGGAGGCCCCACCCTCCGGAGTTGGCGATTCACTCAGTTTTTAATAATGCCCTAGTGATGCTGAAGGTCCTGGTATGGGGACCTCGGTTTGAGAACCGCTCCCTGTACAAATGCCAAGGCCTCCTTACTGGTCTTCCCTCCATACCCTTCCTCTCCTACCCATGGAGAAATCCATACCAAGATCTGATCATCAAAACCGCAATGAGGTACCGCCTCGCACCGGTCAGAATGGCCATTATTAAAAAGTCTACAAGGACTTCCCTGGTGGTCCAGTGAGTAAGACTCCACGTTCCAAATGCAGGGAGCTGGGGTTCGATCCCTGGTCAGGGAACTAGATCCCGCATTGCATGCCGCAACTAAAAAGATCCCACATGCCGCAAAGAAGATCCCATGTGCCGCAACTAAGACCTGGCACTGCCAAAATAAATGAATGAATAAAATAAATATTAAAAAATCTACAAATTACAAATGCTGGAGAGGGTGTGGAGAAAAGGGAACCCTCCTACACTGTTGGTAGGAATGTAAGTTGGTGCAGCCACTGTGCAAAACAGTATGGAGGTTCCTCAGAAAACTAAAAATAGAATTACCATATGATCTAGCAATTCCACTTCTGGGCATATATCCAGACAAAACTCTAATTCAAAAAGATACATGCACCCTTATGTTCATAGCAGCACAATTCATAATAGCCAAGACATGGAAACAACCTAAATGTCCATCGACAGATGAGTGGATAAAGAAGATGTGGTACACCTAGAGTCTGTCGTACAGAGTGAAGTAAGTCAGAAAGAGAAAGACAAATACCGTATGCTAACACATATATATGGAATTTAAGAAAAAAAATGTCATGAAGAACCTAGGAGTAAGACAGGAATAAAGACACAGACCTACTAGAGAACGGACTTGAGGATGTGGGGAGGGGGAAGGGTGAGCTGTGACAAAGCGAGAGAGAGGCATGGACATATATACACTACCAAATGTAAGGTAGATAGTTAGTGGGAAGCAGCCGCATAGCACAGGGAGATCAGCTCTGTGCTTGGTGACCGCCTGGAGGGGTGGGATAGGGAGGGTGGGAGGGAGGGAGAGGCAAGAGGGAAGAGATATGAGAACATATGTATATGTATAACTGATTCACTTTGTTATAAAGCAGAAACTAACACACCATTGTAAAGCAATTATACCCCATAAAGATGTTTTTAAAAAATGTAATTATGTAATACATGTAAATAAAAATAATATAGAATAAATTTTAAAAAAGATGTGGTACATATATACACTGGAATACTACTCAGCCATGAAAAAGAATGAAATAATGCCGTTTGCAGCAACATGGATGCAACTAGAGATTATCATACTAAGCGAAGTAAGTCAGAAAGAGGAAGACAAATACCATATGATATCACTTATGTGTGGAATCTAAAATATGACACAAGTGAACCTATCTGCAAACCAGAAACAGAATCACGGACATAGAGAACAGACTGGTGGTTGCCAAGGGGGAGGGAGTTGGGGGAGGGCTGGAGTGGGAGGTTGGGGTTAGCAGATGTAAGCTTTTATATATGGAATGGATAAACAACAAGGTCCTACTGTATAGCACAGGGAACTTCATTCAATATCCTATGATAGGGACTTCCCTGGTGGTCTAGTGGTTAAAACTCTGCTTCCATTGCAGGGGGCATGGGTTCAATCTCTGGTTGGGGAACTAAGATCCTGCATGCCGCATGGCGTGGCCAAAAATCCCAATATCCTATGATAAACCATAATGGAAAAGAATATTTTTTTAAAAAAAGAATATATATATATATATGTGTGTGTGTGTATAACTGAATCGCTTTGCTGTACAGCAGAAATTAATACAACATTGTAAATCAACTATACTTCAATTTCAAAAAAAAACGATCTGATCCTGCCACCAAGAAGGCACTAAACCCTAATCCTTCTACCCTGGCCCAGCTTAGCTTTCTACCCACCCCCACTGGTCCAGAGACCATCCCACCCCTTCTCACTTCCTCTTACAGCTAAGGGCCCCTCTTCCTTCCCACACTATCTCTTGCCAGACACCACCTCCAAAAATCTCTCCCTGCCCCCCAGACTGGACTCAGCGTCCTTCCGAGGATTTCATAGCTCTCCCCCCACCTACCCCCAGACACACAGCATGTGTCACTCAACATTGTCACAACTGTCTCTCTGACTTGTCACATGGTTTCTAAGAAAAACCTCAGGAGCTGGGCTGGGACCAAGATGAGGGCACAAAATATAAGGGGGCAACGAAAACAACAAGAAGAAGAAACCTCAGTAACCAAGAGAAAGACTATTTTTTAAAGAATCAAAATTTATGCAAAAAAAAATCTTCGATGAAGGAAATGTCAACATTTTAAATGGGGTTGGGTGAATTTCCTGGTGGTCCAGTGGCTGGGACTCCGTGCTTCCACTGCAGGGGGCACAGGTTCAATCCCTGATTGGGAAACTAAGATCCTGCGAGCCATGCAGCAGCGTGGCCAAAAAAAGAAAAGGGATCAGTACTATATTACTGATCTTCCTAGCGCCACAGGCTCCAGCAGGGCACAGCAAGACATTTTTACTGATCCTGTCTTTATTTGACCCTGTCTTCATTTAAAATTTTGGTCATTCTAAACCCTTTTGTGAAAACCCTTCTGTGAAAAGGCCTGTGGGCCTGACTTGTGGCCTGTAAGGGGGTGGGGCAGGGAAAAGAGAAGTGAGAGACCCCTGGTCTAGGCTTCAGGAGTGGAGGAGGGGAACCCACTGAAAGAGGCAGCTCCAAAGTTTTCTTGCATCCAGTAGAGCTCTTTCCATTCGGTATCATAATTATTTTTTCATCATGATTTATTTAATTATCTTTGACCTTGTAGTCTCAGCTCAGTTTTGCAAGGACTAAAAACAGCAAGTTATGGAGTTATTTGCTGTCTGCTAGGCTGTAGGCAAAGTGATTTGCCAGTGTGTTGGGGACAGGGGTTTATTAACATGTGAATGTCCCCCAGTCTACCTCCAGGGCTACCTCCTCCAGGAAGCCTTCCCTGACCTGAGGCTGGAAGGTAGATACCCCTTATCTATGCTCCTGCTGCCCCTCTGCTTGTTCCTGGCTTGAGCCTTTTTATTTATTTCTTGTCACATTGTTGTGGTTCTCATTTCATGGCTGAGGAAGTGGATGCACAGAGTGGTTTAGTCACACACCCAAGGTCACATAGCTAGGGAGTGGTGAAGCTGGTATTGGGACAGATGTTCTTCTACTTTAGAACTCAAAGGCAGAGGTTCTTCCAGGATAGCCTAGGAGGGGAGAAGGGAAGAGAACTCTCCTGATAGTTCCCTTTTTAGAGCAACCAATTTGCAGTTCAGAGGTAGCAAAGTTCTGGTAGACTGAATAATGGTTCCCCAAAGATGTCCATATTCCAATGCCTGGCATGTGTGACTTTGCAGATGTGATTAAATTAAGGGTGTTGAGGTGGGGAGATTATCCTGGGTTATCCACATGGGTCTGATGTAAACCCAAGGGTCTTTATAAGAAGGAGGCAGAAGGAGCAGAGTGAGAAGTAGGGGACGTGATGACACAAGAAAGAGGTTGGAGTGATGGGAGGAAGGCTGTGAGCCAAGGGATGCAGGAGGTCTCTAGAAGCAGAAAAAGGCAAAGGAGTGAATTCCTACCTCATCATCTCCAGAAAGAATGCAGACCTGCCATCACCTTGATTTTAGACTTCTGACCTCTAGAACTATAAGAAAATTAATTCCTGTGGTTTTATGCCACTGAGTTTCTGGTAATTGGTTGCAGCAGCCATAGAAAATGAATATAAAACCAACCTACACGTATACTGTGTTAAAAAAGAAACAACAGGCTCAAAATGGAGTCACTTGTGCTAAACCCCACATCAGCAAACCAAGACTTAATACCTAACCTAATTACAGTTACAACCACCCCGAGGAATGTAGTCTTAACTGGTCAGTCTGGAATTTTCTGGTCAGCACTAATGAGGTAATCTGCCACGTAGCCCCCTTCTGTCCTCCATAAGTAGGTTACCTAAGCCTGAAACAATCCATTCTTTTCCCCCTTCTGCTATAAAAGCCTTCCATTTTGTACAGCTCCTTGGAGCTCCTTTCTACTTGCTAGATGGGATGCTACCAATTCTTGAATCATTCAACAAAGCCAATTAGATCTTTAAAATTTACTCAGTTAAATTTTTATTATTTAACAGCTATAAAAAAATTATTATGATGTCATAATCCAATATGTTCCAGGCAATTCTTGGACATTGCATCATTTTCACATTCACTCAGTACATTCAACGAGAATTTGTGGAGTGCCTGCGCTCTGTTGAGCACCAGTCTAGGATTTGGGGTCCATCAGGGAACACCACAGAGTCACTGTCCTTGGGCGGTGTCCAATCAAGTGGGAGATATAGCCAAACAACTAATAAGTAAATAGATTTACTACAACGTATGCTAATATATGCATATAAACATGAATATTTAAGTATAACATATTCATATACTATATGAATATTTAAATAAATATATGAATATAATTGGGTGGTGTCCAATCAGGTGGGAGATGTAGTCAAACAAAAAAGTAAATATATTTACTATAACATATGCTAATATATTCATATAATATATGAATATTTAAATATGTCATTTTAAAATGAATCCCTGTCAGTAAAGTTCTTAGAACATGACACGCACAGATCAGTGTCAAATAAATGAAATATGATGTCAAGTAGTAAAAATCAGTCTGGGGGAGAGGGTGGTGGACGGGGGTCTTTAGGCAAGTGGTCAGGGAAGCCTCTGGACAAGGTGACATTTGAGCAGAGGAATCACCATGACAACCCCACCAGGGAGGTGTGGTGGTCCTGGGATCTGCCTGGTTCAAACTGGCCTCCTGACTTTGGAGCTGTCAGGTGCTTCCTTTTTCTGAGGCTCACTTTCTTGCTCTGTAAAATGGGGATAAGAATGGGACCACTTACCTCATGGGTTGGTTTTGAGGCTTGAATACAATAATGTACATGAAAAGCACATTGTGCTGTCCTGCTCATCGACGTTACCTAATGTCATGGGTTGAATTGTGTCCACCCCAAAGACGCTGACGTCCTAACCCCCAGGACCTGTGAATATGACCTTATTTCAAAATAGAGTCTGTGCAGATGATCAAGTTAGGGTGAAATCATTAGGGTGGGCCCTAATCCAAGATGACTGTGTCCTTATGTAAAGGAGAAATTTAACACAGAGATAGAGACACAGGGAAATCTGTGGCCACAAGCCAAGGAAAACCCAAGATGGTCAGTAGATCACAAGAAGCCAGGAGAGAAGCACTGAACAGATTCCCACAGCCCAGAGCGAACCAGCCCTGCCAATAGCTTGGTTTCTGACGTCTGACCTCCAGAACTGTGAGGCAACAAGTTTCTGTTGTTTAAGCCACTGGGTTTGTGGTGCTCTGTTACAGCAGCCCTACGAAATGAATACACCTAATATTATCATTTCCTTGGTTCTAGAAACTGAGGCCCAGAGCACAGCTAGGATTTGAACCCCAGCTGACCAGCCCCCCGGGGCCCATGTGTAGGTAGTTGGCCTTTCTAGCCTGAGAGGTGAAACTTTGGATATGCCCCCATGTGCAGGGAATGGTGTTTGGGACTCAAAGCTTTGGCCACTTGGCCCACAGTGTCCAGGGCGGGTCTGGGCAGTTGCTGGGGTCCAGGGCTCCTGATAAGGCATCTCTCTGGGTGGGTTGATAGGTACCAACAGCCAGGCAGCTGCGAGTTCCTTGCTCCTGTGTGGAGTTGGTGAAAGCCTCCTTTCCTCTACTCACCCCTTGATTTAACTTGGGTTCTCCCTGGGAGCTGGGGAGTCTCTGCCTCCCTCCAGGCCTCCCCTCCCCTCTCCAGTGGGTGTACTCACAGGACTTGGGCTAGCCTGACTCTGCCTCTAACTTGCTGTGTGACCACAGGCAACACACTGACCCTTGCTGGGCCTTGGAATCTCAGCCTGTAATTTGGAGTGATTAAATGTCCCATGAGAGGTCACTGGTTAAATAAATTTGGGTATGTGCATATGATGGCCCTCCTAGTTGGCCCTCAATGATCCCCATCTCCTGGTATTCATGCCATTTTGGAGACCTTTTCACAGTGAATAGACCTGTGTAAGCACTAGGATGTTGCAGATGTGGCAGCTTCTGGCTTCCGAGGCTAGGTCATACAAGACACCGTGGCTTCTCTCTTGCTCTCTCTTGGATCACTCACTCTGGATGATCAAGCCAGCCACTATGTCCTGAGGATGCTCAAGCAGCCCTATGGAGAGAGGTCCTCATGGTGAGGAACTGAGGCCTCCTGTCAACAGCCAGCACCAATCTACCAGCTACGTGAGTGACCCACCTTGCAAGTAAATCTTATAGCCCCGATCAAGCTTTCAGATGACATCGCAGACACAGCCGACATCCTGATTGCAACCTTACAAGAGACCCTGAGCCAGAAGCACCCAGCTAAGCTACCCCCAGATTCCAGACCCACAGAAGACATGTGAGATAATAAATGACCACTGTTTTAAGCTGGTGGATTTTGAGATAATGTGTTATGCAGCCATAGATAACTAATACAGCCACAGATAACTAATATAGCAGCCATATAAAAATATGTTACAATGTAATGCACTACTGGAGAAACAGTTTCATGAAATATTAAGTTTGGGGAAATAAAGTAGGTTACCAATCACTATATGACAGTAGCATCCCAGTTTTGGAAGAAAACTATGAAGAGTTATAAAACTCTACCAAAGAATGAAAAGAAGACATATATGGAGAGGTGGAGAGGATTTTTCTTTCTTTCTTTCTTTCTTTTTTTTTTTTTTTTTTGCAGGGGAAGACTTTATAGTAGAATTATCAATCACTCTAAGTTAAATGCAATGCAATTCCCATGAAAATCCCAAACTGATGTTTTTGGGTGTAAGGGATCTTGATAAGAGATAACTGAACGAAATGACAATTGTTAAAGACGAGACAACAAGTCCCAAATGGAGTCATTTACGCTAAGCCCCACATCACCCAACTGCGTCTTAATTACAGTTTTGTTTTTCCCAGAAATGGAATCTTAAATCAGCCAGCCAGGAATCACCTGATCAGCACTAGTTAGGTTATCTGCCTGGTAGATCCCTGCCATCCCCTAAAGGAAAGTAACCTTGCAATATCCAATCTGCTTTTCTGCGCAGTATAACTTCCTTGTTCCTGCTCCCTTCTATTTATACAAGTCTTTCATTTTGTATAGCTCCTGGGAACCCCTTTCTATCTGTTAGATTGGATACTGCCCAATTCATAAATCGTTGACTAAAGCCAACTAGAGCTTTAACATTTTACTCAGTTGAATTTTGTTTTATAACACATTTATTGAACATATACTGTGCATCGTGTCATCTTCAATCACTATTTCATCTTAATTCCACAATAGGGCAAAGTCCCTCGTTATTTAATTTTTCCAATAGCAAGAAACTGTTATTAGCTTCCCTCCCCCCCCACCCCCTACCACAAATTCTACATATAAAGCTTCAAGAAGAGACTTGTCTGAGATTCTGGGGACCATGAGGAATGGAGCTCAGGTTGACCTCATGTGTGTTTGACACTAACATGTGCTCTTGGACCTCCTGCCATGTGCCTTCCTGATTGTTCTCTGGTTTCCTTTAGTACCAGCCCAAGACCACACAGGTAGAGAGGGCAAGGTTGGGGTACCAGCTGAGTCTGCCTGCCTGACTCCAGAGTCCCTGGTCTTAATCACTAGTCACCAAAAAGGAAGAATAGAAAGAAGGGATCTGTCCTACCAGATATTAAAACATGTGACAAAGCTGCAGAAATTAAAACAGCATGAGCACTGGTTTAGAAAGCCACAGACAGATCAATGGAGAGTCCAGGAATAGACCCAAACACACAGGAAAGTTTAGTGAATAATAAAAGCAGGGAAGTATCAGTAGAGAAAATATGAGTGAGTCAACTAACAGTTTTGGTGCCATTATCTAGTAAGTCAAGCTGGATCCTTAACCCCCTTCTTTCTCCAAAATTAATTCCATATGAATCAAATATTTCAGTGTTAAAAAAAACCCTCAAAAGTTCTACAACGTCTGCATGAGTAATTTATAAAATGGGACAGAGAGGGGAGGGGATGCAAGGTTTCTAACTATAACATTAATGGCAGAAACCATAAAAGGGAAAAACAAAAAGATGAATAGATTTGACTCCAAAAAGGTTTTTATTTAATTGAAGTATAGTTGATTTACAAGGTTGTGTAAATTTCTGCTGTACAGCAAAGTGATTCAGTTATACATATATATACATTCTTTTTTTTAATATTCTTTTCCATTATGGTTTATCACAGAATATTGAATATTGTTTCCTGTGCTAAACAGTAGGACCTTGTTATTTATCCATTCTCTATATAATACTTTGCATCTGCTAACCCCAAATTCCCAATCCTTCCCTCCCCCACCCCTCTCCCCCTTGGCAACCACAAATCTGTTCTCTATGTCTGTGAGTCTGTTTCTGTTTCGTAGATATGTTCATTTGTGTCGTATTTTAGATTCCACATATAAGTGATAGCATATGGTATTTGTCTCTCTCTTTCTGACTTACTTCGATTAGTAAGATAATCTCTAAGCCCATCCATGTTGTTGCCCCAAAAGTTCTAAAACCTTTGAATGTCAGACAAATTGGGGGAAATCTTTGCAACAAAAGGATAATACCCATAAATATAAAGGGAGTTCTTACAAATTAATAAGAGAAATAGCCAACATACTTCAAGAGGAAAATGGGCCCAAAAGTGGCCTTTATAAAGAAATAAATCTAAAGTTCCATCAATGTATGAAAAGACTTGCAGTCTTATTAGCAGGGCTGGAACTAGGCTGAGGCAAGTGGGGATGCATGTAAAATTTAAGGAGGCTCTCACTCTCAGGATGGTGCAAGTACAGGGTGGGCACCTGAGGGTGCGTGCCTCCTTAAACTTGTCAGTTAATAGAGTCCTCTTGGAGGGCTGTCTGGCAAAATGGATCAATATTTTAAACGTGCAAACTCTTTGGCAAAATGATTCCATTTTTAGGACTCGACCCCAGGGAAATAGACAGGTGTGCCAAGAAACGCATCTAGGATATTTGTAATATCAAAAAATGACAAGGACAGTCCCCATAGGGACCGACTTTAAAAATTGTTACATCCAAGAATTTTTTTAAAAATTGTTACATCCGCATACAATGGTAACCTGTGTGAAATGGATACCGTTGTTCTACAGTTGTATGGAAAGGTGTTCAGGACACGCCATATCGGTAACAGAACAGAAGGGAAGTCAAAACAGCATGTATAACATGAGCCCATTTTTGTCACCCAGGTGTGTTTATGTTAATGTTTGGAGACATTCACCCAAAATGTTAATGGCCCCTGTTTCTTGGTGCGGGGGTTGGTAGCAGGTGATTAGTACTTTCTTCTCTCTACCTTCTGTATTTTATACATTTACAAAGGTTATGATGATGTTAATACTTAGAAAAGTTCTAATAAAGCTAATTTCATCTGAGAATGTACGTGTGGATGTGTGGGGTTAACTGGTTATTCTCTAACATCACCTAGCCCTCCACAGAGTTCTGCCTCCTGCAGAGAATTCTCCCAGCCAAGGATCCTTTTGTCCTGGCCTGAGTGTATTTCAGAGCTGCTAGAAGGCCATGTCATTATCAACCAGCCAGTGGGTCAGAAGAATCTTCAACTCCAACAGCTCCAGCCAAATAAACAGAAATTGCTTCCAAAGGTCCTTTGGGGGCCTTCTGGAACCTCCTATCAGTACGATCAGTGAACTTTGGACTTCAGAGTAGTTTCTCACTGTCCCTGTGATCAACAGACTGAGTAAGCCCTACACCTCCGTGGGACTATGTGCACATCCCCGCCGCTCTTTGGGCCTCACTTTACCCAACTGTAAAATGGGCAGATTCAACCAGCTCAGTGTTTCTCAACATTTTCTTGTTTGTTTGGCCACGCTGCGTGGCATGTGGGATCTTCCCGGACCAGGGATCAAACCTGTGCTCCCTGCAGTGGAAGCACAGAGTCTTAACCACTGGACCACCAGGAAAGTCCTCCTTTTTTCAAAACAAAACGAAACTCATGCTCCCTTCTGATAAAGATAAAAATCTCACATGCCTCCTAGGGGATATCTTCTATTCATTCCAAGAGCCAAGAATATTCTGTGAAACTTTACTTTCTATAGATTGGATCATGGAAACAATGGGTGTCACTCCACTTCATTTTCCAACATTAAATACTGTACTGAATTTGCTTTTTGCACACAGCACAGGACTCTGAAGCCAAGGCTGACCTCCGGCTCTGGGGTGTGGGAGTCCTGGGTGCCTGGAACCCTTCTCAACTCTCAGTAAAGCTCTCCAGGATGGTGGCTGAGTGTTCCACCTCTGGACACAGACTGCCTGGGTGAGGGTTGCCAGATATAACACAGGGTGTCCTGTATTTTTATTTGCTAGATCTGGGAACCCTAACCTGGCTTCAATTTTGGGCTTGTGAGCCATATTATTATGGGCAAGTTCTCTCTTTTTCTCTTTCTCTCTCTCCTTCCCTCCCCCTCCCCCCTTCCTCCCTCCCTTCCTTCCTTCCTTCCTTCCTTCCTTCCTTCCCTTCTTTCTTTCCTTCTCCTTTCTCCCTCTCCCCCCCACCACTCTTTCTTTCTAATTTTATCAATCCATTCATCTTAATCTTAAATATGCAGCTTCATGACTTTTCACATAGGCATACACTCCTGTTACCACCACCCAGATTAAGGAACATATTTCTAACATCCCAGAAAATGTCCTTGTGCCCCAGAGGTAATCATTCTTCCCATATCCTTTATCACCATCAATTAGTTTCACCTTTCCTTGGATTTCACATCTATAGAAGCACACGGTACGCGCTCTTCCCTGCCTGGCTTCTTCCACTCAGTGTAGTGATAGTGAGATTCACCCAGTTATTGTGTGTAGCAGTATTTAATTTTTGCTTTGCTGTATAATATTCCATGGCGTGAACTGGAAACTGAAAACACAGTTTGTTTATGCATTCTGATAGACATTTTGGTTATTTCCACTTTGGGACTATGAATGTTCTTGTACAAGCCTTTTGGTTGGCGGATGTCTTTACTTCTCTTGGGTATGTACAGAAAAGTAGGGTTGCTGGGTTATAGGATGGACATATTTTTAGCTATCGTGGATACTGGGAGCAAGTTTTAATATTTCAACTATGAAGAGAGAGTTAATAATAACGGCACCTACTATTAGGGCTGCTGCCAGATTGAATGAGATAATCCAGGTAAGGTACTTAGAACTGGCACGCTGAAATTCACAGAACACAAATCATTGCTAGAATGGGAACGGGAATAAAGTTATCTGGCTAACTTTTGTTAACTTTTAAATGTTCCCATAATGAATTAGAGGCACAAGGAGTTTCCCTAAGGTTGTGGGATATAAAAGTGACACATGACTATTGTAAAAAAAAAATTCAAATGAAATGGAAGCATATAAGTAAAAGGTGGAGTTCACCCCATCTTTTTTATTATTAGAGAAAAGAGTATGCACTAGTATTTTGCATGAATTTTCTTATGTCATCTGCACGTTTTTATGTGATAATGCCGAAGGTAAGGGGTTACGGGCTGGACCTTCAAAGCTGCCCCGAAGGATGCTTCACGCGGGGCTGGTTGGTCCCTCTCTCTGGCCTCAGTCTCCCCACCCATACGGTGAGAAGCCTGATGCTCTCTGAGCTCTAATAATCACTGCTCCAGGTCTAGCTCTGGCAGAGGAGGGACCTGGAGTCCAGCCATTCGTGTCTCTGGGATACAGGAGCAAAGAGCGACACATCTTTACAGCCCAAACAGGCATCGCCTTGAATCTCTCCTTGGCCTCATCCACCCAGGATCCCAGAATGGCATTAGGCTGGCTGGCTGGCCCTAGGAGCCCCTGTCCTATACCTCTGGCCTCACCTCAGGGGCTGCCAGGCTGACCACCCCCACTGTGCAGACTCCCCTCCCCCAGGGTGGCAGCAGGAAGAGGGAAGAAAGGATCGTCTCCAGCTGGCCCGGGAGACAAACCTCCTTGTGCCCATCAGCCCTCCAAGAACCCCCATCCATCCTCCCTCCCTCCCCAAAGGTCTGTCCACGGGGACTTAGGATCAGCCAGAAAAGTCAGGCAACTTTTCAGGGACTGGAGCGAGGGGAGGTGAGGTCTCCCAGCCTGGCCCAGGTCCAGCCCCTGAGAGCAGCGTGGTGCCCAGCCCCACCCCTTGCTGTGCCCTGTCCGTAACTTCAGACTTTGACCCTGAGCTCCAGTCCCAGCTGAGGACAGGACGCCCCAGCCTCAGGAGCCTCCCTTTAGGAGATAGGACCCTGCACCCGTAGCAGCTGCCTCTTTTCTCCAGAAATTTGGCACGCCAGGTGAGTGGGGGCAGGGGTGGTGGCGCAGCAGATCTGAGTGTCCTCCCAGTGTCGACAGAGAAGGTCCACGTTAGAGCCTGACGCAAGTGACAACCTTGCAGGGACCACAGGTAAGTGCCTTCACTTCTCCAAGCCTCAGTTTCCTCATCTGGAAGATAAGGGTCATAACTCACCTCTTCCAGGGTTAATCTGAGTATGAAAAGAGGCGAGGACTATAGGGGCTTAGCACAGGACTGGCACATAGCAAGTACTCAATAAATGGTCATTGTTACTGTTTGGGGGGCTGGGAGCTGGTAGCCTTGTTTTCCAGCGTTTACAGAATCTGTCCCATTTTAAAGATAGACTCTGAAGCTTCACAGGGGTTAGCCACACGGAGCTGATTACATTCATTCAAATACCTCACCCGTGACTTGTTCATTTTTTTTAAAAAAGCAAGTCTTTCCTATTCTTTGCACATGTAGCCATCAAAGGCATGAGCTGCTTCAAGGTTCGCTCTAGGGACAAGGGAAGTTATAAGCAAACAAATACAAGACTGAAAAGTAAGCGGAAGGTGTGAGCTGCCAATTTCTTGCCGGCCGCCAATTTCTTGCCGGCCGCCTAAAGAGCTCTATGGCGCAGCACGGAAAAGCTCAGATAGAACTGGGTCCAGATCCGAACGCTGTCCCACACTGGCTGTGTGACTTCGGGGGAGCGACTTCCTCTCCCTGAACCTCAGTCCTGCGTCCCTAGAACTTCTTAGAGCAGTTGAGAGGATAAAGTAAGAGGATGTCTGTACTGCATCTATATGTGTCGGGCAAGTGGCAGGCGGCCAAAATTCCCTTCCTACTCCACAAATACATAGACGTTACAATTACACACACACAGGCACACGTAATAACCCCAGCTGTTTGCATCTTCCTGAATGCACACTCCAAGCACACTTGTTTGAAGTAATGGCATAAAGCAGAAGACTGCAACACTAATAAAAACGTCAGCAACAGCAAGAAAATGGTTGAACGATAACAGAGCTGTGTGCAGACGAGTCCAGGAGTTCATTACCCACATGCATCAATGATTTTACCCGAGGCTGGGTCTGTCAGATCCTACAGTCTGACTGCCAATTCTGATAAGAACCTTATGCATTTATATTCCACTTAAATGCATGCACACACACATGGTTGCTACAATCAGTATCAAATCTGATTCATTTATTTAACTAAGATAATTGACTTAGGACACACATTTTCCCTTTTCAGTTCTATGCCTACCACCAACACAATAAAATTCCTGCACTCATTGTATTTTGTGTTTTTTTTCAACGCAGGACTCGGAAGCCTTGACTGTTTTTCTTCACCTGCTTGATTTGATGGTTTTTCAAATTGTGGGATTAGCACGGGGTGTAAGCACACAGCCTTGAGAGTCAGCCGGCCTGGGCTCTGCTTCTCACCAGCTGGTGCCTAAGCCTCAGTTGCCTCATCTGTAAAATGGGCATAAGGACAACCCTGAGGGTTGTTAGAAGATTAAAGTAGATAATGCATGTCAATTTCTTTTTATTTATTTATTCTTGGCTGCGTTGGGTCTTCATTGCTGCGTGCGGGCTTTCTCTAGTTGCGGCGAGCGGGGGTTACTCTTTGTTGTGGTGCACGGGCTTCCCATTGTGGTGGCTTCTCTTGTTGCGGAGCACGGGCTGGCTCTAGGCGCGAGGGCTTCAGTATTTGTGGCACACGGGCTCAGTACTTGTGGCTCACGGGCTTAGTTGCTCCGCGGCATGTGGGATCTTCCCGAACCAGGGCTCAAACCCATGTCCCCTGCATTGGCAGACAGATTCCTAACCACTGTGCCGCCAGGGAAGTCCCACATGTCAAGTTCTTAGCACAATGAGTAACACATCATTGTGTTACTCACATCATACTAGAAGTCGAAAAGCTAGCAGCTGCTATTGTAATCTCCCCATTGCCAGGTCTTTTCTTTCACAGAGACTTTTAAACCCCAAGACTCTATAGATTTTTTGATCACAAACATGTGACTTTGACTGAGTGGCTCCCCTTCTGTGAACCTCAGTTTCCCCTTCTGCACGATGCCATCTTGCTTATCTTTAGAATTTTAGAGAAACTGAGCCCTATGCTGTTACCTGTCCCTCTTTGTCTTGGCCAGTTGGTTCTAGAAGTTGCTCTGGGTCCCCCCGTCATGATCTTCTCTTGGGCATGTGCCACCATTTCTAACCAGAGGCTTTGCCACAGCCTTGTTATTGGAGACGTGCCATGTGATGGCTTCGGTCTGAAGTCTCTTTCTCCCTGCTCAGAAACCTCTTGCTCAGTCAAGTGAAGTGACTTACCCAGGGTCACACAGCTGGTGTGTGCCAGAGCCAGGCTGTCTAACCCCCAGCCTGGGCTGTTACTGTCACCTCTCCAAGCCACACCGCCTCCTGGGTTCATTATGGGGAATTTGGAAAATACAGGAAAACCCTCTATTCCTGCCTTCTTACTGTCAATGTCAAAAGTGGTCAAGGGTTTCCCTGGTGGCACACTGGTTGAGAGTCCGCCTGCCGATGCAGGAGACACGGGTTCGTGCCCCGGTCCGGGAAGATCCCACATGCCGCGGAGTGGCTGGGCCCGTGAGCCATGGCCGCTGAGCCTGCGCTTCCGGAGCCTGTGCTCCGCAACAGGAGAGGCCACAACAGTGAGAGGCCCGCGTACCACAAAAAAAAGAAAAGAAGTGGTCAAATTTCCAGAGGATATGCAGAGACAGAAAGCCCAGAGAAGGGAAGTAACTTGGCCAAGGTCACACAGCAAGCCGGCAGTGAAGGCAGGTCTGACTCTCCCTCCTTCCTCTCTCCTCCTCCACAGCCAGTGTTTTTCTCATTGTTATTTTCAAGGTGCTAGGGGACAGAAGGAGGCCACCACAGACTGAGGCCAGGCCCTGTACCAGGAACTTTGACCAGGCTAGTCATTTAACCTTCAGGCTGACCCCATGAGATGGGGTTAACCCTATTTCACAGCTGAGGAGATTGCATCTCCTGAGGCAAAGGATGGGGGAGGAGGCGAGGGGTCTCTGAGAGGGTCCCCCTGTAACTAAGCCCAGGCTCGAGTCTGGAAGCAGAATCACCCAGAGGAACGAGGCTTTTCCGCTTTTTGGTTTTATCTCCAACTTGGCTGCTGAAACCCCAACAGAGTCCAGTTCTTGTGGGCTGGAGCCATTTTCCCCTTTACAAAACTAGGACATATTGAGAATGTCCTGCCGTTCAGGGCCATGGGCCGCAGTTGCCAGGAGGCGAGGTCTGTGGGAGGAGAGCTGTGAGCAGAGAGGAGGGAAAGTTGAATTTGGCCCTTCCGGGCACAAAAAGTCCCCTTGTTCTGCCTTAGCAGGAGCCTGCACAATATTTCCCTGCTGTGCAGTCCCAAGCAGCTTCAAGGTCAAAAGCTGGTAGGTCTTCTAAACTTCTGAGGACCCAGCCAGCCAAGCACCCCAAGGCAGGCCTGGAGGGGATGTGCCGAAGATCTGAGCTCTGAGGCCAGACATTGCATCTGACTGGCTCACAGCTGCATCCACTAGCGGCCAGCTTAGCACACACTAGGTGTGCAGTGTGTATCAAGTTTACCTGAATTAAAGTAAATCCTGGCAGCACCATTTACTGGCTGTGTGACTTCAGGTTAGTTACTCCACCTCTCTGAGCCTTCGTTTCCTCATCTGTAGAATGGGGCCAATAACACCAGCCCCTACTTTCCAAGAATGTGAGAGACTTAGACGAAATGATGCTTGGGAAGCGCTTAGTGCAGGGGCTGACACACAGTAGGTGCTCCGCAATGTCAGGAAGTCACTTCTTCTGCACTAGACACTGTGTTAAGCTTTTTACGTTTGCCATCTTGTGGAAAACTCCCATCTACTCTCCGGGGCATGAGTTATTTTTCTCATTTTCCAGAAGAAGAATCTGAGGCTTGAGAAGCATCTTGGCCAAAGTCATGGCCAGCAGGGAGCAGAGCTGAGATCTGAGATTTGAAGCCCATTGTCCTAACCATTAGACTAACCAGACTACAGCTGGCCAGGCACGCTGCTGGGCCCTTTTTTTTTTCCCCAGCCTGGGGACAGGGTATTCGAGGAGAGTCCCCAGAGAAAGCTGCATCACTTACTGGCTGTGTGACCTTAGGCAAGTTGCTTTGCCTCTCTGTGCCTCAATTTTCCCATGTGTAAGGGCCACTGAGGGAATCAAGTATAAAAAGGGCTGGGCGGTGTCTGGCATCTTCTAAGCCGTCAGTGGATGGTAGCGATGGTGGTGGTGGCATGCCTCAACCCTGACTTCCCCCCGCAGGCTGGCACGATGCGCGTGGTAGTGATCGGAGCGGGCGTCATCGGGCTGTCCACCGCCCTCTGCATCCATGAGCGCTACCACTCGGTCCTGCAGTCGCTGGACGTGAAGGTCTATGCAGAACGCTTCACCCCGCTCACCAACACTGATGTGGCTGCTGGCCTCTGGCAGCCCTACCTCTCCGAGCCCAGCAACCCACAGGAGGCGTGAGTGAGGGTCCCAGAGGGTGGCCTGGGGCCAGAGGGGCTGAGTCTGCAGAGAGGATGTTCCCTCTCAGGGTCTCCGTCACCAATTACAACCTTTTGTGGAGGCTCTGGCCTGACATGCTATAAAGACAATACGCATAAATATTGTCCCTGCTGTGGGCCAGCAGATGCTATACTTGATCGTGACCGAAAGGCTGAGAAGCCATGTGTGCCAGACAGATGGAGACTTTGTCTCCATCCCTCACCTAAACTGGGTGGCTGGGATGCTCAATGCATCTGTCCATCAGGAATGCCTCTAAGTGGGTGGATGGATGTTCAAGTTTAGCAAAGTGGCAGAGGTCATTGTCAGTTTAGAAACCACCAGCTGCTTCAACAAAGGAACCCTCAAATGAGTAACGGCTCAAACAGAAGTTTCATTCTCATGCCCATAAATTCCAAAACCAGTATTCCTGATCAGTAGGTGGCAATTCAGGGGCCCGGGCTCCTTCCATCTCATGGCTCTGCCATCCTCCTTGTGGCTTCCGATGTTGCCACAGGCCAGTGCCTGTAGAAGGAGCACAGCATGAGGACCACCTGGGAGGAGACGTTAGGGTCAGTTGGCAAGAACGCAGCCACATGGTCACACCTATCTGCAAGGGAGTCTAGGAAATGTTGCTGAGCTGTATGCCCAGGGAGGGGAGAGAAAGTATTCAGAAGAGTAAGTGATGCCTGCCACTGGCATTTACAGTGGGGGGTGCCCAGGGTGAGCCTGAACCACGGGGTTCACAGTCCCCAAAGCAGTCAAAGCTTTCATTTAAACTCGCAGCTACGTGATCCCAAGCCAGAGGTAGGCTCCAAATAGTTACGATGGAGCATCCTTTTTTTTTTATTTGAAGTATAGTTGATTTACAATGTTAATTTCTGCTGTACAGCGAAGTGATTCAGTTATACATATATATACATTCTTTTTTTATATTCTTTTCCATTATGGTTTACCATAGGATATTGAATATACTTCTCTGTGCTATACAGTAGGACCTTGCTGTTTATCCATTCTGTATACAATAGCTTACATCTGCTATCCCCCAACCTTCCACTCCATCCCTCCCCCAACCAACCCCCTCCCCCTTGGCAACAACAAGACTGTTCTCTATGTTGATGGAGCATTCTTTGTTACTCCTCTCCTCTATCCTATTAATGGGAAAATATTAGAAAGTTTGGGGAGGGGGAAGACCCGTAGCATTTGGGGCACTGCAGAGTGAACGTGGTGGATTTCTAGATCTGGACACATCCCACTAACCTGATCACAGCCCCATGCAAGCCAACCCTTGGAGCTTTCATTAGGTGACTGAGATCTGGGGGATCCTTCTAGGCGCTGGAACCAGCAGACCTTCAACTATCTCCTGAGCCACATCGGTTCTCCCAACGCTGCAGACATGGGCCTGGCCCCAGTCTCAGGCTATAACCTCTTCCGTGAAGCCGTTCCGGTGAGTGAGGAGTCCCTGACCATAAACCATAGGGCAGAGCCTTGATCAGAGACCAGGGGGTGGAGGGTGGGGGTACTTTGAGCCTCTTAGGCAAAGTCTCCTGTGTTCAAAACAGGTTTACTTTAATTTCTATTTTTGCTTTCAAAATCATTTTCATTTTCAACTTTGTTATTAAATTGGCAGAGACCAAAGAATCTTCTGATGAACCAGGGAAACTAGCCCTTCTTGAGTGGTATGGGTGAAATACACACACATCCTGGAGTGGGAGGCACTTGACGCTGAAGCCAAAAGGTTTCCTGCTCCCCTGGAGGTTCCAGGACTTTCCATCAAGATGGACTAAAAGACTCACCCTGGCACAGACTTCTAAAGTACTTACTATGTGCCAGGCCCTGTCCTAACCACTTTATAACTAATGACTCATTAAATTTTCATCATAACCAGGAAGTTAAGTGCTATCATGGTCCTCATTTTGCAGATGAGAAACTAGAGGCTCCAAGAATTGGGGTAACTGACTTGAGCTCACAAAGCTTTAAGTGGCAAAGCTCGAACTTGAACCCAGCTCGAATGAAAGGCAAAGCCATGGGGGATGTTCTCAGGTTGTTTGGAGAGGGTGGTCCGGCTGAGTGCCCAGAATCCCACGCCAGTTCTCCCAGGCTTATTCAATGTCTAGCACTGTGCTAAGGGCGTTACTTTCATTATCTGTTACCTTCCAAGAGTGATTATTAACTCCATCATACAGATAAGAAAACTGAGTCTCAGAGAATTCAAAGTGGTCAGTGGTGAGGCCAAAATCTCCCCCCAGGTTGTCTGACCCTCCACTCTGCTACCTCCCACTCTCATCCTTTGGTGACCTTCACTGTCGCCCCTTTTTTTCTCCCCTATTTATGACCCTTACTCTATCACTCATCCTTAGCCTTATTCTTACCCTTCATATAGCAACATGGTTAAGAACATGGACTCTGAAGCCAAACTGTGTGGGTTTGAATCTCAGCTCCACCATTTATTAGCTGTGTGACCTTAGACAAGTTACTTAACCTCTCTGAGCCTCAATGGGCCCATCTGCAAAATGGAACTAAAAATAGTATCTACCTCAATGGGTTGTTGTAAAGATTGGATTGGTATGAGTAAAATGCTTGGAACAGCGTCTTACACACAGAAAACATTATATAAGTTTTTGTTATTATCATTCTTATTGATGTTCATCCACCCCTGTGCCGCCTTCTCTTCTTCTAAAGGACCCTTACTGGAAGGATGTAGTTCTGGGATTTCGGAAGCTGACTCCGAGAGAGCTGGACATGTTTCCCGATTACAGGTAAGGTTACTGCCATGGGTGAAGGAGCGGAGGCCCCACAGTTCAGATAGACTTGTCCAAAAGAAGGAGGCTTCAAATTTCCTGTTCCATCCCTGGTCTAGAGCCCCATACTCTGGTCTCCCAGTGCTCCGTCCAGCTCTTTCAGAGAGCCCACCCACCCAAACTGCACCTTAGACTAGGGAGGTAGGGGATACGGAATCATAGATCTCAAGCCCCGAAGTTCCATAACACTATCCTATTTTGTAGATGAGCAAACTGAGCTTCAGAGAGGCCAAGTCACTTCCCCAGGTCACACAGCTAAGTGACCAGAATGGGATTGCAACCCAGTCCAAACCCCTCTATTCTTTTCACTATAGCCTGATGCCTCTCTGGTCCTCTCTTCACCTCACCCCATGTCTAAACCCTCTCTACAGATGCACAGTAATCTCCACTTGCACACCCCAATGTCAGGAATGGCTTCGTCTGATAGAAAATATTCCCTTGCTTCGAGCTGAAAACCACTTCCTCCTTGAATGTCACCCAGTGGTCCTTGCTCCACCCTTTGGGGGCCCAAAGAATGTGACAGCTCCCACTTCCATATGATAGCCTTCAAATAGAGCTGTGATTCTGATCCTTTATTCCCACCTTTTGCCTCCTGTGACTCTAGCTATGGCTGGTTCAACACAAGCCTGATTCTGGAGGGAAGGAAGTATCTGCAGTGGCTGACCGAAAGGTGAGATTTTCAGCTTCACTTTGAGGAAAGCACCTCCCAGGGACCAGGGCTGTAGTGGATGATTGTTCGTGGGATTTGTCTTTATATTGACCAACCCCAAATGTTGATGAAAACCTTTAGGTTTGGTGGGAGCTATCCTTGTTCCTGACCGCCTCTGTGCACTAAGACAGTGGCTTCCACACCTTGTTGGAACCACCTGGGAAGCTTTTTACATGTGATACAGTATTTATTATCAGCCTTACTAAAATCTGTGATGGCTGTGTAATAGCTTTAAATAGATTCTCTTAAGTTTTCCAGATATATTTACATCATCTACAAACATAAGTTGGGTTTTTTTTTTTAATTTTTAAAATTTTAATTAATTAATTTATTTATTGGCTGCATTGGGTCTTCATTGCTGCGCGCAGGCTTTCTCTAGCTGCGGTGAGCAGGGACTACTCTTCATTGCGTTGCACAGGCTTCTCATTGTGGCGGCTTCTCTTGTTGCAGAGCACGGGCTCTAGGCACGTGGGCTTCAGTACCTGCGGCACGCAGGCTCAGTAGTTGTGGCTCACGGGCTCTAGAGTGCAGGCTCAGTAGTTGTGGCACACGGGCTTAGTTGTTCTGCAGCATGTGGGATCTTCCCGGACCAGGGCTCGAACCCGTGTCCCCTGCATTGGCAGGAGGATACTTAACCACTGCGCCACCAGGGGAGTCCAGTTTTTATTTTTATACCTCATTTTTTTTCTTGTCCAATTGCTGTACCTCTAGAATAACACTAACTAATACAGATGATAGAGGATGTCCCTGTCTTGTTCCTTATGTTGATAGGAATCTTGTAGTGTTCTAAATTAGCAAACATTAGCTTGAAAGATACAATTTGTACTCATATTCACATATATGCATATTAAGGAAGATTCCATATATTTCCTATATATTATTATTTTATTAAGATTTAAAAAAAAACTGGAATGGATGGTGGCTTTTATCAAATGACTTGGGGAGGTTTTTAAAAATATAGATTTCAGGACCTCCCTTTATATCTACTGAATCAGATTCTCTGGAGTGGGGCTCAGAAATTTGTATTGTAAGAAGTTCCCTGAGTGATTGTAACTATCAGCCAGGTTTGGAAACCACTGTATTAAAACATGGTTATGTCTCTTAACCTTGGGACACTTATGACTCTTATCCAGCCCCTTCCAGGAAAGAATGCTCCCAGTTTTTCCATCTTGAGGAAACCATGTGGATAAAATAATCCTGATGTTATGCTTTAGCTCGCATGTGGTTTACTTCCGATTCTTTTAATGTTTCTACTATATTTCTAATAGTGACATACGTTTTTTCTCTGTGAAATTTAGGGAGGGGGTGGGTGTCCCCAGCCCACCTCCTTCCTCATGCTCTGCTTCAGATAAAGAAGAAATTGGGCTTTGTCCCAACCCTGCCCCTCCTCCACCCTGCATCTCACTCCCTTTGATAATACAAAGCAGGGTGGTGGTAGTAAGAGGCCTGGGTTTGAGTCCTAATCCCATCATAGACTCACTGTATGACTTTCAGCAAGGCCCTTCTCCCATCTCCATCTGCCCAACGGTGGGGCTTGGACCATCTCAGGTTTCCCAAGGGACATTTCGTGGACCACTAGTCCATCAAGGTGCTCATGAACTGGACTACACAGCCATCTTCTCAAGGAGCATCCTGTGGGACTAACACCCACAAAAGGTTCTTTGGGAAATGTCCCCCACGCCATCCTCTTGCAGGGATGGGACAGAGAACTGAATACTGGATTTTTTTTTATGTGTTTGATCATCCCAGGTTAACTGAGAGAGGAGTGAAATTCCTCCTAAGGAAGGTGGAGTCTTTTGAGGAGGTGAGCTGCCGGGCTGGAAGGGGCTGGATGTGGGAGAGAGGAGAAGAGGGGAGGCCTTTGCTTCCTGCTGCAGGGTTGGGGGGCCCCTTCTCAGGCTCCTAGCATCCCTTTGAGGTCTGTCCCAGATTCTAGGTCTATTTTTAATCCCAGAAGGACTCAGGCATTCTGCCTTGATGTTGGTGTCAGAAGCAAAGGGGCAGTGGGATCGTGGTGGCCATTGGGGGCTATATCTATATCTGAGCCTCAGTGAGTTTTAGGGCCAGAGAGCTGGCTGCCTCTTCTCAATATCAGCTGTACAACACCCCCAAGTTCCAGATGCTTGGTGGCTTCTTACCAACATCTGAGATGATGTTCCTACAAAGTCAAGGCCCTCCACTGACTTACCTCCAGACTGACACCACTATCAATAATAATGACAGTAGCGGCTACCATCAGCAGGTACTGGCTAGGTACCAGGAGCTTTGCTGTATGACCTCACTCAATCTCAGTACCCAGAATAGCGTTTGGCACATGGAAGACTCTTGTACTTGCAGCCACTAACGTGTACGAGCATCTGCTCTAGGTCAAGCCCTGAGGGGCACTTGGAATACATACTTGACTTAGACACAGTTCTCAATCCCAAGGGGCTCACAGCCCAGTGTGGCAAACACTGGTTCATGAAAAATAGCAGTGCGACCCAGGACTGACCTGTGAGGCGAGTCACTGGGGCTGAGCTGGGAGTTTGGGTGCCCATGTGCTACATCCTTGAGCTGTGGAGCTCCCCATACAATGCACGGAGCTGGGGCTTCCAATGTGCCTTCCTCAGATGTCTTGGCAGAGCAGAAGACAAGAGAATGAAATAAAAAGGAGTCAGAAGGAGGGAGAAGACTATCTCTGTGTCCTTTCTGACTTCTTCTAGAAGGTTCCAAGAAGGTTTCCCCCTTCCGTAGTATTCTTTTCCAAACACTTTTCTAGGCAGAGTCATACTGGAGCCTCACAGCACACTATGAACAGATGTTACCGGCCCCATTTTATAGCTAAGGAATCTGATCTGAAACTTGAGGTGATGGGACATTTCTGAGGTCACACAGTAGGTAAATGGCAGAGCGGAATTTGGAGGCAGGTCCATGGGTTCCTCACTGAGTCCCCTCCTGGCTGTTCCACAGGGAGCAGAAAGTTGCAGGCTGGGAGGATGCAAGGGATACTACGGTCCTCATCCCCTTCCATCCCACCTGCCCTGTTGGTTGCTACCAGGTGGCAAGAGGAGACGCTGATGTGATTATCAACTGCACTGGGGTGTGGGCTGGGGCTTTGCAACCAGATCCCCTGCTGCAGCCAGGCCGGGGGCAGACCATTAAGGTGAGTCTGAAGGTGAGGGATGAGCTTCCAAAGATAGAGGCTGAATCGGGGGACATCTGTCAGAGGAACCCCCCAGTGTTCAGGGAATTTGCATGTTAAAGAAACAAGAAGAACCAACACGACCCTCCCAAACATACTCTTTCTTGGGCGGGGTTCTTCTTAATAGTAAAGCGTGTGTGTGTGTGTGTGTGTGTGTGTGTGTGTGTGTGTGTGTGTGTCTATATGTGGAAGCTGCCTATGCCCGCCATAATAAAAAGAGCAAACATTTATGGAATGCCTACTAAGTGCCAGACACAGACCCAAGTACTTCATTGTGTTAATTAATTTGATCCTCGCTGCAACCCTTTGAGATGGGTTCTATCACATCACCATCACCATCTTACAGATGGGGAAACCGAGGCACGGAGTTAAGTAACATGCATAAGTTCACATCACAGTAAGTGATGGAACTGGGATTAGAACAGGTAACCTGGTTTAAGAGCCCAGGTGTGTAAGCATTGTTCCACACCACCTCTCACTGTGTGTGTGTGCATGTGTCTGAGGCATGCCTATTTGTGGGTATGTGTGCGTGTGTGTGCCCCTGTGAGTACTGGAGTGCATTCACAGGTATGTGTGTTCCCGAGGTGGGCTAATGTATACGTGCATTTACACGTGTTGGGCTTTTCTGTGGATGAGAATGTGTGATGCTCCGGGGACTGGGGTGGCTCTCAATCAGGGCAGCTCTTCCCACAAAAGCAAGCAGTCTGGTGCAGACTTGGGACAGAGGGGTCACTGAGGGCTAAGGAATGACTTTGCCACTGTTGTCAGAACATCTGGTCATAGAGGGGAGCAGGCGATGGGAGCCCACTGATTTAACTCTTCTGATGAGACTTCTCTGTCTTCAATCAACAGGTGGATGCCCCATGGATGAAGCACTTCATTATCACCCATGACCCAGAGAGAGGCATCTATAAGTCCCCGTACATCATCCCAGGGTAAAAATCTGATATTGTAGGGCAGAAGAGGGAGCACCTTCCTGCTCTTTTTATGCCCCCGCTGCCTGCTCCAGGGCTCTTTCTTAAGTCTTTTCAGATTTTTTCCTCCAATGCTTTTAAGTGAGGTTGAGCCATTAAACCTCTGGGAAGGCAGGACTCAGCCTCAACTGCCACATCGCGTGGCTTATGGGATCCCCGACCAGGGATCGAACCCAGCCCCTCGGTAGTAAAAGTGCAGAGTCCTAACCACTGGACCACCAGGGAATTCCCCTGGGCTCCTGGCTGCTATCTTGAACATAATCTGGGATGACAGTAGTGGTGATGCTGGAGACAAAGGTAGTGGATGTGATGGCAGTGACACCAGCAGTGTTGTGAATGGCAATAATGGTGGTGGTGATGGGGTTGATGATGATAATAATGTGGATAGAGGAATGGTGGTAGTGGAGATAGTATTGTTACAGCAGTGGAGATCAGTGTTGATGGTGGTGGTGAGTGGGAGTTCGGGGTGGCAGTTGGTGCTGATGAAGATGACACTTATCAATGATGACTGTTAATAATATGGCAGAGATGACAGTCTCAAAGGCCATGTTAATGTTGTGACTGTGCTGACTGCCTCAATGGCGATGTTAGTGGTGTGGCGGAGATGATGGTATCAATGGCAATGCTAATGGTGGTGGTGGAAATGGTGAATGGGATTGATCATGATATATTAATGGTAGCAAAGAAGGCAGTAGTGAAGATGATGTTGTTGATGGAGATGACAATGTTTTTCCCAGATTTATTGAGATATAATTGACATATAACATTGTGTACATTTAAAATGTACAACATGATGATTTGATATATGTATATATTGTGAAATGATTATCACAATAAGGTTAGTTAATGCATCCATCAACTCACATAACTATAGTTTTTTTGTGGGTGTGGTGAGAACATTAAAGATCTACTCTCTTAGCAACTTTCAAGTATATAATACAGTATTGTTAACTATCATTACTATGCTGTACATTAGAAGGGATAACAATGATGACAGTGATGTTAATGGTGATGGTGGAGATGGTGGTGTTTGATGGTAATGACAATGGCAATTGCAGTGATTTTTCTTTGAATTTTATTTTTTTTATACAGCAGGTTCTTCTTAGTTATCTATTTTATACATATTAGTGTATATATGTCAATCCCAATCTCCCAGTTCATCCCCCCACCACCACCCCCGCTTTCCCCCCTTGGTGTCCGTACGTTTGTTCTCTATATCTGTGTCTCTATTTCTGCCTTGCAAACCGGTTCATCTGTAGCATTTTTCTAGATTTCACATGTATGCGTTAATATATGATATTTGTTTTTCTCTTTCTGACTTACTTCGCTCTGTATGACAGTCTCTAGGTCCATCCACGTCTCTACAAATGACCCAACTTTATTCCTTTTTATGGCTGAGTAATATTCCATTGTATATATGTGACACATCTTCTTTATCCATTCGTCTGTCGATGGGCATTTTGGTTGCTTCCATGACCTGGCTATTGTAAATAGTGCCGCAGTGAACATTGGGGTGCATGTGTCTTTCTGAATTATGGTTTTCTCTGGGTATATGCCCAGTAGTGGGATTGCTGGGTCATATGGTAATTCTATGTTTAGTTTTTTAAGGAACCTCCATACTGTTCTCCATAGTGGCTGTATCAATTTACATTCCCACCAACAGTCAAGAGGGTTCCCTTTTCTCCACACCCTCTCCAGCATTTGTTGTTTGTAACTTTTCTGATGATGCCCATTCTAACCAGTGTGAGCTGATACCTCATTGTAGTTTGGATTTGCATTTCTCTAATAATTAGTGATGTTGAGCAGATTTTCATGTGCCTCTTGGCTATCTGTATGTCTTCTTTGGAGAAATGTCTATTTAGGTCTTCTGCCCATTTTCTGATTGGGTTGTTTGTTTTTTTAATATTGAGCTGCATGAGCTGTTTATATATTTTGGAGATTAATCCTTTGTCCGTTGATTTGTTTGCAAATATTTTCTCCTGTTCTGAGGGTTGTCTTTTCGTCTTGTTTATAGTTTCCTTTGCGGTTTATAGTTTGCTTTTGCTTAAAAGCAAAAGCTTTTAAGTTTCATGAGGTCCCATTTGTTTATTTTTGTTTTTATTTCCATTATTCTAGGAGGTGGGTCAAAAAAGATCTTGCTGTGATTTATGTCAAAGAGTGCTCTTCCTATGTTTTCCTCTAAGAGTTTTACAGTGTCCAGTCTTACATTTAGGTGTTTAATCCATTTTGAGTTTATTTGTGTGTATGGTGTTAGGGGGTGTTCTAATTTCATTCTTTTACATGTAGCTGTCCAGTTTTCCCAGCACCACTTACTGAAGAGACTGTCTTTTCTCCATTGTATATCCTTGCCTCCTTTGTCAGAGATTAGTTGACCATAGGTGCATGGCTTTATGTCTGCTTTCTATCCTGCTCCATTGATCTATACTTCTGTTTTTGTGCCAGTACCATACTGTCTTGATGACTGTAGCTTTGTAGTATAGTCTGAAGTCAGGGAGTCTGATTCCTCCAGCTCCGTTATTTTCCCTCAAGATTGCTTTGGCTATTCGGGGTCTTTTGTGTCTCCATACAAATTTTAAGATTTTTTGTTCTAGTTCTGTAAAAAATGCCATTGTTAATTTGATAGGGATTGCATTGAATCTGTAGATTGCTTTGGGTAGTATAGTCATTTTCACAATACTGATTCTTGCAATCCAAGAACATGGTATATCTCTCCATCTGTTTGTGTCATCTTTGATTTCTTTCATCAGTGTCTTATAGTTTTCTGAATACAGGTCTTTTACCTCCTTACATAGGTTTATTCCTAGGTATTTTATTCTTTTTGACGGTATTATGAGCAGAGATTATAATGTTTTTTAAGTTTATTTAATATTTTAATTTTTTGGAGTATAGTTGATTTACAATATTGTGTTAGTTTCAGGTATACAGCAAAGTGATTCATTTATACATATACATGTTCATTCTTTTTTAGATCCTTTTCTTATATAGGTTATTGCAGACTATTGAGTAGTCTGCAATAACCTATTGCTACACAATAGGTTACACATCCCTGTGCTACACAGTAGTCCTTGTTAGTTATCTATCTTATATATAGTAGCGTGTGTGTGTTCATCCCAAGCTCCTGACTTATCACTCCCCGCTATGTTTCCCCTTTGGTAACCATAAGTTTGTTTTTGACACCTGTGGGATGATAATGTTGAAGTTGATTTAGGCAAACATGGTGGTAAGGGTGAGCATGGCAATGACCCTCCCCCCGTTATCTCAAAGGCTTTGTTTTCCTTCATCCTTGACCCTGCCCACTTTTACCAAGGATCCAGGCAGTGACTCTTGGAGGCATCTTCCAGCTGGGGAACTGGAGTGAGACAAACAATATCCAGGACCACAACACCATTTGGGAAGGCTGCTGCAGACTGGAGCCCACACTGAAGGTAAGGTGGGGAGAGATATCAGTGCTGCTGCAGACTGGAGCCCACACTGAAGGTAAGGTGGGGAGAGATATCAGTGCCCTAGACCAGGATCCTAGCAGCTTGATGACCAAAAGGACACTTGAAGATGGGAAGATATCATGACTGGGATAACTGGGCAAAATAATTCCAACACGGGACTCTGGATTATACCAGAATTGGACAATGTACAGGGAAGTCCTGCTGTGGGTCATGGCTAAGAGTTGCTCTCTCTTGAGGTGACATCCCTTAAACACCTTAGTCTGTCTTCACAAGGAGCAGATGTATTTGTTGCAGAAATCTCAGTCTTCACAACTGCCTGCTAGTGGTGATAACAATAGTGATGGTCATGAAGACAGGATGGAAGTAGTGGTTGGTGTTGATGGTGATGAAAACGCTGAGAGTGGTGATAATGATGGTGATGAGGCGATATTATGGTGGTGGCTGGTGGGGACGGTGACCGATAAAGATGGGATAGTTGATAGAACTGGTGGTGAGATGGTGGTAGTATAGTAATGATGTTGGTGGCCGATAAAGGTGGTGATGATCTTAGTGGTAATTAACAGAAGTGACTATGATAGTGCTGGTGGTGGTGACGGTAATGAAGTTCCAAAAGTTAACTCTCTATCACCTAAAAATGGCATCAGAAAAAAGTAAAATCCAGAGATGAATTACCAACAATTTTCTTTCCAGGATGCAAAAATTGTTAGTGAATGCACTGGCTTCCGGCCAGTACGCCCCCAGGTTCGACTAGAAAGAGAACAGCTTCATGTTGGATCTTCAAACACAGAGGTATGCTCTCCCGGCGAGGAAAGCAATGCCATCCCCCAACTCCTAAGAAGTCTCTGGCATTTTCGGGGGAACAGTCATGCTGACCTGAGGTGGGGGCAGTGGTGGCTAATATCCCCTCCTCTATAAATGGGGAAACTGAGGCTCAGTGATGGTAAAGGGCCTGCTCAAGTTTACATAGAGGGCAGTGCCTCGATTTGCTAGAGCCTGTGGTCGAGTAGAAGGAAAAGGGGACTTTATTGAGCATCTGCTTTGTGTCCATGACACGAATGACCTAACTGAATCTCCCCTACAACTCTTTGGGATAGGGACTGTTCACCCCATGCTTCAGATGAGCAAACTGGGGTTCCCAGAAGTGGAAGTCAACTTGCCTACATCAGACCAGTGGTGAGGGGCAAGGCTGGGATGTGGTTTGAATCTGAGTCCAGAGCCATTTCCCAGATGTCCACGTTGTGGCTGCTCCATCATCTCTCTGGGTTCCCCTCTCGTGTCCTGTCTCATGGGGTAGGAATTGGCCTTATTGAAAAGGCAGGGGTTGTCCTGGGCTGAAGGAATGTAGGTCACCCTTCCTCCTTTATTCCGATCCTTTGGAGGTGGGGTGTATAGAAGAGTTTTGTGTATGTGTCACGAGAGGGTTGTGTGTCTGTAGAGAGGTCGTGTGTGTGTGTGTGCATGTGCGTGTATGTGTGTGTGTGTGTGTATGGCAGTGGGGTTGGGGGGAGAGTCACAGATAGAGTTGAACTCCCTGCTGATGGTTTTAGCTTTGAAAAACCCCCCTAGCGTCTTGCCTCTCTCCAGGGTCCATCCATACAGCGCCCCTTCTTTTCTTTGGTGGGTAGAAGAGTCTACCTATTAACATCCCGTCTGGAGCAGGATGGGAACAAGGAAAGTGATGTAGGGAACTTCAAATGATTTGACGTGGTGGGGGAATCCCAGACCTCAAGTTCCAGGTGATTCTACGTTTTCTGTGTTGAGTGCTTAAAGCAGGTCTGCCTCCTAAACAGAAGAGGAGTCTAGGGTGTTGACCTCCAACTCCCCAAACACTCCCCTTGACTACCCTTCCAGGGGTTCCCACATCCCACCAGGGATGGTACCAAGAGGAGCTCTGGTACCACCAGGCTTACCTAGGATACTTCAGGAAGCTCCTGAATCTTCTAGGGACCTTCTCTCTTGCCTCTCCCAGGTCATCCACAACTATGGCCACGGAGGCTATGGGCTCACCATCCACTGGGGCTGTGCCCTGGAGGTGGCCAAGATCTTTGGGAAAATCCTGGAAGAAAGGAATTTGCTCAGGATGCCACCATCCCACCTCTGAAGATGCCAGTGACCTCCGCCTCCCCCACAAAAACTCCCTGCTCCCCTCAGCCAACTAATCATCGCACCCATCGTTAACCCCCCACTCCACCTGACTCCTTTTTGCAAGAAGCACAAGGTGAGAGGAAACCACGGGGTCAATTCCTGAAGGAGAGTCCTGTTATCCCATGAGTCCTCAGAGGAAGGAAAACTCAGAATATCCAAGTGGCGAAGGAGCTCTGAGCGAGGGAGAGTGTGAGGGAGGCCCGAGAGAGGGAGATCTGGGTGATGGAGGCTGTTGCAACCTTGGTTCCCTAAGGCCACAGAATGCACTTGACGTAACTGGTATCAGATTTCACTGCAGGAATTTATACATAGAACTGGGGTATAGAGAAGACAGAAGAGGAGAGCCATTGAACTAGCAACATGGGAGGCCTGTTCCACATCCAGCACTCCTAATGACTTCAGCTGCCCACTAGCGGCCCCACGGGCACTATGTAACCCTTGAGGAGGACCCCTTGGGGGTCGTCCCCAAAGGAACCCCTTTATAGATAACTAAATTCACCAAGCAGATGGAACGTGTCCCTTACCTTCCGGCTAGCACACTCTGGGGTAGCAAACAGGCTTCCAGATGTTTCTGAGAGCTTTGAAGGAGCCCAGACGGCACCTTAGCATCTTCATCCCTAATTACCTGCCTCAGCCTCTGAGGTGAATTTTTCTCTCTCCGGGGCTTTGGTAAAAACCAGAGCCTAGTATTCCTCATGCATCTGGGACCAGTGACACCCTACGTGCTGTGAGGGGGTCTTGATGGGCCCGTGCCATCTATATCCATGTCATCTCACCTGATGGGCTCTTCATGGAGCATATGCCATGAAGATTTTGGCTGGCCCTAAGCTAAGCAGGGTATGAGAGCCAAGATCTTAGAATTCCTGCCCTAATAATAATAACAACAATTATTATTTTTATTACAGTTATAATTTTTTGCATTCTAACGGGCTACTGGTGCTCAACTCTTACAAACATTATGCATTTATTCCTTACAACCTACCCCCCCCCGGAAGTATCTATTATTCCCATTTCGTAGGTGAGAAGACCAAGGCACAGAGAGGCAATACAAGGCCAGCAGCTGGGAAGGGGTAGAATGGAGATTCAGGGCCAGAAATTATGTGGTTCCAGTGCCTCACTTTCAACCACCATGAAACACTGAATCCCAGGTTGGGAGGAAATACATAGTTACGAAGGAATCGGTTGGCCTCCTCCCCAACTACTGCAAACACACTGTAAAGGAACCAGGTCTCTCCTCCTCACAGCCACATTTGGGCCAAGATCAGGGGACTCTCACCAGACTGGAGTCAGGGACACTTCCTGGTGCTTGGAGTGGAACACCATTTTTGACTAAAGTGATTGCCTATCCTAAAATTCCCCAGGGAAAGTGACCCTTACCGCTCGAGGTTCATTGTCAGCAGGAACACTACAGGGCCCAGAACACAGTGAACTCACAAAAATACATGGCCAGGGCTTCCCTGGTGGCGCAGTGGTTGAGAGTCCGCCTGCCGATGCAGGGGATGTGGTTTCGTGGCCCGGTCCAGGAAGATCCCACATGCTGCAGAGCAGCTAGGCCCGTGAGCCATGGCCGCTGAGCCCGCGCATCCGGAGCCTGTGCTCCGCAACAGGAGAGGCCACAACAGTGAGAGGCCCGTCTATCGCAAAAAAAAAAAAAAAACATGGCCAGGAAAGTCTCTATTCAGACCCAAAGTGACCCTCCTTTTTGTAAATAGTAAAGACCTCTTTGCAATGTGGTTTCCTCTTGATTCCATCCCAAAATTCAGAATAGAAGGAACATGGGGAAAGTCTGCAATCCACATGGCGCTGTAGGACATTTGCCTTGATGTCTTCATTCTTCTTCACTTAACATTCCTGCTCCTTCCCCAGTGGTGATCTACAACCATATTTACAATGAATGCTCGGCCGCTTGCTGAGTTTATAAAAGTTTATCTTTTCTCATTGAATTGTTTTGGAACTTTGGTGAAAAATCAATTGACCATAAATGTATGGGTTTATTTTTAGACTTTCCTTTCTAGTCTATTCATCTGTATATCTACCCTTATGCCAGGACCACACTGTCTTTTTTAATTTTTAATACATCTTTATTAGAGTATAATTACTTTACAATGTTGTGTTAGTTTCTGCTGTACAAGGACCACACTGTCTTGGTTACTTGTAGCTTTGTAGTTAAGTTTTAAAATCAGGAAGTGTGAGTCCTCCAACTTTACTCTTCTTTTTCAAGATATTTTTGGGCTACTCTGGGTCCTTTTAGTTCCATATGCATTTTACGATCAGCTTGCTGATTTCTGCCCCAAAAAGCCAGCTGGGAATTCGACAGGGATTGTGTTGAATTTATAAGGTTAATTTTGGGAGTACTGATTGACACCTTAACAATTTTAAGTCTTCTGATCCATGGTCATGGAATGTCTCTCCATGTCTCTCTCTGATTTCTTTCAGTAATGTTTTGTAGTTTGCAAAAGTCTTGCACTCCTTTTGTTAAATTCATTCCTAAGCGTTTTATCCTTTTTGATGCTATTGCGGGTGGAACTGTGTTCTTACTGATGAATCTGGGAAGCGCTCTGTTCTCTGGCATGGTGGGGGTAGGGGTACTTGAAGTGGTTCATCATCAAAATACTCTTGATTAATTTAGAATGATTACACGTGATGTATCCAGATGTTCCAATGTCAAGGAATCAGAATATAGTAAAGTACCAACGGTGACTAAATCTGGCTGTAACCACCGAATCTTTGAAGAGCTGGAAGGTGCTTCAGAATGTTCTAGAGCTTTGGAATTGGCATCCTGTGTGCCTCCCACAATACTCTGCATCCCTCCATTAGCGCCCGTATCAATCTCTGTCCCACCCATCTACGTTCCCCCCACTACGCTGTGAGTGCATGAAGATAAGGACCATGTCTCAATTCTTTTTCGCAACCTCTGTGTTAAGTATCATGCCGATACGTGGTGGATACTCCATGTATACTGACCACATGCCATGCCATGACCCAAAATACAGTTATAATGAACAGACTCCAAAGTCTACCTATGTGCTGCTGTGGGTTCTAGGCATACCATTAATTGTCTGTGCCACCAGTAGTCGTCATGGCCAAAGCTGCCATGTTCGTGCCTCCTGATCCCACCTCTCCCTGACCCAACTGATTGGACCAGGATTGGAACCAACACTGAACTGGGCCAATCAGCTTTCTCTCCTGAGACTTTAGAAGCGGGACACTGAACAGCTGAGTCAGATGTGTTTGCAGAGCCGAGCCCTGGTGAGCCCGAGCTATATGCAGTCAGTCAGGCATATGCAGCAGCCATGAGGGGTCAGGAGCAAGCCAGCCTGCAGAGAGGGACAGAAACCAGGGCCACGGACCCAGAGAGAGGGCTGCCTCAGGCCGTGGTGGCTCTCCAGGTCCCCGTTCCCTTTATTTCAGCGATCTTTCTAACCTTTCAGAGGCTGCAAACTGGTCGCCCGTCGACCCAATCTGGCCTACAGATGAACTTTATTGGGGCCACACATTCAAACATTCAAACAATCCAACATAATAAAATTAAAAAAAAATTGATCTAACATACTAAAATTTGGAGATTTCACATAAGAATCCAGATTCTTGTCTTGAAAATCAGGCGATTCTATGGTACAACAAAATCAACTGGAGCTGAGTAGTAGCCACCCCCTCTGTCCCATACTCTGCCACAACCTTCCCCTCTTCCTGGTGTTCCTTACACTTCCGCTTCCCGCATTTATAGTCCCCAGGAAACTAACTACTGTTCCCGGCCTTATATTAAAGCTGTACCGCTTGATTTGAATTAATCTGAGTACAATTTCTATTCCTTGCAACTAAAACAGCCTTGATGAGAACTCTGTCAAGGTTTCTCTCCACTATCTCCCATCCCACCACTATTGTCTTCCTTCTACCAGAAACTCAATTTTGTGTTCAAGAGGCTGTGGGTATCTCTTGATCCTGTGGGAGATCGTAGGCCGTTCCTTCCCCAGCCCTAGGGGAGGGCTCATGCTGGGATGGGCATGCGACCCAGGTTTGACCAGTGCAAAGCAATGGTAAATCTGCTGCGGGATTTCCCTTTCCAACCCAAAACAACAGACCCTTTAAAAAGAAAACCTTCTGTGACTGCTCCTTCCCCATTCTAACATCTTTGAAAAAAACCTGATGCCTGGCACTTTGACAGCTATTTTGTGACCATGAGGTTTCACACATAGGGTCAACGGGCAACATGCAGAGGACGGTAGAGAGGAAAGGCAAAAAGAAGCTGGGTCCTTGATGACATTGTTGAGCTGCTGAACCTTCCCTGGAACTCTCTGACTCTGGGCTTGTCGTCAAGTGAACACTTAATATTCTAATGGGTTAAACTACTATTGGTAGGTTTTACTGTTGCTTGCAGCTCAAGGTTATCCCAGTCCTTTGATGCTTACTATAGTAACCAAGGGATGATCTTATCCTTCAAGCCTCTCTGTTGCTTAACATTATTTAAAAATAATGCACATCCATATTCATTTCAAAGCCCATCTCTAAGATCCTCTTTTGTCTCACTGCCAGCACATCCCATTTATGTATTCCTGAGCATACTTGAAGGGAAAGAAAGAAACCATATAACCCTGGCTACACTGAACATCTTTTGCCATTTTCTAAAATCCTTCCTAACACTGAGAGAAACAGATGACATTTCCAGTACTGAAAAGGGGAGCTTCTGGACAGTTCAAAATCAGATACAAAGGTCTTCAGCTAAAGGTCTCACGCATCTCAGAGGTTTGGGCAACTTTCGTGGCAGCTCTTGTATCATTCAATAATATCGATTTTATACAAGGGCAGGCAATTTAGAAGGCCAAGAGTTTTCACCTTTCATTTTCTCAACAAGAGAAAACCCACAACTACAAGCCTCTTTACTCCAGCCCCTGGAAAACATCTCTGCGCACCAAGCCCTCCTTCCCCACGGCAGCCCCCGGATCCTCCAGGTTATTTGAGGGTGAAGGAAGTGGACTTGCTCATCCGGCAGTGTCTGGCCAGCTGGAAGGCAAAAAAGACAAGCATAGGCTCTTAGTTGCCCAGAAGAGCTCGGCAGACCAGAAATAATTAAAGCTTTAGCCACTCATGGTCCAGGGAGATGTGGGTGTCAGAGAAAGGAAGCTCTGCGAAGCTGCCCCCTCTGACTGCCTGGGCTTAGAGGGCTGCAGTACATATATTCAGGGACGTGGGATGATTTGCAGTCGATCTAGGACCTGGGCCTGAAGAAGTCACCCACTGCGACCTCCACACCATTAGAAGCAAGTGTTGCTTCCAACAGACTCAAAGTTGGCCGCCAACTGTGCACCTTTTCCCCCTTGCTGGAAAGACTGTCATATTAAAGCAAATGAAAGCACTGAGCTTACCCTACATGGATAAAGTGGGCAACACCGTTAAGCTGAACCATCACTAGGACGTTGTGACAAACGAACAAACTTCAACCCTTGCAACGTCCATCACCAACATGTTTTAATAAAGGTGAACGTACACATCTGGCTTCCTCGGAATGTTCACTTCAAGCAGATATCTCCAAGCAGACGGTCAGTCTTCTCTGGCCTTTGATGGGATCTGGCATCTTCGTCTCTCCTTCCCTAAGTTCCCGCCTTCCTGGCGGGGAAAAGGCTCGTGGAAACCAAATCCTGGAGGTGGATGTTGTCTGCTGAGACACAGCATCAGCCCTTCCTCTGGAGGCCAACCCCCAAATCCAGTTGACCTCCCTTCTCTTTCTTTGAAAATGTACATGTTTCACACATCTGGGCCCGCCCGTTCCTCCCTACCCATGGTATCCATGCCGTGGGGTCCATTGCTGGAACCCCAGGAGCTGCCTCTATGGAAAGACCAAGCCACCCCTTGACAGCAGGGATGGCAGAGAATCCAGGGAGGAGGGATTCCTGGTCCCCTGGCCCGCACGGGAGCAGGTGGCTGGGGGGGGCATCTTTCTGCTTCTCGGTCCGTTTGGCCACCCACCGCGCTCAAACTCCAAAGCACTGAAACCTGACTTAACTGTTTTCTTGCCCCAAGAGTCACCAATCAGCCTGACCAAGGAGGGGGCCAGAAAAGAAGCCCCCTGGCGCGACTTTTGCTGCTTCTGAAGGGGAGGGCCCTGCTTTGGTCGTGGGCTTGGTTCTCACCTCCCTTTTGCCTCCATCCCCAATTCCTGGGGGTAAAAGCTTTCTGAGGCTGTCATCTAGTGCAAGCCCAGCTGTCCTCGTGGCCACATTTGGATCCCCCGGAGCCAGAGACAGCAACTCCAAGAGGGGGCCGGGTGGAGGCACACGGCTCAAGTTCAAATGCATGTCCATCGGCCAGAGTCTCCGCTACTCAGCCCTGGGAAGGCAAAGCGAGGGGCCCCTTCCCTGGGAGCATTTCTCAGACCCGAGAAAAAGCTGCTCAGGCCACACCCAGGTCACCTGCAATTTCAAAGAAGAAAGCCTGGGGCCGGGGATGCAGGAGAAACCTAAGAACAGGTCCAGCGGGTGAGTGGCAGGTCTCACAGGGGTCCCGGCCTGGAGTGTATCTACAAAGATCTTTCGGTTGTTGTTCACCGAGGCTGTGACCGGCTGACTCTGGATGGTGTCCAGCTGGCTACTGGCGTCACCAGGCACTGCTGAGGTGGCAGTTTTCCCATGCAGATCCACAGGTTATTAACAACCCCCCACACACATATACGGAGAACCCCCCAGAGCAGATGCCTCCCCAGCCCCGGGTGGATCTTGATAAATATGAGAAAACAGTCAAGACATAAAACCTCGTTGGTCCAGGTGGCACCCTTGGGTGAGTTCTTGACGTGGGCAGTGACGATAGGTGCCCCAGCCGGGCTCCAGCAGCTCCCCGCTCTCTACAGCCTCAAAAACCAGCTCAGCCCCCCATCAGTCACTACTCCTGAGAGCCCGAGTTCGACCTAGCGACACCTGTGCCGTGCGTCCCTCGGCCGACCATCTCCTGGCCCCACTCCCGATGGCTGGACTCCTGCAGTCCACGGCCTTTGGTCTCAATGGGCAAAAAGCAGGAGGCCAGGGCAGCCAGGAGGCAGCAGCCGCTGTAAACCGCCAGCGTCAGGTACACGGACGATTCCAGCATCACCTGGGGGGAGGGAGATGCACGCCGGTGAGAGCATCCCTTCTGACGCACAGGCACCACCAACCACACAGATAATATCGAGAACGCCAGGCCCTCTGGTAAGCCCTCTTTATCACTGGACTCCCATGGAGTCCTCACGACAGTTTTATCAGGTATGTCCTCCACCCCCATTTTACAGAGGGAAAAACTGAGGCTCAAAGAGGATTAAGCGGCATACCCAAGTTCATACAAAGACTAAGGATGGGGCTGAGATTTGAACCCAGACCCCATCAGGCTCAAGAGTCTATTTAAATCTCTCCCAAAGCAGCATGTCTGCTGACTTCCTAGCTTTACGTCCCAGGGCACGTCACGCAGCAGAGCTAAACCTCATTTCCTCATCTGCCGAACGGGCAGAAGAGCAGTAGCCATCTCCCAATGAGAAGATGCCTCACTTGACACCATGCAGGCACATGGCAAGCTGTCAACCAGTGCTAGTTAATAGTGACGTACAATGGCCAAACACAACGGTACCGGGACGGAATGACTTGGCTAAAACACGTGTTGGAATTCTATTTACACAAAATACCCGGAAGAGGTAAAATTCATCCAGACAGAACGCAGACCAGTGGTTCCCAGGGGCTGGAGGAGGGGGAGCTGGGGAGTGACTGCTGAATGGATACGGAGGTTTATTTTGGGGAGAGGAAAATGTTTTGGAACTAGATAAGAGATGGTAGTTGCCCATCATTGTGAATGTGCTACATGCCACTGAATTGTTCACTTTATTTTTAAAATTGTATTTATTTATTTGGCCGCGCTGCGCAGCTTGCGGGATCTTAGTTCCCCGAGCAGCGTTTGAACCTGGGCCCCAGCATTGGAAGCGCGGAGTCCTAACCCCTGGACAGCCAAGGAATTCCCCAAATCATTCACCACCAGGGAATTCCCTGAATTAAAATGGCTAATTTTATGGGAGGTGACTTTTACCTCAATTTTTAAAAAGTGATAAAAACAGGAAAAAATGAACTGGATATTAAAAAAGCAAAACGATTCCCAAACAAGCTCCCCCCAAAAGGAAAGAAATGCTTCAAGACACAAAGAGCTGCAAAATTCTGCAACGACACCAAATCAACCAACTCAGAAACCAGGGCCTGGGACATTTGTTTCCCACTAAGGCATGGTGGCCTGTTTATTCTCATCCAAATTGTTTTCGGCCAAATCATCGGAAAGACCTGAGTTTGATTCCCAGCTCCTCTACTTCACAGCTGTGCGACCTTGGACAACTCCCTTGACCCTTCTGAGCCTCAGTTTTCTCATCTGCAAGCAATACTTCTTCGTAGGATGGGCTGCTAGGATGAGATCAGGTAATGCACACCAAGGGCAGGGCAGAGGCTCAGGGTACAGTAACAGCCTGCCACGCAATGGCTTTTGTCATGCCCACCCCCTCTGTATTTGGGGTGACACCTACCTGAGCAATGAACGGGGTGATGAGCGCACCCACCCTTGCCATGCCGCTGCAGGTGCCCAGGCCCAGAGCTCGGGTCGCCGTGGGGTAGACCTGAAACACAGCCGCCAAAGTGGCCGCACTGAGAAAATGCAGGCCCCTCCCTCCTCTCTGGCTCGGGAATGATGGGAATCCCAACCGCCGCCCCACACCCTGCCCCCGGGGGCAGGTGGGCCTGAATTTTTAGGGTCAATCCCTCAGGGGTTGGTGATACCAAGAAGGGGTGGGAGGGCAGGGTGGGGAGTCTCACCCCGAAGGGGACAGGAAACTCAACCAGATGAGGAGGGCAAGACGCCGAGCTGGGGGTGGGAACCTAGGAAGGGGGTCCTCCCTGCCCTGGGTGGTTATATCCAAATGAATAAATGAATAAACACTAAATTCCTATTTTTTCTTTCTTTCTATCATGGAAATTTCAAGCACAGACTAAAGTAGAATGGTGTAATCAGTCGTCTAGGACCAAGACTAGAGGACCTGTGTTAGTTTCAATCATACTCTCTCACCTCCTTCCCCTCCTAAATTACACTAAACCAAATCCTAGCGGTGGTATAATGTCATCCACTAGATATTTCTGTATATGCTGCTTTGAAGAATTTTTCCTCTTAGAAAAAGACTGCAGACATTTCCCATGTCCATATTTGGTCTTCGCCAGTAGCATAATTTTTATTGGCTGCACAGGATTCTCTCATTAGGATCAATCCTCATTTATTGAACCAATTCTTCATTGTTAGGAATAGCCAGCTGGATTACTTTAAGCCAGGAGTCAGCAAACTTTGTCTTAAAGGGCCACAGAGTAAATAATTTGGGCTCTGTGGACCATCTGGTCTCCGGCAGCTACTCAGCTCTGCCCCTGTAACACAAAAGCAGTTGTAGACAACGACAGCAGCACGTGAAGGGCTGGGGCGTGTTCCAGTAAAGCTTTATTAATGAACACTGACATTTAAATTTCATATAATTTTCATATGTCAAGAAATATCCGTTTGATTTTGCTTTCAACCGTTTAAAAACATAAAAACCATTCTTAGCTTTTGGGCTATCCAAACACAGGCAGCAGGTTGGATATGGCCCGCGGGTCGTAGTTTGCTGAGCCCTGGTATTTGCCCTTGTAGACCTTGGGCCTCCCAGTCGCTGCAGGGCAGGCAGCCTTCTCCTGGTACTCTTCTGGGAGGCTCCGGCAACCAATCCACAAGCCTTTGTTGAGGGTACACTAGGCCAGATGAGAGTCACAGAGTAGGAGACCCAGGCCCTGCCCATAGGGAGCCTTAGTCGGAGTCTCCCTGGGGGACAAGCAAGGTGACATGACTAAAAATACCAAAGAGGCACAGACACTGAGGGCAAAATGAAGTTGGGGGGGTGGATCCTGGAGGGCTTCCCGGGGGAGGCAGCATTGGAGCTGGGCCTGGAAGGTGGGGTGAAGGGAGCAGGGCTCAGGATGATGACTCAAAGTGAGGGCTCTGGAGTGCTGTGCAGACCTGAGGGACAATCTAGATGGCTTCTTCCCCTGGCACAGCACCTGGTACATACTATCCTCTCCCTCCCTTTGACCCCATCTAAAATAAGATGAGATAAAATAAATACAAAACAAGTAACCCATAATCCCCGAGTGTGGGAAAATGGACACTCTGAGACGCTGTTGCATGGAGCGTAAGTTCAGGCAACATTTTAGAGGTTGATTTTTTTTTTTCAATCTTTCTCAATGTTTGTAATGTTTATTATAGGCTTTAATTCAGAAATTCCACATCTTATTTATTCTAAAGAAACCACACATGTGCACAAGGATAGGTAAAGCTATTACCTCCACACTATAATAGTGAAAAGTTGGAAAATGATTCAAATATCCATTGGTAGGAGAATTGTTACAAAATTATGATTTGCCCAAACTATACTATATAACATAGTATAGTATGTAATATATATGATATAGTATAATAAAGTATATTATATAATATAAAGTATATATATTCTATAACAAAGTACAGTATATAATATTGATATATAGTATATATATTATATAGTATAGTAAAGGAATGTACCTAATAATATAGTATATAGATTACCATATAGTACAGTACAGAACAGTATAGTACAGCAGCTATTAAAACGAACAAAGAAGGTCCATATGTCCTGTGTTCCTTGTCTTCCACCTTCCCCTCCAGAACCTCTCTGTACCCCTCCCCACCTCATTCTCTGCCCTGGGGGCTGGCCACTGTGGACCACCAAGGGCTCCTAGGCTCTCTGCCTTACGGTTGGGTTCTGCCAATGGGAAGCCACAGTAGGAGATGGGCGGGAGGTGGGAGAGAGAGCCCAGGGTATTTATTCTCCTGCTCCTTCCGGTCTAGGTTGCCTAAGGGCACATGTGTCCCTCAACTAAAGGTCACAGCTTTTCTCTGCACAGCTCCCTCCTGGGACCCTGTAACACCCCATCTCCTCACCCCACAGGCCTTGGGTGGTAGCTGTGTCCCCAGCCACCTCCACCTCATTGTGAGCTCTGGGCGCTGCTCCATCACTTTTTGGTTTCCCTAAGCCCTATCCTACATCACTGTAATCCGTCCTTTATTAAACTCATCTCAGTTGCTCAGTTACCCAATTTGATACATGCACTAACATAAATTAGGAAAAAATCTGGAAGAATATACACTGAACCATTCAAGAAGGTGGTCTCTAGGAAGGCAGAATGTGAGGCCCTTTAGTTTGGGGGTTTTATACAGTTCTGTAACATTTGGAACTCGTACACTGACCATAAGTTTTTATAAGCAGAAAACAATGACTGAACGAAAGCCTGAAATACTGAAGGCCTTCACAGCCGCCACTCAGACTCAAGGACAAATTTCACTCAGAGGAGCCCAGGCTGGGTGTTTCCGGAGAAAACACCCGCCCCCTTCCCACCCTGGCTGCTCCCAGGCATCCCTCCTACCTCAGGTGTGTAAACATAGGCTGCTTGGAAGCCTCCAGAAATAAACGCTCTTGCAATGAAGAGTAACAGAGTGAGCATATTTCTAGGAAGAGAAAAAAAAAAGCAGATGAGCAAGTATTTTTTCTGACAGTTTCTTTCAGCAAAGTTTTATCTGCCCAGGTAGAATTGACACCCTAGAAACTGGCAAAGCCCACCTCACCCAACACACCATCAGGCAGGCACGCAGACACACGCATCCCAGTGGTCTCTCGGAAGACCTGCTTTTATAAGTTCATCATTCTCCAAAGTTCCAGGCTGAGATGGTGGTGCCCAGGGTGGGGCACGGCTGGGGTGAAGTGATGTAAATAATGAAAAGTCTAGATAGGACCTAGTGGGGGCAGGAATTGAGCCAGGAACCAGCTGAACCAGGGAAAGGAAACTTCTCTTCAGTATTATGAGGATAATCGTGATCTCCAGCCCTCTGTTCCATCGTTCCCATAATGTCTTTGAATGTCAACATTTCCAGATCTAAGCAACATCTCCAGACCTTTCACAGATCTCTCATCTGTGGTTCGGTCTGGGGCCTCTTGGAGATCAACACAGGCCAGTTCCATATTTTGAGGCTCTTGATAGATGGAAAAAATGGAGAAATGCCAGAAGGGGATTATAAAACAAGACCTTGAAATATTGCTGTGGAACAAATGAACGCTTTTAACCCATATATGAATTAAATAGCTATATGCATGATCTTACTGGGAGATGATGTCAAAAGTCTACAGGTAACGGTGTCGGAGCAAAATTTGGACCAAAGTGCCCTCCTACCCTCGCTCCCATCAGAGGCCCCAACTTTGAGCCCAATCTGTTGTCCAGTTATGAAGCAGCCAAGAGCCTCAGGCTTCGTGAGGGGCTGGGGGGATCCTTCAGGTACCCCAGGGGGTGTAATCCACAGTCTGCAGGCACAAAGACCTGACCGCGAGCTGAGAAGTAAGCCTGCTGGCCAGAGAGCTGAGTTCGCGACCCACCTTCCAACACAAATAAACAGCAGGAGGCTGCAGAGGGAGAAGACGACGAAGCACAGGGCCATGGTCTTCTTGCGGCCCAGGCGGTCGATGATCCAGAGGGTCACAAGGACACCTGCAAGGGAGCAGGGGAGCCATGGGAGGCAGCATCTGACATGAGCCCCAATAACCCCACCTCCTGGTGCCACACGCTGTGTAATCCCCCCGTCTTGCGAGTGGGCTGGACCTCATGACTCACTTCTAATGACTAGAATATGGCAGAAGTGATGGGATGCCACTTCTTTTTTTGAATCAAAAAATTTTATGTCGGGAATTCCCTGGCAGTCCAGTGGTTAGAATTCTGTGCTTTCACTGCTGAGGGCCCGGGTTCGATCCCTGGTTGGCGAACAAAGATCCCATAAGCCATGTGGCATGGCCAAAAAAAAAAAAAGTTTTTATATCAATATTTATGACAAAAAGACTTACAATAGCGTAAAAGCAATCACTTAAAATTATACTTTCCATAAATGTCATTAATGTAACTAGATGCTGACAAACTGCTTAAAATGCCTTGAGGGACTTCCCTGGTGGTGCAGTGGTTAAGAATCCGCCCACCAGTGCAGGCGACACGGGTTCGAGCCCTGCTCCGGGAAGATCCCACATGCCGCGGAGCAACTAAGCCAGCACGCTGCAACTACTGAGCCTGTGCTCTAGAGCCTGCTGGCCACAACTACTGAGCCCGTGTGCTGCAACTACTGAAGCCCGCGCACCTAGAGCCCATGCTCCACAACAAGAGAAGCCACCACAACAAGAAGCACGCACACCGCAACAAAGAGTAGCCCCCGCTCGCCACAACTAGAGAAAGCCCGTGTGCAGCAACAAAGACCCAACACAGCCAAAAATTAAATAAATAAATTTATTAAAAAAAGAAAAAATGTATTGAGTTATATGTCTACTGCAAAGTATATCCGTGAATCTTAGTCAGTGATTAGGATTACAGCTTTTTAAAATCAATTTATGCCAGTCTTAAAGACATATATCCATATGTCACTAGGGAGGTCACTTCTGAGATAAGCTTATACAAGACTGACGTCTGTCTTGCTGGCATTTGCCCTCTCCCTGGCTCTTCTCATGAACTTGCCTTGATGGAGAAGGCCACCTGGCAAGAAACTGAAGGTGGTCTCTGGCCAACAGGCAGTGGGGAACAACCGGGGAAGTGAGCATGAAGCAGACCCTGCCTCAGCTGAGCTTTCAGATGAGACCACAGACCCTGGGCCAACACCTCCATTGCAGCCTTGTGAAATACACTGAAGCAGAGGACCCAGGGAAGCCCAGGTTCCTGACTCACAGAAACTGTAATAAATATGTGTTGTGTTAAGCCACTAAATTTTGGAATAATTTGTTACACGGCAACGGATAACTAATACAGGCACCAAGGGGAGCCTGAATAGTGGCATCCACTGAAACCAGGCAGCAGACACCTGGGCTGGGCGTCAGAAACACGTAGGTTCTAAGGCCTTATCTTGCCTCTAGCTTGTCATGTGGTCTTAGGTTAGTCCCTTGCCTTCTCTGAACCTCAATCTTCCTTTTTTTTTTTTTGGCCATGCCCAGCAGCATGTGGGATCTTAGTTCCCCAACCAGGAATCAAACCCATGACCCCTGCAGTGGAAGCATGCAGTCCTAACCACTGGACTACCAGGGAATTCCCTGAACATCAATTTCTTCATTGGAGAAGTAGGACTAAATAAAAATAACATTCTCTACCTCAGTAGAGGTGGTATAGCATATTGCTTGATAATAATAATAATATAATAATAAAATCTGGGCCAAGCATTTTTACATCTATTATCTTGTTCAATCATCAAAACAAACCTCTAAACTATAATGGAAGAGGATAAAGAAAAGAATATAGACATACACACATATATATATGAATAACAATCACTTTGCTGTATACTTGAAACTAACACAATATTGTAAATCAATTAGACTTCAGTTAAAAAAAAAAAAAAACCTCTACAAAGCATGCTAATAGCCCATTTCCCACTTTTATTCAATCAATACATTAAGTACCTACTGTGTGTCAGGAGCTGTTCTAGGAGCTTGGGATGTGTCAGTGAACAAAACAACAAAACAATACATGTAATAATAGGGAGGAAGAATCTGAGTTTCAGAAAGGTAAAATCATAGAAATGGTGAATGCCTGAAGTCCCGAAAATGGCAGCTGGCAATGCTGGCTTTAACTCCAGAGGCTTTAATGTTACCTGCTAAGCTATGTGGGAAAGATAGACAATGTAGTATAGGAGTGGACTCTGGGCTCTGGGGGTGGGAACACAGGTCTTAGCTCTGCCAGCTGTAGGACACAGTGTCTTAGTTGGGTTTTCCCAGAAGCAGACCCCAGGACAAGGGTCCGAGTGCGAGGGGTTTACTTGGGAGGTCATCCAAGGAAGCACCAGTAGGAGAGTGGAGAAGTGAAACGGGGAAGGGACGCAACTAATAAGGGTGCATATCAAGCAAGTTACCACCATGGGAAATTGCTACTGGATTCCACTGGAGGGCTCTGGGAGTCAGTGTGGAACGTGCACCTTAGAATTCTACCTGATAGGTGAGGAAATTGGGGTATTTATACACTGGTTGAAGGCTGTTCCCAGGTGTTAACTCCCTGGCACCTGCAGCCACCCTTCTTGCTTCTAGACACTGAGGCTTTCAATTCCTCCTGAGATAGCCCTCAGGCACAGAGATGCAGAAATTGGCAGCTACAATCGGCAGGAACCATTTTTGCTACACCTCTCCAATCCTCAGTTTCTTCAGATGTGAAATGGGAATGATACTACTTCACAAGATGAAATGAGATCATATCTGTAAACTATTTAGCACAGTGCCTGATATATATACAGTAAGCAATCAGTAAATACCAGATATTATTATTGTTGTAATAATACTATTTCTTAAAGGAAAAAGATAGATCACCTTTGCTTCATGTACAGGTTTGGCTTTTTAATACCCCACCAATCCTTTCCAGTGTGACTGGTGTTGGGGAACAATTCTCCACGGGTCTCTTGTATTTCTGCACAGCTTGTGAGCGGAGGCCCTAGCTGCCCTTTGGTTCCAGGCTAGCATTTCAAGGTTGTTTGTAGAGCCAACAGCCTTGGAAGACAGAGATACTGCCTCCTTCTAGAGCAAGGGGAAGGTCTGTTTACTGCCCAATGTAGTAAAGATGATGTCTCTCTCCAAGGCAAAGGCTGAGCAGGTTTCCGGCAGCCCATTATAAAAGATTTGGGTTCCTGAAGTGTGAGATGCCCGAGCTGTGTTGCAAATCCATTGCACGTGTAAGATTCACCTGGACCCGTCCTCACCATCCCCATGGGACTTGAGGGCAAGAGGAGCCAGCGCTAACATACTACTCAGGCTGCCTGCTGTGCCGTGAGTAATGGTCTTTTGTCTCTGACCCAGGGGTCTTGTGTCTTCTGCCGGTGTGTGTGTGTGTGTGTGTGTGTGTGTGTGTGTGTGTGTGTGTGTGTGTGTGTGTGTGTGTGTGTGTGTGTGTGTGAAGCTGGGCAGCTTAACTTGTTAGCCTTCAAATAGAGTAAAATGTCAGCCTCTTCACAGTTCTTGCCAACTTGTAGCTAAGGGTTGAAAACAAATCCCCAGCTTCCCTTAGAAGTGGGATTTGCGGGCTTCCCTGGTGGCGCAGTGGTTGAGAGTCCGCCTGCCACTGCAGGGGACACGGGTTCGTGCCCCGGTCCGGGAAGATCCCACAAGCCGCGGAGCGGCTGGGCCCGTGAGCCATGGCCGCTGAGCCTGCGCGCGTCCGGAGCCTGTGCTCCGCAACGGGAGAGGCCGCGACAGTGAGAGGCCCGCGTACCGCAAAAAAAAAAAAAAGAAATGGGATTTGCTTCCAGGCGGCACCAGGTAAAGCCGCATTCCCAGGAGGCCCTGCCCCAGCCCACGTGGCACAGGTCCCTCACCTGGGAACTCAGACAGGGTGGTCCACAGCAGGTCCATGTAATCCTCCTCACTCAGGTACTCACAGGCCAGGCTGCATTTTGCCTCTACCGCCTTCTTCCGGCTGGAGACTGGAAGGTGGAGAGAGAGAGAGAAAAAGAGCAAGAGGCATGCGCAGTCTTGGGGTGCAGCCTCCTGCTCTCCACACCTTCCCTGGGTATGATTTGGTTGGGATGCCAGGGAAGGAGCATGGGCTCAGGACTCAGACAGACTCAGGTGTGAATCCCAACCAGCAGTGTTAGAGCTTCATCTCTTTAAGCCCCAGGTTCCTCATAATCCTGGGGCTAATAAACCCTGGGGCAAGGCGGTTGAGACGCTGAAAGCAGGTTGTCCATATGAATGTGCTTAGCCCAGAACTGGCACATACGAGGTGCTTTTGTGGCAGACAGACTCTAGGGTGGCCCCAACGACCCCCACCTATATTATCTGGCCCCCATTACTTCCTCAATCGCACCTTCTCTCTCCCTCGCTCTGCTCATACTACTCCAGCCACACTGGTCTCCTTGCTGTCCCTTCAATACACAAGGCATGTTCCTGCCTCAGGACCTTTGCACTGGCTGCTCTCGTCCTCCACTGCACTTTATATATCCCCATGACTAATTTCCTCACCCCTTTCGAGTCTTTCTTTAAATCTCACCTTCTCACTGAAGCCATCCTGACCACCCCACTTAAAACTCTGACTCGCCCACGGCCACTAACTCTGCTCCACACTTCTGACATCCCTTACCTTGCTTTATCTTTTTTCCCCCAAATCATTTGTTAGGAAACAGAGTCAAAGACTTTGAAATGGGCAAAATGTCCTGTCTTGTGAACCCTTATAGGTTATCTCAGCTTTCATGATCTTTAAGCTCTTTCACAACTTCGCATTATAGAATACCAGTGCAAATGATTCTTGTGCATAAAAATGCAAGCGGTGTCTGGTGGTGATGCGATTATTGCCTTCCGCACACTGCCAATTTTTGCCTCTAAGTGTAAGTCCATTTCAGCTTTTCTGATTGCCTATATACATGTGTGTTTTGAATTCTCCTTTGAACCAACTGTAACCTCTTACTGGTGTTAGCAGACAATTCCCCATGGGTCTCTCATGTTCTCTGCCTGTTTTATAAGCAGAGGCACTGACTGCCTTTGTTCTGGACTATCTTTTCAAGGATTTTAGTTTAGCAAACAGCCTTGAAAGATAGAGAGGATCTCCCTTTTGGTGCAAAGGGCAGGTTTCCTTATGGCCTTTGAAGATAGAGCATCTTTCTGCAGAACAAAGAGCTGGCAGGCTTATTATCTGGTATAAAAGAGCTGGGGGCCCTAAGTTCAGAGTTCCTCTCATAACACAATCCACTGCTCCTTCCCTATCACTTTCCCACCCAGGTGTAACAGTGAGGCTTTTTTTTTTTTTTTTTTTGTGGTACGCGGGCCTCTCACTGTTGCGGCCTCTCCCGTTGCGGAGCACAGGCTCCGGACACGCAGGCTCAGCGGCCATCACTCACGGGCCTAGCCGCTCCGCGGCACGTGGGATCTTCCCGGACCGGGGCACGAAACCCGAAACCGTATCCCCTGCATCGGCAGGCGGACTCTCAACCACTGCGCCACCAGGGAAGCCCAAGAGTGAGCTTTTAACACGGGGTGGCAAACGACCGCCTGCAGGCCAAATCTGGTCCCCTGCCTGTTTCTGCCTGGCCAGCAGGCTAAGAATGGTTTTTACATTTTTTAATGATTTTTAAAATCAAAAGAAGAATAACATTTCATGACATAAAAATGACATGAAATTCAAATTTGTGGTCGTAAAAAAGATTTCCTCGGTGGGAAGTCCCTGGAGGTCCAGTGGTTAGGACTTCGCGCTCTCACTGCCGAGGGCCCGGGTTCGATCCCTGGCTGGGGAACTAAGATCCCACAAGCTGTGCTGCGTGGCCAAAATAAAAAAAAAGGTTTCCTTGCAACACAAGCAAGCCTTGCTTGTTTACATATTATCCATAGCTGCTTTTCTGCTACAATGGCAGAGCCGTTTGGCCCACAGAGCCTAAAATATTTACTATCTGGCTGTTTATAGAAAAACTCTGCCAACCCTTCCTCTATAACATCCCAATGGATCCTCTGCTTTGGTTAAGCAGGTCCACTGTTACGGTGAAACCAAGCAGGAGGCTGTGGGGCAAATCCTGGGTACGAATCCTTTCCATGCTCCCTGTTTCTTGCTTGTAGGAAATAGGCTTCATTCAAGCCTCCTAGACCTTCCCTGAGTTCCAAAGGGCAGGTTCAAACAGTTGCTAATCAGGGAAGGGAGGGGATGCAGAGAAAGGGGAAGAGCTGTCAAGAAACAATAGTGCAGACTTGGGGCAGAGTCCTGGTTCCTCCTCAAGGAATATACATAACAATATCTTTGAATTCTTCTGCCGGAACTAAGGCCCTCACCCAGGTTGAGGATGGTAACTTCAGGCTGAGCACAAGATTCCTGGAACATCACCCTGTTCCCTCACCACCAACGAATCAGAAGAAAGTCACATACCCTGCGGCCGTCCCCCCCCCCCCCACCAAATTCTGCCTCTAAAAACTTCTCCCCCCACCAAGCCATCGGAGAGTTCAGGGTTTTTGAGCACAAGTCACCCGTCCTCCTTGCTCAGCCCTGCCATAAACCTTTCTCTGCTCCAAACTACGATGGTTTCAGTTTGTTTGGCCTCACTGTGTGTCAGGCACACGAACTTGTATTCGGCCACAGAGGCAAAGGATTTAGGCTCCATCAATACCAAACCCAGAATTTATAACTGAACTGCTTCTCAGGGCGGTTAAGGCTCTCCCACACCTCCCAGCGAGATATGATTCCGCTGTATTATTAAATCCTTATACCAATAAACAAAACTATTAACTCAGATTATAGAGGCTTCATATGAAAAAGATAATTGGACAAATCCCACAAACAGGCAAGAACTTGATCCCTTTATCCCCCATCCCGGGTTCAATGCTAGGAATCTAATATTCCCTTAAAGACAGATTGGTTTGAAGTCCAGATATCTGTGTAGAGACTTTGCTCTTTATTCATTCCTTTTGTCCAGTGCTTTCCACCTCCAGCTCTACAACAGAATCACCTAGGGAGCTTTTCAAACCCACTCATGCCTGGGCCCTCCCCCCAAAGCCGCTGATTAAATTGGCCTGGGCATTGTTTAAATGGCACTGCCTTTGTGGAAAAGCTCCCCCAGGTGATTCTGTCGTGTGGCCAGGATCGAGCTCCAACCTGATTCTCAGACTTGATGCACACGCAGAGGATGGCTACACAGGGTCACAGCCATAAAACTCAGGGCTGTACTTCATGGACCTCTTTAGGGGACATAAGATGTGATTCTGCTCTAATGTCAGGTCTACCGTGACAAGAAGGTCCAGGTTTCTACAGAGCGTCTTGGAAACCACAACCCAGCTCTTTCATGCTCAGATTTTACAGAAACTTTCTCCCTGGAGTTTGTGCAAGGCCAGGCCCTGTGAGGGCAGAACCTGGGCTGGGGCGTGTGTGTGTGTATGACCTCGTGTGTTGGAAGTGGGGAGGGGCGGGAGGGGACGGTGTTAACTGCGAAAGAGCTGTTGATACTCACTGCTGCAGACATCTCCTGCCTGGAAGAGCTCAGTGGTGAGCAGAACTAATCCATAGTAAGAGAATGCATTGGAAAACCTGCCAGGAAGGAAGCAAGAAAGGTAAGGAAATGATGGGAGAAATGCAGGTCCCCATTCCCTATCCCCTCTGGAAGGACTTGCAGCTCTAGCAGCAGAGACTAGGCTTTGGGCTCAGGCCACACTGGGCCTTTGCGGGGCTTTCCTGGGCTACTTGAGCAGGAAGATGGTGGGTACAAAGCATAATGATGCGATAAAGGGAAGTGATCCTGTGTCCTTTGAAAGATCAAGAACTGAATTCTGTCACAGATAAAGCTACCTCCAAGGCTGTTCAGTCAACTGGCAAAAGGAGGGGGAAAAAATGGGGGAACCAAAATTTGGTAGAAAACAGTCATTTTGACAGATGCCAACAGATGTCAGGGCTTCTGGGTTGAGTTGAATAGGGAGGAGGAGGGAGATATATTTAATAATACAGGTAGCCCCTACTTTTTCAAAAGTTTGCTTTACTGCACTTCGCTTTTACGAAAGACCTACAATAGTACCTGGTTTTACTCGCCAGAAGAAATCCGAAGAGGATTTTCACTTTTACGAAAAAAGGGAAAAGCGAAAACAGCATCCAGTGCTTATATTATAGAGGCAGCCCCTGCCCCAAGCAGCGAGAGTAGCGCCACCAAGCCCCTTTCCCGGGAACTACACTCAGCACCTCAGCATCAAGCTGCCATTAGCTTTTTTTTTTTCAATTTATTTTATTGAAGTATAACTGATTTACAATGTTGTGTTCATTTCCGCTGTACAGAAAAGTGATTCAGTTATACCTATATATACATTCTTTTTCAGATTCAAGCTGCCATTAGCTTTGAACTGTGTCTATGAGCATCTGTGCTTTACCTCCATTTATTTTATTTCTTTTATTAGCAAGACACGTCCTCAGGTAATTACTTCTCTTTATGCCACTTCAGCTCAGGAAAGCTTTCATTGGAACGCTCTACTTTTGAATAGCAGGGGGAAAACTGTATGCAGAACTGGGCTCCAGCTTTGCCCCCCGCCCCGCATTCCTGAGAGCTACATCAACTCACCAAGCAGTTATTAAACACCTGCTGTGTGCCCAGTCAAATGCGGAGTCTGCAGACTTCTTGAGCATTTCAGATGAGAATGACGCAGTTAACTAATTCCCGACTGTCCTTGGAACCAGAATACTCAAGTCTGTAGGGCCGGAATATTCTCATCCTGTGGTACAGTTATGTGGGAGCTCAGTCACAATCAGAAGCCGATGATTACTTTCCTTGAGTTACCACATGTGCTCTCAAATGTGATTTCTATAGTCTTCTAAAATTAGTCTCTCATTAATTGCTTAGTATTTAAGTAGTGTCAGCCCCACAGAATCACATGCACTCAAAGATAGATACTCTCAGTTCTGTTTCCCCACCTTTTAAAATATCCCGCCAGCTCCATGCTTGTACCGGGCACACAGCAGGTGTTTAATAAAGGCGTGGTGAGTTGATTCAGCGCTCAGGAATGCGGGGGGCAGAGCTGGAGCCCCGGTGCTTTGTATTATCAAAGCTTTCCCCTCCTCTTCCCTGCAGTTGACCTCTTTGAGGTCACTCCCCTGCTAATTAGCACCTCTGCTCAAAGGTGAATAGGAAAAGTGAGAACTGTTGAAAACAGGACACAGAGCCTCAACCGGGGTAATTTTGTGCACTGTTAATGCTGTTGAAATTACAGCATTAATGGTAGAAAGAATTGAAAGAAGGGCTGAAATTTGACTAGCTGCGGACTATGAGTTAATTACTCACTACAAATGCCCTCCAGCCAATGCCAAGGTTATTATTTAAGAAAAAGTGGATCAAGAACTGAAAGTTCTCAGAATGTCCATGTTGACCAAATCAGTGGTTCCCCAAATATTGGCCCTGTGCTGCTGGTGGTACCCAAGGCAATATGAATGGAGAGGGATGGATACAGCAAAAGTATTCAATCTTTTTGTGGAAAGAAGAGATTCCTTTAAGTTTCCTTTCAATTCTTTAATTGTATCTCAGTCTTATTTACGGGCTAACGAGTCCCTAACACCTCCCCTCTCTGTCTTTTTTTGTTTTGTTTTGTAATTTAAGGCAAATCTTAACAGATTTATGAAAGTCGTATATACAAAATACATTTAAACTAACCCCCGTAGCTATACAACACACTTTTTACACTGCATCATGTATCTCTTAACCTGGAACACAGCATCCGTAAACCGAGGCCTGTTCCCCACTGTCGGTGCCATTATGGGGGCGGGTGTGGAGCTGCAGCGACACCCCAGGGACGGTGCCAGTGACCCAGCACTCAGCTGTTGCCCTTGAATTTCCTTTGAGTGTAGAGACCCCGGAAGAGCTCAGAGCTCCGTTTCTGCAGCCGCCGCCTCCTCCGATCGCCCCTGCAGCCCTGCCCCCTCTGCGGGGTCCCCCACGTGCTACAGGGGACACAGCACAGCACAGCGGAGGACGTGGCAGAGAGGAGGGGGCCGAGCACACCGCACTGAACTTCCTGGCTGCAGTGGTGTCAACAGAGAATAACGTGCCTGCCAATTTTAGCAGGTTTGATTGGAGTGAAGGAAAAGACACTTGGAATGTTTTGCCATTTGCATAACAGGTCAAAAGGTAATGCTTTAAGATCCTAGAGATGGGCAGGCTCAATAGAGATCTATTTTAAATTTCTCGATAAACAGGCTTGTTGGAGAATCTAACAGTTAAGATGATGGGGAGAAAGTTTCACAGGCTGCCCGTGAGCCCTCCTGGGACGGGCCTCGTCCCCGGCTTCCACAGACTCCGCAGCGAGAGCTCTGGCCACCTGTTTGCAGGTGAACCTGGAAAAGGTGCCCGGGCTCATCCAGAAAGCTTGGGTGAGGAGGGAAGCCACGGAGAACTGGCTTTGTTAGCCCGACTGTCAGATCAAGGCTGGTTCCACGTTTGTGACCTGAGTTCCAGAGTCTCCTAGGTGACAGTGCTCTCTGCCCACCGTGGGCACCGATCTTTTTTGAGGGCAGCTTGACAGGCGGTGGTGGGGAGACCTCCAGCGTTACCCCGAGGCTTCGGGAGGCTTCCCCGGGGGCCCGGCCACTGAACGGAGGGGGTGGGGCCCAGGGACACGTGGCGGCTCCGTGAGATGCCTTAAAGCACCCAGGCTGCCACGGCGGCTCACCGGGCCTGTCACCACTCCGGGTGGGCGCTGCGCATCACAAAATGGGGCCTCCCGGAACCCCATTCTCAGTTCCTTCCCGACTGGAGAAATTCTGAAGTCGGCTGAAAAGCTGAGCCCCTGGACCAGCTCCAGGAAGCACCAGAACCCAGAGCTGAGGGCCTGTTTCCCACGACTCACAAGGGTCATGCTCTCAGCTGCCTCTACGTTGGACTTCCCTCGGCCGGACTCTGGGTCAGCCTCACCAGGTGGGATGCGCGATCCACGCCTCCCCGGTCACCAGAGCGGTCTGGCTCTGCGACCTGCCGGGAAATTCGGTCCCGTGGGAAACCTCCACCTTGGCTGTGAATAGCTGGGGTTACGTTCATTTGGGGGAATCAATCAGCTTCGGAAAGCACAAAATAAAGTGAATTCAGTGTTAATAAAAAGGCGCCTGAGTGACAAGCCTGGAACAGACTGACCAGGACGACTGTGACCCCGTGCGGCTCAGCCCTGTCTACACTCTGCGGGCTGTGCAATCAGAGTGCCGGCCACTCGCCCGCCCAGGAGGAAACTCGGGCTGGTCCAGGAACACCCAGTAGCCGCTCTAGTGTTTCACTGTGGTTTGTGTTACGCACACACACACACACAAGAAAACCACCAGAATAAAAACACTACCTTCATAACCAGATCAGAAGCGGAGAACCCAATTTCCAGGGGGAGCCAGGTGTGCGCTTCTCTGTGAAGCGAGCCACAGGGCCGCGTTTACGGCAACAGATGCAAAGTCTTCGGGTCCCTGTAATAAGAACCTCACAGTGACGTGCCAAGGTCATTGCTGGATTTGAGGAGGACGAGGGAGTCACCACAGGTCAGGATGGGATACAACAGCAGTTCCCTCCTGTTCTCATCTACTCCACACCCTAATTGCTCGCTTCCGGGGAGGGCTCTGCTGCCTACGAGTACTGTGTTTTGGGGCAGGAATCTCATGGTCTATTTCTGAGTTCCACCCCATTTCCTACCCCTTGCTATACTCAGACGCCGATTCCCAGGAACATCCATCCTGCCAGGATGTCTGAGAACTCACTCGGGCCCGGCAACATCGCGCTCCTTCCTGCTGTGACCTGGGGTGGGAGCCTCGCGTAGGAAGTTCCCACGTTGAGCAGCGCTCCACCCTCCTAGGGGCTCACGACCACCGTCAGGGTCAGCAGAACCCCTGCAGGTGTGCGGTCCCCACCGAGGAGCTGCTCTGGGTATGAAGCATCCCATGTTATCCAGCAAGAGGCAGGCACTGGGGGTGCTTCGGGCAGGTAGCAACCTGTTGGGCTTTAAAGTAGTTTTCACCTGAAGAGATGCCAACATGGTGTGGAAACCAAAACCACCGATTTCGATACGCCATCTTGAGCACGAGTGGACACCCAGCCTCTAAGTTCTAGCGGGTTCTGGAGGGCAAGACCTGGCAGGAGAGCAAGGGCCCACACGAGCAGGCGGGCCTTGCGTGACCTGAAGTCCCCCTCCAGCAGAAGGTAGGAACCAGACACCGACAGCAGGACCGAGGAGGCGGAATGGCCCTTCCACGCCCCGCGGGCTCCACTCCACCCACAGCAAGTCTCGCACTTCCCTGAACTCAGCGCGTACCACGTGCCACCTGCCGTTAAGGGCCGTTAACACAGCAAGTGCCGGCCTCTGAGCCGCCTTAACCAAGCAGCTCCTTCCTCTTCAAGGCCCAGGAGGTGCTTCACAAATGCAGTCAGTAAAAGCAGCCCATGCTCGGGGGGGCTGAGCTCTCAGCCCTCCCAGCTGCAGGCCCAGCACCAACCTTGGCACCAGGGCCTGCGCCCGGAACGCCGAGTCCATGAAATGCAGAATCCCACACACAAGGTCCACCTCTGCCTAGGGCTGCCAGACAGACTTTAAAAGGGCTTGTCTTCTCCTTCAAACACAGCTCCCTAAATCTCCAGGCATCACTGAAGAATGAGGTTGCTGAGCGCATCTGATGTACCTTATGGAGAAGGTGGCGTCAAAAGGCCCAGAAGGACAACCCGACACACAGTCGAAAGCTTAGTGGGAACTTGCTGCTCTTCACTTAAACCACAACAGAAAACCCAGCATCACTTTCTTCCTGAGGCAGGTCGCAGGTCACAGTGAGGGGAGGATTCGGGGGCCATTACCTTGTGGACCACAACTCCAGCAGCCTGGTGGGAGTCCTCCATGGTCCTCTGCTTCACGGCTCCTAAGCCCGGCGGCACAGCAACCACCCAGGAAACCAAGAGTGCATCCGTGTGATGCCTGTACTGCACGGCCTCGGAGTGGCTCAGCCCAGGGCTTTGCAAAGCCCCTCAGGTGATCAGACCGCAGCGCGCATCATGATCTAGTCCAACTTTTACAAATGGGGAAACTGGAACCCAAAGAGCTTGGCCCTCAGCCACGTGGATAATGACGAGTGCACGTTTCTCTGGGGTGAAGGTGCGCTTCTGCCTTCCCCACTGTGGGCAGTTTAGGGGCCCACACGTGGACGCACACAACGCCTACCCGGGCAGTGGCCACTGGACAATACATATGTGCCTTTTCTACATGAGAATCCTGAGCTCCATGAGCTCTGTCGACTGGGAATCGTTCACACTTTGCGTCAGTGGTTTCTTCGTTTTGTGATGGGGAAAGTCACCCCACGGGGTTGCAGAGAAAGAGTTCCCACCCCTCCCTTCCCTTGGGCTTCCTCCAGCCTCCGGTCTCTGGACATGTCCACGTCCATCACCAGGTCCTCTCCTCGGGCTCCCAGGTCTCAGGGCAGCAGGATCCCTCCCTCACACACACACACGTGTCTTTACATGTATTTGCCGCTGTTCCTTGCCCTGAAGTCGTGTTCCAGAGGCATCCACACAGCAGTGTTGGTGACAGCGCTCCTGTGTCCCATGTGGAAATAAAAACTGTGACCGACAAGTAATGAACCTTCAAGGAACATTAGGGTTTGAGTTATCCAACTGCTCTGAATTTTGGGGACTGAAAAATTAATGTTGGCTTCAAATTCTGAGTTGATATTTTCTATTAAGCAAAGGAAAACTAAGGATTTATCTTAATAAACATCCAGAAACTGAAGGTGGTCAGATCATCAAAGCAGCCCCTCCTGCCAATGCTAAAATGCTGTGCAATGTGTAAGCGGTGAGCAATTCACCCCGACTGCTCTCATCCTAATGGTGCCTTTACTCACAATACCAAGTTAGTGTCTGTTCCCAGGATGCCCAAGTTAGTCAGTCATAACTAGTAATCTTGTTTCAAGATTATTTCCTGATCTTGGAGTTAAAATAAACTGACTCATTTTTATCAAAGAAGTAAAAATATTGCAAGAATAAGGAGTCTAGAGATCTCTATAAATTACAAAGCTGCAATGCAATATCTCTGAAACAATTTCTCTACAAACTGAAGGGTTAAAAAAATATTTCAGTAAAAAACGTACACGTGTCCTTACGTGTCCTTATGTGAGGAAAATATCTTAGTTTGAGGAAGTTTATTGTTACACTTTTGTAATAATTTAGATGAGGCACAACTATCTCCTGCTTCTCTAACATCTCAATTTAAAAAAAGACAAGAATCGAGGGTAACAGTGAAATTAAAATAAAATAGAAAAGCCTAAGGTTTTGGAGAGAAAAGTGACTATAATCTATGTGTAGAAAGGCTGTAAATGGTTTCAGGTGACCTTGCAAAGAGGCATCTTCTTCTCAGATGCCAACGAATCACGGAATTGAGGGCTGGGAGCCGTGGAGAGAGGGGAGCCCGGCCACAGCGGGGAGAGCGGGTCCGTTCTTGGCGGGGCAGGGCCCACCCCCCTCGGGCTGTCCCCCCTGCTTCCCAGTCCGCTTGGCTTCCCTGTCTATACCAACTCGCTTCCGCCTCTGAAAACAAACCAGCAACCGCGTCAGAAGGTTTAAAGGACAAACGGCGCTTGCCGACCGTGCCGACCCCAACTCTCCAGCAAGCCTCAGGCACCTCCACCGGCTACGCCGACCGCGAGGGCCGCCGCCGCCTCCTCCGCCAGGGCCACGGAGAGTGTTTCCAGGCTGGTGAGGAAGCGCGTGGGTCCCAACACACGTGTGAGACCTGGAGCCCGGCGGGCGAGGAGCGCTCGCGCCCCAGGACAGGGTCCTCTGAGCAGTGACAGCGGGGTCTCGGGCCGCCCTGACGCAGCCCATTGAGAATGTTCTTTTTCCTTTAAACCGCGGTCATCGGCCCCGATCCCGGGGCACATCCTTTCAGTTCATGAAGAGCCAGAGGAAGCAGTACAAAACCAGCAGCTTTTCTCCAGCCAAAAAAAAGAGCCGAACCCCCAGCAAACACCCCCCGGAAGCTCTGAGCGCCCAGAGAGACGGGATTTCATGTTGTCTCCTCATTAAAACCCTGTGATAACAAGGCTGACTCAGAAGCAGTTTTTTTCCTCCCTTTCCTTCTGGGTCAGCATCCGCCACAAGATCCCTGTTTATCTGCTGGGTGAAGGCGAGCGAGTCACTCACCAGGGACACAGGACTGGGAACAGTGTGGCCTGGGGATGGGGCCCAGGGACGGTTACTAAACCACAGGAACATTCTGGTGCCACTGACAGAGGAAGCTTTTTTCTCTTTTAAATGCTAGGCAGAGTCCTCAACAGGCACTCTTGAGTAGAGTAATACACAGCAGGGACCAGTTTGGAATGCAATGTATTTTTAAACACAGTGAAAGACACCTGGACAGAGTAACCGGTCAAGTTAACTGAGTGCAAGATTGACCAGCTCGCGTCAACATTCACAGCCTCTGCAGTTTCACTCAGAGGAGATCACGTCCGACAGTTTTCCTGCGACGTGTGTATGTTAGTAGAAGCGAGAGACCTTGATGAGAACCTCGATTCTCGGCCGGCCACCGGAAGGCAGCGCGGAGCCGGGCGGTGTTAACGAAGGCTCTGCTGGCAATGCCGCCAGCTCTTGAAAGCCCCTGAGCGGAAAGGAGCTCTCTGCTTCCTCCAAAAAAGGAAAGGCTCCCTGCAGCGGACTGCAGGTGTCTCTCGGAGACAACTCATCTGCAAGGCCAGTTGGTTTAAGTCTTTGCCGAGGGGCGGGCGAGGGGCGGGGAGGGTGGGCACAGAGGCAGCAGGCACTGCCCTGTGCAGAGGGGAGGGGGCCATTCACGGCAGCGTCCGTGTGCACACCTTCCACCCCGTGTCCTGTCGTGTCGTGGGGTGATCTGACAGGGCGGGAAGAAAGCGCAGGTTGTGGGCACATTAAGTCAAGTCCACACCGCCAGCTCTCACTCCCACCCTCTCATCTAACAGCCGGGACCAACTGGCACAAGAGACTTAAAAGGCAACGCGCTCCCCTGGGGAGGTGGCGGGGACAGCCCGCGATTCACCTCCTTTCACCTCCTACAAACCTCCACCAGGTAATGCTCCTCACGAAGCACTCACGAGTTAGAGACAAAAGCCATCTGCAAAGACGTCGGGTTTTGTGTTTCTGTCATTAAAGACAGAGCATGCGTGCACACACACATGCAGTCCTCAATTACATTGTGTCAGAGAAGGAATAGTTTCTGTAAAAAGAAAGAAAGCTGTGTTATTAGGCATTACACATTAATACTAAAGTGATCGCTGGGGTTTTCAGTAGTTTCACTAGTCCCCAGGATTCAGTAGCTAACATCAAAGTGTCACATCCTTTGGCCTAGAGCGCAGCGGCGTGGCGGGCCTCACAGCATCCCTGAGCCAGGTGTTGAGGGCACAGATGCGGGAAACCCGCTCCGGGACACCGGGGAGATCTGGCCTGTGGCCAGCCAGGCTGCTCAAGGACCACAAGAGTGAGGGGCATCCTCTTTCATTGCAACATAATATTCTTTCAGGTTCTCTTGCAGGATGGTGTCCTTCACAGCATGAAACACAAAGCAGATGTTCTCCGTGTCTATGGCAGTGGTGAGGTGGGTGGCTGCGATTCCGTCTCTTCTGGTTGAAATACTGGACCAGGTAGCACTGGACATCCTCCAGCCTGTGGGGGTCGCCCTTGAAGTCTGAGAAGTGCTTCTTCTTCTTTCTTTTTTTTAATATAAATTTATTTATTTTATTTATTTATTTTTGGCTGCATTGCGTCTTCGGTTGCTGTGCGCGGGCTTTCGCTAGTTGCGGCGAGCGGGGGCTACTCTTTGTTGCGGTGCGCGGGCTTCATCATCCAGGTGGCGTCTCTTGTTGCAGAGCACAGGCTTTAGGCGTGGGGGCTTCAGTAGTTGTGGCATGCGGGCTCAGCAGTTGTGGATCCCGGGCTCTAGAGTGCAGGCTCACGTTGCGGCACTCAGGCTTAGTTGCTCTGCCGCATGTGGGATCTTCCCGGACCAGGGCTCAAACCCGTGTCCCCTGCATTGGCAGACGGATTCTTAACCACTGCACCACCAGGGGAGCCCTGGGAAGTGCTTCTTGATGCCCATGGTCTTCACTTTCTCCACCAGGAGGTCCATCTTGTTGAGAGGCAGGACGATGGAGACGTTGAAGAAGAGCTTGTTGTTAACGATGGTCTCAAAGATGTTCATGGGCTCCACCAGGCGGTTGGTGCGCCTGTCCTCCGTGAGGACCTGGTCGTACTCACTGGATGAGACCATGAACAGGATCAAGGTGATCCCATCAAAGCACTGGAACCACTTCTGGCGCTGAGACCTCTGGCCACCCACATCCACCATCTTGAAAGGGACTTTTTCTATGACAAAGTCATGCTCCACTTTGCCCTTGGTGGCCTTCCTCACCAGCAGGATGTCCTGCTTGCTAGGGAAAGTAATTCAGCTGGCCAATCCGATCCAAGTTATCCAGGAAGTACCTCACTGATTCACCCAGCTGAAACTCCCTCCTCCGGCTGAAAGCTTCCCTGATGCCAGAATCCCTGCAGAGCGCGGTCAGAGCAGGTACATAACAGCTGAAAGGTGGCAGACTCCACGGGCAGCCCTGCTTTGTTCTCAAAGGCCATAAGGTACATCCCCTGCTTCTCATTTTCAGAATACTGCCAAGGAACACCAAGCGTGTCTCGTGCGTCAACCAGAAGCCTTGAGCCCTTGAGGATGTTGTTGAAGATGGCGTCGCGGAACTCCAGAAGCGCACTCTGGTCGAACTCGCGGCCGTGGACGATGCGCATCTGCTTGAGGAAGGTGGACTTGCCGCTCTCGCGGGGCCCAGCAGCAGGATCCTGACGAGGTGCCGCACGGCGCGCGGCTCGCGGTCCAGCCCCGCGTAGATGTCCCGGCTGCGCCTGCGCTGCCGCGCCTCGCGCTCCGCATCGCCGGCGGCGTCGGCCTCGGGCGGCAGCAGGCAACGACTGAGGGCCCGCACCGCACCGGACATGGCTGCTGAGGCCATAGACCCCGCGGCGGGCTAGGCGGCAGCCGGCCGCTCCCTCAGGCCGCGTCCGCTGCCACTGTCCCGAGGTCCCTCTGTCTGGCTCTTAAATACAGTGGTTCTGTCCCCTGGCGAACCATCAGTCTAGCTACTTTTTTTTTTTTTTGGCTGCGTTGGGTCTTCGTTGCTGTGCGCGGGCTTTCTCTAGTTGCGGCGAGCAGGAGCTACTCTTCCTTGCGTTGCTCGGGCTTCTCATTGCAGTGGCTTCTCTTGTTGCGGAGCACGGGCTCTAGGCGCGTGGGCTTCAGTAGTTGTGGCTCGCGGGCTCAGTAGTTGTGGCTCACGGGCTTAGTTGCTCTGCAGCATGTGGGATCTTCCTGGACCAGGGATTGAACCCGTGTCCCCTGCACTGGCAGGCGATTCTTAACCACTGCGCCCCCAGGGAAGTCGCAATCTAGCTTTTTACTGTATGGTCACTTCTCGGTATCCGTGGGGGATGGGTTCCAGCACCCCCTGTGGATACCAAAATCCATGGACGCTCAAGTCCCTCATATAAAATGGCATAGTATTTGCATATAACCTACACAATCCTCCCATATAGTTTAAATCATCCCTAGATTACTTATAATACCTATACAGTGGAAGTGCTATGTGAATAGTTGCTGGTGCACAGCAAATTCAAGTTTTGCTTTTTAGAACTTCCTGGAATTTTTTTTTTTTTTCCATCTGTGGTTTGGTTGAATCTATGAACACAGAACCCGAGGCTAGGGAGGGCCACTTTTTTATCTTTAAAAGTGAGTTCTGGGGGAGGGATGGACTGCGAGTTTGGGGTTAGTAGATGCAAATTATGACATATAGAATCAATGGACAACCAGGTCCTACTGTGTAATACAGGGAACTATATTCAATGTCCTGGGATAAACCATAATGGAAAAGAATATGAAAAAGAATGTATATATATGTATAACTGAGTCACTTTGCTGTACAGCAGAAATTAACACAACATTGTAAATCAACTATACTTCAATAAGAATTAATTAATTAATTAAAGCGACTTCTGTCTATGGCCTGCAATTAAAATTTTTCCTTAAAGCAGGTATACAGAGTTTCCCTTTAAAAGACATTTATCTGAGAAAAAGTGAGTCAAATTTTTAAAAAGGCTAAGAAAATAATAGTATAGAAAATAATTTTAAAAAAGCTAAGAAAATAATAATAACAGGATAACACAGAAGTGAGGAAAGTGATGCTCAGTTTTGCAAATGCTGCTCAAGATGGAAGAGTTCTCTGTCCTCCAAGTGAAAACCCAAAACAGGGCGCAGAGGAGGGGGACCCAAGAATCAACAAACAGCTCTTACCATATAAACCACAGCAGCAAGGTTGTCCATCTAAAATGGGGTGTGAAGAGGTCCCTCATTTTGCCTCGGTCTTCCTGTTTCAAGACAAAGAATACCATTTGCTCTCCTCCCCTGTGGATGTGCGGGCACAGGTTGGTAGCCTGAGACCAGCGGACGCCCGAGGCTGGGAGGGAGGTTTCTGGTGGGCAGGACACTCAGGTTCTGAGAACCCGGGACTCAGATCCACGGCACTCAGCGCCCCCCAGCCCAGGGAGGCCTTCAGCCAGGACTCATTGATGTCCAGAGGTGGAGACAGTCCACACCCCACCCCAACCTGGAATCCTGGAGCTGGGAAGCAGGCCCCTCAGGCTCGGCCCCTCTGAGGCCTCTTGGGTGATCCCATGGACCAGGGAGCAAACACCCAGTCCAAGATGCCTCCCGCCATTTCACACCCTCCCCACCCAAAGCCCGCTCTAGGTCAAGGTAACAGAAATTAGTGTGCTGAAAATCAATTCACCAAGAGCCAACTTGCCAAAAGACCAATTAGCTAAATGACTCGCTTGCCAATTTTATATAATTTACTAATTTATCAAATCTTTGCTTTACGATGTTCTATTTTAAAACATATATTCTGGGGGGGGGGAGGGATAAATCGGGAGATTGGGATTGACATATACACACTACTATATATAAAACATAACTAATAAGGACCTACTATATAGCACAGGGAACTCTACTCAATACTCTGTAATGGCCTATATGGGAAAAGAATCTAAAAACTAGTGGATATATGTATATGTATAACTGAGTCAGTTTGCTGTACACCTGAAACTAACACAACGTTGTAAATCCATTATACTCCAATAAAAAAATTTTTAAAAGCATCAACAAGAAAAATAATTTAAAAAATATATTCATAGAATCTATATTCTATAGATTATCTTCTTAGATTTATTTAATGAACATATTATTCTTAGCAGTTTGAGAAGTGCTCGCTTATTTAAACATGCTAAAAGCTTTTTTAAAAAAGATTATGGGTTATAGGTGGTTTAATCTACCCATGAATATTGTCTTTGTGAATAAAAATATTTTGTAATATATTCTTGAATAAAAAGACGATACTCATTAATATGCTTATTGAATATATTTGAGCATGTTTGTATTTATTGACTATATTTTAGAATAGATTCATTCATTAATATACGTAAGAATGAATTCATTAATATAGTTATTGAGGAATATATTATATGTATTAATATAAACACAGGAAAAATACCTTCCTATGTGTTAATATATGTATTAGTATATTCATAGGAAAAATCTCTCCCTATTTACTAAATATATTCAAAAAGAATAACCCTTAAAACACGTTTTTGGTAAACTGATACATTGGCAAGAAAAATTGGCTTTTGGAGAATTGGTCTGCTTTCTGGAAAATCCTTCTCTTCTCTTTTTGGTGATGGGGGATTCACCACCTTCTTGGAGCCTTCCTGGACCTGAGAGAACTCTCTCTCTGGGCCTGGCTGCTCCTGGCTGCATCAGCTACGCACCTGCCCCAGTGACCTCCATAAAAAAAAAAAAAAAAAAAAAAAAAACAGGCCCCACTGCCGGGCACCCTGGAACACAGAGAGGCCCCTGCGGCAGCAGCTCCTTTCCAAAGAGAAGCCCACAACTGGAGCATCCAGCCTTGCCGCTGTCACTTTGCAAAACACATTTGAAATCATTGTATGCTTTCTCCACCCAGAGCATCTTCCCACAGGAGGGACGGGGGAGAATGCAGTCCCTCCCCAAACGCAACTAAATGAGCCTCCTGCACTCCAGACTCTCTGGGATGCCCCCTACCCCAACCCTGTGCTTCCCAAAGCAAATTTGGGGTATGTCTCCTGGTTTCTATGTTGTCAGACCCTGCCTAGCACTTCCTCTCAATCTGGTGAAATTCCATTCAGTTCTTTTTGCCTAATATAGAAACAGTCAGAAAAATGATATTATTTAAAAAAAATAGGGCTTCCCCAGTGGCGCAGTGGTTAAGAATCCTCCTGCCAATGCAGGAGACATGGGTTCAAGCCCTGGTCTGGGAAGATCCCACATGCCGCGGAGCAACTAAGCCTGTGCGCCACAGCTACTGAGCCCGTGTGCCACAACTACGGAAGCCTGCAGGCCTAGAGCCTGTGCTCCGCAGCAAGAGAAGCCACCGCAATGAGAAGCCCGCGCATCACAACGAAGAGTAGCCTCCGCTCACCACAACTAGAGAAAGCCCGCTGCAGCAACAAAGACCCAATGCAGCCAAAAATAAATAAATAAATGTATAAATAATAATAATAATTTCCTTGTAGGGTCTGTTGTTTGCTTAAGGGTATTTGATGTTTCTCTAAGCCACATGCTTGATTCTTGAGGGCAGGGACTGCAGCCCTTAATCTGGCTCCCTTCTCCCCACTTGCACCTGCAGTAAGTGCTCATCAATTTGTAGTGTGGTGGATTCCCTGATGGTGTTGCCTGTGGAGTGATGCACCATCCATTAAGGATGTCTACACAGGGGCGGTTTGGTGTCTTGGATCTAAGTCTATCGTGGCACTTTCTAATGTGATTTTACTGTCAAGCCTTTGCCAATCAATCACACTTGCTAATCAGACTTCATGGGTGCTGAAAGATGAAACTGAAGCAGTAGTTACGGGACCCATTATGGGACATTCTATTACATTTATCTAATCGCTTCCCAGGTGGTACTTTTAGGACTTGGCAGTGAAAGTACACAGACTGAAGTTGCCAAATTTCCTTTGCAGATCCTGCCCACTGCACCCCTCACCCACTCACACATACATGCTCCCAGCACGTACAGCAACATGCACAGTCAGTCCGCCAGGCACTGACCTGTCTGGAGATGATGAGTTTCCCCAGAGGCATGGGGGCTCCGTTTTCTGTGGCTATCCTCTTTAAGGTGGCGATGGCCTTTTCCTGGTTTCCGGACAGCACATCATACCTTGCGCTCTCTGGCAGCCACTATGAGGACAGGAGACCGAGACGTGGCCAGTTAGGGCAGAACAGAATGCTCGGTCACAGCCATACACTCTCATGTGTGTGTGGAGTCCTTAAGGCCGGAGGCTCTGGGGCCAGAAGCCTGGCTTCAAATCCTGGCACTGCCATTGATTATAATGGCTCTGTGACCTTGAGCAATAACTTGACCTCTCTGTGCCTCCATTTCCTCATCCATAAAATGGGGATAATAATAGATCCTCCCTCTTAGGGTTGTTGAGAGGCTTAAATGGGATAATCCAAACAAAGTGCTTAGCACAGTGCCCGGAATGGGTTAATATATCTGTTCCTGTTGCCGTTGCTATTACTGTAATTTGGTGCTGCTGAGTTGCAGGTGACAGCTGAACTAAATTAAGACTGCCACCAAAAAAGAAAAACAGTCCACCACTCTCACCATCATCATCATTATCCCTATCTCTCAAGAAACTACACCTCACCTGTGTTTAGCATCGTCTTGCAAACTCAGTCTAAGAGACAGAAAGAAATCACAAAGACCTTTAGGCCTACTAGAGTCCCAACCCCAAGTGACTAGACAGAGATCTCTCCACAAAACAAAGCAACAGCAATCTGTGAAATGAGAGAGTGTGAGACTTGGAGTCAGAAGATTTGGTTCATATGAGTTCTGTTGTTTATTTGCTGTGTGTCTTTTGACAAGTCAATCAACCTTTCTGGGCCTCAGTTTCCTCATCAGTAAAATGAGAATATAGCAGAGATTGCTAGCATCCAGTAAAATTCATGCTTCCCTTTCCATAGCATAGAGTTGTCCTTGGATATGGTTGCCCAGCCAGTAACTACATTTCCCAGCACCTCTTGCATCTAGGCATGGCCATGTGACATGCTTTCACCAATGGCACGAGAGCAGAATATTCCCGGCCAAGTTATTTAAGTATACATCTCTACCTGCCCTTCTTCAGTCTACATGTAGAAGATTCCAAAGCCCTAGACAGTGGCAGAGCTACAAGCTGGAAGGAACCCTGGGCCCAGAATCACACCTGTCAAATGGAAGCACCCATTCTGGACTGTTCTAAGTTACTGAATGTGTCGGCTTTATTTGTTACAGCAGCTGGTATCATCCTAACTAATATAGGGGTTCATCATAGTCCTACCTCCTGTGGTTATTGGGAGGACTAAATACGGTAACGCATATAAAGAGCCTGGCACAGGGCCTGCTACACTGTTACGCTAATAATTATTAATACCTATTGTCATTACCTGTAATTATTATGTTATTTATCATAGATGAGACCTACCTCCCTACAGGCTTATTTTGGGGCCCACTGGCTGTAAAGCATTTCATGGATGTGGTCTTCACATGAAATGATAAACGTGTGGTCTGATCTCGCTGTGTGTGGGGGGTAGTTTATGCAGAGATGAGACGGCGGGATCATGTGAGCCCTTGGACCCAGCCATGCCTGAAGCCAGATATTCTCTCATATGTCTCTTTCACTCAAGCCAGTTTGAACTGGGTTTTGTCACTTGCAACTTAAGAATCGCAACTATTCCAAATACACTCACCTTAAGTGTAGCTCTTGTAGTGCAGGGAGAGGGAGCAAGGTATCCCCCATCCCCTTGATATCTCCCTCAAGAATATCCCAGCAGTGTCTGCCTGGAGGAAACCCAACACCCCATACTGGGCCCACCCCAGGCCCTGTACCTTTGTCTCATTTCCTGATTCAAAGAAATAATCTTAAAAGTGGCTTTGGTACCCTCCTCCACACCCTCCCCACCAAAATATAATGAACGGCAGGAGACCAAGTAACAAAGGCTGAGATGTCTTAAAGGATACCTACAAAACACAGAACAGCAAAGAGGAGGAGTGGGACAGCCGAGAGGATGAGCAGCCAACGCCAGCCCAGGCTGGGCATCACAAACACAGCCAGGACAACCTCGAACACTGTCCCGATGGCCCAGAACACCTGGCATGGGAGAATGGGGGTCAGTAATGGGGCAGCATTGGTCAACACAGTGAGCAATTTCAGGATCATTGTAGACAACGTTATCCATGTTGGTAAGGGGGTCCTTGGGGGTCAGGAAAGTCAGAATGGCCATCACTTCTCCTGTGGTTCATGTGGTTGGGCCAGGGCCTCCACGTTGTCTATCTCCTGAGGGTACCATCCACACTGTATGATATTTGCATGGTGCCCACTGGAGTGTGCGATGTGGCAGCTCTGGTTAAGGAGATCAATATGATCAATATTGTGTGAGGCCAGTAGAGTAGTGGACACATTGGTTTTTGTCTACTCACATCCATCTCCCTTGCCCAACAGTGCCCCGGTATCCTTTATCAGAATTGTCTCTCCCCTGTGGGGCTGAATATCTTCTGTCTGTTTCTCTGAATCACATTCCATCCTTTTCCACCTTGCTCTTTGTATGGAGTGCATCCACAGTCCCCCTGTCCTCTGGCTTCACATTGGGTGCAGCCACACAGAAGATGGGGAGGAAAGAGGGATTCGGGTGCTTATTCCTCTGGCTCCTTCTCTGCAGGGTGGTCATGCGCTGGCTGCATCCCTTAGTTGAAGGTCACAGCTCCTTTCCAAGAGCCTTTGCCATACAACTCTCTCTCTCTCTCTCTCTCTGTCTCTCTCTGGGCTGCTAATTACTCTCTCCCTTTGCCCCTTCAGGGACCTTATAAATAGTCCCTTTATGAAACCCTCTTCAGCCAAAGCAATCTTGAGGGAAAAAAATGGAGCTGGAGGAATCAGACTCCCTGACTTCAGACTATACTACAAAGCTACAGTCATCAAGACAATATGGTACTGGCACAAAAACAGAAATACAGATCAACGGAACAGTATAGAAAAACCTGAGATAAAGCCACGCACCTATGGTTAACTGATCTCTGACAAAGGAGGCAAGGATATACAATGGAGAAAAGACAGTCTCTTCAGTAAGTGGTGCTGGGAAAACTGGACAGCTACATGTAAAAGAATGAAATTAGAACACCCCCTAACACCATACACACAAATAAACTCAAAATGGATTAAACACCTAAATGTAAGATTGGACACTATAAAACTCTTAGAGGAAAACATAGGAAGAACACTCTTTGACATAAATCACAGAAATATCTTTTTTGACCCACCTCCTAGAATAACGGAAATAAAAACAAAAATAAACAAATGGGACCTCATGAAACTTAAAAGCTTTTGCTTTTAAGCAAAAGCAAACTATAAACCGCAAAGGAAACTATAAACAAGACGAAAAGACAACCCTCAGAACGGGAGAAAATATTTGCAAACAAATCAACAGACAAAGGATTAATCTCCAAAATATATAAACAGCTCATGCAGCTCAATATTAAAAAAACAGACAACCCAATCAGAAAATGGGCAGAAGACCTAAATAGACATTTCTCCAAAGAAGATATACAGATGGCCAAGAGGCACATGAAAAGCTGCTCAACATCACTAATTATTAGAGAAATGCAAATTCAAACTACAATGAGGTATCACCTCACACTGGTTAGAATGGGCATCATCAGAAAATGTACAAACAACAGATGCTGGAGAGGGTGTGGAGAAAAGGCAACCCTCTTGACTGTTGGTGGGAATGTAAATTGATACAGCCACTATGGAGAACAGTATGGAGGTTCCTTAAAAAACTAAACATAGAATTACCATGTGACCCAGCAATCCCACTACTGGGCATATACCCAGAGAAAACCATAATTCAAAAAGACACATGCACCCCAATGTTCATTGCGGCACTATTTACAATAGCCAGGTCATGGAAGCAACCAAAATGCCCATCGACAGACGAATGGATAAAGAAGATGTGTCACATATATACAATGGAATATTACTCAGCCATAAAAAGGAATAAAGTTGGGTCATTTGTAGAGACGTGGATGGACCTAGAGACTGTCATACAGAGCGAAGTAAGTCAGAAAGAGAAAAACAAATATCATATATTAACGCATACATGTGAAATCTAGAAAAATGCTACAGATGAACCGGTTTGCAAGGCAGAAATAGAGACACAGATATAGAGAACAAACGTACGGACACCAAGGGGGGAAATCGGAGGTGGTGGTGGGGGGATGAATTGGGAGATTGGGATTGACATATATACACTAATATGTATAAAATAGATAACTAATGAGAACCTGCTGTATAAAAAATTAAATTAAATTAAAAAAAAAAAGAAAAGAAACCCTCTTCAAATTATCCTAATGTGAGTAGGTTGTTTCCTGCTGCAACTTTGAGTCTACAACCATTGTCCATTCCAAAACATCGTCCTTCATCTTCTCCATCTGGGAGCCCCCAAGAGCCTTCCTAAATCCCCTTTCGCTTAAAGTAACCACAGTCCATTTCAACTGCTGACAACCAGAGGGACAGTCAAAATGGCTAATAATTTATAAACTGACCAATCAGAGTGTACACCATACAGTATTGGCCAATCAGAATGAACCCTGGTCACACACCTCCCCCAACCCTCACCAGACTTTAGTTGCTGCATCATGGGGAGCTCTAGGGAGTCCTTAGAAAGGACAGCGTGTCAGGCAATGAGGGCCAGTCAGGGTTCAGGATCATCTGGCAGATGCACTTCAATATTAAACTGGTTCATCCATACCAGTGTGGACCAGCTGACTACCACCCTGATTGGTCAGGGGTAGACACAGTCAGGATGGTTAAGTTGGGCTGTGGGTCAGTGTGATCAATATTGTCATGTAATCATGGTGATTAGGGATAGTCATGCCTGTGGACCTAAGTGTCCACCAGGGACAAATAATACTGCCGCTGCATGGAGGAGGGCTGTTGAGCAGCTATGTATTTGCCCTGAGATCTTCCAGATCATGGTTGGAAAATGGGTCACAGGACCCTGGCAGAGGGAGGGCTTGAGAGGGACTGGATGGTCCAAGAGAGTTTTAAGGCAGCCTACTGGCCACAGACGTGGCCATGAATAGCGATCTCACACAAGACACGAGTCAATCTGGTGAGGCGGGCAGGAGTTTGGTCCACTCAAGCTACAATGTTCAGCACCAACTTTCAGATAAAAGTCATTTCCAGTTCAGGAAGGACATACTACCTGCCTGCTACCATTTTTTTTCAGGGGTGGTAGATTGAATTTCTTGTCAATGGAAGAATTTATCCATATTGCAAAACAACCATGTTGAAATCAACATACATGATCCATTTAAATTCTTGCATAATGGATCTGTTATATTTTTCTTAAACTCCCTTTCCTTGTCCTATGGCTCAAGAAACCTGGGAATCTCCTGCTCAGAGACTGAGGAATATCCAGAATCCCAGACCATCCTCCTTACCTCAATCAGCAAAATACACTTAGCTCTGGCTTTCATGGGAAGGAACTCAGCATACAGCGTCACCCTGGGAATGCAAAAGACAGAAAGGGCGTTAAGGTTGGGACTGAGTGGGAAGATTGCTATGGTCTTCTGAATTTCTCGGCCAACTTTCCTCCAAGGGTGGTCTGTGGACCACTTACATCAGGATTTCTGGGGATGATGGCTAAATATTCAGGGTCCATACCAGACCTTCAGAAACAGACTCTCAGGGGTGGGGTCCTGGCATCAGCATTTTTAACCAACTTCCCCCCGCCACCCCATATGATTCTCAAATTTAATACCTACTATCACTGAGCATTCCCCAAAACCCAGTAAATGTAGGTGAAAAAAGAGTGGTGGGATGATGGGCAACTTCAATCTAGAACCGTTCCTTAGATTTTCCCTATCACTCAAGTCCTGAATAGTCTTGGAGTAGGGGCCTTTCATACGGCAGGATGCCCCTCATCCCGGGTCCATCTGATGTCTCCCTGTGACTAGACTCAGCCCATGTCTTCTTGGCAAGAACCTCACAGAAATGATGCTCAACTCTTCCCAGTGCCTCACACTGGGGACATGACATCAAGCAGTCCCATCATTGGTGATATTAACTTTCATCACCAGGTCAAGTTTTCTGATAGATATTTCCATCCTAAAGTTATCAATTTTCCATTTGTGATTAAGAAGTACTTTATGGGGGAACATTCAGAGGTTATGTCAATATCCTGCTCCCCACAGAACCTCTACTCACCAGCTTTAGCATTCCATCTTTTGACTATTTCTGCCTGAATCAACCACCACTATGATGACAAACTGTATTTATTATTTCCATAACTCCTTCAACATTTACTGGTAGACATTCTACTGTAAGGAATGTAAGCTTTCTTTTCTCCTGTCTCATTTATCTATCCATCCATATATCTATCTACCTACCCACCTATCCATTCATTTCATCAGTATGGACTTGCGGATTCCTGTTTTATTCAATGGGTTGTAATCCATTACTGTCTTTATTATTTTGATGCTCAGACTGTCCCAGATCTGGTCAGCGGAAGCCCTTTCAAGATGATTCCTATGTCTTTTTGACATGTCTCCATCATTCCTTGAGCTCTTTCTTACTTTCTTGTACAAAAAGATGTCCAGGCTCATCTAGTACTTTCTTTGCCCCAACCATGGGGTCAGACATTTTTCTAAGAAGTCCTGGTTCCTTTTGGCAGAAGATGGTGTTTAGAAGCCAAGATCTGAGTGTTCAGTGTGCTCATTGCTATGGGGGTTCCCATTGCTTCTAGGCCCTCCCAGTGGACACAGCTAAGAGATCTATCATCCATCCATCTATCTATCTATCATCTATTCATCCATCCTTTCTCTGGGCGTCTCTATTTCTCGCTCTCTCTCTCTTCCCACATGCACACCATACATCTATATCTATTTCAATACCTGTGTATATGTATTTTTAAAAACAATGAGTTCATACTGATATTTTCAGTACCAGTCCAACACTTTAGGATTCTTTCTAACCTTTAAATTTCCAATTTCTTCTTCTTCTTCCATGCAATTTTCTTTTCCAACATTGAGAATTCCGTGTCTCATTATCCTCAAAATATTTCCCATCTACTCCATCAATTCACTTGTTTACTCAATGTAACCAATGTCGCAACCATATTGGCTGCCTCCTCCATCTACCTCCACATCCTCCTCCCCTCCCTTTCACTTGCTCAGCTAATGGGCATGCTGGGAAGAAAAGGAAACTTCTAAACTACTCCCCATGCTCCCTTCCATTGTGCTAGGAAGATAAGCCCTTCTCTTTCCCCTCATCTCTCACCTAAGCCAGACAACCGAGCTACTAGATGACCTCGTCTTACTTACTCTCCTGGCTCCTCATAAGGGAGGAGGGGTAGAGGGAGGCTTATTTCCATTAACCCTTTTGAGGCAGGTGGTGTATCTCGATCTCCTGGGATCCCTTTACTAGATCATGGGGCCCATCTATCTGATGCTGCTTCTAACAGCTCATACCTGCAACCCTCTCTTAGGATTGCTTTTGAGTAATTGGAGTGGCCTCACCACAGAGATATCTGGGAGTTATGCCCTTTCTCTCCAGGGCAGGCTGAAGACTAGTGTTGGGTACAAAAGGCTCATTCCCTGCCTCAAGATGGGACAGACCCTATGAGACAATGAATACTCCAGCTCCCTATGGGATCAAGCTGAGTCTAGATGTCACCTGAAACCACATCCTTGCTTAATTTCTTCCCTTCACCTTTCTTGCCTCTTTCACTCTTTTACAGGATCCTCCTGAGAGCATTCCCTGAATAAATTACCTGTACAAAAATCTCTGCCTCAGTCTGTCTACTTCTATGAAACCCAACCCATGACACCTTTCCCTGCAAAGCATCTATCTTTTTAAATGTTGGCCTCAGCAATACCATTAAGATCTAGAAATAGTTCTATCACTGGTAAAAGTCTTTCTTAGGGTTATGATAAAAGATGCCTCTGTCCAGAGAAGGAAGAATTCTCAGGAGCCTCAGAGGGATAGCTAGGGCTTTAGTAGTTCAGCTATACTCTATGTAGAGAAAAGCAGGGAGAAAAAGTCAATGTCATTTAGTCTTACTTCCCAGTGCGTTTTAGTAAATCCTCTCTCTCTGTTTTGGTGTTCTGTCTCTCTCTTTCTCTCTCTCTTTTCTTCATCTCTCTCTTTCTCTCTGTTTGAACTCCTATCTGAGATCATATTCAAGAATTTTGAACCCTATTTTTATTGACTTTATAAATAGTATTTCCATGACATTTTAAATCCTCTTACACACATATATTCTATCATATTCATGAACCATATTTTCCTTAATAATAGCTACCTTTTATTGAGGATCTACTATGTGCCCAAACATTCTTCTAGATATTTTACATGAATTATCTCACTCAATAAATGCTGCAAGTCAATGGGGTAGGTAATTATAATTCCCATTGTGTGTGTCTATCTTTAATCCCTATTTTTATCTTTATATCTGTGTCAGATAAGTTATTTGACCAGGATCACGTAGCTAGTAAGTTGGTCAGTAGAAGAGCCAAAATTTTAACCTAGGTCTGTCTATATTACGCAGCCCATCACTCGCTTCCCTATTTAGGTGGTTTCACAATTATAAACAATACTTCAATAAGCATCCTTCGTCTTAAATCTTTGTTTGCATGTGGTTTCCTTAGGGTATATTCCTGTAAAAGAATGTGAGTCAAAGGGTACACATTTTAAGGCTTTTGATATATATCATCAAAGTGCTTCCTAAAAAGTTGTTCCAATGTATAGTCCTGCAAGTGCCTCTCCAACAAAAACCATGAGGAATTTCATTCACTCAGCTCTGAGAATGGAGACCAATTGCAGTGGTTGTAAAAGATTACAGTGATTACCATGAATGACTCGGAAATTTTATTCTGTTCTCCAAATGGTGTGCTTATATTATTTTAAAAACATCAATACTGATAATAAAATAGGAAGCATGTTTACATTTTCCCCACCAAATTAAAATCAAATTACTAACCATGAAAAAAATGTGCAGTAGCATATTCTAAGGGCAAAGCTAATCCTGTCCTTAGATGTCAAGGATTTGTTTTTATAATGAACTTACAACATGCAGCCTTTTTTTCTTTTTTAGGCACAGAATTAGTACATGAAAGCATTCTCATCGTAAATAACTTAGCAATATGCAAGAAGACAGAGTGTATGATGAATTTTCCTCTTCCTCCTTACCCCTGCTTCCATTCCCCTTCCCCAAAGCCATGACTAATAGCAGTTTGCTTTGCAACCTTCCAGCCCCTTTTCTATGTAAATGAATATATAAATTTAAAACTGAATAGACAGTTTTCCAAAGAAGACATAACAGATGGCAACAGGTGCATGAAAAGATGTTCAGCATCACAAATCATCAGGGAAATGCAAATCAAAACCACAGTGAGCTATCACCTCACACCTGTCGGAACGGCCATCATCAAAAAGACAAGGAATAAGCGTTGGCAAGGATGAAGGAAAAGAGAACCCTCGTGCACCGTTGGTAGGAATGTAAATTGGTACAGCCACTACGGAAAACAGTATGGAGGTGCCTCAAAAAATTAAAAATAGAACTACCATATGCCAGCAATTCCACTCCTGGGTATTCATCTGAAGAAAATGAAAACACTAATTCGAAAAGACATGTACACCCCTATGTTCATTGCAGCATTATTTACAGTAGCCAAGATATGGAAGCAACCTAAGCGTCCATCAACAGATAAATGGATAAAGAAGATGTGGCATTTATATCAATATATATATATACACAATAGAATATCAACCACAAAAAAGAATGAAATCTTGCCATTTGTGACAACATGGATGAACCTAGAGGGTGTTATGCTAAGAGAAATAAGTCAGACAGAGAAAGACAAATGCTGTATGATTCCACTCACATGTGGAATCTAAACACCAAAACAAATGAACAAACATAACAAGACAGAAACAGAGTCACAGATACAGTACAGAGAACAGACAGGTGGTTCCTGGGGCCGTGGGGAAGGGAGGCGAGCAGAGAATTAGGTGAAGGACGTGAAGAGGCACAAACTCGAGCTGCAAAATAAATGGGTCACAGGTATGAAATGTACAGTATGGGGAATATATGCTGGAATTAATTATATAATAATAACAGTAATAATAAATTTAAACAACAGAGTATCTTTTTTTCCCTTCCCTTCCCCTCTCTCCCTCCCTCCCCCTCCCTCCCCCCTCTCCCTCCTTCCCCCCTCTCCCTCCCTCCCCTCCCCTCCCCCTCCCTCCCTCTCTTCCTCCCTCCCCCTCCCTCTCTCCCTCCCCCCTCCCCCTCCTTCTCTCCCTCCCCCTCCCTCCTCCCTCCTTCCCCTCCCTCCCTCCCTCCTTCCCCTCCCTCCCCTCCCCCTCCCCCTCCCTCCCTCCCTCCTTCCCCTCCCCCTCCCTCCTTCCCTCCCTCCCCTGCCTCCCTCCCTTTCTCCCTCCCCTCCCCCTCCCTCCCTCCCCTCCCCTCCCCCTCTCTCCCTCCTCCCTCCCTCCCTCCCTCCCTCCCTCCCTCCCTTCCTTCCCTTCTGCTCACACATGCAGCATACTGCCAGTGCTCCACCCATACAAATGCCCCGATTCTCACCACCTCTGGCTATGCCAGTCCACCTTCCAACTGCCAGCACTCGCACCTCTTCCCTGAGTGCTTTCTCTGGTCATTAAAGCTTGCTTTGCCAACCCATGTGGCAGACCAGAAGTGCCAAGGAAGTCAAACTTCCCAGGAGCAGCTCTTAACAAATGACAGTTGCCTCGTCCCTCGAACGGGACAATTTGGAGGATGTGTTGCAGTGTCTCCCAGAGGAAACTCCTTGCTTTTGAATTTCTGTGTCAGGATCTGCTCCTGATAAGACAGTCTGGAAATCTTTCCATAGTAATCTATGTAGCGCTACCAGATTATTTTCTAATAGCCGTGACCTATTAATTAATACTTAGATCGTTTTCAACTTCTTGTTTTTGCAACCTATGCCACAAGGAACATCTTTTCCTGTAACTGTTGTGCCCCACATTTGGCCATTATTTATAGCAGTTCATGATGAGAAAGAGTCGCTTCACCCAAAGTGAGCTTCACCCAAAGTATGGGGATTATTACAATCACATTGAAGAGCTGAAGAATAAGCGATGAAATTAGCAATGCCAAGCAGCAGCTGATACGGGCACAAACAACTCCCCACTGCGAATAACCGCATTTACAGCACCTGGCAGTTAGAGGTTTGCCATTTGGATCACATGCCTGGGAAGGAAATGACCTGTGATCTCCGTCTGGCATTTCTGCTTGGTCTTTGGGGGAAACAGCAGCGCCAAGGACAGATTTGTGAACCAGCTTATTCTAGACACCAATCTGAAGCAACTTCTGAGACAGGTCTCAAGGCAGAACAGGTGGGCAGCTACCTGGGGTATTCATCTTTAAGAGCGGCTAAAACACTCACTCGTAGGATGCCAGGTAGGGCAGGCTTCCATCTCAAAGGTAAGTGGCGTTTCTGCTGAAATACACAGCACCCTCTACTGGAAATAATAAACCATCTGCCCTGGTGCCAACCTGTGTCTTGTATATTTTTTGTGAGGCGGTATGTGCAATTAGAGGTGATTATTATTTTTCGGTGCCTATTTGCATTTTCTAAAACAAAAATGTACTGTTTGTAACGATAAAGTTACATTTAACTCTTTTGCTTGGATTAAAGTCTCTTCCTTCTTGTGGGAATGTAAATTGGTACAGCCACTATGGAGAACAGCATGGAGATTCCTTAACAAACTAAAAATAGAGGTACCCTATGATCCTTCAATCACATTCCTGGGCATATACCCAGAGAAAACCATAATCCAAAAAGATACATGCACCCCAGTGTTCATTGCAGCACTATTTACAATAGCCAAGACATGGAAGCAACCTAAATGTCCACCGACAGAGGAATGGATAAAGAAGATGTGATGTATTTATACAATAGAATATTATTCAGTCATAAAAAAGAATGAAACAATGCCATCTACAGCAGCATGGATGGACCTAGAGATTACCATACTAAGTGAAATGAGTCAGACAGAGAAAGACAAATATCATATGATGTCACTTATATGTGGCATTTAAAAAAAGGTGCAGGGCTTCCCTGGTGGCGCAGTGGTTGAGAGTCCGCCTGCCGACGCAGGGGACACGGGTTCGTGCCCCGATCCTGGAGGATCCCACATGCCGCGGAGCGGCTGGGCCCGTGAGCCATGGCCACTGAGCCTGCGCGTCCGGAGCCTGTGCTCCGCAACGGGAGAGGCCACAACAGTGAGAGGCCCACATACCGCAAAAAAAAAAAACAACAAAGAAAAAGGTGCAAATGAACTTATATACGAAACAAAAACAGACTCAGAGACATAGAAAAAAAACTTATGGTTACCAAAGGGGAAGGCAGGTGAGAGGCTTGTGGAGCAGAGGTGAGTCAGCTGGGGCGATAGTAGCCTAGCCAGTCCCCATCCAACTCACCAGCAGACAAAAGACACAAGAGTAAAAGCCCTGCAGAGACCAGAACAAGCAAATGGCCAAACTGCAGTATCATGAATTAAATAAATTGTTACCATTTTAAGCCATAAGTGTTGCGGTGGTTTGTTACAAAGCAAAAGGTAACTCTACATTCCACTTAAAAACCATCTGACCTTAAGCAAATCCCTCAGGATCTCTGAGCCTTAGTTTTCTCAGCTGTAAAATGCGGATAGTAGGGTTGTCCAATGGACAAGAAGAGGTAGTGTGAAGAGAGAGCTTAGCATGGGCCCTGCACCTGGCAAGCACTCCACTGACATTATTATCACCATCACTACTAATGTTACTGTTATCACCAAGGACCAATGTGAACACCTACTCTGAGGGAAGAGAGAAAAGAAAGAAGAAATAAAGGGAGAGGAGGAGTTAGAAAGGCAAAAATTAGGGCAGAGGGATGGGTTCCTTATTAACAATATAATTTCTATATGAATTGGTGGATGTTAGCTAAACTTACTGTGTTAATCTTTTGCAAGATATATGTCATTACACTGTACACCTTAAACTTATACAGTGCTGAATGTCAATTCCATCTCCATAAAACTGAAAGAAAAACAATTTTTCAATTAAAAAATTTTAATAATATAATTTGTATTTATACTAAAAATTTGAGTACATTATAAGGACTTGTGATTGTTGAGCTTTTAACAATTATATAGCAAAATCTTATTCACTTGGTTTTGTGAGATAGCACAACTGGGTAAAGTCCTTCTGAATGAATGGAAACTCTGAGTTACATTTAATTACACAAAAAATATCTTCGACTAAATGTTTCCAAATAATGAACTTAGGGGAGCCATTTTTATAACTAGATAAGAGCTTTGCATAATTAAGACGTGATTATTTTTATGTAAATAGCTGATGTGAAAGTGCTGGGGAACCAGTGAGTCCCTTGGGTGGCTAAATATTTCTTCTGTAATTTTTTTGGGGGGGGCCTCGCCACCCGGCATGCGGGATCTTAGTTCCCCAACCAGGGATCAAACCCGTGCCCCCTGCAGTGGAAGTGCTGGGTCTTAACCACTGGACCACCAGGGAAGTCCCTCTTCTGTAATTTTGTTCGTGGTTTTTATTTGCCCTCCTTTTACTAACCGTGTGATCTTACACATGTTACTGCTTTAAAGCCTCAGTTTTCTTACCTGTAAAATGAAGGTAATCATATCTACGTCTTAAGGTTTTGTGGGTTTAAAATGGTCATGTGCCTGGAATGCAGTAATAGCTCAATAAACAGACAGAAGGGCTACAGCAGCATTAAGTAAATGAACAGCTAAATGGGGAGGCAAGACATTTGGGGTGTGGGGGAAGGGAGCAGGTAGGCAAGCTCAGAACCCTCACGACATCAGGTAAGGGGGTAAAGGCCCTTCCAGCTGCTCTGTGTCCTTAATTTTCTTTCCCTGGTGTCCTGTACTCTCTGCCTGAAGATCTCTTCCCTTCACAGTTTTAGGGGATTTTTTTTTCTCTCCTCTAGTTATTCTGCCGTTGGAATCCCATCTGCTTACAGTCTTCCAGAGGTTCCTCAAAATTTCTGTTCTGCTGATAGCACCTTTTTCTTGCTTTCCAGCACTCTTCAAGATTTATTTCTTATACCTTTTATGTCACTTCCAGAAAATGCGGAAGAAGAGGACGTAGAAAAGAGCGTTTCTCATGGCACCATCTTGAAAAAGAATCACTGTGGACATTCTGAATCCCTGGTTCCTTTCCCTTTCGTCATATGGAAAGAAAATCCAGGGGGCTGTTTGGAGGCTGTTCTGTTGCCATCTCCCCGAGCATCCCTGGGAGAGGAATTTAATGTGTACCTCTGTGATCTCATTCCTTCCAGCATGAGGGGAAAATGGTCCCCTAGTCAATGAATGGCTCATGAATGAATGGGACAGTGGCTATAACTAGAGGAATTCGTGGAGTCAGGCCAGAAGTGGAGCACATTGGCCACAAGCCCCTGCTAGCCCAGATTAATGGACTTGGCTTCATGGCCTCTGCTTTAAGCTCCAGTGGTTTTTAAGCTCATCCCAGATCCAGGAGTCCATGTCAAATGCCTACTGAGCACAGCCCTGGAAGATCAATAATGAAAAAGGGAGGGAAGGACGGAGTTGAACTGAGAGCCTCTAAGTGGCAGACAGTCTGGATTTGTCCCTGTGTTAAGTCCATGTTCTCACATCTCCTTTCCTCTACATTTGTTGTTTCCATAATTATACACCGAGTCCGTCGTCCATCTCACTGATGCCTCAGCCTCTTACCAAAGCCTTCAGCAGACGAGCTGCGTGCTGACATTTTTTGAGTGTCTGCTAGCCACTCTCCTGGGCACTTCACATGTGTTGCCATTTAACATTCTAAGTGACCCATGGGGTAGGTATGCTATTATCCCCATTTTAGAGATGAGAAAACTGAGGTGTAGAAAGGCTTAATGACTTGCCTAAGGATGCACAGCTATTATGTGACAGGGCCAGGGGAGCCTGGTTTTGGAGCCCATGATCCAAGCACCCTGCTTCAGTATTAGCGTTCTCCTTTGAGATCACCTCTCCCAGCCTCCCCAAACCGTGACCCTCCAGAGGCTCAAGAAGTCAATCACTGAGCTGTTGACCCTCGGAGGGCAGGGGCTGCAGTGGTGCATCACCTCAGTCTTCACCCACCAGAGCCAATCTTGCCATTTCTGCTGCCAAAAAGCCAGTCTGCCAGCAACAGAGACCAACACGGAGCCCTCAGGATGGAACCATCCCATGTCACTTGGTGGCGAGTTTTTTACATTGGACATCTTCCATTTGGGAAGAAGCAGTGATTCATCTTGACCGGAAATGGCACATATTCTGGGTATTGGTTTGCCTTTCCTGCCCACAGCGTCTCAGGCAGCATTACTATCTGAGGGCTTTCCAAGTATTTGACCCATTGACACAGGATCCCCTAGTGCATGGGACCAAAGGAGCCGATGTATAACAAAGGAGATGCAGCAGTGGGTGTATGACCATGGAATCCACTGGTCCTTTCACATAACATGCCACCCTGGAGCTGCTGGCCTGAGTGACGGAGCAGCCTTTTGTAGGTGCCGTGGATGTGTCAGCTTGGAGATGATACCCTGTGAGGATGAGGCACTATCTTCTAGGACACAATATACCCTTAAATCAATGATTATTACATGGTGCTGTGTAGAAAGAAGACATGGTTCTGGAAATCTAAGAGTCGAAGTAGAAGTGGCCTTCATTGCCATCATTCCCAGTGACCCACTTGGGGGGGTCTGTGCTTCCTCCATTCTGCATCTTCTAGGCATCTTCTAGGCTCTGTGGGTCTGGAGGTCCTGGTTCCCAGAGAGAATATGCTTCCACCAGTGTACGCAGCAAGAATCCAATAACTTTAAGCAACAGCTATCACCTAGTGACTTTGGGTTCCTTGTGTCAAGAAATGAGTAGCCATGAAAGAGAGTCATCATTCTGTCCCAGGAATTGATTCTAAGCATCAGGAGGTGGTAGGATTACTGTTACCTACTTGGGTACCTAGGTGATACACAGGACATCGCTTGGTAATCCCCCTGCCCAGTCTTGGTGTTAAATGGACGGGCAGCAGCAATGACCTGAGAAGGGCGTGGTAACAAGGGGCCTCATCTAGATCAGCAGAGGTACTAGCCAAAGGTGAGGAGAATCTAGAATAGGTGGCAGAGGGCAGAGAATAATACACATCGGTTGTAGTCATGAGGCCAGCAGCCACAGCAGGGACTGCAGGTTGTCTCACTAGCCATCCTTTTATAAGTCTTTTCAGGGAAAAGACCAACCAGAATCCTGGAGGAGCTGTTCCCAGACGGGGTGAACTTATCATACGATGCGAGCACATCCAAAGGGTCCAGGGAATGGACTGTAGTGGATGCTGTGATGCAGCGCCTGGATTCCCCCTTCAGGGCTGAGGCATACGGTCCCTCTGGAATGACCAGGAGTACTGCCTGCTAAGAGCTCAGAATTGAGGCCCTTGCAGGAATTGCCTTGGCCAAAAATAGCTGACTTCCCCAAGGTCATGTTCCCTCCTTGCGGACAGCCCACATCCAAGGTGGCTGATGTGTGGGTACAAAGGCCCAGCCCCCAGGCCTCAATTTGGAACAACCCTAAAAAGCCATCTCAGCTTCCGAACCCCTACAGGATTGGCTGAGGCCCCCATCAGCTGTTACAATCGCATTGCCACTCAGCTTCTCCCTCTGCCTGTGCCCGTTTTTCTCACTCCCTTATAGGTGTTGATCCTGGCCCCCTCTTGCACACAAATCTCTATCTCAGTCTGTTTCCCAGGACGCCAGCCTGTAACAGTAACCGTGCCTGTTTGGCTCACTGCTGTACCCCCAGGACGTAGCACTGGCCCACGTCATAGCAGAAGCTCAAGAAATATTGGTTGAATGAATGAATAAACTAGAAAGAAACCACCTGGTCCTTGTGCAAAATTTTCCTCAATTATTGCAGTAGCGTTCCTTATCTCCAACCTGTCCAACCCACCACTGCCAGATTAATACTTTTAAAGTACCTCTCCTGCTCAAGAACTTTCAGTGGCTCCCCACTGTCTATAGACGATCCCTTTGGCCTGGGATTCAAGACCTTTAAGAAGCTTGCCCCGGTCTATCTGTCCCATCTCAGTTTTCAATTCTCATGTATCTCAGCCTAAGCTACCTGAACTGGACCATTAGCCTCCCTCAGACTCAGCTATGGCTTCCTCTTTTCATGAAATTCCCTTCCTATGAGATATCCTACATCTTCCCCAGTCTCCTCTGGGTCTTTCCAAATCCTTTTAATCCTTCATAGCAAGGCAGTAAAATGCAATGGTTAGAGCCCAGGCTCTGCAGTTAGAGGGAGTGGGTTCAGATTCCAACTCTGCCTCTTGTAGCTGTGTCACCTGGGGCAAGTTACTTTACCTCTCTGTGCCTCAGTTTCTTTATCTGTAAAATGGGGTTAATAATGGAATCTACCTCATAGGGAAATTTGGGGGATTAAATGAGACAATCTGGGCAAACTGTTTAGAACAGCACCTGCTCCTTAATAAACACTAAATATTGGCTATTAATCATCATCCTTGAGAGTGGGGTCAACACACTTTTTTTTTTTTTTTTTTTTGGCCACACTGCCGCTTTCAGGATCTTAGTTCCCCAACTAGGGATGGAACCCAGGCCCTCGGCAGTGAAAGCGCAGAGTCCTAACCACTGGACCGCCAGAGAATTCCTAAACACACTTTTTCTATGAAGGGCTGAATAGTAAATATGTCAGGTTTGCAGGCCATACAGTCTCTACTGAGACAACTCAACTCTGTTGCTGTAGCATGAAAACAGGCATAGATAATACATAAATGTATGGTGCGGCTGTTCCAATAAAACTTTATTTAGAGACCCAGTAATCAGGTCAGATTCGGTCCACCTGCCACCACCTGCCAACCTCTGCTTCAGGATTCCCCAGTCTCCCAGGAGACAGTGACCTCTTCCTACAAGTCTGACTACTCTCAGCATCTTAACAACAGCAACAACAAAATAACACATAACTTACAGATAATTAGCCCCATCCCCTGCCTCCTGGTTAGGTTAGAAGAGGGTAAGAGGCAGCACGCAGTATAGTTAAGGGCACAGATGTTACAGGCGGACAGACTCAGGTTCTTAGTTCCACCTGCAGCCTGTGTGACTTGGGCAAATGATTTCACCCGCTGAGACTCAGTTTTCTCAGCTGTAAAGTGGAGACTGCACTAATTCAATACGCCCCCGCAACATCTTCTGGGGCTGCTGTGCTGTGTCAAAGAGAAACGTCCAATCAATGCTAGCTCTATTATCTTTATTATCATTTCACATCTACGACCTTCCAGCTACCGTGTTGCTTTTGCTGTTGGTAATCATTATAATACTGACAATGACACCATTCTCTGGCTCCATCCAGAGCCCCTGGATACCAGAAGCCCTAGTGTATGTACCATCTTTGCATCCCTCTGAGGCCATGAACATAGTTGGCTGGCTGCCTGGCTGGGTGGCCAGAGCTGGGTCTTTACTTACGACTGGGGGACCCCTCCGATCCCGAAGCCCACCAGGCCCCGGAGCACCAGGATCCAGCTGTACACGGGCGCGAAAGCACTGAGGATGCCATAGTACAGGGTCCAGAGCACACTGATCTTCAGCCCCTGCGGAGAAGGAAGACACAGGGCTTCTCAGCATCTCCAGGTCACATGTCCCCTGCACATGTTCAAAGTCACCAACAGGGTCATGGTAAAGGGTGAGCCACACAGCCAAGGGGATGCCCGGGGTTCTCTGCATGGGTGGCACCCACCCTGAGGGGTGTGGGGGAAAACTGTGGGTCATTCTTGGTTGTCCCAATGATTGGCATTTAACAGATACATCCCAGAGATGTTAGACGTCTCACAGCGCTTGAGACCTAATAAAGACTTATCCTGTGTCCTGCACCAGCTCGAATCAAACTTCCCACCCGACCATCGTGCAGTCGAAAACTGTTTATGGTTATCAGCGCCTAGATCTTCACTCTAGTTTACATATAAACAGGATTTTGGAAGGTGGGTCATGTAATTTTTCAGGAATGCAACTTCTAGGTAAATCAAAGGAGGATACACTTTGTTTTACCCAGAATTTTACAAAATGGTTCATCATTTCAGAAAACCGTGTTGCCAATGGCAACGCTGCGTGTGATAGTTGAGTGACTGAGGGAACACTTCGGCATCTGTCTGCATTTACAGGGCTTCTATATGTATCTATGAATAGATTGATCTGAATCTTATTTCAAAACGTCAGATATAAAGAAAAAGCACTGACAAGATTCCATTAAATCCAAACTTATTTATAATTGGGGCAAATAGTAACTACTTCCTTTTAGGATTTAGGCAGAGTTGTGTGTGAATATTTGCATATTGAAAGTAAATTTATTAATTACCTCCTTTAAAAATTTTCTCCCTTGTATCATAGTTAGAGCATTATAACTGACTTCTTTTTTATTATTTTTATTTTTTTATTTAATTTTTTTGGCCACGCCGCGAGGCTTGCGGGATCTTAGTTCTCTGGCCAAGGATTGAACCCCGGCCTCTGGCAGTGAAAGCATGAAGTCCCAACCACTGGACCACCAGGGAAGTCCCTGACTTCTTTTTTAAAACTGTGTAAGCAGCTAGGTTATTTTATCTTTGAAATTATTTCTGGATTATTAGGGGCACTATTAAAAATTTTATAATTTTTTTAAATAAAGGGGACACTGTAGGGAATTCCCTGGCAGTCCAGTGGTTAGGACCCAGTGCTTTCACTGCCATGCCCCACGTTCGATCCCTGGTCAGGGAACTAAGATCCCGCAAGTCGCGTGGTGCAGCCCAAAACAAAAAGACATTGTATTTGATAGGGTTGAAAACCACCTAGGAACACAGTACTGCAGGACAAACCTGGTACATATTCCTGGAGCGTCAATTACCCTTAGAGACTGAGAAAAAATGAAGGGTGAATGTAATTGAAAATAGAGTTTTTATAACACAACCAACACCAAATGTACTATGGAGTAGAATGCAAATTTAACATGAATTTTAGACCCGCCACATGAGGTCTGGGCAGACCTCCCTCGGCAGCACTCTTCCTAAATCTGTGGGGTTGAGCTCACCCTTCTGCCAGCTGCCCATACCCCCATGCTTCAGGGAGAAAGCGTGAGACATACTAATTTTAGCTTTAAAATGAAAATGAATTAAAAGGGACTAGAGCGGGAATGTGGAGGTCTACCAGACGATTTCAGGTCTTTTAGAAAACAATTTTAGGTGGAAGAGAGGATGTTTTAAATAACTTTGCATCACCTTGCAAGCAGGCGATCTCCTTTTCATTTGAACCTTCACTTGTCTGATTACGCCCAAGAGGAAGTATCCATGTGGTGCTGGTCTGCCTTTCTTTTCTAAATTTATTTATTTATTTTTGGCTACATTGGGTCTCCGTTGCTGCCCGCCGGCTTTCTCCAGTTGCGGCGAGCGGGGGCTACTCTTCGCTGTGGTGCGCGGGCTTCTCACTGCGGTGGCTTCTCTTGTGCGGAGCAAGGGCTCTATTCGCGCAGGCTTCAGTAGTTGTGGCTCATGGGCTTAGCTGTTCTACGGCATGTGGGATCTTCCCGGACCAGAGCTTGAACCCATGTTCCCTGCGTTGGCAGGTGGATTCTTAACCCAGCTGGTCTGTCTTTAACACCTTTTTAAACATCTGCTAATCTCTCACTTTAACAGAGAGGGCAGTGGGGCAACCATACCAGCTAGAATTTTTTTTCAATTAATTAATTTATTTATTTATTTTGGGCTGTGTTGGGTCTTCGTTGCTGCGCATGGGCTTTCTCTAGTTGACGCGAGCAGGGGCTACTCTTCGTTGTGGCGTGTGGGCTTCTTATTGCGGTGGCTTCTCTTATTGCGGAGCACGGGCTCTAGGCGCGTGGGTTTCAATAGTTGTGGTACAAGGGCTCAGTAGTTGTGGCTCGCGGGCTCTAGAGCGCAGGCTCAGTAGTTGTGGCTCAGGGGCTTAGTTGCTCCACACCATGTGGGATCTTCCCGGACCAGAGCTTGAACCCGTGTCCCCTGCATTGGCAGGCAGATTCTTAACCACTGCGCCACCAGGGAAGTCCCCCAGCTAGAATTTTATAACATTGTTTTCTTTGTATTTATTTTTGCAGATACTTCCTATTTAGTGCAGTTGCTATTGATTTCCCATTTAAGACTCTCTATCAAGTTTCCTTTTCAAAAAACATGCATTTGAGGATTTTAAAAAAGGTTGATATAAAGAGAGACATTAAGTATATAAGAGAACAGGTGGAGCAGGAATTATTCAAGCCCAGGAAAACCTGGATCTATTGTAATCATGAATAACAATAATAATTAATAAATAATAAAGCAACCTTTCTGTTCCCCTAAACCCAGGGCTATGATATTGGTACCTGCCACACATATACTTGGTTCCTTTCTTTTGGCTTAAGCTAACTTAATAGGGATTTTCTTTCTTGGAACCCAACGAGTCTTGAATCAGTAACAAGACATCATTAGCAGCAGAGAAAATAAAAGAACAGAAGGAAAACAGCAGGAGAAGAGGAGAGGGGAGAGAGGAGGGCACCCAGACTGGCACATGGCAGCCAAGCCTCTCTCACGGGGCTGCCCGGCAACCGTGCTATCCCAGTGAGGTCACCGGGTGCCCCGATACCAGGCAGCAAAGACAAGCAGGCTGATCTGTCCTGTCAGGTCATAGCAGGGTATAGCTGGCTCTGCATTTGCCCGCCTATGCCAGGGCTTTCCAGCTGCCCAGAAAATGAGGACTCAGCAACCGTTTGGAAGTACTGTTATAGCTATTGCAAAGGCACCGGCAGTGCCAACAAGCCCCATCTAAGCACTGCTTGGGGACTCTGCAGAAATGTCCTTTGGGCTTCTCATGACCTACAGTTGTCATTCTACCTAACATCTGTTCTGCCTTTTAGATTGTTACCCCTCCCTCCCTTCCTCCCTCCCTCCCTTCCTTTCTTCCTTCCATATTTATTAAGCATCCTCTGTATACCAGGCTCTAGAGATAGATGGATAGATATTATACATTCATTAATTTGCTGATTCAGTTATTCATTCAACAATCAGCATGTATTGAGTGACTGCAGTATACCAGACACTTAGAGATACTGATATATATTATTCAATACACAGGCATCGAACACCTGCTGTGTGCCCAGCACTAGAGGTACTGAAATGTATCATTCACTCATTCACTCATTTGTTCACTATACATGTATTGAGCACCTGTTGTGTGCCTGGCAGTTGAGGTCCTAATATACATTATTCATTCATTCATCCATTCACTCTGCACACATTGACAGCCTACTGCTTGCTAAGCACTTGGCTTTGTCCTGGGCTAGGGCAGGCCACATGACAGCCAGAGTCTCTGACTTCATGGAACTTCCATTTGCATTTCTTAAATCGCAGCCCCATCATTACACTGGATCCTCACAGTGGCCTGTGGAAAGACGTTATTTTCATGACCACTTTATGATCAGCACGTTGAGGGCCGACGGAGCTGAGTGATTCGTTCAGGATCAGCAGAGTCAAAACTGGAGCCAGGATGTCCAATGCCCGAAGCTGTACTTGAATGAGCCACTCCCCTCCTCCAGGACCTTTGACGGCTCCCCATTACCCCTGGCAGAGAACATACACACATGATGCAGGTGTAAATGCAGCGAGGACAGGTGGGCCTGGGTGAATGAAAGGGAACTTGCCCTGCCTTGCCAGCCTCAGCTCCAGACGAAAGCTAACATCACAGAGTGTGGATCCCAAGCTGCCGGATAACGCAGCTTTCCAAACACCCACGCCTCTTTTTACTTTTATGCAAAAATATGTGATTTTTGAAACGGAGGCAACTGATTCAAAATCCCATAAAGCATTGCATGGGATAAATCATACACATCTGGGGGCCACATTTGGCTCATGGCCCACCTGTTTGCCACCTGGAGCCTGGAAAGGCTTTCATCTTGCTGCCACTTGGATGCCAGGCCTGCAACCCCAAAGGAGCATGCTGATATCATCGCCATGAGCATTGCTCAGTCTCCTGCAGGACTGTCTGGCTCAAGTCCCCTGGTACTCTCCAATCTTTCTCAAGCACAAGGAAAATAGTCACAGGCAAGGAAACCCGAGGATCTTCAAAATATTGAAAAGAGAGGCCCAGTGCCTGCCAGCCACCTCCTTTTCCTCCTTAGAGATAACGTGGTCCTGTAGCCTTTGAACTAGAGGATGACCTGATCACATTCTAAATCTTTTTTTTTCGAGTCCCAACCAAAAGTAGTTACCATTAATCACGGGCTAACCATGCATCTGTAAATACTGTTGTAAGTGTATTATATACATTTTCTTTTTTTTTTTCGGTACGCGGGCCTCTCACCATTGTGGCCTCTCCCGCTGCGGAGCACAGGCTCTGGAAGCACAGGCTCAGCGGCCGTGGCCCACGGGCCCAGCCGCTCCGTGGCATGTGGGATCTTCCCGGACCAGGGCATGAACCCGCGTCCCCTGCATCGGCAGGCGGACTCTCAACCACTGCGCCACCAGGGAAGCCCTACATTTTCTTATTTAATCCTCCCAGCAATCCTTTGAGCTCCTACTGTTGTCAACCCTATTTTGCCGATGGGAAAACAGGCTCAGAGAGGTAAAGCAGCTGTCTCAAGGTTACCTCACTCGACAGGGGGCGCTACGTTATGAACCTGGATGCGTTTATCTCCATCTGCGCAAGGTCACACACCCACAGTCGCCCTTCCTTTCTGCGGCTGCCACAAGCCCCCAGGCTGTATAAACTTCTGTAGGAATCAAAGCATTCTCGGGGCTTCCCTGGTGGCGCAGTGGTTGAGAGTCCGCCTGCCGATGCAGGGAACACGGGTTCGTGCCCCGGTCCAGGAAGATCCTACATGCCGCGGAGCAGCTGGGCCCGTGAGCCATGGCCGCTGAGCCTGTGCGTCTGGAGCCTGTGCTCTGCAACGGAAGAGGCCACAACGGTGAGAGGCCCGCGTACCGCAAAAAAAAAAAAAAAAAAAGCGTTCCACCGAGTCCTAACCCCACATGTGATCCTCCTGCAAAGTCACGCAGCAGACGCCCTCACAGAAACCTCCCAGCTGAGCCAAGGAAGATCAGGGAGCTAAGAGGAGGTTCTCCGAGCTTGCCAAGACTCGCCAGCTGTCTGGCTCGCCTGCTGGTCCTGGAGGAGTTCTGGGGAAGCTTTATAATTAGAGCCGGATCCATCCTCCACGAGGTTGGGCCAGAATTCCATGCTGGGGAGAAGGAGGCTCTTCAATCTGGCGGCGCTTTCTCGCTCTCTCTCCGGTCACGCCAGCTTTATGTTGGGTGTGGTATTTAGCAAGCTGCTCAGGAGATCTGGAGGAACCCTCTGCAGGCAGCCCCCTCCAGGCTTCATCTATTTGGGGTGGATGAATGTTCAACTAATCAACTGAATTCCAGGGAATCGTTCAGTGATGTCTCCCAGCAGCCAAGGTCAAGGTGATGGATGTGAACTCTGGAGCCAGATGCACCTGCATTTTAACACTGGCCTTGCCATGTATTGGCACCGTGAGCTTGGCAAATAGGAAGGATAATGGAAATTGAAGAAACATTTCCTCTGTGTCAAAAGCTTTCTGTCACAAGGGTCATTTACTCCCCATAACGGCCCTATGGGGAAGACTATTATTATACCATTGACAGACGAGGAAACTGTGGCACAGACAGATTGAGCGCCAAGGGGATGGGGGTGGGCACCACCAGCATCTTCTACGTTCTGAAATGCACATCCTTGGGTCCCACTAGGGATATGTGATTTCAAGAGTCCACAGCCTCAGAGCAACATCTTCTCTTTGCCCTTCAGTGTATCCCTGAATTAATTAGACCCCCACCAAATGCTCAGTCAGCATAAGTTTTGCTACTTTGTCAATGCCATCACAAAGAAAACCCAGAGGACACGAGCTTAGGAGAAGGTGCCTTACTGTTTTCCTGCCATACTGGTCTGAGATGTTTCCCCAGAGGGTAGAACTGGACATCATGCCGACAAAGACCACCTGTGTGGGCAAAGACAGTTTCTGTTAGATAATGACACAGAGCACCGTGGAGAAAGGAAACACCAAATTGAAAGTGTGACGTCACACTCCTGTAATAAGAATGAAGCAAGCTTTACTGAGAACGTGTTGAGATGCAAATACTAGTCTACATGCTTCATGTTACTGTTTAAGCCTCACAACAATCCTATGGGGCGGGTGCTATTATTATCCCCATTTCACAGATGAGGAAACAGAGACTCAGAGAGGGGAGGTCACATGGCCTGGGTCACACAAGTGGTGATGCAGCCTGGGCTGGAATCAGGCTGCATGGCTGCAGAGCTAGTATTTTACCAATTTCTCACCAAACCCAAGAAATGTCTTATGGCTAAAAAAATGTTAAAGGTTGCAAGGTAGAGTTTGGAGGATATGAAAACAGGAGACAGGAGGTGAGGATGGGAGTTGTAAGCCATTAGCAAGAGACAGCAACCATGGAGTGCTCACTGTGTGCTGGGCAAAGTCCTTGTTCTGTTGTTAACCCTTGATCAGAGCAGATGGGTTATAAATGCTCATACCCATTTTATAGATGGGTAGCTTGAGGTTTAGAAGTTTTAAGAAACCTGCTCTTATCCCAGGTAGGAGAGGGTAGAGACAGGTCTTAAACCCAAACAGGACGACTAGAGCTCTCTTCACTGTTCTATCCTTTCCAGAGCACTCACCAAGTGTCAGACACCACACTGAATGCTTTTTACATATGTCTTACCTAATTCTCACAGCAGCCCTAAGGAGTGGGTACTATTATTATCCCCAGTTTACATATAAGGCCACCGAGGCCCAGAGACGGGAATGGCACTGCTTAGTGTGGTCTGAACCCAAAAGCATTCCTCCAGGCATGGCCTAGAGCAGAGGGCTCCAAACAGGCTACACAGAGGTGTTCCAAGGGAGAAGCAGATTTGGATAGTTTTAAAAGAATTCATTTCCAGGTCCTCAACTTCCATACAGATTCTTTCCTGAGAACAGGTTAGGGGTCTCACCAGTTCCCTCCTCCCTTTCTCAACCACCCCTCCCCCACTTCTCCCTACCGCATCCTCCCAATGCACCTCACCGTACATTGCTTTGAGGTTAAACCCTCCAGGATGCCTCCAAAAGGACACCAATGACAGTTACAAATCCTTTCGCAAGTCATCTTGATTCCAATTCAATTTTATTATTATTATTTTTTATTTTATTTATTTATTTTTTTTTTGCGGTACGCGGGCCTCTCACTGCTGTGGCCTCTCCCGCTGCGGAGCACAGGCTCCGGACGCGCAGGCTCAGCGGCCATGGCTCACGGGCCCAGCCGCTCCGCAGCATGTGGGATCCTCCCGGACCGGGGCACGAACCCGCGTCCCCTGCATCGGCAGGCGGACTCTCAACCACTGCGCCACCAGGGAAGCCCCATTTTATTATTTTTAACCAAATTGCAGGAGAGCCTAATCAAGCTGTCAGCAAATTAGATCACTAAAAATAATTTTTCATAAACGACTGCTGTGTGCTCTTCAGCACGAAACTTGGAAGTTGTTGAAAAACATCAAGTGGCATTAGTTTATTGAGTTATTACAAAACTCCTTCAGTTTCCTCCCCCCAAAGTTTTTATATGTGAACAAAGCCTTTCATATTCGTATCCATTCAATAAATATGAAAAGTAGGAGTAGCCTAGTGGCTGAACCCTGTCTCATTTTAGCAATAAGTAATGATTCAAGAATGCATGACATAATTGGGAAACACTCCGTAGCCCTCATGAAGAGGTGTGTTCCTGATAAGGTGACTTATGTTTAGCAATTATTTATCAAAATTAATTCTATCTTGTTTTGATCTGTTGTTTATTACTAAAAATTATCATGATAACTTACTGCAGGAGAAAAATGTTAATACTCAGAACCTTATGATCTCAGAAAATTAAAAACAATAACTTAAAATGTCACAAAAACTATGATAGGGTGACAAATGAAGTACTTTCAAGCATAATAAAACATTACATTAAGATAAAATTATATGGAGAAATGGAATGAAAATACCAGTTCAAGAAGAAAACAAAACAATGCAAAATTTCCAAATTCTTCTGAAGAGCTTATTCATGTTATTTTTACACAGGTGATGGTGGGTAGCAGATAAATATTTCAATTCCATTGGACACATTAAAAAGAGTGATATGGGACTCCCCTGGTGGCACAGTGGTTAAGAATCTGCCTGCCAGTGCAGGGGACATGGGTTTGAGCCCTGGTCTGGGAAGATCCCACATGACGCCAAACAGCTAAGCTCGTGCGCTACCGAGCCTGCGCTCTAGAGCCCGTGAGCCACAACTACTGAAACCTGCGCGCCTAGAGCCATGCTCCGCAACACGAGAAGCCACCGCAATGAGAAGCCCACACACCACAACAATGAGCAGCCTGCGCTCGCCGCAACTAGAAGAAGCCCACACGCAGCAACGGAGACCTGACGCAGCCAAAAATAAATAAATAGATAAATAAGTAAATAAATTTTTAAAAAATAAAAAATGAAAAGAGTGATATGAAAATTTAATTTGAACTTTTAATATTTAAATACTCCAGAAATTATATAAGCTGCAACTATAATTTTAAAGTTTTAACGTCAATTTAAAAACTTGTGAGACTCCTGGGGGCTGCATAGTTTTTACACAATTCTTTTCTAGATTAGCAAGAGCAAAAGTGTTTGATGATTACTGTCTTGGGGTAAAGTGTGGCCTTAGTCATGTGCTAAATGATATCCTTACATCCCGAAAGAGTCAAGCATCCCTGTAAACACCCGTTTTCCCCCATTCTCACTCTCCCAGGGGAGACCTAGGCACCGCAGAGTACTGGTTATATATCACAGTAATTACGGTAATCTCACACAGTATTGCCTGTGACAGCAACGATGGTCAGTCTCATCCTTCTTATGTACTTTATGCAGCTGAAGCAGCTCTTGCAGTGCCCTAACTTTTCTGAAGAAAACTTGGCCATGGAACTTCACTGCTTTACTAGCCCATGAGTCCAAACCTGATACCATAGGAAAGTGATCCAGGGCAGTAAGCTGGGGGCAGGGGCTCTGAGTCTGCCTGGTCTTGATTTCAATCCTGCCTCTGCCTCTGATAGGCTGTGTGAGTTTGGGCAAGTCATCGCACCTGTCTGAGACTTAGTGTCCTTATCTGTAGAAATGGGAGGAGTAATAACAGCACCTCTTTCATAGGTTGAGAGGGTTAAAGAGGTAAAGCATGGAAAACCCCTAGCACAGATGCTGGCATATAAGTGCTCGTTGATAAATGGTGGCTGTTAGGAACCAATGACAAGGGATCAAAAAGGCCTCGCATCACAAAAACACAGACCTGTGATTATTCCTTAGGAGGTATTAGTGAGAATGAGGAATATAAGAAAGAAGTATCGTCTACCCGACCTCTACCATGGGCTAGGCACTCTAGGGGTTTTGTTGACCATCCGAAGTCAAACAGGCGTTATCACCCCTATTTTGCAGATGATGAAATAGAGCCGAAAGTGTCTCATTCAAGGTCACACATCTCAAGGTAACTAAACCACAAAAATCCAGATGCATGCGCTTATGAAGTTCCTTATTGCCTTGTTGCCAAAGGCCAAAGGCACTCAGGCCATTCTAGAACAGTTGTCCGTAGAAAAATAGCATTCTGGGAGGCATTCCTAGTCAGCAATGACTCTGCCACTAGCTAGGCTGTGTGACCTTTTGTGAGTGACTTAACCTCTCTGCACTCATCTTCCTCAGCTCATAATAGTACCTACCTCATAGCATTGTGAGGATTAAAAAGCACAATGTATATTGCACATATATTGTATACAGTGTATATAAAGCCATTTGCACTGTAAATGCTCGATAAACATTAGCTTTTGTGGGTATCATTATTTTTATCCTCTTATCCAGCCTGGCCATTCCCCTCCCTTTTAGAAGATTGCCGTTGAACTATCTCTGACAAAAATTAAGCGTCTGACTCATGCTCCTCCAAGCCTTAGTTCCAGGGAGCAGCAGCTCCTACAATTTATTGAACATGTACTATGTTGTTTCCAATCCTCAAGTCACCCTCATGTGGGAGGAACTGGCATCTCCTTTTTGGAAGAGTGAGGCTTATAAGGTTTAAGTGATACGATCAGGCGCGTTCCAGCTTCCTGGCAATTGAGCAGGATATCTGGGGCCCTCAGGTAGCTGGAACCCCCAGGAGAGGTTAGAGTTGGCTGCAAAGCTGCCAGGATACGTGAGATGGACAAGGCAGGAGGAATCTGAGGTAATGGTGTTTCCATTCAGGGTTTAAGTCTTTTCTGTTGAGTCCTTGGCAGCCGAAGGAGGAGGGGGACATCCTACAGAAACCACCCCTCCCCCCGGGGGGACCAGAAATGTGCACAACAGGAAAGAGCTGCTGGGCTGCCTACCGAGGTCAGCAACGCCACCTGCCAGCTGGGCAGCCGCCACTCGCAGTGCAGCTGCGGCGCAAGGATGCTCAGGATCATCATCTCCATGGCGTCGGCCATCTGCAGGGAACAAGCAAACATCATGAGGCCAGGATGCTGCCCGGGCCGGGGACGGCTGGCCCCTCACCAAGTCCACGACCCCAAGCGAGTGTGTACAAAAATCCCTCTTCTACCTTCTGCTGGGTGCCCTATCACACATCAAAACACACTGAAAGTTGGGACTTCCCTGGAGGTCCAGTGGTTAAGACTCCACCCTCCCAATGCAGGGGGCACGGGTTTGACCAGGGCGGGGAAGTAAGATCCTGCAGGCCGATCCCGCATGCCACTGCAGAGCGGTCAAAAATACAATAGATAAATTAACTTTTAAAAACACACTGAAACAAAGCACCGCCTGGAAGGGTGGGATAGGGAGGGTGGGAGGGAGGGAGATGCAAGAGGGAAGAGATATGGGAACATATGTATATGTATAACTGATTCACTTTGTTATACAGCAGAAACTAACACACCATTGTAAAGCAATTATACCCCAATAAAGATGTTAAAAAAAAAAAAAAAAAACACTGAAAGCTCCAGTAGTTAAAACAGTGTGGTGCCATGCAGGAATTGACAACTAGACATTCAACATTCTTTGTGTGTGTGTGTTCTCCCGTGTTTGGAAAAACTTAGGGGCACTCCCCGAATGAAGTGGTAAGATATCATATTTTGAAAATCACAAAAACATTTTTATAGAGGTAGAGAGACAATGACCTTTTTCTCTTATAGCTCAATTAAAAACTAGTTTCTCTTTGGTCATCGTTCATGTAGAATTGTCAGTATAGTTAATGAGTGACCTTTTAACATTATTAAAACATGCTGGGAAGCCCTGGTAATTAAATATAGTGGTACCTTTACTGGATTAAACAGACAGAGCAATGGCACAGAAATGAGAGTCAAGAAGCAAACCCATGTAGCTGTGGGAATGTGGTGGATGATAAAGGCGGCTCTGCAAATCAGTGGGAAAAATGATGTGGGGAAATTGATGACTGTTTGGAAAACTATGTAGTTAAATCTCAGTCTTGCACGAGTCACAAAAATCAATTTCAATTGTATTAACGGTCCAGATGCATTATTTGCTTTAGGTAGATTAAGGGAGTTTGACGAGGGCTCATGAGCCCCTTAAAACAAAGGCACATTTTGATCTGTGCATGTTTTTCTAGGGTGAGCCTCACAGATGACATCAGAATCTTATAGAAGCCCTGAGCCTCAAAGGGTTGAGAACCACTTAATTAACCAGAAGCTTCAACTTCTCCTTGAGGGCAACTGTCAACCACACCTAACCTCCGCAGCCCCCAACCCCCAGACCTTCATTATCACCCAGGGTCACTCAACCCAAACTCTGCTGATTCAAGCAAAGGCTCTATGTGGAAGGAGCTGTGTCCTTCCATGTAGACCATGGAAAGCCAGTTGAGCAGCACAGGTGTTCCTTGGAAACTGAAGGTGAGGTCACTGTCCCCAGAGATACTTGCCCAAGCCAAGCCGGTGAGAACAGAGAGCTTCCATTGAAATTTTCCAAAACCAATGGCTTCCACCGCATCTTCCACCATGAAAGTATCTGGGAAGGAGAAGGGGGAGGTGGAGGAAGGAGTCAGTGCATCTCGCAGTTGTCCTAGTGTGTGGGGCCTGGGTGGGGGGCGGGGGGGTTCCCTGGCCAAGCTCTTTAAAGGCAGTGTATGCTGCTTCTAGAACTTATCCTAGAAAAATCTTCCAGCAAGCATGAAGGTATATCTTGCTGCAAAGTCCAATGCAACACTGTTTCTACAAAAGGAAAAACTGGACAACCCAGAATGTCTATCAACAGGGAATTGGTTAAATTATTTTATATATTATATTTAAATGTTTATATATCTACATTATGAAATACAACCCATCTGTTTAAAAATGGGCAGATATAGAAAGATGCATACAGTATATATTGCTAATTTTAAGAAAACAAAGCAAGATGGACCACGGGAAGCAAGATTAAGTGTCCACAGACTGTCGACAGGGTTATCTGTCAGCATTCACTCTTTTGTACATTTCGATCATGTCTGAATGCTTCCTAAATAAACACATATTATTTGTATACTCAGAAAAAAATAAGGATATAATTTAGAAGCTCATAAGTGTTTTGAGAAAGACGAAAAGACTAAATGCAATGTGGTGTGCTGGACTGGTTCCTGTAACAGCACTGCTGGGAAAACTGGTGAAATCTGAATGAAGTCTGGAGTTTCCTGGATAGTATTGCACCGGTGTTAATTTCTTAGTTTTGACAAGTGTGCCATGGTTAAGTAAGATGTTAACTTTAGGGGAAGCTGCATGAAGAGTATATGAAAAAATAACAAACAGACAAAAAAGATTTTGAGAAAGACAAAAAGAGTATACGAGAACTCTCTGTGCTATCTTTGCAAATTTTCTGTAAATTTAAAATAATCCAGGGACTTCCCTGACAGTCCAGTGGTTAAGACTCTGCGCTCCCAATGCAGGGGGCACAGGTTCAATCCCTGGTCGGGGAACTAAGGTCCCGCATGCTGCACAGCAAGGCCAAAAAAAAAAAAAAAAAAGTCCAAAATAAAAAGTTAACTAAAAAATAAAAATACTAAAGGAGCATACTGGGTGGCCTTCTTGTGGGGCCTCTGAGGATCTCATCAGCCTCTGCTGGGAGTTGTCATCTTATTAGAATTTCAATCATGGGCCCCTTATAGCAATCATAATTTTCTCTAGAAGTAGGAGCTGGTGTTTATCACCCCAGCAGGGTCTGGTTTCCTTCAGTAAAAATACTGAGGAGAAAGCAGAGTGAGTTCTATAACATCATCAATAATAAGAGCAGTAATAGTAATAATATAATGGTGTCTTTATGGAGTGCTCCCTGTGGGCCAGGCACTGCCCTAAGACCTTGATGTACATTATCTCATTTACTCCCTGTCACAACTACTAGTTAAGGCTCAGTCTTAGCCCCATTTTACAGAGGAGGACACGATCTTGCCCACTGTTAACGTAGCTGGCACACTGAGCTCTGGGAACTGAGCCCAGATCAGCCCGAGCCTGAAGCCACTGCTTCTAACCTCTGCCTCCCCTTCCTCCCCAGTCATTGCCTCCTTAGATCTGCCAACAACAGGCCTTGGGCTCAAGCCATTAATCCTCTCTCTTGTTGGGAATCGCTCTCAGGAATGCATAGAATGTTTTCATCCATCAGCATCGTCAGGTGGTGAGGGGAGACCAGGTCCCCTAGCACGGCTTCAAGTCTCTTGTTTGACCATCTGTATTCAGAGGGAGCACAGGGTCATGGGTAGGAATGTGGGCTCTGAGGCCAGATTTCCTGGGTGTAAATCCAGCTTGGCTAAGTTCTAGCTGTGTGACCCTGGGCAAGACACTTAACCTTCTGTACTTCCGTGTCCTCTCCTGGAAAATGGGAAAGATAATCGTAATACTTCCAATGGGAACTGTTGTGAAGATTAAATGGGTAATATGTGTAAAGTGCTTAGAACAGTGCCTGGCACAGAGTAAATGCTCAGCCTGTGTCTGCTGCTCTAATCACTACTGTCATCTTCACAATCACCATTGCCACCATCATCATTACATTATCATCAGCACAATCATCATCTCTAGCATCATCATCATCATCATCATCATCATCATCATCTCTATCACCATCATCATCACCGTCACCATCTCCATCTCATCCTCATCATCATTATCATCTCTATCACCATCACCATCATCATCATTGTGGCTGCCATCCTCAGCGAAGTGTTAGTCAATGTTGTTGACTGTCAGGGATTATGATATAACCTTGCCTGCTGAAGAAAGCCATGTAGGTCCAGCCCCACACTTCCAGTGTCACCCCTGGCCTCCAGGCCCTCCTACCTGCCCCTTCACAAGATCCCTCTGAGCATACCACCTGGAGAGGCAACCCTGGTACCTCAGAGCCCCTGACTGTGGCCTGGGCCGACGCCCCAAATTCAGGGTCCCCTCACCGTCAGTGGGATTGGCAAACTCCTTAGGCACAGCTGCCCCATCATCCAGCTCGACGGCCTCTAGGCCTGCACGGACCCCTTCAATCTGGACCTCATGCTCTCCCGAAGCCGTGTCGTCCTCTGACCTTGCACTCTCGCCTGTGCGACGGAATTTCACCACCCTAGAGGACAGAGCAAATCTGGTCATGATGGCTAGAACTCCTCCTCAACGGCCTTGCAGTATAGCTGTTGTGTCCAAGACAGGTGACAAGCTTTCTCTCATGGTCCAGAGAGTTGAATGGGTGGAGGAGAGGTGGGGGTGGGCATTTCTGTTGAGCTGGACTGTGGGGAGGGTGACAACTTTAAGGGCTGCCTAGCACAGTTGGATGGGTTGGGCACTGCACAACTCCAGGGGGAGCCCTGTTCACATGGTAAGTTATGTGAATGAGGATATCCTTGCGCTAGACCTAAAAACTGGTTGGAAGTACATGTGTTTCAGAATTTACGTTCCTCTATCTATATCTAATGGAAGTAACAATTTGGTCACCTAAGGGTAACATTATGCCCACCAAAAGTTGCCCACACAGTACTTTTTTTTTAATTTAAAGTGGATGCCAATGTTTTAAAATTAGGAGAATTCACATAAAAATCCAGATTCCCGACATCTCTTTCAAAGTAGAATATCTGGCCATCTGGGGCACACATTCTAATAAGGGACCAACGTGGCTAGACCAGGGCTAGATGGGACACACGATGCACAGGTGACCACAGTCTTGTCCTCTCCAAATAACCTCCAGCCCTGACAGTCTCCTGCCACTTATCTTTATACTTGCTCTGTGTTCCACTCACTTGGCACTTTGTCCCCTTTGTCTGGCTCTGTAGGCATTTGAGTTTGAGACCCCGTGGACTCCACTCTCAACACAATACATTCCTTCACACTGTGCTGCTTCTTGTTACTCTGGAAAACGCCTTGACTTTTCTGAGCAGCAACTTCTTAATCTGGGACTCAGAGGCAAAAATACAAGTCTCCTCCAACTTCCTCACCCCCAAACACAAAACTCCTGCTCTCTGCCAGCCCTGTGGTGAGTTTCAGGGTGACGGCAGCAACAGGAGAGATGAGTCCCTACCCTCCCAGGAGAGAGTCATATGGAATGAGTAATGCCCATTTCTCCCAGAGCTTTGAAAAACGGAGTCTGCGATGACATGGGCATGAAGGGCAGAGGGCTGATGAGGGACTGGAGGGCAAATATGGGCAACGTTTTTAAAAGGTAAAAATGGAGACATTTCTAAGTAAAAAGTATGGCTATCAACATCATCATCAATTAATTATTGCATTATTCCATACATTTCACCAAGAATAACTGGTACTCTGGCATAGAAAGGGTAAATCTTCAGATTCCAGAAGGCTGGGGAACATTCCCTGCTTGTGAATTTGGAGAAAAGACAGATGAAATCACGGCAGTTTCGTAAATACCTGAAACTTCGTTTGATGGCAAGGCTGGGCTTGGGCAGCTCCAGCTGTTAATCTCATCTTGTGTTGGAAATACGCAGCAGAGCGCAGAGCACAGGGTTTGCAGGCGGATCGGCTGGGATTGAAGCTTGGAGCAAACACTCCATCCCATCCACTACCACCACTGCACTCTCCACCACGCCCACCACCGTCTAGCAGCACCTGTGCCTCGTTCTAGGTGTTGCTTTCCATGCACTCGCTCTGCACGACAGCTCTATTAGGTTGGTATTATTATCACCATTTTACAGATAAGAAAACTGAGGCCCCAGAAGTCACAGGACTTACCCCTGGTCACAGAGCTAAAAAGGCATGGAGCCAGGGTTCACCCCCAGGTCTGTCTGATCAAAACCTTGCGTTTCTGGCCAAAGACAGGATACCATTCAAACCCTTCCATTACTCCCCATTTACTCCATTCCCCCCATCCAAAATCTTTTATTTTGAAATATTTAAAGAATATAAGATTGAATAGATAACGATGACAGAAATGTCTTTGATTCTGCTGTCCAGCTTAAAGACTAGACACTACTAGTAGGTTGAACCATATGAAATTGCCAACATTTGACCATAATTCAGTTGAAGCCACCATGTCTCTTTTCCAGTCTCTCTCTCTCACATTTTCATCGTTAATACCCTTCCTTGATCAGTGCTCTTTACAGGCATCGTTATTGGACTTCACCCTCACAATAACCCTGAGACGTGGTGACCATTACCATCCCCACAGCATAAGATATACCTGTAGTCACTCTGAGCCTCAGTTTACCCTGCTATAAATTAGGTGTAACAGTTTTGTCATAGGTCGAATTCCGTAGAAGCAGATCCTAAAATGGGATTCTCTTTTTTTCACCTGTGGTAAAATACACGTAACATTAAATTCAACATTGTAACCCTGTTTAAGTGTAGAGTTCTGTGGCATTAAATACATTTACAATATTGGGCAACCATCACCACTGTCCATTTCCAGAACTTTTTCATCTTCCCAAACTGAAACTCCGTACCCACTAAACACTAACTTCCAATCCCCTTTTCCCACCAGCCCCTGGCAAGAACGATTCTACTTTTTGCCTCTATGAATTTGACTACTCTAGGGACCCCACATAAGTGGAATCACACAGTAGTTGTCTTTTCGTGATTGGCTTATTTCAATTAACATCTTCAAGGTTCATTCACGTTGTTACATGTGTCAGAATTTCCGTCCTTTTAAAGGCTGGATAATGTTCCATTGTATGAAATGTGATCCACAGGGAGCTCTGGAGTGTGAATTGTACCATGGAGATTGTCCCACCCAGAGGTCTGGGGGCTTGGCTCGAATCAGTCAATCACTAGTCATGCCACCCCAGGGATGGAAGGCATAACTTCCCAGGTATCCCCAGGTGAAGTGGCTCCCCTCAGTCAAGGGACACCCTCCAGAGGTGACTGCAGCTGTGAGCTGTGAGTACCCATGATTGGCAGCAGCTGGGGGATGATCAATCTGGTAAAGGGAATCTGGACAGGCACCAAGGGTATCTGCTACAAATAATAGCCCTCCAACCATACAGCTATTTATTGAGCACTTACTAAATGCTAAGAGCTATGCCTTTTACATTATCTCCTGTTAGTTACCCTGATGATCAACCTACGAATGAGTTAATGTTATTATCCCCATTGTACAGATGAGAAAACAAATGCTCAGAGAGGTTAAGACACTTGCCTGAGGTCACACAGCTTGAAAGAACTGAGGCTTCAGCCTGGATGTCTTTGGTATTAGAGCCCTGGGTCCTAATCACTAAGCATCAGCGCCTCTCGCGAGCATTCACCTGTGTCTGGGGAATGACTGTGAAGCCCGAACCCAGCTGCCCTGTGTGGGTGGGCTTGCCAGAGAGTGGATAACGACATGACCTGGCGCAGGAACAGAAAGGCACAGCTCGATTCCAGCCTGGCTGACAGCTCTTCAGGTTGTCACATTTGTGCAGGGGCTCTTGAGCTGGATAGAACTTCGAAATCCCTGCGGGGCTGGTCACAACACAGAAGTCGGGGCCCCACTCCAAGAGGGTGTGACTCAGAAAGTCGCGGTTGGAGACTGAGATTTTGCATTTCCAGCACGTTCCCAGGTGGTGCTGCTCTGGCTGATCCAGCGACCGAATTAGCGCCTTAGAGGCAGGCAAACAATTCTGCCCACCCCACCTTCACCACCCCGAGTGCTGAGGGGCGGAGGCTCCTACTCTGTTGGCTGAGCTGGGTGCCTGCAGCTTACGCTCCTCACCCGAGAGGCCCAGAACCCCCGTGGCACGGGACTCAGACAAACGTCCCTGCAGTCCAGAGCTGGGGCTTCCTTTGCAGCTGGAAGGCAGGTGTCACCTGGGAGCAAAGGCCAGGAGACAGACTGCCTTAGGCTTAGCTATCCGGCATGAAGTTGGAATCTGGGGCTTCATTTAAGCAACACTTTTACAGCAAGAGCACCATTTTATTCACAGTATGTATTGTGTTGGCCAAAAAGTTCGTTCGGGTTCTTTGCAGAACATGGGGAAATCCGAACGAAGTTTTTGGCCACCCCAAAATTTATTTGGGGGTAGCTCTGGAGGGATGGGGATTATGGGGATGCTCTGAAGCCAGTGCCTACAAACTGAGTCTCAAAGCCCCCAAACCATACTGATGTGTAGCATTTGCCAATATCTGTGGGGTAAATACTCCCACTGTGACCGATTTTAAGCTCTCAATGGTTAAATAACAGGCTCTGAGATGTTCTGAATATTTCACAATCTGCTCACTAGAGCTTCTGTGAGCAGCCTCCAGCATAACTACTGTAAAAAGTCCTCAAATCGCTGTCACAAGCTACAACACAGAGGAACCTTGAAACACGATGCTGAGTGAAAGAAGCCAGACACAGAGAGTCACACATGTATGATTCCATTTATGTGAAGCAACTTCATAGAGACAGAAAACAGATCCGTGGTTGCCAGGGGCTGGGGAAAGAGGGATGGGGAGTGACTGCCTAATGGGTACAGAATTTCCTTTTGCGGTGATGAAAATGTTCCGGAATTAGATAGAGGTGAAGTTTGTACAACACTGTGAATGTACGTCCATGTTCCCAGCAGCACTATTCACGACAGCCCAAAGGTGAAAACAACCCAGGTGTCCATCAGTGGATGAGTGGACAAGCGAAATACAGTCTATACATAAAATGGAATATTATTCAGTTTCAAAAAGGAAGGGAAAGGGGAATTCCCTGGTGGTCCAGTGGTTAGGTCTCCGTGCTTTCACGGTCAAGGGCCCAGGTTCAATCCCTGGTGAGGGAACTGAGATCCCACAAGCTGCACAGCCAAAAAACAAACAAAAAACAGGAACAAAAAAGGAGGGAAATTCTGACACATGCTATAATATGGATGAAGGCATGCTAATAAGTGAAATATGCCAGTCCCCAAAAGACAAATACTGCATGATTCCACTTATATAAGATACTTAGAGGAGTCAAATTCAGAGACAGAAAGTAGAATGGTGGTTTCAGGGGTTGGGAGAGGAAGGAATGGGGACTTAGTGTTTAATAGGTACAGTTTCAGTTTGGGAAGATGAAAACTTTCCGGAGATGGATGGTAGTGATGTTTGCACAACAATGTGAAGCACTTAATGCCACAGAACTGTCCTCTTAAAAATGGTTAAAATGGTAAATTTTATCTTATGTGTATTTTGCCATTCCCCCTCCCCCCAAAAGCCCCAAACCCTCAACCCTTAGCACTGCCATGGATATTATTACTTCTTAGTGAAATAAATCTGACAGAGAAAGACAAATACTGTATGTTATCACTTATATGTGGCATCTAAAAGATGAAACAAACTAGTGAATGTAACAAAAAAGAAACAGACCTGTGGATATAGAGGACAAACAAGTGGTTACCAGTGGGGAGAGGGAAGGGGGTAGGGACAAGACAGGGGTATGGGATTGAGATATAAACTACTATGTATAAAATAGATAAGCAACACAGATATATTATACAGCACAGGGAATACAGCCAATATTTTATAATAATATAAATGGAGTCTAACCTTTAAAAGTTGTCAATCACTATGTTGTACACCTGAAACCAACATAATATTGTAAATCAACGATACCTCAATAAAAAATTTTATGTATATATCCACATGTATTTTGTAATTTTTATATGTAAATAATTACATACGTATATAAATATTTATTTGTATATAGTTATAAATTTATATATAATATTTATACATTATACATTTATAGATCAATATATAAATTAATGTTTCTAAATATATTTGTAAATATAAATAAATATGTATTTAAATATAATACACATGGATGTATATATTACTACATAGATATTCCTGCACATTGTGAGAAAAGCTGCAAATAAAACGAACCTGATGAAGTGAGAGGCTAGCGGGGGCGGGGGTGACATTTCAACTCTGCAAGCCACCAAGGGGTGGAGCGAAGTGGGTTCCAGGGAGGGAACGACAAAGGAGTAGGACACCCTGTCCCCAGGAAGCAACCTCCCAACCCAAAAACATAAACAGTCCCCCAAGGTATTTGTAGAAGATAGAAATGTAGAGAATTATTAAGCGCAGTAAGGAAATGAACATTTATGTGCATTATCAATGGCTTTTCAGGGGTGAGGGGAAGGCGCATGGCTCGCCCTTGACTCTGCAGGTAACGTCACAGAAGGAGATAGCTATGTGGCCTGACACTCTCCCTCTCATCACATCCTCTCCTCCAGGACCGTCCAAGGCTCTGTGCTTCCTTCTGTGACTAATAGAGACCACTGCAACCTTTTGGGAAGGTAATCCGCGTTATCTTTCAAATTTTTCAGTGCTTTGAGCTCCCACCCAGAATGCGTTCTGCAGGCAGTTCATTGTGGGGACAGGCACAGTAGGCAACGATTTACCCTACAAATAATGGCAGATATGATTGCTGGCTTGCGCGTGTCAAGTCTAGTGTTTGCACTGTGCCTCGATTATCTTATTTATTCCCACTTTCATTGTCCCCTTTTTACAGATGAGGACACTCAAGCACAGAGGGGCTGGGAGCTCGCCCAAGGTCACACAGTAAGTGTCTAGGCTTTGGCAAAGCCATTGGATTTCAGTGTCCCTGCTCCCAGCCACTCTGCTGTAGTCTCTTCTGGTGCTAGCACACTCCTTGCAGCTTTGCTGCGGTGATACCAAACCAGAAACAATCTTCAGGAAAGGAGTAATTAGATAGACGATGGCACATCCACTAAAGAAAATGTTAAAAAAAATTTTTTTTATATTGATCTGTACCACATTAGCCGAAGGTGGAAACAACTTAAGTGGTCATCAGTGGATGAATGGAGAAACAAAGTGTGGTCTATCCATACAATGGAATATTATTCAGTCTTAAAAAGGATGGAAATTCTGACCCGTGCTACAACATGGATGTACTTTGAAGACATAGTGCTAAGTGAAATAAGCCCAGCACGAAAGGACAATTATTGTACGAGTCCACCTATCTGAGAGGGCCTAGAATAGTCAAATTCACAGAGAGAGAAAGTACAACAGTGGTCACCAGGTGATGGGGGGTGGTGAGGTGGGGAATGGGGAGTTAGCGGTTAATGGGTACAGAGTTTCAGTTGCAAAAGATAAGAAAATTCTGGAGATGGATGGTGGGAAAGGTAACACAACATTGTGAACGTAATTCATACCGCTAACTGTACAAGTTAAATTGTTGAAATGGTAAATTTTATTATGTATATTTTAACACAATAAACACACACACACTAAACACACACACACGTTGGTTGCAAGAACCAACAGGAAAAGATTGCTGGGGCTCATTTTTTTTTTTTTTTTTTTTTTGTTTGCATCTTGCGGGACCTTAGTTCCTCAGCCGGGTATCAAACCTGGGCTTCCGGCAGTGAGAGTGCTGAGTCCTCATCACTGGACCACCAGGGAATTCCCGCTGGGGCTCCTTATTAAATGTGCTAGACTATGGTCCCGTGATCTAGGTCCTCGGTACTAAGACTTAAGTGTGGTCTCGAACCAGAGGCCCCAGCCTCCCCTAGGGACGTGGTAGAAATGCTGAGTCTCGGGCCCTGACCCAGATCTACTGAATCAGCATCTGCATTTTAACCAGGTCCCTAGTGAATCTGTGTGCATGTTCAAGTGGGCTCAAGAATATTTTTGCTTCTACGGTCGAACATTCTGGAAGGATACTTAAGAAGCCTAAGACTGGTTGCTTCTGGGAAGGAGGATTGGATGGGAATGGGGAGTTTTAAGGAAAAGAAATTTTTTTTTTTAACTTTTCATTTTGGATCCCGCTGCAACATGTAAATTTTTTAACCTGCACATCTATTAGTTAAATAATCAATATAAATCACAATAGCGACTATTCACAGAGCTCTTGTTGGTCTTGTAACATCAGCTAAGCATGTTACAGACTCGTTCGGCTGTGAAATGGGATGAGGACAGGTTTGCAGGACGGCCGTGAAGATTAACTGAGATTGATGAACGGGAAACTGAGGGGCACGGTGTCAATATTGGCTTTCCTCCAACCCAGCTTGGTTCAAGTCACCTTTCTGCCTTGAGCGTGGAGTACACTGACCTTTGTGAAATTCGACTTTGAGAAAATGGCTTAGCTCCCTGGAGTTTTAAACCAGGATGTGTTCACCTTCCTTCTCTGGCAATTCACTAGAAGCCAGGGCCCTTTATTTATTACAACTTGTTTTAAGACGAATGTAAAGAGAGACCTCTGACATGAAATTATAGTCCGAAAGCCAGACTACATTTTGAATCGGCTGGGTTCCTGAAAGCAGTTCTCAGCTACAGGAGCCAAGATTTCCCAAGGGAAAAAAAAAAGTAATAAGACAGAAAAAGAAAATAGCAGTGGCATATGTTAAATATAGGAGGGCTTCCAAACAAGCTGGCTAATTTCTTGGCATTTGTTGTGTATATATAGCATATCATTTACCAAAGTAGCAGGGAACATTGTTTTACATAATTTTGCTATTGAAAGAAGATAAGAGCTTGAGGAAATGGCTGTCAACCCAAAGACCTCGCTTGTACCATGATGTAATTCACCTCCGTACCTTCAGTTAGGGTCTGAGACTTGATTAGGGTAAAGGCTTGATTTCTTTTCATCTCAGCTTCTGGATACTTATTCCCTGAGTTCGTGAATCTATCAGACTGAAAAGGAAGCTTGTACCTAAGTGTGACTATTACAGGGTAGCATTTACTGTCTGAAGAGAGGGGGATTGTCATAGAAAGAAGAGCCCCACTCTGCAGACAGACTGATTTGGGTGTGAATCTCCTGCCCACCCCATTCAGTAGCTATGAGGTTAGGTTACTTTACTTCTCTGGGTCTCAGTTTCCTGCTGGGAGAAGGGAAATGGTAATTCCTATCTCACGGGGTTGCCATGGAGACTAAAGGAGTTAACAGAACATCTCAAAGAGCCTGGCCCCATCATTCTTCAGTATTTTAATAAGTTTATTGAGTGCTGACTATGGGCTGAAGGCTGGGATACAATAGGAGATAAAATACACCTGCCCTCCGGAAGTCCCAGCTGGGAATGCCCTAGCTGGGATGCCCTAGCTGGGAAGATGGTTAATGTACTAGTAACAAGAAATCATTATACATCTGCAAATCAATGAATCTTGAGAGGGAAACAGACAGGGAATAGAGAATGACTGGAGGGAAGAGTAGTCAGGATAGAGAATGATTGGAGGGAAGAGTAGTCAGGTTAGACTTCCCTGAGGTCTGAGAACCAGGAGAGTCCCACACAGACAGGGGAGGAGGAGAGAGAACAGCCAGTGCAAAGGCCCAGAGGTAGGACCGAGGAGTAGAGGTCAGGCTGAATTATAGAGAGCTCTGGAGACCACAGGGAGGATTTTTCATGCTATCCTAAGACCAATGGGATGCCACTGAAAGCTTTCAAGTAGGGGTGACACAGTGGAAGATGATCAGAGTTGAGTTAGGGAAGATCGTTCAGGCACATTTTTCTACAAGAAGAGGAATAGATTGGGGAGACTGTTTTAAAATATAGGTTTTAAAAAATGTTTTTGTGTGTCACACTTTTATTTATTTATTGGCCCCGCAGTATGTGGGATCTTAGTTCCCTGACCAGTGATCGAACCCGTGCCCCCTGAATTGGAAGGGCACAGTCTTAACCACTGCACTGCCAGGGAAGTCCCTAAAATACAGGTTTTATTATTATTTAGGTGTGGCAAGGCAAACAGATCGGGAGACAACTGCCTTTGAAAAGATTAGACTCTGTTATACTCACAGATTCCAAGAAGAGGGGGTACACCACACCTGGGAAGCCAAATGGGAAAGCACCAGGGTCAATAACGGGGCAAGAGTGAGGGGAAAATGTGGGCAAGAGTCTTTATTGTGGTTTCCATAGGAAGGAAAAGGTGACGCAGGGTCACCAGGCTGAGGACTGGCTCGTCTGAGTAATTTCTCCAGGCTCTGAGCCTAGGGACTGTCTCCAGTTGTCTGGGATTTGGCTGTGGAGTGATTAGGGCAGGTGGATTAATGGGTCTGGATTGCTTGGTTTGCACATGAAAAGTACACTGGCGGGTGAGTTATTTATTAATTAACCCTGGGAGGGGAGTGCCCTCCAGGACCTTTGAGGCCCTAAGATGTCAAAACATCAGAACAGAGAAAATAAAAAGCCTGATTAACACACAAAGATGGGGAGAGAAAGCAGGGAGACTGTGTGGTCAGCTGAGTGAGAAGTGATGCTGGCTCGGACCAGGGAGGCCCATCTGCAAAGCTAAACAGCAAAGGGCCGAGTTATAACAAGTGTCCTCAGATTTGGGGAACTCAGTCAACAAAACTGATGACCAGGGCTTCCCTGGTGGCGCAGTGGTTGAGAGTCCGCCTGCCGATGCAGGGGACGCGGGTTCGTGCCCAGGTCCAGGAAGATCCCACATGCCGCGGAGCTGCTGGGCCCGTGAGCCATGGCCGCTGAGCCTGTGCGTCCAGAGCCTGTGCTCCGCAGCGGGAGAGGCCACAGCAGTGAGAGGCCCGCGTATCGCAACAAAACAAAACAAAACAAAACAAAACTGATGACCAGCGCCCCTTAGCTCCGTCCCAGGTACTCAGCTACATCACACGGGGACTTCTTTAGAATCTGAAACCTACTGACAAATGGGGTTAGATGCTGTGGGCCTGGAGCAGAGAAACTGCCAGGGTCACTGACAAATGGACTTGCTTTGTCTCCTTCAGGATAAGACCTGGGGACTCGCTGATCAGTCTGATTTGGTTAGAGTCTTCTCAGGGGCTGAACCTCTGTCTTCCAATATGTGAACTTCTGGCATGTGAAAGAAGGTGCTTGTGCAAGTTGGACCCTGAGGATAGAGCTTGAACTGCTGGATATAAAGAGGGAAACAGATTTCAACAAAATATAAGGAGGCTTCTCAGGTAGAGAAGTCCAGAGATGAAAAAGGCTGCTTTAGATGGTAGTGGGCTCCCCTTCATGAAAGGTCTAGGAAAGGCAGGTGTCCACGTGTATGGACTCAGGAGTAATGATGTTTAATACGTAGCACTCAGCATGCCAAGGGCAAGCCTAAATGCTATATATAATTATATACAGTAAATATATAGATAGCATATATATCTTTTTTTGAGTTTTTGTGGCATTATATTTAGTCATCTTGGCTGGTTTAGTCACATTGTTGTTGTTTATTTTTTGGCTGCCGCTGCATGGCATATGGGACCTCAGTTCCCCGACCAGGGATCGAACCCACACCACCTCCATTGGAAGCATGGAGTCATAACCACTGGACCGCCAGGGAAGTCCCTAGCATATGTATATCTTATATAATCTCTTCAGCAACCCTAGGAGGGAGGGTTATTAATATCCCCAGTTTATAGACAAGTAAACTGAGGCTCTGGTCCAAGTCCCCTAGAGTGTATATAGTATCCTAGGTTCCTGGCCTGAGTAGCTCCAGAACCCATGATCTTAACCAGTAGCAGATGTTCCTCTGAGGCCAAGAGTACCCGCTAGGGAACCAATTACAATGCCGATTCCTGGCCATTCTCCAGACCTAAAGCTTTTGCATCTCTGCAGAGCAGGGCCCATGAATCTGAATTTTAATAAGATGTTGATGGTGGCCACAGATGTTTAGAAGCCACCACTTGGATCCCCTCTTGCGTGGAATTGAGAATATGAGGTATAAGGGGTTGGAGTGATGACTTTTAAGGTCCTTTCCGTTCCTGAATGTCTATAAGTCTATAATTAATGGAAAATATAGTTCTCTGTGGATTTTATTTTTTTGTATTTTCCTGCCACCCCCCATTGACCTGAATAGCTTTGAGCTTGTTCCCTGGATAATGGACCAACAGCTTATATTCTAGACAAAAGGCAATGAACACAAATAAATAATAGTTAAAATTTGTTAAGCCCTCACCACGTGCTGGGAGCTCCACTAAGTATTTTATAAGCCTTATGCCCTGTGAGGTGGACGCTATTACTATCCCCACTTTACAGATGATGAAACTGAGGCCCGGAGAAGAAAAGTAACTTGCCCAAGGTTACCTTCCAAGTCAGCAGGAAAGTCAGAATTCAAATCCAGGTCTACTTGAGCAGAGAGGCCACACACTTAATCATTCTGTGATGTGGCCTCAGTGGGGGGATGGGTAACTTCTAACAGGGGGAACTGAAAGCCTGGGGGACAACTTTCCAGGCAGTTTGTCTTTGCAACTTATTTATCCACTCCTTCATTCAACAAGCAGTGGTTCTCAATGGGGCAGCCATTCAGTCTCCCAGGAGACACCGGCAATGTCTGGAGACAGTTTTGATTGTCACAACTTGGAGGGGCAGTTGGTGGTTGTGACATCCTGTGGGTAGAGGCCAGGGATGCTGCTAAACATCCTATAATGTCTAGGACAGCCCCTCATGACAAAGTGTCATCTGGTCTAAAATGTGAACAGCGTTGAGGTTACAAACCCCATGTTTAAGGAAGAGATGCTCTTAATAATGACACCAGAATAATCACCATAAGCCAGATGGTACCAGGCACATCCATCTAGAGAGCTTAGGATCACAGTCTTTTAAAGCCAAAAATGGGGACTTCCCTGGTGGTCCAGTGGGTAAGACTCCACGCTCCCAATGCAGGGGGCCTGGGTTTGATCCCTGGTCGGGGAACTAGATCCTGCATGCATGCCACAACTAAGAAGTCTGCATGCCTCAACGAAGATCCCGTGTGCTGCAACTAAGACCAGGCGCAGCCAAAATAAAATCAAATAAATAAATATTTTCTTAAAAAGCCAAAAATGCCCTTGAAGGTGGCCCAGGCACCCTCTTATGTCTCAGGGAAGTTAAATGAATTGCCCAAGATCACATAATGATTCACATTCAGATCTGTTATTCTTTTAGACAGCCCAGACAAGAGCTTGGCTGGGCTGTAAAGCCACTGTCAGGGTCAGTAGGCCCTTGAACAACTCTCTCTAAGGCCTAAGACCACCTAAGCAATGGCCTCTTTGCAAGGAGACTTTCTTTCTTTGGCCTCCAGACTGTTCCACTTAAGTCACTGAAACACATATTCCCTAGAGGTGAAGCTGGCCGGCATGTGTTTGAAATGATGGGGTGTGAGCAGCTTTGAGCCTGAGAGTTGTTTTTTTTTTTTTTAATTGAAGTATAGTTGATTTACAATGTTGTGTTAGTTTCTGGTGTACAGCAAAGTGATTCACTTATACATATATACACATATTCTTTTTCATATTTTTTCCATTACGGTTCATTACAGGACATTGAATATAGTTCCCTGTGCTATACAGTAGGACCTTGTTTATCTATTTCATATACAGTAGTGTGTATCTGCTAATGCCAAACTCCTAATTTATTTCTCCCCCACTCCCTTTCCCCTTTGGTAACCGTAAGTTTGTTTTCTATGTCTCTGAGTCTGTTTTTGTTTTGCAAATAAGTTCATTTCTATCATATTTTAGATTCCACATCTAAGTGATATCATATGGTATTTGTATTTCTCCTTCTGACTTACTTTGCTTAGTATGATAATCTCTAGGTCCATCCACGTTGCTGCAAATGGCATTATTTCATTCCTTTTTAATGCCTGAGTAATATTCAAATTTGTATATATACACCACATCTTCTTTATCCATTCATCTATCGATGGACACTTAAGTTATTTCCATGTCTTGGCTATTGTAAATAGTGCTGCTATGAACATTGGGGTACATGTATCTTTTCGAATTATGGTTTTCTCTGTGTATACGCCCAGGAGTGGGATTGCAGGATCATATGGTAACTCTATTTTTAGTTTTTTAAGGAACCTCCATACTGTTCTCCAGAGTGGCTGCACCAATGTATAGTCCTACCAACAATGTAGGAGGGTTCCCTTTTCTCCACACCCTCTCCAGCATTTGTTATTTGTAGACTTTTTGATGATGGCCATTCTGACCGTGTGAATACCTCACTGTAGTTTTTTTGTTTTGTTTTGGTTTGCTTTAAGAAACTTAGTATTATCTTTATTTTCATTTATTTATTTATTTTGCTGCTTAGCATGTGGGATCTTAGTTCCCCGACCAGGGATCGAACCCACGCCCCCTGTATTGGAAGCTCGGAGTCTTAACCACTGGACTGCCAGGGAAGTCCCCTCATCGTAGTTTTGATTTGCATTTCTCTACTAATTAGCAATGCTGAGCATCTTTTCATGTGCCTATTGGCCATCTGTATGTCTTCTTTGGAGGAATGTCTGTTTAGGTCTTCTGCCCATTTTTGGATTCGGTTGTTTGGTTTTTTGTTACTGAGCTGTAGGGAGCTTGAGTTTTTAAAAGCCTGTGGTGGGTTAACCTTGAGGATTCCTAGGCTATTACAATAACTCCCTACTTTTTGCCTGAGGTGGGTGACAATGAAACTCCCATCTCTCCTCCTTGGCCAGGAATCCCTTCCTTTTGCCCCGATGAGCCTCAGGGGGATGGGAGCCAACATGAAGCCCCACGTGTGCCTTAGCCGCCTACTCTGGTCCTGTCTCTGTGCAGCAGTCTCCTCATTTAGAGGAAACAAAACCTGCTTCCAGTTCCTTCCCTAGAACCAAGAATGAATCCTTATGGGCACAAAGAACTTGCCTGGGACAGTTTCAAGAACGTAGTCATGTAATCAGTAAGTCAAACTGCATTCTCTCAACCTCCCTGATTTAATGGAAGGGGATGGGGAAGCAGAACGGCAAATAGGATGAAACAAGGTTATGTGTGATCTTTCCATGGGGACTCAGTGCTTTAGCTGCTAAAACTTAATAATGGTGGCCCCCACTGTTAAGGAGAATGATTAAGCTGATGGACAGATTTTTCTGATTTTTTCATTCATACAGTTTTTGTTGTTGTTGTTGTTGTTGTTTTTGCGGTACGCGGGCCTCTCACTGTTGTGGCCTCTCCCATTGCGGAGCACAGGCTCCGGACGCACAGGCTCAGCGGCCATGGCTCACGGGCCCAGCCGCTCCGCGGCATGTGGGATCCTCCCGGACCGGGGCACGAACCCGCGTCGCCTGCATCGGCAGGCGGACTCTCAACCACTGCGCCACCAGGGAAGCCCTCATACAGTTTTTATTTAATCCTTTGGCCTGGTCTATACTGAACTCCAGTATCAGATGGAATCTAGGCAATGCCCCACCTTCTTGGGATACATTAGACCCCCGCCGTGTGTGAAGCTTTCACACTAGTAAGTAAAGACAGACACTAAACAATAAGTAAGCAAATTACATGGTACGTTAGTAGGTGATAAGTGCTATAAAAAAAGAAAAAGCTGAACACGGTCTGGAAGATGGGGGAAACGGGCTGCAATTTTTTTCAATTATGGTAAAATACACATAAGATAAAATTTATCATTTTAACCATGTTTTTAAAGAGTACAGTTCAGTGGTATTAACTGTATTCACAATGTTGCACAACAATTACCACTGTCCATCCACAGAACTCTTTTCCTCTTGTAAAACTGAAACTCTGTACCCACTACGCAGATCCCCCTACTCCACTTCGCCAGCCTCTGGCCATTCGACTTTATGTCTCCATGAATTTGATTACTTTAGGAACCGCATATAGTGGAATCATACACCAGCTGTCCTTTGGTGTCTGGCTTATTTCACTTAGCATAATGTCCTCAAGGTTTATCCATGTTGTAGCACGTGTCAGCATTTCCCTCCTTTTTCAGACTAAACAATATTCCACTGTATGGATAGACCACATTTGTTTATCCACTCATCCATGAAGGGACACTTGGGCTGCTTCCACCTTTTGGCTATTGCAAATAATGCTGCTATGACATTGGCTGTACAGATATCTCCTCAGTACTCTGCTTTCAATTCTTTTGTGGGTATATACCCAGAAGTGGAATTGCTGGGTCATATGGTAATTCTATTTTTAATTTTTTGAGGAACCACCCTACTGTTTTCCATGGAGGCTGCACCATTTGTGACTCTCGCCAACAGTCAGTGTGTAAGAATTCCAATTTCCCCACATCCTCACCAACACCTGTTATTTTTATTTATTTTTGGTAGTTGCCATCCTAATGGCTGTGAGAGAGGGCTGCAAATTTTAAGGAGGTGGTCAGGGTAGGCTTTGGTGAGATGGTGGCATTTGAGACTTGACAAAGGTGAAGCAGATACTCTGCAGAAGAGCTTTCTAGGTAGAGAGAACAGTGGGTCCTGGGGCAGAAGCCTACATGGTGTGTTTGAGGCAAAACAAGGAGATAGAATGGCTGCACGAGGGGGTGGGAGAGGAGAAGAGCCCTGGAGGGTTTTGAACAGAGGAAGGATGTGACCTGACTTTTAAAGAATCCCTCTGGTGCTGTGTTGAGAATGGGCTGTAGGGAGACAAGGGCAGGAACAGGAGGACCAGAAAGATGACCACTGGAATTAACCCAGGTGAGAGGTGATGGAGGCTTGAACCAAGGACTAGCAGTAGAGGTGGAGAGAAGTGGTAGGAGTTTAGATGTAGCTCAAAGGCAGGACCAGTAGAATCTCCCGATGGATTGAAGTGAAATATGAGAGGGAAAGAGGGGTCAAAATTGACTCCAAATGGGATGGACAGAGTTACATCAACTGGTATGGGTGAGGCTGAAAGAGGAGCAGAGTGCAGGAGAGATCAGGAGTTCAAGTTTGGACATGTGCTTCCATGAGCTAGCATTAGGTCATTCCTTAGTCTTCTGAAAAGGAGACCATGGCTTCTAGGTACTCTGCTACCTGAATAAGCTGGAGGATAAGGGAAACAAGTCCAGAGTCAGGAAGACAAAAAACACCAGCACCACTGGTTGAGCCCTTACGTAGAGCCAGCCACTGTACTGGGAGCTTCCCAGTGGTGACGTCCCTCATTCTCACAACAGCCCTGCCATGCAGATACCGCCATTATCCCAACTTTACCGATGAGCACCCAACCTTGGGGAGATGAAGTCATTAGTCCAAGGCCACCCAGATGCTAAGTGGCAGAGCCAGGGTTTGAACCCAGATCTGCCTGACTCAAGAGTCCACACTTTTACCCCTGCTGCTGCTGAAGCCCAGGAGATTCATGGAGGTGATGGACTTAAGCTCAGTCTTGAAAGACGGGGTTGGTAAGAAAGGAGGGAGAGTGGATTGAGCAAACACAGGATGAAGTTCCAATTTCTTGTCCTCACTCCAGGGCCCTGTGTGGCCGGGTCCCTGCCATCCTCTGCATCCTTCCCTCACGCCACTTGCTCGTGAAGCTCCACTGGCCTGATTGCGAGCTTTTCCCACACACAATTCCCTCTATTTGAAATGCTCCATCCTATCTCTTTCTCTGGCTGACTCCTACACATGTCTGGGGGTTCAGCTCCAAGGTCACTTCCTCCAGGAAGCCTTCTCTGATTCTCCCCTCCGCTATCTAGAACTACTCTTGTTGCATCATGCACTTGTCCTTTGTAGCCCTTAAAACAATTCTCATAATTATTGTGCAATTGTGTGCTCTACATCCGCTTCTCCCATCGAACCAGTGCTGTCCAACAGAACCTTCTGCAGTTCCGGAAATGTTTTGGACCCATGCTGTCACAACGCAACTACAGCAGCCACTGGCCACATGTAGCTACTGAGCACTTGAAATGTGGCTAAGGCAACCGAGGAACGGATTTTTCAAACACCACCTACTTTACTTATAAGTCAAATTTTATATTGTGTATTATATATGAAAATTATTTCACATACTAATTACATAATTTAAATTTAAATAGCCACATGTGGCTAGTGGCTACTGTATTGGACATTGAAGCTCTAGACTGTGAGCTCCTTGAGGGCAAAGACCATGTATCTTATTTGGTTGTAGAATCCCTTGACCTAGGATGGTACCCAGGAAAATCACTGAATGAATGAATGAGTCAATCAATCAATCAATCAATGTAGTCTGCATAACTTGCTTTCAAGAAATCATCCTAGAAAGGAGAGACCCAGGAAAATCTGACTTGCATAAGATCTCACAGTAAGGCAGAACTAGATATAAAATCTCAGCTTTCTGAATCTCCTGTGCCTGAGTGGACAGCAGGTGAAAGGCAGAGGTTGTTTGTGGTCTCAAATGACCCATCCTAGAGCTGTGTGAAGGTGCCTCTAACAGCAGGAAAGGACTATTTCTTAGACACCCTCATCCCTCTTCCCCCTCCCCTGACCCTGTTAACTACTTAGCAGCTTGTAATCTATTAACACTTGGCCTCCTGCGGGACTGAGCCTGTTCCAAGGTCCACTCTTGCCCACCCTCTACAAGGCACTCTGATTTTTTAAAAATCCATATTGCTCTCAGGCAGTCTGTTGCCAGCAATCTGTGAATAATATATATAGGGTGTGGTTTAAAAAACACCTATGTCGTGATGTGTAACCCACTCAGATTCACACGGCTGCTCCTTTTCTTCTATTCTTTTTTATAAATGGAGGTTAACATATTTCAGGGCTAATTTTAACATCATTCAAATGTACTTTGGGGTTTGCAGATTACATTTTGGGGGAGTCCAGCATAAAGAGTCTACAGATTTTGTTTTTATAAATTCTTTTTCAGATGTCATAATAATAATAGTTAATATGTGTGACTTCTTTGTATCTGCCAGGCATTAGCACACATTATCTCATTTGATCTTCCCCATAACCCTCTGAATCAAGTACTATTATGATTCCCATTTTATGGCTAAGGAAACTGAGTCTCAGAAAGGTTAAGTCACTTGCTCGAAGTCACACAGCCAGGAAGTGGCACAGTCAGCATTTGAAGCCAAGTCTGTCTTCTCAAGAGTCAGTGCTCTTAACCAGCATACAATGTGGCCTCTCTAATAGATATTATATGTATTTATGTGTATAAAAATCTGAAAAATAATCAAGAAACTTAACACTGGGGTTTGGGAAGAGAGAGACTTACTTTTATTTTTGTGCTTCTTTTTGAACTTTATTTTCCCTATCTATATATTATATTAGTACATTATATTATATATTAGTATAAAAACTAAATTAATTTAAAGCTGAAGTAAAAAATTCTTATTAATTTTACTTTTTTAAATTAAGGAAGGAATTGTCATTCTAGTGTCATGTCTATATATTAGATTAAATATACATGAATCTTTGAGTAATTTGCAAAGTTCACATGCTCTGACAGCATTTGAAAATTTATCCCAGTAAAACTGCAGTTCCAATATGTATTCTTATTCTGAGTACCAAATTTCATATTTTAGTTTCTGAATTATTTTTTATTTAGAGATAATATGATAATATTATTATCATAGATAATATGATAATATTAAACATGATATTTATTTTCAATGAACGTGGTATGTTTTCCTTGAGATATCTGCACTCAGATATGTACATTTTTATGTATTCACACATCAGCTTTGGATATTATAACTGAGTGTCCTTTAGCATTTGTGAAATAATGCTGTGTTACATAAGATATGCTATTTGAGGATCAATTAATAAAAGCTTAAAAGTAAAAATTTAATTAATTAAAAATATTAATGAAAATTAATTTTATACTGATTGAGAAGCAGACACTACAATACCCTTCAGTACTTATAGCTTCAGAGAGCTGTATCAGTCACGCTAAAAGTCACTTGGGAGAATTCCTCAGTGGCTTAGACAGAAAAAAACATTTAAGTCAAGAAAATACACACATACTAACAACAATGTACCCTTTCCAACAATTCCAAATGGTGTCTAGTTTTACCATCCAAATGGCTAGTACTTCTAAAAATTAAAACAAAACCCCCATTAATGTTCTTTTTAATGTCCCATCTCATACTCTTGGAATTTGCTTAACAAATCACCATCAGCTCGTGGTAGGAGACATTTGGAAGCCCCTTTACAAGCTCCCTATACTTGCCACGCTTGATTGTATTCCCCCAAGATTTTCAGAGCAAATTTGGCATCCCTGAAAAATTCCAATCCTCTAAGCAGGGTATTCCTGAGTTCCCAAGGAGAGCCGACAGTGAGTCTCACTCTAGCTAGCTGTTACAAAAGCCGTTCATTCAGAAGGCAAGAGGTTTCAGCAACGATGCACAGCCCTCTCATTCACACACTTCATAAACAACAAGACTTTGCAGAAGCCTCCTCTCTAGGAAGGAATCCCTGCTTTTTAGAAACCAGTTTGCAACATCAGTATCATTCCCTTCTAAAAGACCTTGCAGGAAAATTAGGAATTTCACAGCATAGGATAAGGACTGGAAAGGACCGATGTCATTGCATGGACTCATCAATTCAGTCCGCATCTCAAAACAGCAGCTAACGCTTTCTTAAAACACAGACCTCAAAATGCCTTTAGGATTGAGAGCCATTATAAGGGAAAACATAACATGGGTAGGTCCCCATAAGATTCCGACGGATCTGAAAAATCGAACTGAGTCAGAGATACAGATGCTGAGCTGATGGGGTAGGAAAATGGCTTGTCTCCTCCAGGCCTAATTCTCTCCTCTGAAACAGTTCCCTTTAAATTCAGGAAGCCACGCTGAGACGCCCCTCTGCAGGTTTTCCTTTAAAAAAGGAAAACCTGTCTGCGTCTCACTCGCCCCCAGGATACTCACGGCAGCTGCCTTAGCTGGAATAAGTCCTCCTCCATGTCCGCGCTGCGCCAGGACGAGCCCTTTTCATGGCCCTTACATGGTGGTGGTGGATGACGAGGGCTCGGGGGCTTCAGCACTAGGGCTCTGGACCGCGCGGCTTCCTCCCTCGGTGGCAGCTGTTCCGGGGAGGGAGCCGCCAGGGGCCAGCCCAAGAGACAAAGCCGCCGCCGCCAGGAGACCGCGGCGAGAGTGGGCGGAGAAGAGGAGGTGAAGGGCAGGGCTAGCTGCGCGGGGAGAGGGGGCGGGGAGAGCCCTTCTGGTTAGCGGAATTTACAGGCTGTCTGTGGCTGGTGGTGTTTTACTGAGATGCCTGTGGGGCACACCAGCCTGTGAAATGGCTGTCTAGGTACCAATGAGCACTCTTTGCTTGACGAAGCCTCTCTAAATGTTTATTTGTAGGGATTCATTAAGGTTGTTACTGGTGTAATATTCTTGAAACCCAGGCTGCTATAACAAAATGCAGAGAATGAAAAAATTGTATACGTACTCATGCATTGAAGCATTGTTTATTGAGCACCTACTGTGTGCCAGGCACTGTAAGACTCACCGGGCATATGACAGAGAACAAGTTAGAAGTGACATTGACATCACAGAGCTGAGGTCTTTTATTTTATTTTACATATTTATTTATTTTGGCTGCGCCGGGTCTTAGTTGCAGCATACAGGCTTCTTAGTTGTGGCATGCAGACTCAGTTGCGGCATGCATGCGGGATCTACTTCCCTGACCAGGGATGGAATCCAGGCCCCCAGCATCGGAAGCACAGAGTTTTACCCACTGGACCACCAGGGAAGTCCCACAGAGCTGAGGTCTTGTGAAATGAATCACACACAAAAAAATGTACGTTGAGTAGGAGAAAGCTACTCATTCATTCATTCAACAAGCATTAGTGAGTGATTTCTACAGTTCTGGGGGATCAAAGATTAATAAAACCAAATCCCTGCCTTCAAAATCCTCTTCATCTTGTTTAATGGCTCTCCCATCCCCCTTCCACTAGAATGTCTCCCCCCCCTTTAGCATTTAAGCTCCATAAAGGTTTGTTGATGTACCCCAAGGGCCTGGAACAATAAAATTTATTTATGGACACTGAAATTGGAATTTTATATTCCTAGCTACACTCAACCCCAGGGCTTTGCATTTTGAGCACTCAATAAATGATTGGTAAACTGAAAACAAACATCTTTCATTCAAGTGAGGAGATTCAGTATCTATTTTAAGCCCTAGAGAGTAGGGATAATAATTTATATCAGGGTTGGCAAGTTGGAGGTCTATTGGTAATGGATCCAACTCACCCTGGTTTGTTCAGGACTTGAGTTATAGCACTGAAAGTTCCATGTCCTGGAAAGTGCTGGGCTCCAAGCAAACCTTGACAGTTGGTTACTCAACTCCATACAAACAGAAAGCCAGATCCAACATAGAGATGCTTAAAAGGTTTTGAATACTTTTAAGTGCAAGATTTCAAACTACACAACTCTTAGATAAAACTCTAAGACTCATAGGAATAAGTCTTTATGACTTGGAATTAGGCAGTGGTCTCATAGACATGACATCAAAAAGCATAAGGGACACAAGAAAAAACAAAAAACAGATATATTGGACCATATCCAAGTTAAATGCCTTTATGCTGCAAATGATACCATGGAGAAAGTGAAAAGACAACCCACCGAATGAGAGAAATATTTGAAAATCGTATAACTAATAAGAGATTTACATTCAAAATACGTAAAGAACCCTTACAACTCAGTAAAAGACAAATAACCCAATTTAAACGTGGGCAAAGGATATGAATAGACATTTCTTCAAAGAAGATGTATAAATAGCCCATATGCCCTTGCAAAGAAAAAGTGTAACAACAACGCAATCAAGATACAGAATGTTTCCATCACCCCAAAAGTTCATCTCTGGCTCCAGACAGCCACTAAGCTGCTTTTATTACTATAGATTAATTTGCATTTTCTAGAATTTATATAAACAGAAGCATAAAGTACATATTCTTTTGTGTCTCAACTTCTTTCACTCAGCATGGCTTTGAGATTCCTAAGTGTTACTGTGTTGTTTTAGTAGTGCATTCTTATCACTGAGTAATATTCTATTGTATGGATATGCCACATTTTATTTACCTATTCATCAATGAATGACCATTTTGGATTTTCTAAATTTGGAGTTATGATGAATGAAGTAGCTGTGAACATTCATGTACAAGTCTTTGTGTAGATTTTCATTTTCATTTCTCTTGGATAAATAAATATGGAAGAGTGAAATGGCTGGGTCATTGAGGTAAGATTATGTTTATCTTTATAGGAAACTGCCGGCTTTCCAAAGTGTATGTATCATTTTACATTCCCATCAGTGATGTATGAGAATTCCAGTTGCTCCAAATCCTCACTAACACACAGCATTGATAGTTTCTTTAACTGTCACCATTCTAATAGGTGTATAGTGGTATGGCATTGTGGTGTTCATTTTTGTTTCTCTCATGACAAATTATGTTGACCATATTTTCATGTGCCTATTGGCCATTTATATCTCTTTTTTGTGCAGTGTCTTGTCTGTCCAAATATCTTGACAGTTTGAGGGGAATTGTGTGTCTTCTTACTAAATTGTAAGAGTTCTTTACACGTTATGGATACAGGTCTTTGTTAGATATATGTATTATAAATTTTTCTGAAATTTGTGGCATACTTTTTCATTTTCTTAACAGTATCTTTCAAAGAGGAAAAATTTAAATTTTGATAAGATTGAGGTTATCAGATTGTTTTTCTTTTATGATTTGTGCTTTTTGTGACATAAGAAATCTTTGTTTACCCCAAGGTTGCAAAGATTTTTCTCCTATGAAAAAACTCCTCAGAGAGTTTTATCGTTTTCGCTTTTACACTTAGGTCTATGATCCAGTTCCAGTAAATTTGTGTGTTTTGTAACATTCGTTCACAATAGTATTCCCTCTATATTTTTAGGTGTCCTTCCCTTTCTCTAGATCTCTATGGGTTATTTGGCCACGGAGGAATAGTGTATCTTGCAAAAAAGTTTGAGCAGGAAGACAGGAGACAGGGGTTGCATTCAAGCATTGTGACCTTAGACCGGCCTCTCCACCTGTATGTGGCTGTGTTCTCATCTGTAAAAGTGGCACTAATCATACATTACCCTGCCTGCTGTCCAAGAGTGTGGTGAGAATGGAAGGAGATGCTACAGATGCCAGCGCTTAGAACTGGTCCAGTTCCAGAGAACATGTGGGGTGCTGTAACTCTCATCATTTCCAAATGATCTCTGTTCCGCTGTCTCAGTGTTCTACCAAGTATAGAGTGTTTACTTTTGAGTGTAATGGAGATGACTTTAGGTGATACATGGGATAAACATTTACCTCCTTAAATGATCAAATACAGATACTTATTTTTATGTATATTAGAAAAATATGGTTTTTTCCAAATGTGAAAACAATCTAAAAACAAAAGAAATTTTAAAATATTTATGTGATATAGATAAAAAAAACTAAACTAAACTAATTAAACAAATTGGGAGATTAGGATGGACATATATACACTACCATGTGTAAAATAGGTAGCTAGTGGGAACCTGCTATAAAGCACAGGAAGCTCAGCTCGGTGCTCTGTGATGACCTGGATGGGTGGGATGGGGGCAATGTGAGGGAGGTTCAAGAGGGAGGGGATATATGTATACATACAGCTGATTTACTTCATTGTACAGCAGAAACTATCACAACATTGTAAAGCAATTATACGCCAATAAAAAAATAAAATGAGAAGAAAATAAAGTGACTTCTACAGACAAAAAGAAAACTAAATTAAAAGTAAAGGTGACATCTGGATATGGCCAAAAAACTTTAGGATGCTATCCAAATAGCTGAAGCTTGTCAAAATGCAGATGTATGGGCATCACACTGATACATTCTGATCCATTTGGCTGGGATGGAGCCAGGAGCCTACACTTTTAACCAGGAAGTCAGGGGATTTTTGAGCTAAGCCGTGTAAGGCCCACATTTTGAGGAACATTGCTCCTAGTGTCTTAGTTATCTATAGCTGCATAACAAATTACCCCAAAACTTAGCATCTTTGAAAAATATTAACAATTATTATCTTGCACAGTTTCTGTAGGTCGGGAATCCAAAAGCAGGTTATCTGGGTGGTTGTAGCTCAGGGTCTCTCATGAGGTTGCAGACAGATATCAGCCAGGGCTGCAGTCTCATATGAAGACTCAAATGAGACAGGAAGGTCCACTTTCAAGATGGCGGACTCACATGGTTGGTAAGTTGGTGATGACTGTTGGCAGGAGGCCTCAGTTCTTTCTTCTCCATAAGAAGATCCTCTCCTGAGCATCTTCACAGCTAACATGGTCAGTGGCTTCTCCCAAAGTAAGTGGTCCAAGAGAAAGCAAAGTTGATGTGAGAATGTCTTTTATGACCTGGCCTTGAAATTTACATACTGTCCTTATCACAATAATCTTTTGGTTACACATGTCAGCCTTATTTGATGTGGGATATGAATCCAGGATATAAGGGGGTCTTTGGGGCATATCTTGGAGGCTGGCTACTACACTCAGCTTCCCTTCTGTATTGTTCCCCATGTTTGAAACTCTCAGAAAAGACAGTAGAGAAAAAACACAAGAGTCTCTGCCAGGAAATGGGGTGACTAGTTTAATTGATGGCAGAAGTTAATTCTGTTATCAATTAACTCTTCTGGGCCTCAGTTTCCTCACGAGTCAGATGAGCTGGCCTCTCATGGCCTCTTCAGTTAAGGTCCTTCCTGATTAGAAAAATAAATAATTGTGACTTTTAAGATGTTATGATCAGATGTTCTGGGAAGCAATGGGCTAAAGTCTTACAGGGCTTCTGTCTGAACAGGAGGAAGTGACTTTTAAGCTAATCTCATTCTTACTGGAAAGTAAAAAGGAATCCAGGCACTGTTTGACAACATAAAAAGTAACATCAAATAGGAGGAGACAAGCAAAACACCATATCCAAGTTCTTGGAAACTTGCATGGGCTTGCTGATTTAAGAACACGAATGTATGTGAAATATGAACTGATCAACCATATAAATTAGGTAATAATTCCCACAATTACTTATTGCAAATCAATTATTTTTATAAAGGATTTATATTGAAGAGCTCCCAAGAAGGCTTAAAGGCGGGTTTATTGTGAGGATCTGAGAGGTAAAGCAAGTTTAAAAGCTGATTTTAAGATCTCTCTGGAGATTGGAGATCAATCCGAAAAGGAGGGTTTGAGTTACAAAGGCTGCAACAATTCAGAACTACCTCATAAAGAAAGATAGACTTATATAGTCATGTCTTAAAAATGTTTCTAATTATGAAAGAAATAAATGATCATGGTAGAAACTCAGATAACATAGAAAAGCATTCAGAAGAAACTAAAACTTACTACTAATCTACCACAAAGAGATAACCAGAGTTACCATTTGGTGGGTATAGCTTTCCAGCCATTTTTTGATGCAGAGACACATACATAGACGTCTTCTTACAAATTTGGAATCATATTTATCCTATTAGGTGGCCTGTTTTTTCACTTTTCATGAGCTTCTAATGAGCATTTTTTACCAGAAGGAGTAACAATTTTGATGCTATATTTCCCCTGTGTTTTGATGATGCTTTTCAAGTTTAAAATTTTAAATTAGTTTTTGAATAATAATGCATGCACATAGCACAAAATTCTCAAAGGACAAAAGGTGGCCTCAGTCACACAGTTCCCTTACCAGAGGCCAGCAGTGTCCCCAGTTTCTTAATTATCTCTATATTTATAAACACTGAATCTTATTCTCACACAAATAATAGCATTCTCTTCCATTGCCCTGCCCCTTACTGTTTTCCCTTAACAACACATCTTAGAATCTCCCTTATTAGTACACAAGAGCTGGTGCCTTATTTTCATAGCACATAGTGCTCCACTACATGGGATTACTATAATTTTTCTAGGTATTTAGATGCTTCTAGTCTTTTATTACTAGCAACAATGCTGCAATACATATCTTCATTCTTATGTGTGTGTGATAAATATGTAGGTCACAGAGTATGCAGACTTGTCATTTTTGTAAATAGTCCAAATTGCCCAGGGTGAAGATGGCACCCATTTACTCTCCCCCAGGGATGCCCAAGAGTGTCTGTTTCCCCATATACTTACCATCACTGTGTATTGTATTTTTCATGCTTTGTCAATCTGATGGGTGGAAAAAAATGTTTTCTGATTGGAGTTTTAATTTGCATTTCTTTCATTACCAAGTAAGGTGGAGCATCTTTTCAAAGGTGTAAGAACCAGTTATGCTTCCTTCCTAACTACCCCAGCTGGAATCAAGACTATGTGCCCAAGTGGGTACTTGAAACCAACACAATGTGGAGTACTGATCACAAGTCGGGTAGTAATGGTCCCATCTTGATGGACTCAAGTCTGAGGCAGAAGTGTCCAGCTTAAGACACAGACCTTAGATCCACACAGATCTGCCTGACATCCTGTCTGGTCACAAACCAGTTGTGTGACCTTGGCCAAGTCATTTTACTTCTCTGGGCTTTCCTCTTCTGTGAAGTGGAGATTTTTTTTAATACATTATACTTTATGCACATGTAACACAACTTTCTAGCAAGTCATCTTTTTAAAAAATTATTTGTTTTTATTTTTGGCCGTGTTGGGTCTTCGTTGCTGTGCGTGGGCTTTCTCTAGTTGTTGCGAGCGGGGGCTACTCTTTGTTGCAGTGCACAGGCCTCTCATTGCAGTGGTTTCTCTTGTTGTGGCGCATAGGGTCTAGGCACGCGGGCTTCAGTAGTTGTGGCACACGGGCTTAGTTGTTCCGCAGCATGTGGGATCTTCCCGGACCAGGGCTTGAACCCGTGTTCCCTGCATTGGCAGGCAGATTCTCAACCACTGCACCACCAGGGAAGCCCCTGAAGTGGAGATTTTAATAGAACCTACTTGGTGGGGTTGTTGAGAGGATGAAATAGGACAGTGCACATAGGTACTTAGCACAGGGATCTAGCCGCTAGCAAGTGTTTAGCAAGCGGTTTCAATTATTATGTTTACAGCAAGGAAAGTGTGAAACCCAGTGTATGAGTCAGGATTCTCCATATTCCTCAATTTTAATTTTTAATTGTATAAGTATAGTTAGGTATAATCCACTTAAACAAAACTCTCTATAATTTATAAGCGTATAAAGGGGTCCTGAGACCAAAAACTCTGAGAACCACTGAGCTAGAACTTTGATTTCCTTACTAAAGCAGTGGCAACTACTTGCTCTGGAGTTGGGGGAAGTGATTAAATGGGCAAATCCTCTCTGGCTCCAGTGCTGTCCAGCGCAGTAGCTGCTGGCCACTTGTGACTATAGAGTACATGAAAAACGGCTGGTTCAAATTGAGAGGTACTTAGTACAAAAGAAGAATGTAAATGATCTCATTAATAATTTTTCCATATAAATGACAATATTTTGGACACATTGGGTCAAGTAAAAGATATTGATAAAATTAATTTTATCTGTTGTTTTTCACTTTAATGTGGCTACTAGAAAATTTAAACTGTTTACTTCCATATATTTCTATTGGACACTGCTATTCTGGAGACACACAGACTTGCCTTCCAATCTTGTTTCCACCACTTACAAGCTGTGTCAAAAGACTTTTTCTCTAAATTTCTTGTATTTCCTGGGATGTAAAAACTGTGAAGACTGAACATGAATAATGCATGTGACGTACTTAGCAATGCATTTAAGTAAACAATAAGTTTGGTGGCTGTTATTATTAAAGGTCTCGGTTTCTCTATAGGTGTCGTCAGAGATGTGCCCCATGCTCATTAAAGGCCCTTCCTCTGCGATCCATTTCCACTCCGACGACAATTATAACTAAAGGTGGCCAAGTTGTGATCCCGTTTTCAGGCGGGGGTCGCCCTCTTTACACCGAAAAATAAAAATGACCCAGAGTCCCTTCTGCAAATGGGATATGTATAACTATGAACAGGGCCCGAGCAAAACTTGAAAACCAAGCGACCCCGGGCCGCACGGTCTCCCTTAGTAACCGACGAAGACGCCCGTGACTAAGGGGGAAAAGGAAAAACAAGGCGGTGGTCCGTCGACTCCAGTCCTCCGGTGAGACCCACTTCCGTTTCTTCCGGGAGCCCGTCCTTGTGTGTACCCTCCCCGGAGGAGCTGGGACTTTGGCCGCGGGTTCCGCCGTCTCGGGAGCCCCCGGAGCCCTGGGTCCGGCCGCGGAGATCGCGGCGGGGGTGGCGGCAGGCCTCCCGCGCAGCCGCGATGCTGAGCTGCCGGGCTGAGGCGGCGATGACCGCGGCCGACAGGGCCATCCAGCGCTTCCTACGGACCGGTGCGGCCGTCAGGTGAGCTTTGGGGGGCGGGACGGCCGGGGAGTCCGGGACCAGAGGGACCAGGGTACCGAGGCTGGCCTGTGGCGGCCCTTTCACGCCCTAGTAAGGGTCCCCAGGGGCCGGAGTGCGCATTCCAGAGGTTTCTGCGTCCCGAAGTGTTGGAGGCCCAGGCCTTGGGGCGGGAAGGGCGACGGGCCTCCAGGGCCTCCAGGCAACGGCGATTCTGTCGGCACTCCCCAATTGTGCTGGCGCTCCCAGTTTTATCAGTGCCGCCTCCACCCTCCCCTCCTCCGCCTGCCAGTGCCTCCTGTAATCCTGTCATTGTCCCCAGAATTTGCAGGGATCCTCAGCCTTGTCAATGGCCCCCTCGGAGCTCTCAGCGCCTCGCAGGCCTTACCGGACCCCTTCATCCTTTCAAGACACCCCCAATCCTTCTGGGCTCCCTAGTCATGTCAGTACTTGGCCTGCTAGGGTTCCCCAACCTGTCAAGCTCCCCAGTCCTGCCATGGTTCTCACAACCCTGTAAAGTGCCCCGGGCTTGCTAGCGCCCCCCACCCGCACTTTGTCAGTACCCGTCTTCCTGTCACCCCCCCCCCCACACTTTTGCCAGGGATCCCTTAGTCTGTATGGGTCCCTAATCTAATTAGTGGCTCCTTATCTTGCAAGGGCACCTAAACCAATCAGGACCCCTTAACCTGTTAAGGCTCCCAGTCCTGTTAAGATCCCACATTCCTGCTAGGACCCCCAATAGTACGGGTTCTCAACCCTGTCAGTGTCCCTATGTCCCTTCTCTTATCCACCCTCCCGCGGGCTCCAGGCTTCAGAGCTGAGCAGTGTGGCTCCGTCCCTCCCCGCAAGCCCCCTTCCTGACCCTAAATGACTGAGACCCATTGCTCAGGTCAGCTTCCTCCCTCTGGAACTGGAGCAGTCTAAAGAGCTTATCATCCCAGGGTTGGAAGTCCTCAGTGGCGATCCTGTCCAGTGCCCCCATTCTGTAGTTGGGACACGGGCCTTGCAGTGGCCATGCCTGTGGTCCTACAGCTGAGCTGACAGCAGAACTGTGGGGAGAAGCCAGATCTTTTCACTCCCAGGCTCCACTACTCTCCTCGTGTTGTGGAGTTTCCAGAGTTGGCCCTGGGTTTTTTATCCATGCCCTACTTAAGACCTAGGCAGGCCCTCTCTCCCATCCTTTTGACATTCTGTCCTTCAATTTCCCCATGAGCTTCCTGGTTTGAAGCACAGACTTGGCAGCCCAACAGACATGAGTTCAGAGCCACGTGGCCTCACGTGAATATACCTATTGTGTAAAAATCAGCACAATGTTGCATTAAGAAACTTCAAGAATAACTTTCATGAATGAAGCTGAGATTATAATACTTGATAATTGCAGCAGCTAATATTTGTTAGGCTCTTACTATGCACCCCATGCATTAGCACTTATTCCGTCTTTACAATAATTCTGTAAGGTAGGTCTCACAATTGTCCCCATTGTACAGATGAGGAAGCTGAGGCTTAGAAGGTGCAGTGGCACCATAGGGAATAGCAGAACCAGAACTGAACCAGATTATGGAATTCCACTTTCTTAACCAAGTTCTGTGCACATTCTACCGACACTGTCTTGGAAGAACAAAGATTTATTTGAAATTCAGTCATCAGTTGTGTATCACATCAGCCATGACATTGGAAAAATGTTGGTTGTTGTAGACAGAGTTACTAGTATTACCAGTGGCTCTTCCCTGAGTTAACGTTGACTGAGTTGAGGTCAAAACAATATTCACATGATCCATACATGGGGATAAGAATATTTTAAACATACACACACACATATATGTAGCTAACACATATATATAGGTATATATTGCACAGATATATGTAGGTGCATATATTGGTTGCCTTATTTAGTGGAAATACATAACTGTGTATGAAGACAGTGTTGTAAGTTACTGGTGAAATTTCTTTATTTGTAGTAAAAGAATAACTTCAGTATTCGAGTCAAGCCTCAAATGAAGAAAACTGTAATATAATAAATATTTAGAAGATCTTTTATACTATTGTATGCCTCTCCCTTCCCCGTTTAATAACCTACAAGATAAATCCATTTCTATATGTCTCCAGGTCCCAATCATTCAATAAGTATTATCAAGAACCTACTATGTGATCTAAATACTTGGAAACACTTGGGATATGTTAGTGTGTAAAACAAAGATCCCTGCCTGTGGGGACTTTGCATTTCAGTTGCGGGAGACCGAAAATAAACGTGAATAAGTGAAAGTTAGGTTGGAAGGTGGTGAGCTCTGTGGTAAAAAGAAAACGTAGAACTGGGTAAAAGGGCCACGAGTGCAGGTTCTAGTAGTTTGTTAGAAGTGAAGGGATGGGGAGGGAGTGAGCCAAGCAGTGGGACCTGGGGAAACAGCATCTGAGGCAGAGGGAGCGCAGTGCAGAGGCCCTGGGGTGGGAGCTTGGCTGTGGCCGGGGTGGCGGGGCCGATATGGCAGCAGAATGAGAGGCAGAGCAGGAGGAAAGCCCTGGCCGGTGGGGCTCTGGGGAGGTTGTGCTCTGACTTAGGTTTCAAATCCTAATGTCTAAATGTGCTGATTTTTAAGACATAATCCTATACTGTATATTACTTTAATCTGAAAGCAAGGTATTTGGCAGGCCAGTGGTTATTTTGATGAAATGTTATTTCTGTGTACCTGTACCTGTATATACACATATTGCATTTGTGATGAGGAAAGACAGTAAACTTATTTTCTTTTTTAGATATAAACTCATGAAGAACTGGGGTGTTATAGGTGGAATTGCCGCTGCACTAGCAGCAGGAATATATGTTATTTGGGGTCCCATTACAGAAAGAAAGAAGCGTAGAAAAGGTAAGAATGAAGGCTTTGGATCATGGTCTATAGACTGGACCCAAACTCTTATTGTTTAAAAACAGTACAGAAAGGGGAAGACATTTTTGGTTCTCTTGTATCTTCAATTTTGTCAGTAGTACTTTCTTTTAAACAGAAGTTAATTTTAATGACTCATTATGTTATACCCCCTAGTAAAAAGATTTATATTTCACCCGCACTAAGGTCATGAGTTTGAGACATGCTTCGTAATGAAAAATTTCAAGTGGCTTAATTGTCTAAGTGTTCTCATTGCTATGGCCATTGTGTTTTTCAGTTGTACAGTTGCCTAATTGTGTGACGCCTTTGTGCTTTCACTGAATAGCTGCTAGTCACTAGTAAATGTTTCAAGTTTGTTTCTTCACTAACACAAAAATCTATTTCCTTATTTTTAAAAATTCCCCCCTTTGTCCATGTTGCTCTACTTATATTGATTAAAATTCAGCCAAAATAAATAAATATATAAAAGGGACAGGTGTAGCAAAATGTTGATCACTGTTAATTCTGGGGATGGTTGTAACTGGGGTTCATTAGATATCTACTCTTCTTTTGTGCATGTTTGAGAACTCTCATAATAAAAAGTTGTTTTTGTTTGTTTTTGTTTTTTAATTTCAGCGGAAGAGGGAAGTGTGTCAGATTTTGTTGATCTCTTTGCAGAAGGACTGATCAGAATGGCAGTAGTGGTGTCTTTCCCACTGATTATAAGAACAAAATCATTGTCCTGGGGAACAGGAACAGAACAATTGTTTTCTTCTGTTGTGAGAAACATTGCTTTCTTAACAAAGAAGAGAGAGAGTGAGGGAGAGAAAGAGAGAGAGAGGTTACTAAGTGTCTCTGAACATTCAATGGAAGCCAGGCTGTGCCAGACACCCTGGTGCATTTCAGTAGTCACACGCGGCCCGGACTTGTCCTTCTGCGGCTTATGGTCCCCTGAAGGAGCAGTGGTAGGACTGGGCCTCGGCTAGGACAGGATGCCTGGCCCCCTGCTCTCTGTGGATGAGGACTTTCTGAGGTAGGGGTTTTCAATCCAAGGCCACGGTGCAGGAATTCCGGGTCCCAAATGGGAGAAGATAAAGGAGATGGTCCAATGCGATGCGCTGTTCTCTTGTTCCCCCCACTTTTTTAGGGCTTGTGCCTGGCCTTGTCAACCTGGGGAACACCTGCTTCATGAACTCCCTGCTGCAAGGCCTGTCTGCCTGCCCCACCTTCATCAAGTGGCTGGAAGAGTTCACCACCCAGTACACCAGGGGTCAGGAGGAGTCCCCCCAACAGCAGCGCTTGTCCTTGACACTGTTGCGTCTCTTGAAAGGTACCTACCTGGAAATGTAAAGGGCGCGCTGTGCACTTTCAAAGCAGCAGCCCAGATGGCAGGCAAACGGTTAATAGCCTTTACGTAGAAAAAGATCATACCTATCATGATAAAAGCACTAAGGGCCCAATAGGTAGAGACAGGTGTTTTTTTTTTTTAATCAAAGCTGTAATCGTTTATTTTAAAACTTGTCAGTTTAGTAACAGGTTTTTAGGGAAGGAGAAAAATCCACTTCCATTTAAGCATTTTGACTGTAAGAAGTACCCTGGTTTCACAAACATCAAAGTTTAAAAACAAAAAGTGTCTTAGCCTAGGAAATAAGGTAATTCACAAAAGAAATAATACAGATTGTATTGAGATAGATGCAGAATGCATCTAACAAACAAAATAAGCAATTTGGCCATCATCAAAGAAATATAAATAACATAATAGTGAGGTACCATTTTTTTGGCCTGTCAGCAAAGATTGGAAAATCCACAATCCTGACCAGCTAGCTGTTGGGTGACACGTTCATAAATGCTGGTGGTGGTGTAACTTGGGGCAGCCTTTCTGGAAAACAGTGGAACCACACAGTAATAGCTTGCAAAATGTTCAATACCGTTTGACCAAGTAATTGGTGGACTATGATTTACACTAGCCTGCAGTGGAGTTCTCAGGGCAAACAGGTGTGGGACTGGCCCAATACTGGCCCCGAGCTTGGAGAGTCACAGTGTACACGGTCTTGGTAAAGGTTTTAGGAAGCCACCAATCTAACTTCATTTTGAAACCACTTTTTTTGACTGTAGAGCTGGGTTTCCTCCTGTAGCATCTGGACAGCCCCACACGCAGATACCAAAATCTGCAGATGCTCAAGTCCCTTATATGAAATGGTGTAGTGTTTGTGTATAACCTATGTACATCCTCCCATAAGCTTTAAACCATCTCTATGCTACTTATAATACCCGATCCAATGTAAATGCTATGTCAATAGTTGCCGGTGCCTGGCAAATTCAAATTTTGCTTTGGGGAACTTTCTGGAATTTGTTTTCCTGAGTATTTTCTTTTTTGGGGGCTGCACTGTGCAGCGGGATCTTAGTTCCCCGACTAGGGATTGAACCTGGGCCCCTGGCAGTGGAAGCGCGGAGTCTTAACCACTGGACCGCCAGGGAATTCCCTTCCTTAGTATTTTCAATCCTTGGTTGAATCTGAGGATGCTGAACCAGTGGGTATGGATGGCCGACTATATGTGCAAAGATCTCCAACGCCTAGTGGTAATGGGGGGAAAAAGGAAAGAATATGGTTATCCAGCAGTAGAATGATTAAGCAATCAATGGAATGTTGCATAGCCATTAAGCATCATCTTTATGAAATGTTTCTGTTTTCTTTTTAATTTGGAAGAGGGCATAGGCTATCCTATTAAGTTTGAAAGAGTGGGGTACGAAATATGGTATAATTTTACTTCAGCCAAAGCAAAAATTTCCACAGATAAAGGCTGGACAGAAAAAGCCAAAATGTTAGCCATGGCTCTTTTGGCATGGTGCAGGTGACAGTTTAAAAACATGAAAAAAAAAAAACCTTTCAATAATAAGCGTGTATTACATAGTCAGAAAAAAATTGGATTTTAAAAACACTCAGCTAAATATTGCTTCACTGAGGTATGATCTCAGCTTGACACAGAAACCAGTATGAAAAGTATAAGAGGCAACTTGAAAATAATTTTTGTATAAAGGCAACTTCTGTATAAGAGGCAACTTGAAAAAAAAAAAGAGGCAACTTGAAAATAATTTTTTTTACTGCCCTGTTTAAAAAAAAACATACCATCCCAAAGACTGTTAAGAACTGACACGTCCACATAGGTGTCATAATGTAGGGTTAGGTGTTGTCCTCCCATTATATCCTTCCTTCTCTGCTTCTGCTTCTCAGTGTCTTTTATTTTGGTTTTTAGAAATAGTTTTTCATTATATAAGTAATTCATGAGTAAATTCTTCTTGTTGAAAAATTAAAGCATTACAAATAAGGCTAAAATTCTCTTTATCACTACCCGCTCCTTTCCTTCCTTCCCAAAAGTAAAAGATAAGTGTAACCTTCCAAACCACTTTCTGTGCATTTAACTATGTTTCTAAATACCCACAGAAATGATATATTGTTTTGTTTGTTTTTTCATGACCAAATAACATGATATGTATTAGAAAAATGGCCATTTCATTACTTGTAGCTCTGCCTCATTCACCATTTTTTTTTCTTTTTGTGAGTTTACTGGTCTCATGTATTTTGTCTTCTGTGAACTGCCAACTCATATCCTTTGCCCATTTTTAAAAATTGAGGCGAAGGGGCTTCCCTGGTGGCGCAATGGTTAAGAATCTGCCTGCCAATGCAGGGGACACGGGTTTGAGCCCAGGTCCGGGAAGATCCCACATGCCACAGAGCAACTAAGCCTGTGCACCACAACTACTGAAGCCTGCATGCCTAGAGCCCGTGCTCCACAACAAGAGAAGCCACTGCGATGAGAAACCCGCGCACCGCAACGAAGAGTAGCCCCCGCTCTCCACAACTAGGGAAAGCCCGTGCGCAGAAACGAAGGCCACATGCAGCCAAAGATAAAATAAATAAATAAATAAAAAATAAATAAATATTTGAGGTAAAATATTCATAATGTAAAATTTACCGGGCTTCCCTGGTGGCGCAGTGGTTGGGAGTCTGCCTGCCAATGCAGGGGACAGGGGCTCGTGCCCCAGTCCGGGAGGATCCCACATGCCGCGGAGTGGCTAGGCCCGTGAGCCATGGCCGCTGAGCCTGCGCATCCGGAGCCTGTGCTCTGCAACCGGAGAGGCCACAACAGTGAGAGGCCCGCGTACCGCAAAAAAAAAAAAAAAATTTACCACCATAACCATTTTCAAGTAAACAGTTCTGTAGTATTAAGTATATTCACATTGTTGTGCAACCATGACCACTATTCATCTCCAGAAAGTTTGCATCTTCCCATATTGCAACTCTGTATCCATTAAACAATAACTTTCCATTTTCTACTACCCCCAGACCCTGGTAACTACTATTCTATTTTCTGTCGCTATGAGTTTGACTATGTACCATATTTAAGTGGAATCATACAATATTTGTCCTTTTATGTCTGGTTTGTTTCACTTAGCATAATGTCCTTGAGGTTCATCCACATTGTAGCATGTGTCAGAATTTCACTCCTTTTTAAGGCTGGATATGAGTCATATTCCGCTGTGTGTGTATATGTATGTATATACACACTACATTTTGTTTATCCATTTATAGGTCAGTGGATGCTTGGGTTGTTTCCACCTTTTGGCCATTGTGAATAATGCTGCTGTGGAGACTGGTGTACAGATATCTGTTCAAGCCCGTGCCTTTAACTTTGGGGGGTATAGACCCAGAAGTGGAATTGCTGGATCAAATGGTAATTCTGTTTACCATTTTGAGGAATCACCATACTGCATTCCACAGCAGCCTTGGCATGTTACGTTCCCACCAGCAGTGCACAGATGTTCCAGCTCTCCACATCCTCACCAGCACTTGTTATTGTCTTTTTTTTTTTTTTTTTTTTTGCGGTACTTGGGCCTCTCACTGTTGTGGCCTCTCCCGTTGCGGAGCACAGGCTCCGGATGCGCAGGCTCAGCGGCCATGGCTCACGGGCCCAGCCGCTCCACGGCATGTGGGATCTTCCCAGACCAGGGCACGAACCCGTGTCCCCTGCATCGGCAGGCGGACTCTGAACCACTGCGCCACCAGGGAAGCCCCTTGTCTTTTTGATGAGTGTGAAAGTGATATCTCATTGTGGTCTTGATTTGCATTTCCCTAATCATAGGTTATGTTGAGCATCTTTTCATGTGTTTATTGGCCATTTCTAGGGGTTTTTGTGTTTTTTTTATGAAACGTCTATTCAGATCTTTTGTCCATTTTTTAATTTGGTTTTCTGTATTTTTGTTTTTGTTGAGTTTTAGGAGTTCCTTATATATTTTGGGACTCAAGCCCTTATCAAACATGTGATTTACAGACGTCACACACCTTTACAGCAGCATAGCATCCATAATCGCAAGATATCCCGGTTTAATTAGCCATTTGCTCCCGGTGCCTTGTCTACGTAAACAGGCTGCAGTGAGCATCCTTGTACGTGCCCATCGTGCACATAGGCACCTCTTTCCCTGAGGTAGATCCTGAGAAAGTCATATGCTGGATTGTAGGACATGAAAATTAGTAGACATTGCCACATTGCCACACAGCATTTTAGGCAAAATTGGGCTGAAGGGGACATTCAGATCTTCCTTGGGAGGGTAAAAGCTAACAGAAGGGCTGCCTCGGAATGCAGGAGGAGGAAGGAAGGAACAGGACCTCTCCTGACGGGTCTCCTTCATACTGGAGGGTAAAGGTCTGACCTCAGGGTTTATTTGCACTGATAACTGGCTACTGACTGCCAATGCTGCTGCTTCTCCACCGCAGGTCACCACCCACGGCACCAGCCATGTTCTGAGAGGGGTGGCGTTGGCAATGTTCAGACCCTCCAGAGTCAGAGTCTGAAGTATTCAGAGCTCTCTCTCAAGTTCACTGACTGCAAATCAAGGAGGAGAAACAGGCTGGCTTAGTTTATCTGGAGAATCACTGAGCTCCCAGAAACTGCATTGAGAGGGCAGGCTCCTGTATTTTTATCTCCTCTGCACTAGCAGTACTGGCCCAGTGTGATATACTGGTCCATAATAATATGCTGTGGGACGGGGGGTGGTCAAGATCAGGAATTAACAAACTATGGCCCTTGGGCCAAATTTAGCCTACCGCCTGTTTTTTTTAAATAACTTTATTTATTTATTTTTGGCTGCATTGGGTCTTTGTTGCTGCGCATGGGCTTTCTATAGTTGCGGCGAGCCGGGGCTACTCTTAGTTGCGGTGCGCGGGCTTCTCATTGCAGTGGCTTCTCTTGTTGTGGAGCGCAGGCTCTAGGTGGGCGGACTTCAGTAGTTGTGGCTCACGGGCTTAGTTGTTCCGTGGCATGTGCGATCTTCCCGGACCAGGGCTCGAACCCATGTCCCCTGCATTGGCAGGCAGATTCTTAACCACTGCACCACCAGGGAAGTCCCACCGCCTGTTTTTGTGAATAAAGTTTTATTGAAACAGCCATGGTCATTTGTTTACATATTATCTATGTAATATGTAATATTACATTTTATTTATGTAATATTACTTATCTGTCGTCTATGGCTGCTTTTTGTGCTACATGGGCAGAGATGAGTAGTTGCTACAGACACCTGCAAAGCCTAAAATGTTTACTAGCTGACCCCTTACAGGAAAAGTTTGCCAACCCCCATCTAGATGTAATTGTAATATAAATTCATAAGCCCATCAGACTTTTATTTTTGTCTGTTAGGCTTGATTCTACCTTGATTGAAAAGTAAACAACTCAGAAGACCGTTTCAGGCTGCCTCACAGAGCTTGATGCTTTGCGGTGATAATCAGAAACTCAAATGCAAACAAGTCCCAGAGAAGGCCTTATGGCCACAGGAGGGAGTCCTGTAGAGAGGGGTTAGGGCAGTGAGTGTAGGGTTGGACCAGATGGTTGTTTAAAGGCTGGTTGTTTAAAGGCCCTCCTGTCCCTCAGAGTTGTGAGTTAAAATCATTTTATTCACTACAAATCTTGCAACAGTAAATTTATATTGATGATAGTAATTCAGATATCTGAAAGTCAATTACTTCATTTAAATGGTGCAGCCTCATGAAAAATTACATTCATTCAACAAACACGAAGTGTCTACTAGTGTACTAAGCATTGGGTAAGGCTACAAGGAAGAATAATGAAAGAGATATAATTCCAAGGTGAATTTTACAGTCCTTACATTATTAATTAGCTTTGACACGTGTGCTGTGCAGCTTTTCTGGTTGGTTGTCATGCTGGTTCACTTAATAACTGTGCTCCTTTTTTGTTCCCAGCTTTATCCTGCCAAGAAGTCACTGATGAAGAGGTCTTGGATGCAAGCTGCTTGTTGGACGTCTTAAGAATGTACAGATGGCAGATCTCTTCGTTTGAAGAGCAGGTGAACACAACATTCAAAGCAGGTTTCCTTGGAGAACGTTTCCCACTAATGAGGTGGGGCCTGAGCTCCAGAAACAGCTGCATTGCTGCAGCGGGAAGAATAAACGCCAGCATTGACCTTGCAGTTGTCTGACCTGCGTGGACATTTCTGTGACATTTTAGACAGCCTTAGTGTCCCGAGACCAGATTGTGAACTTTATTCCTGCTCTCGCAATCAGGGGAGAGGGAAGGTTCACAGGATAGGGCGTGAGCACACAGCTGCCAAAGAGGGCAAATCTTTTTAGTTCCTGAGTGACTTTGCATTTCAGTGGATGGTGGGGACATCTGGGGCCTATTAGAGAGAAGCAGGTGGCTTTACCTTAGAGGCTCAGAGGTTTGGGTGAGACTCTTTTTTAGACTATACCTTCATTAAAAAAAAAATCAGTCTTCGGAGGCTGGGTTAAAGTGGCCGCAAACCTTGAGCAGCTGTCATATGCAGTCCCAGGGCCTTCCTCCAGCCACTCCCGCCCCCCTTTTCCACGACTACAGCTTCCTTGTCTTCTTTGGTACTGGCCACCCTCCTCCTCTTCCCCAGAGGACGAGGCTGAGGCTGAGAGAGTGAAGCTCTAGGGACCAAAACTTTCGCTTCTGTTTGTGTACACTTCGGCGGTCCATCCCCGCCGCCACATTTCCAGGCTGGCCCTGGCCAGCGTTGGGTTGGCTGCTTCTGCCTCCCCCAGGGAGCCCCTGGACCAGAGCCCCTGGGCTCCCAAAACTGTGGGGCTGAAGCAGGAGGCATGTAAAAACGGAGAAATGAGGCGGGAAGGCTTCCTCTCTCCCCTCTTCTTTAGAGATGATCTCTGTTTCCACTTTCATCTGAAGCCATGTATGTGTTACTTCTTAAACACGACGTTGAGAGTATCCTATACTTTCTTAACAGTGCTTCTCGATTGATCCATTATATGTTGAAATATTTTTCCATTTAGAGAATACTTTTTAAATCCTCCTCTGGTAACTGGAATTATTTAGCTACATTTTACATTTCTCTAAACTGAGACAGTGACTGAGATTTAGTCCTTAACATCAGATACCTGTCGGCTGAAAAAAAAATGCACAACCTCAAAGTTGAGAATTAGGTTTTATTTGACAGACGTCCTGAGGACTTAAGCCCGGGAGGCAGCCTCTCAGATAGCTCTGAGGGACTGCTCCCAAGAGGTAAGGGAGGAGCAGGATATATCAAGTGTTTGCAAAATCAACAAAAACAAAAACAGATAGTCAGAACATCAGAAGATTACTGTTAATTAAAGAAAAAACAGACATGTCAAGTTAATGAATTTAGCATTTTTCTGTGTAAGGGAAGATGCAAGTGTCTGAGTTCATTGAAATCATTCCTTGGAGATGCCCCTTAGCTGTCTAGGGCCGGTATCCTGCTTTTCTCCATCTTGAATCCTCTCAGAAGACACAGTAGGGGGCGGCTGCAAGAGCTGATGGCTTGGTGGCCAGCAACGTCCTTTGTTTACTGATATGACAGGTGACATTCTTTGCCCACATTCCTTTTCTAAGTCCTGCTCTTCTGTCAAGGACCCACTTAAGTCCCAGTTGCTCCTGGGGAGTATTTCCAGTGTCTGACACTGAGCCACAGAGTGCCGTAGTATGTGTGGGAAGGAGAAAGCATGTCTGTCTCTGGTTCTGTTCCTTTTTGAAGGTACCCAGAGCATCTAGCATGGGGCCTTGTCCACACCTTCACTATTAATGATCTGGTCATCCAACCACTTTTCAGTGTCTAAAGCTAGAGCTGTGGGGTGCTTTGGGCCAGGTATGTGAATTATCTGATTGAATCCTCACCACAGCCCTGTAAGGAGTTACTGTTACTATCCCCATTTTGCAGATGAGAACACTGAGGTTCAGAGCAGTCAAGTGACTTGCCCAAAGTCACACAGCTATTTGAGTGACAGAGCCAGGATTCAAGCCAGTCTGGCGCTAAAGTGGCTGCTCTTCAGCTCTTCTGCGATACTGTTCCTTTTCTCAAGGCCAAGTAATCACATGGCTGATGGTGACAGAATAGGTTTTGGATCCGACTCCATCCTGTCTTGGGATTTTTCTCTGTGGTGAACCCTTGCTCATGCTTCATGGGCTAGCCCAGATGCCTGGTTTGTCAAGGCTCCCCGAGCCTTGCAGGAAGAGATGATCCTCCCTCAGCTCCATGTCCAGGGCTCACTGGTCATAACAGGGCCATAGCATTGCACTGCTAGATAGTAGCAAGGCTGCCATGTCTGCCCCTGGGTTGTGAGTCCCTGAGGGCAAGAACCTTGCCTTACTTACCTTGGACTCTCCATCACTCTCTCGCCAACTGCTGGTCACAGCCTCAGAGGGGATTCATTTATATGTGCAACAAATGCTTATTGAATGCCGGCCTCGGGAAGGGCCTGCTGAGGGCGCTGGGTGGTGGTATCAGGCGTGACTTGCAGGGACCCTGTGCTCAAGGAGCTCGCGGTGTAGTGAGGGTGGGGCTGCAGACCGTCCACAGGTAACTTGAACATGTGCTAAGAAGGTGACGTGAGAAAGTGTGGGGAGGACGGGCGGTGAGAGGAAAGCGGCAGGGGGACTCCTTAGAGGGGGTGGCTTCTCTAGAGGCCTGAGGTTTCAGCTAAGACCTGGAGTCTAACGAGGAGCGAGGCCCGGGGTGCTGTGGGCGCAGCGTGCCAGCCGGAGGAGCAGAGCCGGGGCAAAAGCCTCGAGCAGCTGCAAGGACACAGAGTTGAGAAGGGCAGGAAGGGCAGGGCAAGCAGCGGAGGAGAGGGGGCTGTGGGGACTGCAGGGCCTGGGAGGCCAAGGGCTGGAGCTGGGCTTCTGCTCTGAGTGCAGGGGGAGCCGCTCGGAGCTTTGGCAGGGGACCGCTTTGGCCCGACCTGACATGTGAACAGGACCATGCCGGCCTCTGTGTACAGGAGGGGTGCAGGGGGGCAGGACGGGAGCAGAGAGGAAAGCTGGCGGTGTGCAGACACCCAGGCCGGGGAGGGTCCAGCTCAGGCCGGGGCTGAGGCAGGGCAGTGGAGAGACCTCAGGGATTCAGCGGGTGGTTTGGAGGGAGAGCCTGCGGGGCCGCTGCTGAATGGCCGGGGGTGAGGTTAGGTCAGGGAGGGCTGGTGACGGAGGGTTCCCTGAGGAGCCCTGAAGGATGAGAGAGGCGGCCGCGTGAAGGCGTGAAGACCCGGGCGCGGGAAAGACCCAGGTCTGAGGTGGGAGCCGGCTTGGCACATTCAGGGAGCAAGAGAAGGCCAGGGGCTGGGGCGCGGCGGGGCGGGGAGAAGGTTCTAGGGCCGGGGCGTGTCAGGGCTGGCCAGCCAGCTAAGAAGGGAGCCGTTCACTGCAGCAGTGGAGGCCATCGGGAGGTTGAAAGCAGAAGAGAAAAGTCATTTGCCTTTAGAAACAGATCGCTCTGGTGACTGTGGACGGAGCCAAGAGTGGCAGCCCAACGAGTATCAGCCGCATCAGAGTTCGGGGGGACGGGCTGCCCATCCCAGGAGAGTCTGGGTGGCTTTGGCTTTTGGGGAGAGGGGCATTTGAGTTGATCCTTAAAAAATAGTCCCCTGCCACATGAGGCAGCAATTCTGCTCTGGGTGTACGCCCGAAAGAGTTGAAAGCAGGGACTCAGATATTCTGTGTAGCCCGGTTCACAGCAGCATCATTCACGACAGCTGAAAGGCGGAAGCAGCTCACCTGCCCATCGATGGCTGAAGGATAAACAAGATGTGATGGGTGTGCAAAAGGACAGATACTGTATGATTCCACTTATCTGAGGATAAGCGGAATTCATAGACAACAGAGCAGAACAGTGGGTGCCCAGGGGTGCGGGGGATTGGGGAGTTAGTGTTTAGTGGGCGTGGAGTTTCCATTTGGGAAGATGAAAAAAGTTCTGAAGATGGGCAGTGGTGATGGTAGCACAACAGCGTGAATGTGCTTAATGCCAATGAGCTGTACACTTAAAAAGCTTAAACTGGATGAGTGTTTTACCACAATGAAAACAAAACAGTAGTCAGGTAGAGCAGAGGTCAGAGCCGTCTCAGTAAAGCTAAACCAGGCTCAGAGATGGCTCAGATCAGTGAGAAGCCTGCCCACCCAGCATTCGTTCCTTCTCTCTCTCCTTGGGCCTCTCCCTTGAGGGCCTTTACTCGTGAAGATGTCTAGGATGTAACCATTTCCATTTAACGCACTGGGCCTTGAGAAGGTGGAAAGCAAATTCTGCCCACCTTAGCCATAGGGGGTCTCCCTGGTGGTCCACACAGGGGTGGTTCTGACGTTGCCGCGGCCTCTTCGGGCCACTCTGAAGAATGCTTTGCCCTTTGACAGGACGCTCATGAGTTATTCCATGTCATTACCTCGTCTTTGGAGGATGAGCGGGACCACCAGCCCCGGGTCACACATCTGTTTGACGTGCATTCCCTAGAGGTAAACCATTAACACTCTCGATACAATGAATGCGGTCTGTGCATATCGAACAGGTACAGGGAATACAAATGTAATTTTCGTGTAACTTTAAACTCAAAAGTACGATTCGATAAAAACCCAGTAGTGGGAGTGAGGTTGGGGGAGGGTCTTAAACGTCACGCTTGGCAGCCGGTGACTTTGGTTAGAGATGTCGAGCTCTTAAAAACGATTCCCTGCTTCAGTCTGTGTTGGGCTTGAGACGAAAGAATGTATTTCCCCCCCCTATTTAATACAGGAGAACAAGGAGCCACAGGAATGCTAAATGAATCTTATTTCTCTGGCACATTATAAATGTTAGGGAGTCGATAAAAGTTAATTAGTAAAAGGGGGGGAGTATTCCGGAGAGGCAGTATGTTCAATTGCATTTGGTGAAGGAACAGGTACAGTAACCAACCAGAGAGCATAATTAAGGCCCCTTTTAGGAAGCTTGGTTTAAAGTTGACTTTGAGGGACTTCCCTGGTGGTCCAGTGGTTAAGCCTCCATGCTCCTAAGGCAGAGGGCTCGGGTTTGATCCCTGGTCAGGGAGCTAAGATCCCACGTGCCGAGCGGCATGGCCCAAAAGTAAAGAAATATATAAATAAATAAAGTTGATTTTGAACTGTGCAGTCAGCACAGAAACTTGTGAGATTTAGGAGTGGGGTGAGGGTGGGTGATCAGAGAGATTGCAGTAGGGTTTTCAGCCTCTCTCTTTTTCGTCCCCTACAGCAGCAGTCAGAAATGACTCCCAGACAGATCACCTGCCACACCAGAGGTAGTCATTTTCCATTGAACTGTAACACGTGAGATATGTCCTTTTTAGAAATGACAATAATTTGCTTTATGTTTTCTAAAAATAATGTTTTTTCTGGTGACACCCATTCTGACTTGGAGTGTGTGTACTTGAAAGGAACCTGTGTTTTGGGAACAGTTTTAAACTGTCCCCCTGGTGAACATTTTGAATTGTTCCATCACACCCGAACCCTGCTCAGTTTCCTCTGAACGGACTTACTTCTCCCTCAAACTAGGGTTTTTCTTGACCTTCTTGAATTGGTCCTCTGGTGAACTCAATAAGCTGAAACTGCCGTGTCCTCAGCATTTACACTTTGGCCAACTATTCCTGCAAATGACCCCTTCCTCCTTGGAAGGAAATTACTGTTTTCTTAACACTTAAAAAAAAATGACGTATCCATTCCTTTGCACACTGGTAGTAATGAGAACAATTCTCTTTTGGGTCCATACCGTGTGCCAGGCACCGTAATATCTCACTTAAGCCTCCCAACAGCTCTATGAAGTTGGCGGTATGGAGGATAGTGGGGTCATAATTATCCCCATTTCCAGCAAACTGAGGCTTACAGGGATGAAGTCTCTGGCTCTGGTCACGTGGCTAATAAGCAAAGCCAGGACCCAGCCCAGGCTGGCCTGACCTGGCGCCCGTGGTTCCAACTAGCACACCACGCTGCTGTGTTTATTCCGCTAGCCCCCATCCTATCCCCCCCAAAGCTCGTGTTTTTCAGAACTTGCTTATTCTGATGATTTCAGAGGTTTATCTCACTTTATGGAATGTTCACCAGTGGTATCATTCTTGTGACATCTCAAACATTTGAAGCAAATGTTTGTAAAAAGACATTATCAAACACAAATTTCTTTTTTAAATGTGGCTGTGCCTATTATATAGAAACCACATTTAAGGACCTGTGTAAATTCTCCTGTGAAGGGAACTGGTTGTGTTTTTGATGGATTTCAGTAAGGGAAGCTCTTTCAGTGTCCTTTTCAGGAACTTTTTTTTTTTTTTCTAAAGAAGGTGTGTCTACCACATACTAAGAAGGGGGGTGAATTTTGAGGTTGGTGCCAGAGGGCTAGAGGTGGCCTATCCAAAGGTGTTCTGTATTCCAGGGTCACCTCATCCCACATCCAGCCACTGGAAGTCCCAGCATCCTTTTCATGGAAGACTTACTAGTAACATGGTCTGCAAACACTGTGAGCACCAGGTAAATACTATACCAATACTTGATATTTTCTGGCAAGGTTTTATTTAAGTTAAGATTCATGGGGCTTCCCTGGTGGCGCAGTGGTTGAGAGTCTGCCTGCCGATGCAGGGGACAGGGGTTCATGCCCGGTCCGGGAAGATCCCACATGCCGTGGAGCGGCTGGGCCCGTGAGCCATGGCTGCTGGGCCTGCGCCTCCAGAGCCTGTGCTCCGCAACGGGAGGGGCCACAACAGTGAGAGGCCCGCGTACCGCAAAAAAAAAAAAAAAAGATTCATGAAGTGTCCAGAACATGAGGACTGACATTGGTGTCTGGCTTCTGTGATTTTTCTGGGGTCTGTAGGCTTGGTGGACCCACTGCCCCCCCCCTTGGTCAGTGCTGACCTATCAGTTGATTCTCAGATGGCATCTTCTGTACCAAGAGCAGCAGACCCATTGTGATTGGCAGCGTTTTGAGTCCTAAGGTTGGGTCTATACCCATGGTGAACACAACAGATTCTAGGGCTGTTTTTTGGGGGTGTGTGTGTGTGTGTGTGTGTGTGTGTGTGTGTATGTGTGTGTGTTTTGCTTTTGAGATTTTAAATTTTTATTATGCAAAATTTTGAGCATGATGCAAAAATAGAGAATTGTACAACTGTCACCTCAGTCAGTTTTAGAATATTTTTCATCACCCACCCCTTGCTCCCGCACACACAAAAAAACCACCCCTGTACCCGTTAGCAGTCATTTCTCATTTCTCCCCACACTCTGTCAGCCCTAGGAAACCACTAATCTACTTTCTGTCTCTATATAGTTTGTCTATTCTGGACGTTTCATATAAATGGAATCATATGGTGCTTTGAGACTAGCTTCTTTCACTCAGCATAATGTTTTCAGGGTTCTTCCACATGTTGTATCATGTATCAGTACTTCATTCCTGTTTATTACCAAATAATATTCCATCGTATGGATAGATCACATTTTGTTTATCCATTCATCAGCGGATGGACATTGGGTTGTTTCCACTTTTGCCTTGTTTCAAATCTTAAGAAACAAATATTTGGTGTTTCGTAATTAAGTATGATGTTATCTTTGAGTTTTTCTATTCTCCTTTTATCACACTGAGAAAGTTCTTTTCTATTCCTAGTTTGCTGAGAGTTTTTATCATGACTAATAATTGGATTTTGTCTTGCTTTTTCTACATATATTGAGATGATCTTTTTTTTTTTCTTTTATTCTGTTAATATGGTGAATTACAGTGATTGATTTTTCTAATGTTAAACTACCTTTGTGTTTCTGGGATAAATTTCATTTTATTGTGATGTCATTCTTTTTATATATTACTAGATTTGGTTTGCTAACATTTTCTGAAGGCTATTCGTGTTTTATGTTTATGATTTTCTTGTAATGTCTTTCTCAGCTTTTATTATAAGGGTTATGCTAGCCTCATAAAATAAGCTGGGAAGTATTCCTGCCTCTATTTCCTCAAGGTCTTTGGGTAATATTGGTATTGCTTTTTCCTTAAGTGTTTGCTAGAATTTGTTTCTTTTTATTTCTTTAGTTCTATTTTTGCTGAATTTCTTTTGAGACTATGCTGTTAGGCACATACACATGAATTAATTATGATGAGTTGACTCTTACTGTCGTGATAAAATGTCCCTCCTTATCTCTAGTAAGACTCCTTGTCTGGAAGTCTATTTTGTCTGTTTAGTTTCCATCTAACTAGTGTTTCTATGGTATGTCTCTTTCTGTGCTCTTATTTTTGACCTATCTTTTGTCTTTGTATTTAAAGTGTGGCTTTTGTAGAGAGCATATAATCGGGTCTCGCCTTTTTATCCAGCTTCCTATCTGCCTTTTATTCGGTGTGTTTAGTCCATTTACATTTAACGTAGGTATTTATAGGGTGGATTTAGGTCTGCTGTTTCACCGTTGGTTTTCTACTTGTCTCATATAGTTTTTGTTTCTCTGTTCCTCCATTCCTCCCTTCTTTTGGGTTAATTGAATACTTTTTAGTATTCCATTGTAATTCCTCTGTTAGCTTTTTAGCTACATTTTTTTTACATTTGTGTGTCTGTGATTACATCATGCAGTGTTAACTTATCACAGTTTATTTAGAGTTAATATCATATTCCTTTGTGTAAAATGTAGGAACATCATGAAAGTATAGTTCTGTTACCCCATCTTTTGTGCTTTGTCGTATATATTATTTACATGTACATACATTATAAACCCCACAACACTGTCATAAAAATTTTTACTCTAAACAGTTATATGTGTTTAAAAGAAATTAAAAGAAAAAAATTTCACGTTTACCATTTTCAGTATTCCTCAGTGCCTTCTGTAGATCCAGGTCCATTTGATGTTTTTTTCCCTTCAGTCTAAAAATATTCCTTTAACATTTCTTGCAGGTCTGTTGACAAATTCACGTAGATTTCATTTATATAAAAATGGTTTTGTTTTGCCCTTCTTCTTTTTGAAGACTGGTTCGGCTGTGTATAGAATTTTGGGTTGACAGTGTTGCTGTTGTTTTGGTTTGGTTACATTTATGGACATTATTTTCACCAACTTTGAACATTTTTTTGGCCACTGTTTTTTTCAAAAAAATCTATGCCCCATTCTCGACTTGTTAGTCCATTTCATATTGTCCCACAGGTCACTGAGGCCTGGTTCTTTTTTCTTCAGTCTTTCTCCTGCGTGTCCTTCAATTTAGATAATTTCTATTGACCTATCTTCAAATTTCCTGACTGTCTTTCCCATCTTCAATCTCTGTTTGCTTGCCCAGTGACTTTTTCATTTTAGTTATTGTTCCTTTTACTTATCTCTCTCTTTCGGCTCTCTATAATTTCCATTTCTCTGCTGAGATCCTCTCTCTGTCCTCCGCTAGATCTGAATAACTCTCTCTTCCTATATGTCCCTGGGCATGTTTATAATACACTCCTTTAGGGTCCTTGTGCTAATTGCACCACCCAGGTCCTCACCTCCTCTCCCCTACACACCACGGGTCACACTTTCTTCTTTCTTTGTACTGTATGTCTAGTAATTTTTTAATATTGACACTGTAGTAGAGACTCCGGATTCTGGTGTGTCTCTCTGAGAAATAATGAACTCTGTCCTAGCAGGCAGTTGCCTTGGCTGAGCTTAAACTCCAAGCCCCGCCTCTCCAACACTGGGCGGCAGACTCTCCGCTCAGTTTTCTCAGCCTCCAGCCGCAGCTTCTTGCTGAGTCCCTGGAGGCTCTTCCGTGTCTGTGCGCTTTAGGGATCCGCCATGGAATCAGGCAGGGCTTATACACAGATTGTAGGGCCTATCCTCTCCTGGCTCCTCTCTTTCTGGGATTTCCTCCAGCCTCTGTACCAGCCCTGAACTCTGTCTCCTGATACCTTAATTCTGTAAGACTGCTGCTTTTTCCCACCGAACACTGAACTGCATGGATTAGGGGGGACCCTCAGGCAAAGAAGCCACACAGAGCAAATCTCACCCACCGAGGTCCCGTTTCTCCACGAATTGACTTCTCCATTTCCGCCTGCTTTTGGTAGCCCTCCAGTTGTTCAATTTGTTTTGTTTTGGTCCAGATTTTACAATTGTTATGTCAAGGAGAGTTAGTCTAGCCAAACTACTGTGCCATAATTGAAAGCAGGAACTCTTTTTTTTTTAAAATAAATTTATTTATTTATGTATTTATTTTTGGCTATGTTGGGTCTTCGTTGCTGCGCGTGGGCTTCCTCTAGTTGTGGTGAGCGGGGGCTACTCTTCGTTGCGGTGCGCGCGCTTCTCATTGCAGTGGCTTCTCTTGTTGTGGAGCACGGGCTGTAGAGCACAGGCTTAGTAGATGTGGCACATGGGCTTAGTTACTCCACGGCCTGTGTGATCTTCCCGGACCAGGGCTCGAACCTGTGTCCCCTGCATTGGCAGGCAGATTCTTAACCACTGCACCACCTGGGAAGTCCGAAAGCAGGACCTCTTAACCCTGTTTTATCATTTGTTGTTTTGGGGCTTTTTTTGCAGTTAATAATATAACATGCACATCTTTCCATATAATCATGTGTAGTTCTACTACACTATTTTTTTTTTTTTTTTTTTTTGCGGTACACGTGCCTCTCACTGCTGTGGCCTCTCCCGTTGCAGAGCACAGGCTCCGGACGCGCAGGCTCAGCGGCCATGGCTCACGGGCCCAGCCGCTCCGCGGCATGTGGGATCTTCCCGGACCGGGGCATGAACCCGTGTCCCCTGCATCGGCAGGTGGACTCTCAACCACTGCGCCCCCGGGAAGCCCCTCTAATGCACTATTTTTAATATAGTATTCCATTCTATAATATATGTATATGATATAATTTATTTAATCACCCCCTGGAATTTTCACCTATTCACATTTTGCCGTCATAAATGATGCTGTGATAACCACATCCTTGTAGTTATATTATCCATGGTTATTTCCTTAGGATAAAAATCCCAAAATTGCTGGGACAGGTATGCTATCGTATAGTTTTTCCAAGATATCCTTTAGTATTATTGTAGTTCTTATGTTTACAAGGTTGTTCTTAATAGAATTTGCTTCTAGGTAAGTACATTATGTTTGACTGTGTTACTGTTGGGCATGTAAATATTAAACTGTTTTATAGGCATATATCTTCCCATCTATAAAGCTTTGAATTGAACCTAAGTCCTTTCTGGTTTTTCCTGCAATATGTGTTTCAGAGTCCCGTTCGATTTGATACCTTCGATAGCCTTTCACTAAGTATTCCAGCTGCCACATGGGTATGTACTGATCTGTGGTTTACTTGGGGTCTGTTTTGGAGACATTTGAACCTGAAAGGGCTTTGAGACATTTCGTGTAGCTCAGCTACTACACATGACTCAGACACATGGTTGGTTGAACCCATCTTAGTTTTAATCTGTGGTACCATGGCCTGTCTTGGGGGGAGAAGGTGGGTATTTTCTCTCTTGCTGCAGAAATTTTGGCTTTTTTGAACACACACACACACACACACACACACACACACACACTAATCTCAATTTCAAAGCTATCTACAAGAACATGGAAGCCCATAATTTTCTGCAGTGTTATGTCCTCATACCCTTGAATCCATCCATAAGAGCAAATCCAAGATGCTCTGGGCTCCCCATCTGTTCAGGAAACACCCAGTTGTGTCTGTGAAGCCTCACTGCCTGCCTAAGCAGAATAAAGCTCTGGGCTTCACACTGTTAACAGTTTCAGTCTAGCTCTCCTTGAATTGTAATCATGAATGTCCTTCTTGTGCTGTAGGGTCATCCACTGACCCTGGACCACTGCCTTCACCACTTCATCTCGTCGGAATCCGTGCGGGATGTCGTATGTGACAACTGTACGAAGGTATGGCTTTAACCCCAAGTGCCATTTCCTGAGCCGGCCCACGTGTCCTGATACAGCGCTTCCCACACCGTCGGCCCTGAGCTCTGCCGACTACCCCCAGAGGCTCTCTGCAGCCACAGCCACGTCCATCTAAGTTGCTGAGGAAATTGGCAGCCCACGGACCAAATCTTTTTCCCAGATGAGTTTGGTTTCGTCCACAAAATGTTTAAAGAAAAAAATTTGAATGCCATGCTTTGAGGTGGGACAGGCCCGCTCCAATTCACTGCAGTTCTCTCCGCACCCACCTGTTTCACATCTGCCTCAGCTGAGCGACCTGCCCGACTCCCCTGAGCAATTAAACATCACCCTCTGAATTAAGAGGAACTGTGGGGGCCAGAAATTTTGAAGACACAGAACAAAACAGATGACATGCTAGTGTCAGTTTCAGTGCGGCCTCTTTACTTCTTTTGCCTCCACGGTCACCATTAGTTAATGACTAAAAGAGTGAAGACAACTCACAGATAACTGGGCAGCTGAGTTCCTTCAGCAGGTGGACGTCAAGTGCCCAGTGAATGCACTTGTAACGCCAGCCTGACCCGCAGCTCTCCCTGGGGGTCCTGTTTCAAGAATTTCTGCAGAGGGACTTCCCTAGCGGTCCAGTGGTTAGGACTCCGTGCTTTCATTGCCGAGGGCGTGGGTTCGATCCCTGGTCGGGGAACTAAGATCCTGCAAGCTGCGCAACGCTGCCAAAAAAAAAAAAAAAAAAAAGAATTGCTGCAGAGAGATGTTTCCTTTATTTCAGATTGAAGCGAAAGGGACGCTGAATGGGGAGAAGGTGGAACACCAGAGGACCACGTTTGTCAAACAGTTAAAACTAGGGAAGGTGAGCCCATGCCGCATGCTTGGCCGGCTCTGCTCCCGAGGGCCCCCTGGGTCCCGCTCCCGACCCGCGGCTCTTTCCGTCTCTCCCACCCGCAGCTCCCCCAGTGTCTGTGCATCCACCTCCAGCGGCTGAGCTGGTCCAGCCACGGCACACCCCTGAAGCGGCACGAGCACGTGCAGTTCAACGAGTTCCTGATGATGGACATCTACAAGTATCACCTCCTCGGACACAAACCCGTTCACCGCAGCCCCGAGCTGCACGAGAAGGCAGGACCTGCACTGGAGCTGCAGGACGGGCCGGCAGCCCCCAAGCCAGGTGCCTGCCCGAGGGGCCAACGCAGCTGGAATTGGCGGGTTCCTTGTGCCACAAGGGCCAGGCTCACCCGACGGCTGCTTAAATTCTTGAGAACAGCAGGATTGGGGGTGGGAGAGGAAAGGTTTTGTAAAAGAGGTTTAACTGGCACAGTCACGAGATGTCTAGTTTTTAAAAACTCTCTGACAAATGAAAAACTGTAGGCAGGAAAGCAAAATGTTGCTTTCTGGTCTTCTGACTAAACAATAATTGGCTCAACTCATTCCAGTGAATTTCTTCTCTTTTCTTCTCCCCAGTACAGTCACCTCGTTTAGACAGGAACTGTGGGGAGGAATGTCCTGGCTGAAGATCCCTGAACATCTTATTTGGGTTGATACTTCTTTGCTGAATTGCTTTTTGTCTGATCCCATTACCATCCTCCCTTGAAGCTAATTATTGATCGGGTCCCAGTGAAGCCAGGTAGCTATTATCACTCTGTCTCACTGAAGAGAAAACCGAGGCTCCCAGAGGCTGATTGGTCCAGGGGCAAACAGCAGATGGGGGATCTGGTACTGGAATGAAGTGTCGGGACAGTGTTTTTTGTTTTTTTTTAAAATTTGTTTTTGGCTCTGTTGGGTCTTCGTTTCTGTGCGAGGGCTTTCTCTAGTTGTGGCGAGCGGGGGCCACTCTTCATTGCGGTGCGCGGGCCTCTCACTGTTGCGGCCTCTGTTGTTGTGGAGCACAGGCTCCAGACGCGCAGGCTCGGTAGTTGTGGCTCATGGGCCTAGTTGCTCCGCGGCATGTGGGATCTTCCCAGACCAGGGCTCGAACCCGTGTCTGCTGCATTGGCAGGCAGACTCTCAACCACTGCGCCGCCAGGGAAGCCCCGTTGGGACAGTTTTGTAAAGGTGTTGTATGTAATTTGTTCAGTTCTTTGTAAATGAGGAAAACTCACCGACTTTCGAGGCTCCAAGCCTGAACTCGCCACCCGTGTGCCAGGACTGTCTTCCCTGCACCCCAGACTTTCCCCACCTAACACCCCTTACTACCATTATTCTTTCCTACATCCATTTGTGTGGCCTGGCAGGACATCATTCACAGGGAGACCGAGCTTTGTCCTTTCTCAGAAGGTCAATAGTTTAACATTGGGAGCAGCTGGGGTGGGAAGAGGGCCCAGTTTTAAATCCAGGACCTCCTTGCCCTGGCTTCCTCTTCTCCCTGGCAGGGGTGCAGGTCTTTAGCAAACAGGGCTGGGAATCTCAAAGACTCACAGAGTCGTCAAAGTGAGCAGGAGGCTAGGAGCTGGGTACATTTTTCCTATTTGGGGATTAAAACAGGCAGAGGCAAAAAGGAAGTTTTATGAATCAGCATAGGACAAAATCAAGTATCTGTTTTTCCTCTGTAGCCTTACTGGGGAGTTAAATTTCAAGCTAATCCAAACCATGTCTTGTTTACCCAAAGCTGCTGCTCACTTTCATTGCCTTCGGCCTTTTTCTCTTGCAGTTCGGAGTCACCCGGGGGGCCCCAAAACACAGATTTGCATGAACGGCGCCTGCTCCCCATCTTTCTTGCCCACGCTGCCAACCCCGATGCCCTTCCCCCTCCCAGCTGTTCCTGACTACAGGTGAGCCACTTTTTAGACGCATATGCCTCATTCACTGATGGCTTTAAAAATAAGAGTTACAAAGTCCATAAAATGTAAATGTTATGTGTATGTGTGTATACATGTACATATGTATGAAAGTATGTACATAGAATATAAAGAAAGAAATTTTAAAAATTTTGGGGACACCACCTAAAGATAGATCACCAATTAAATCTTTGTCTTCCACTCTGTAAAGCTGTGTGTGTGTGTGTGTGTGTGTGTGTGCACGCATATACTACACAACATACATACACTCACAGAATGGACAGTTTACCAGGCCAGTAAATACAGGTCTCTATTTCAGTGGTTGCATAGTATTCAGTTGTATAGCTGTACCATTGTGTCAGTCCCCTATTGTTGAACATCTAGTATTTTTTACTCTTTGCTTTTTTTTTTTTGCGGTACGCGGGCCTCTCACTGTTGTGGCCTCTCCCGTTGCGGGGCACAGGCTCCGGACGCGCAGGCTCAGCGGCCATGGCTCACGGGCCCAGCCGCTCCGCGGCATGTGGGATCCTCCCGGACCGGGGCACGAACCCGTGTCCCCTGCATCGGCAGGCGGACGCTCATCCACTGCGCCACCAGGGAAGCCCTCCTCTTTGCTTTGCCTCTAAACCTTCCTTGTTGTATTTGTAAACCACTGACATTTGTTCCTACCGTTCAGCTCCTCCACGTACCTCTTCCAGCTGGTGGCAGTTGTTGTCCATCACGGAGACATGCACTCGGGACACTTCGTGACCTACCGACGGTCCCCGCCTTCGGCCAAGAACCCTCTCTCCACCAGCAACCAGTGGCTGTGGATTTCTGACGACACTGTCCGTAAGGCCAGCCTGCAGGAGGTGCTGTCCTCCAGCGCCTACCTGCTGTTTTATGAGCGTGTTCTTTCCAAGATGCAGCACCAGAGTCAGGAGTGCAAGTCTGAAGAATGACTCTGCCCTGGCCCCGAAGCTAGAGCTGATGGCTCCGTCCAAGCTGCGTGTGTGTGCGCGTGCGTGTGTGCTGTGGTGTGTACGTGCAAGCAGCCCCACTAGAGTCCTGCAGCCTTCTGGCGTGTTCTAAGAGCAGGCTCCACACAGGAGCTGGTGGCCCCGATTCAAACGAGGTCAGGCTCCCCGCACAGCTCTGCCCGTGCGTACCAGGGCAGCGGTGCCGGGCTAGGAAAACAGTCATTGTGTCTAGAGCGTGTCTTGTCACTCACCTGATCCAGGTAATTAAAAGAAACCAGACTCCAGAAGCCACCTTTTTTAGATTGATACATTAGGTGTTCTCAGAGGGGAGTTAACTTTGTCTGATCCTCCAGCGTTTCAGCATAGATCTTTTATTTTTAATAAGCAGTCCCATAAAAATGGTTGAACTAGTGAAATTACTAAAGGCAACAACTTCGAAGAAAAAGTGCCTTTCGCTCTCAATTGCTTTCGTAGCACGTCCCTTCTGGAAAACACACCTCATCTAGGAATCATATAAACAATTTTTGAAAAGCTCTGTACCTTCCAAAGTTACCGAATAGAGAGCAACAGAACAGTTAACAGACGCCTGATGCGCACCCGCCTTCCCTTTTTATATGTCTTTTTCTAACCTTTCGATTCTTTATATGTAGTAAAAGCTCATGTGCCAAATCCGCCCTCGGGGAAATTCTTTCTCTACTTTGTCAGTTACCAGTGACCAGCTTTCTCTTTGCTGTTATCTTTTGTATCCTGGACTCCCAAGTGTGATGATCGCATATTATATAACTGTGTCAACGGCCAGAACTCGGTGGCCTGTGTGCCACACCTAGGACTCCTCCGCTCTGTAGAAAACCCTTTCTCACACAAGGACCCCACGGTGGACAGCTATTCTCATCTATTTATTTATTGCCCATGAAGAGCTCCTGAGGTTTACAGGTGGAGCCGGGGGCTGTGTCAGAAAGACAATCCTGGCCTCCATTTGAGAGCTGGATTCTGAAAGAAGGGCACTGACCTTGGGGCTGCTGCCTCTCTGGACCTCAGTTTCCTCATCTGTAAAGTGATGAGTTAGATTCCGTGACCATCCAAGTCCAGCCCTTCCCACAAAAAAGAAGTTTAAAAAAACTTTTTGAACATAAAATTATGGCTGATATCTAGTACTGTCATTCTGTTCTAGGTCCATATTCTAAATGTATTCGTTTCCAGTAGCCTCATACAAAAGGCCTCTCTTGGGCATCCTCCCCTCTCTTCAGGTAAGTCTAATGAAGGCAGCCCAGGGCCGAAGGAATTTTGATGACACAGGGATATCTATGTTTTAGCTAGGCTCTTTTATTTAAAACAAAAAACAAATGCAGACTGACTCTTCAGAGATAAGATTTGGAATCAGACGCATCCAAAAGGTCACCTGAGGTCAGGCTGAGGGCTGTGCTTCCCCTGGTGGGGACTGGCTGGCAGACACTTCCAGACAAGGCCTTGGTGTCAGCTGAAAGCGCTAGAGGCCCAGATGATCCCCATTCCCCCAGGCCCAGCGTGCATCCTGAGGACTCGGAACTCTCGCTATTGACAGAACGGACTGTGAAGTTCTCCAGGCCACACACCTCAGGGAGAAAGGAGCCGCACAAAGCTTCTGGTCTGTTCACGGCAGACGTCCCTTCCCGACTTCTTACAGACCCTGGCTTTGACGGCGAAAGGCACGTCCCCGTGGTACCCGCGGTCTGGGGGAAACAAATGCTCAATCACGTGACCTTAACCTGCCTGGCAAAGTTGTAGCTTGGAGCAACTGCTGCTCTGCCGCTGCTTACGCTTTGCAATCTGCCATTAAAGAGAGATGAACGGGGCTCATCCTTTTAGCGTTCAGTTGTAAGCAGATCTTTGGTCGGAGGGACTGAGCCACAGCTGTAAATGTGAATGATCTCTGTGCAAAGTCTCTTCCCCCAACTTAAAGGTGACTTTCTCATTTTTTGTAAACCATTAGGCGTTAAGTAGCAGCCAAACACTCTTACTTCTAGCTTTAAGTTATTTACGAAGTCGCTTCTTTTTGCAAAAACTGAAGTTAAACTCGTAGTTTATGCCATAATAACTGCTGATTTATGTTTTTGCTAAAGGTACTTTTTGTATCTGCTGTGTATTATAGCAATAAAAGAATCATTTTGTTAGGAAAAAAGTCAACTGGTCTTCTTTCATAATTCACCGACTCGATACAAACATCCTCTTTCTGAGTTCAGCATTGTATGTAAGAAGCCTTGCGCTTGGGTTCAACCTTTTCCATGTTCCCTGTTGGTAAAGGAAATGCCAGCTCCCTCTTGGAGTAGAGAAGGAAGGAACTAACAGAAGTACTAGCTGTTAAAAACGTTTTTACTTTGTAATAGGCAGGATTTTCCGAAATGTCAGGTTGACCCGGGGAGCCAGAACATTCTTTCGGACGGGGAGACTGTGGTACCAGTGAGTGTTGGTTGGGTGGTTCATCATAAGTAAGCTTCCGTGGGCCAGCTGGAGCCTGACCACCCCCAGCCTCCGGGAGGGGTGCTTCCCCCGGGAATCCTTATGCCGGAAGAAGAAGTCTCTGCAAGCCCCAAAGGAGACAGAGGCGATGGGGCTCCCAGGAGCCAGCTCTCTCTCATCATCTCTGTGCTCACCAATGTGGTCACGGCCGTCTTTGTACCTGCAGTGAGAAAACAAGCAGAGTTCACAGAACAGCCCTCTGTGGAAACAGGCCCACACCTCGTTTGCCTGCAGGGAAACAGTGCCACGAGCACAGGTTTCTGCAGCGGCTGGAGGGCTGCATCTGGTCCACAGATGAGGCAAGCCTTTCACTTTGTTATCAGCCCTCTTTGATCACACGCTTTAAAACCAATAAGGAATTCCCTGGCGGTCCAATGGTTAGGACTCTGCGCTTCCACTGCAGGGAGCCCAGGTTTGATCCCTGGTCAGGAAACTAAGATCCCACAAGCCATCAAACAAACAAAGCACACCTACAGAGGCCAAACACGAGTCTTACAGTTCTCCTGCAGGGTTCGTATGTGTAAACCTTCATCGCGTAAGACGGTTTCTCCCTACACTTAAAACCCGTATTCCTCGCAAAGTCTGGCCCCCGCCGGCCTCTGAGCTCATCACTGCTTTCCAGCACCACCAGCGGGATTTCCACTCGAGACACTCCAAGCTCCCTCTGCTCTCCCTCCAGGTGCCTGTGTGGCTCCCACTCTCTCTTGGTTAAGCTATCAGCTCAGACGTCACCCCTCCGTGAACCCTCCTCTAACCATCTTCCCTTAAGCCCAGAGTTCTCAACCAGGGTGACTCTGCCCCCCCAGGGGGCACTAGGCGATGTCTGGAGACATTCTGGTTGCTCTGACCAAAGGGACCCCCGAAAAAAATGCACAGTCTAAAAGGAGGCAGCCTGTCAGCCAGCTCTGGGGGACTGCTCCGAAGAGGTAAGGGGGGAGCCGACAAAACACGGTCGTTAGAACATCAAAAGGTTACTGATCATTAAAAGAAAACCAGACATCTCGAGCTAATGAGTTTAGCGCCTTTCTGTGTAGGGGACAGTCTGGGCTCACTGAAGTCATTCCTTTGAGATGCACCTCAGCTCTCTGGGGCCAGTATCCTGTCCTCTCCCATCCTGAGTCCCCTCGGGGCACCCTGGCGGTGGCTGCGGGGCTGAGGGCTTGGCAAGGGTATGTCTCCATCCTGAGTTCCCTCAGGGCTACAGTGGCTTGATGGCCCCACATCCTCTGTTGGATGATAAGGCAGGCAACGTTCTTCATTCACAGGGTGGTCCTGGCATCTGGTGGGTGGAGGCTAGGGATGCTGCCCAACATCCTGCAGTGCACAGGTCAGCCCCAGAAAGAGGATTATCTGGCCCAAAGCATCAGGAGTGTTGCTGTTGAGAAACCCGGACTCCTTCCTCCCAGCCGTTCTTAGATCAGCCTGTTTAATTTTCTACGAGACACTTATCAACGTCTGAAGTTATCTTGTTCGCCTGTTCATCACTTTGCGGCCTCTCACTCCTGCCATGGTGAGAGCTCCATGAAGACTAATTGCTTATGTTCCACTACTACTCCCCTAACTACACTGAAGGGTTATTTGTTGTACAAATGAGTAAAGTACGGTGGAATCCTAAACTCTTCTTTTTGGAAGAGACAGGTTTATAAAATTCAGTCCACTGTCCTAAAAAGTAAAAGGTACAAACAGTTAGGGGGTCACCTGTTGACAAGCACGAAGTTGAAGTTCTGTCCAGTCACTACAGAAACGCGATCCCGGATGCGCTCTAGGACAGGGAGCCAGGGCTTTGGAGACAGAGTAAGGCCCGAAAAGGTGTAGGTCAGCCCAGTGTCACCGTATGTCGCCTGCTTCCTTGGGACATTGTGCCACTTCCCAAACACCTGGATCCTGGCCAGCGCACCTGTGCAGGGGAAACATGGCAGCGCCTCAGACAATCCACTCACTCCCTGAGTATTCAGAAAAGGAAGTAAAACAGGAATAACATCTAATACCCCGACCAGGGACCCCCTCCTCAAAAATCATTGTGGCTCGTCCAAAACGTTCATGTAAGGACAGTGATTCTTGTCCGACACTTGGAGAAACACAGCCCTAGTCCAAGTTTTTCATAAAAACACCCTAACTTAATTGCTCACTAGAACCGTAATACAGAGACTGAAATTGGAGCAAAATGAAGTCAGGTTACACGCTAGCACGGTGATTTTGCCAACTGTGGGGACAAAGGGCATCGATGGAAGATGGTGCTAATTCAGCTCAGGATGGAGGCTGGGTCTCCCGTGGGCATTTCTACGTCTCCCCGTCCCTGTGCCCTGCCACATTGCAGCGGTTCTCAGTGTGTGGTCCCCGGATCAGTAGCACCCGGAAACTCCGGACACTAGACTGCAGGGGCAGGGCAAGCCATGGTGTTCTCACAAGCAACAAAGTCCTCCAGGTGATGCTGAGAACCTCGTGCATAGGAATTACCTGGTAATTTACCATCTCTCCGCTCTCAGCGGACAGGAGATCCCTGTTATTAAGTCTGTATCCCAAGCACCCAGCAAGTTGCTTGGCCCAGAGGTGCCCGGAATGTGTGTTCAGTCAATTAACAAACTCATCTGTAATTAATGGCTCCTGGGTTCAGATTTCCCTAAACACGGACCACTAGTTTTATCCAACAAGCCTTCCACACACACCCCACCGTCCCCTGCTTACCTGTAAAATATTCCACTTCTTTCTCCAACTCTTGGAAAATCTCATCTGCTTCGGCTTTGCCAAACAGGACTGTGTAATCGCAGTCCAGGCCCTCGGCTGCAATGTGCCTCCAGCTGAGGCCTGCCGAGTGGACTCCATTCCCCGGGGCTGCTCTCCTGGGCTTTTTCCTGCTGGTCCCCTCCTCTTCTGCCAACCCTGCTGGGCCTCCTCCGGTCTGCTCTTGCCCCCTCTTTCCCATAAGGCCCCTGACAGCCCCCTTCACCAGGAATCTGTCCATCTAGTCTCCACAAAGCAATCACCTGGTAGCCAGTGGCCAGGCCAAGAGAGAGAGAGAGATTGCCCAGGCTCTGTCCCAAATGCCAAAATCCACTCTGCAAAGTGGTCTCACAGTGGCATTCCTCCAGTTTTTAAGTTTCCATTTTAAAGTTTAACACCATGTCCTATAAAGGAAGTAAGAGGAGGTTAAAGCTGGAAGGATCCCTCCCACACCTAGGTAGGTATTAGAATCAGCCGCCTAGCTTGCAACACCCACGTGTGCCTGCCCTCCACCCGCAAATATCCGAATTTTTAAAGAAACACCCACCCCCCGGAATTCGCACGCCAATGGCAAACTTGGAAACTGCAACCCAAACGCTCACTTTACATATGGGGAAACTGACACACTGAGAGGGGGAGAGGTTTGCTCAAAGTCACCCAGAAATGCACGTCTCTCTCTCCCTTCCACCCTGCAAAGGACAGGCTGGGGGGTGGGGGGTAGATAACTGGCCGGCCTCCCACGCAAGTATTAAAACAGGTAAGTACTGCGATCCTTACACGGACAAGATTCTGAATCTAAATGTAACAACGGTTAAACGTGGTCATACACCAGGCACGCCGAATTCTGATAGAAAATAAGAATTGTAACACGTGCGGGGGGTGGGTGGTGCCTAGGGGTCTCTTTAAAATCTCAGCTCCCGCGAAGCTCCGCTTCTCCCAGACACTGTACAAACGTCCTGCGGGAAAGAGGAAACACTTACCCCCTCTACAGAACTGCTTCCGGGTAGATTTCAGCCGCGAACTGGAGAAAATCCAGGCAAATCTGCAAAACAAAGCGGTGGGCGGCCTCCGGGCGCCACCTGTTGGCCCTCCGGGCGCGTTGCAAGCACCGCCGTATTTCTGGGTAACGTTATTTGTTCCGCAGCAGCGCAGGGTCCCCGGTGGTTTGGCAGCTGTTGTTCGGTGTCATCTCTCCCTGGGGATTAATTTCGTTTCCTGACAGGGAGTTGGGCCAACCAGCATATTGTCGCAGATAGGAGCACGAATTCTGCAATCAGACCCCGTAACTTCCATTTCTGTCTCCTCAACTGTAGCTGTGCGGCTCCTACAGGTCACTTAACCCTTCTGGGCTTGAACTGCCTTCTCTAAACAGTGGGGACTACAAAACCTATGCCATGAGAACACCATGAGGAGTAAATGAGAGGATGTGTGAGAAGGGCTTCTGTGCTTCAAACAAATGTCAGCTTTTATTATCACCAATTTTTATTTACTCTCTCTCTTGGCCAATGGAATGAAAAGAGGTTGGGGGCTTTGTTTTGAATCTTCTTAGCGTCCAGCTCTGCAGATTTTGACAAAGGTAAACAGTTGTGTGACCACACCACAATCAAGATCTAGAATTCTATCATCCCATAAAATTCCCCCAAGTCTCCTAGTTATCAACTCGCCCCCTTACCCAGCCCCCGGCAACCACTGATGTGTTTTCTGTCCCTAGAGTTTTACCTTTTCCAGAATTTCTTGTAAAGGAAATGATACAATATATAGGCTTTGTGTCTGGCTTCTTTCACTTCGCCTAACGCTTTTAAGACGTATCCATGTTGTTCGTATCAGTTTATTCCTTTTCATTGCTGAGTAAGCTGCCCTTGTACTCATGCCCTACAATTTGTCCATCCACTTGCCACTTGAGGGGCATTTGGGTTGTTTCCAGTTTGGGGAAAATACAAATAAGGTCACTATATCTATTCGTGTACAAGCTCTCGTGTGAATATAGAGTCCAATTTCACTTGGGTAAATACGTAGGAGTGGGATCGCAGGGGCACATGGTAAGAGTACGTGTCACTTTATACAAAGCTGCCAAACTTTTTCACAGTGGCTTTTATTTTCTTATTTTAAAAATAATTTTAAATTATGAACATCTCTTCTTCTTACACATCAAGCTCCTTGTCCTAGGCGCTGGAACACAACAGTAACAAGAATCAAGTCCCTGCCCTCACCCAGGTTACGTGTTGGAGATGGAGACAGAAATAAACAGGGAGAGAATAAATAAGATTATTTTATTTTATTTTGGCCACACCACAAGGCATGCGGGATCTTAGTTCCCTGACCAGGGATCAAACCCATGTGCCCTGCAGTGGAAGCGCAGAGCCTTAATCACTGGACCTCCAGGGAAGTCCCAATAAGATCATCTTAGATAGTACAGAAGCTGTAAATAGAGTGACCTGCTAGAAAGTGGGGCAGGAGGAGAAGGCCCTTCAGAGGCAGGGTCTCGAGCTGAGACCTGAGGTTTTCCAGGCAGGGGGACAGTGCGTGCAAGGTGTAAGACCACACAGGCGACAGCTGGGTATGCCTGGTGACTGTGCTGAGAACCAGACTCATCATGTCACAGCAGCTGGGCTTCCGTGAGAGGGTGAAGCAGCCTTGCCAACTGGTAAGAAGCAGAGATTTTTTTTAAAACCATTTTTAAAAGTTGAAGTATAGTTAATTTACAATGTTGTGTTAGTTTCAGGTGTACCACAAAGTGATTCAGTTATACATATATACATATATTCTTTTTTCAGATTATTTTCCATTATAGGTTCCATTGAATATAGTTCCCTGTGCTATACAGTAGATCCTTGTTGTTTATCTATTTCATATATAGTACTGTGTACATGTTAACTCCAAACTCCTAATTTATCTCTGCCCCATCCCCTCTGGTAACCATAAATTTGTTTTGTATGTCTGTGAGTCTATTTCTGTTTTGTAAATATGTTTATTTCTATCATGTTTTTAGATTCCACATATAAGTGATATGATATTTGTCTTTCTCTGACTTCACTTAGTATGATAATCTCTAGGTCCATCCATGTTGCTGCAGATGGCATTATTTTGTTCTTTGTTACGGCTAATATTCCATTCCTTTATCCATTTATCTGTCAATGGACGTTTAGGTTGCTTCCATGTCTTGGCTATTGTAAATAGTGCTGCTATGAACATTGGGGTGCATATACCTTTTTGAAGTAGAGTTTTTTCCCTATATATGCCCAGGCGTGGGATTGTTGGATCATATGATAACTTTATTTTTAGTTTCTTTAGGGAACCTCCATACTGGTCTCCATAGTGGCTGCACCAATTTACATTCCCGCCAACAGTGTAGGAGGGGTCCTTTTTCTCCACACCATCTCCGGCATTTACTACTTGTAGACACTTTAATGATGGCCATTCTGACTGGTGTGAGGTGATACCTCATTGTAGTTTTAATTTGCATTTCTCTAATAATTAGAGATGTTGAGCATCTTTTCCTGTGCCTGTTGACCATCTGTATGTATGTAGAAGCAAGGATTTTATTCCAAACATATTTGGAAACTATAGGATTTTAACCTGGGGATTATTATGGTGTAATTTACATTTCAAAAAGATGATTAGGTAGGAAAAGAGAAGCCCCGCTGGGATTGTAGTTAGTAGACCAGAGATTGAGAACAGCATTTGAATTTGTTTGGGCTTTATTATGGAGATGGACCCAAGAGGACCGGTCCACAGTTTGGATGTGGGGAGGAAGGGAGAGGGGAAGAATCCCAGGTGTATGGGGATGTCTTTCAGAGGATGACTAGTTTGGAGTTTAACCTTAATGACCTCTGTTAAAGTCTCCCCCAAACCTTACAGGTTAGGCTTCTAGGCCTTAGTTTGTCGTCAGTAAAACAGGTTGTGAAAATTGGACAACTAAAAGCAAAACAATTACTTTTTTTTTTTTTTAACAATTACTATTTTAAAGCTAATTTCACTCCCACAAAAAACCCTACGGGGCGGGTACTTTTAAGTTCTTTCACCGGCTGAGAGGTGGAGGGACTTGCCCAAGGCAGAGGTATGATGGGTGAGAAGAATGAATGAAAGAGTAAACATCTGAGTGAACCGACCTAAGGAACCCCGCCCGCTCTAAAGACCTTTCTGAGCCCCACTTCGCCTCAGGGACCTTGCCCAGCGGCCCCTCCCACACATGCGCACTAGGACCTCCGCTGCCCCCTCGCCCACCCCCCCACCCCCGGTCGGAGCATGCGCGGGTTGCTTGGCGCCAATTGCTGACCGCCGCGGCTAGGCGCCAAGCTCGCGGGTCCCCGGGCAGCGCGCGTTCGCTCCCTCCTCGGCTCCAGGATGATTGGCCAGAAGACCCTCTACTCCTTCTTCTCCCCGAGCCCCGCCAGGAAGCGACGTGCCTGCAGCTCCGAGCCGGCCGAGCAGTGGAACGGAGTGGCGGCGGTAGCTGAGAGCGGGGATGCGGCGGTAAGGCGCGGCGGGGACCGCTCGTGGGGCCGGGGGTCAGGGGGAAGGGAGGGTGAGGAGGGCGAAGAGGGCGAGGAGGGCGGCGGACCCCGCGCGACCGAGGGGTTGCAGGAACATGGGGCTGACTGGGTAAACTGGGGCCTCCACGTGTTCAAAACAGCCGCCGTGGCGCCTCATCGGCGGCCATGCTGAGGGGTCAGCCAATGGAGGCGAACCTTGGGGCCGACGGCGCCAATCAGAGGCGAGGGGCCCGGCCCACCCTCCAATCAGAGGAGGGAGGGGGTGGGTCCTGGAGGGGAGGGTTTTTGCCGCGAAAAGACCACGTGGGAACGCTAGTGGCGGGACCCGCGGGGCGGGGCCCTGGCTGCTGGGCCCCTTCTCCGCGAACCCCTAGCGAGGCGCTGCGGGCCTTGCTCACAGACCTTTTTCCTGCCCTGTTTTGGTACCAAACTCGAAATTTGGGGCAGCGGCCTGTTAGTGCCGGACTGGGATCAGCCCTGGGTTTCCAGAGTCCGGTTTTGTACGTACCTGCCGAGCGGGGCTGAAACCCCAAGAATGGGTGTCCTCTACCCTGGGCTGTTGGGTTGGGGACGGAAGCTGCGGGCTCCCGGGAGAGGTCCGCTGCAGCTCGTGACCCGTTTCTGCGGGGACCACTTTCAGGCCAGCTCCGCCAAGAAGATCCGGGCCGGGCAGGAGGAGCCCGGCACGCCGCCCTCGTCGCCACTGAGCCCCGAGCAGTTGGTCCGCATCCAGAAGAACAAAGCCGCCGCACTGCTCAGACTCGCAGCGCGCAATGTGCCTGTAGGTTTTGGTGAGAGTTGGAAGAAGCACCTCAGCGGGGAGTTCGGGAAACCATATTTTATTAAGGTAAAGTTGGAGACTGCGGGCACTTGTAAATATAGCAGGCCAAGCCCACGTTTATAGGATATTGCTTTCGTGAGCTCCTACTTTCTGTCCTTCAACATACAGCCATGATGTTTTGAATATGCCCAGTTTAAGATTTTTAAAAGACTATGAGGTGATATCATAGCTTCTTTTTTTTTTTTTTTGCGGTACGCGGGCCTCTCACTGCTGTGGCCTCTCCCGTTGCGGAGCACAGGCTCCGGACGCGCAGGCTCAGCGGCCATGGCTCACGGGCCCTGCCGCTCCGCGGCATGTGGAATCTTCCAGGATCGGGGCACGAACCCGTGTCCCCTGCATCGGCAGGCGGCCTCTCAACCACTGCGCCCCCAGGGAAGCCCTCATAGCTTCTTTCAACCCATTTGTTTAGTCTGCTCCCAAGGAAAGAGTGGCCTGGTAAAACCACAAACCCGACTGAATGAAACCTGCCCTTTAAACAAAAGAGGGAGGGGTTGGCACCCGCAGGAAATCAAGGCTGTCAGGCCAATCAACTTTGACGCAGCCCAAAGAAAGGAATTAAAATGTCGGGAGGGGAACTGTTTTGATTTTTACGCAGAATTTGGATATAAAACTTGGCAAAGAGCTAGCTAAAAGCTCTTCCAGTAGCTTTCATTGGAAGCTTTCTTATTGAATTCTTATGCTTTCCAGTGAGAATCTGATTGTAAATCTAGTTTATCTTTCCATCAGCTTATGGGATTTGTTGCAGAAGAAAGGAAACATTACACTGTTTACCCACCCCCGCAGCAAGTCTTCACATGGACCCAAATGTGTGACATAAGAGATGTAAGTACAAGTTGTGGATGAATTTTACTAAAAGGGGAGTAGGACTCAAATGGTAGTTTTTAATTAGGGACACTGGAGTTAAGCCACTGTCCATAATTCAGTAATAAATAAAATACTGAAATTGTGAGGTTTGGCGGGCCGTATTTTAGCCTGTACGTACCCTGTTTAACTTTTACTGTGTGCCGTTCATATGGCAAAAAAAGAAAAGTATGTATGTAAACCATGGGTCTGTATGCTCTCACTTGTATTTTATTTTATCCTTAAACCGACCCCATGCCCATGAGAGGTAAAGTGTGGTGGTGAGGAAACTGAGGCACGAAGCAGTTAAGTCTTTTTCAAGTGGTTGTCGGGGGTCCCACCTTGACTTGCGGCTCAGTGTTCTTTCTGTCTGACCACACCATCCTTTACCGTTGATGCTTTCAAACTCTTGACTTGTGGCCTGAACACATCTCCTGTTAACAGATTCCTTTGCTTTGGTTCAGCGTATATACAATGGCTGCTCGCTGTCAGAAGCTTGTTTGTGGCTTCCCACGGTGCAAACTATGAAAGCTGAGGGTGAATACGGCCACTTCCTGCTTCCCAGCCTCACCTCCACCTTCCATTCTCCTCCTTTGGAGCTGGACAGGGCGGTGACCCTCTCCTCACTTCTGTCTTTTGAAAACCAACTAGAGGCATCTCTGGCACCTCCCGGAAGGAGGCCTGTCCCCCACTATATTTGTGATGTGGGTTTCCTTTGTGATGTGGGGGTTTTAGTATCTGCTTGCATTGGAGGTGTTCCATTTTTTTGTTCTCCTTTTGCCTTACTGATTTTGTAAGCTGAGGGTAGGAATCCCGTGATTTAATAAGCACCTGTTAAATCAAAGAGAAGTGAAATTGTTGAAGAAGCCATCGTGATAAGGCTGACACTCGTAATACTTAGCAGACTTCACAATTTTCATTTCAGAGCAAGCACTTCGAACGTACCTGCTTGTTTATAAAGTTAAAAAAAAAACAAGTCCTATTAAATTCAGTACTAGTTTGCCCCTTGTTTGAAGTATGTCCTGTTTTGAGTACCAATGAGCAATATTGTAAAGAAAGACTAAGAAAAGTGCATGAGACTTCTGAGGATCAGATGGCCCGGTGGGGCTTCTTTGCCAATGAGCATGTGGAGGGTCGGGGATGTTACCTGGCTCCTCTGAGGTCCTTATCCAGGACCAGACTGGAAAGCTTCCCCGCTCGGACAGGTTGCTTCATGTTGGGGAATATGCCAGGGGCAGTGTGAGTACCAACCAGAGGAATGGAGAGGCCCATGAAAGCTGCCTGATTGTGGGAACATCTGAAGCTGGATTTTGAAGAATAAAGTGTATGTTGGCTACGGAAGGAGAGTCTTAAGAAGGAACACGGCAAAAGTGTGGGAATGAAGAGAGATGGGTGGGCGGGCACCCGATCAAGAGGCCTAGTAGTATTTTCACACTGACGGTGACAGTGACCTCATTCTCCTCTGGTTCCATCCCTTAAGAGGACACAGGCAGACCTTGTTTTATTGCGCTTCGCAGATCCAGCGATTTTTACAAATCGAAGGATTGTGGCAACCTTTCATTGTCAGATGATGGTTAGCATTTTTTAAGCAATAAAGTACTTTCTAATTAAGATACGTACTTTTTTTTGACATGCAATTGCACACTTAATAGACTACCATATCGTGTATGCGCTAGGAGACCAAAAAATTTACGTCACTTGTTTTATCGCGATGTTTGCTTAATGAGACAGTCTGGAGCTGAACCCACGGTGTCTCCGCGGCGTACCCGTCCAGGGGAGCAGGCTCCTTCATATGCTGCTGCTGGGCAACTGGAGTTTCTTCAGCTCGTGGAAAAGCAATTTAGCATATGTCGATGAAAATTTTAAATACACTTAATACTGTGACCAGCAACTCTACTCTTCTGAATCTATTCCATAGAAATGAAAGCAGCAGTATGTAAAGATACATGTAGTCGGATGTTTACTGCGTTACTTTTTTAAGGGAAAAAACTGGGAAACCAGCTGACTGCCCATCAACAACTGAGCTCTGTTGACTTAAAGGAGGCCTACAGTGTATGATGTGAGAAACACAAAAATGTAGGGTGATGAGTACAATGACCCTCATTATATATCAATAGGTGATTATAAATGGTTGGATCAGGACGGGGTAGGGATGACCGGGAGATCTTGATATATTTCTGGATGGACGTACTTGTGACAAGGGCGTATTTCCTTTTGTAATTCGAAAAACGAAGGGGATGAAAGCAAAGTTGACCCCAGCTTGTTTCAAACACGTGGGTCAGAGAAGGGAGGGGGCACTGCAGCAGGTGACTGAGGGAAGGATAACTGGGCAATGCAGTGATGGTGCCAAGTCACCTGCTCCCTTCTGGGGGCTCTTAGTTGGGCCGGGAGGGGGGCCTGCCCTTGTCCTCATAGTATAAGGAGTCCTTTGTATAAGTTATCAGCCAGCCAAGGTGTTCGTTCAGACTGCCTGTACTGTAGTGTTTGATCCTCGCCATCTGGTGTTCACAGGTGAAGGTTGTCGTCCTGGGACAGGATCCATATCACGGACCCAATCAAGCTCATGGGCTCTGCTTTAGTGTTCAAAGGCCCGTGCCACCCCCGCCCAGGTACGCAGGCTCTACAGGTGGCTCAGCTCCAACTGTGATCACGTTCAAATTACAGGTGCACCTGTTTGTGGGACCGTCACTAGCCTTTGGAGCAGGATTTCTCAGTTTCTGCACTACTGACATGTGGGGCTGGGTCTTTGTGGTCGGGGGGCTGCCGTGTGCGTGGTAAGATGTTTAGCAGCACCCTTGGCCTCGAGATGCCAGCAGCACGCCCCACCCCCACCCCATTTGTGACAATGAAAAATGTCTTCAGACGTTTTCAGCCGTCCCTTGTGGGGCCACATCACGCCTGGTTAAGAACCCCTGCCTTGGAGGATTTTACATATCATTTACAAATATAATGAACATTAAAGGTATAAACTAAATCCATCACTTGGGAGTGGGGTGGTAACTCCTGGGCTAACTTGCTTAGGTTTTCCAAAGTTCTCTTCCTTAAACCCAAGCACTGACCGAAGTAAAGGCGTTTGGCAGGTGTGCCTGTCTAAAGGAAGGGCAGCGTTTCCCATGAATCAGTGCAGTTCGCCTGTTGTCCGCCCCGAGGGCTGGCTTTGCAGACTAACTCGCCTGTGTGCTGGAGGGTCCTGGACTTTCCGAATTGTGCTTAAGATTCTGTTTTTCTGTTTGTTTTTCTTCTGGCTTGCTTTCAGTTTGGAAAACATTTATAAAGAACTGTCTACAGACATAGATGGTTTTGTTCATCCTGGTCATGGAGATTTATCCGGATGGGCCAGGCAAGGTAAACCAGCCACTGCTAGATGTGTTTTGGATGGATTTCAACTGTCTTTTCTGTCTAGCTTGCTTATATTTTTAAAAGATACCCGTGAGGAACCAGAGAGCTCTAATAAAATGGCTAAGTTTATGTAAGTCAAAGAATGTATCTCACCACCCCCTGATATCCAGGGAGAGGAGATGGGCTGGAGGTTGAATCCAATGCCAGTGGCCAGTGATTTAATCAATCATGCTTATGTAATGAAGCCTCCATAAAACCCCCAAAGGATGACATTTGGAGAGCTTCTGGGTTGGTGCACGCATGGAGATCGGAGAGAGAGGCAAGCTGAGAGAGGGCATGGAAGCCACGTGCTCTTTCCCTCTGTCTTGCCCTTTGCACCTCTTCATCCGACTTGACTGCATCCTTTAATATCCTTTGTAATAAACCAGTAATCTAATCTAGTGGAAAAAAATGTATTTCGCTTTTATCCTGCAGCCATTGGTTTTTCATGTTTTAATCATAGCATGAAAGGGAAAAGTTGGTTCCTCGTCATTCATATTTTACGTTGAACCACTCAACTTCGACCATTCAGAAGGTGGCCTCAAGTTTTCTCATTTTGACACACGGGTTATGTTGTGTGTGTTTAATACCTATCTGTGGGACGTCTTTCTCCTTTTTTAACAAACTATAATCAGGATAAGGAAAGAATATCTGCTCTTTCCTTGCAGTGAGATTTTTGTTTCAGTGAAACGTCTTGGCCTCCTTGTGTTACTTTCCAGGGTTATTTCATATCAGTTAGGGTATTTTTTGTTGTTGGTGGTGGTGGTACACGGGCTTCTCACTGTTGTGGCCCCTCCCGTTGCGGAGCACAGGCTCCGGACGCGCAGGCTCAGCGGCCATGGCTCACGGGCCCAGCCGCTCCACGGCACGTGGGATCCTCCCGGACCGGGGCACGAACCCGTATCCCCTGCATCGGCAGGCGGACTCTCAACCACTGCGCCACCAGGGAAGCCCAGGGTATATTTTTTTAAACAATTCTTTCTGATGATGGATATAATGCACGGTCACTGTTGCAAACTCAGAAGTTCGGTCTTGAAAGTGCAGAGGTGAAAATGAATCTCGCACAGAGGCACCAGCTGGTCACGTCCTAATGCTTTCTCCACCACCGGATTTCAGGTGGCTGCACCAGCTTACATCTCGGGGTGGTTTCGTCATGCGTTGAGCCCATTATTGGGTGTTTAGGCCAACTCGTTTCAGCCTCCCCCTTTTTTTTGTTTTAATTTTATTGAAGTATAGTTGATTTACAATGTTAATTTCTGCTGTACAGCAAAGTGATTCCATTATACATATACATATTCTTTTCCGTATTCTTTATAATTATGGTTTATCAAAGGATATTGAAGAGTTTTCTGTGCTATACATCCTATATATAATAGTTTGCATCTGTTAACCCCAAACTTCCAGTCCATCCCTCCCTCATCCCCCCCCATGACAAGCACAAGTCCGTTCTCTCTTATCTGTGAGTCAGTTTGTTTCGTAGATATGTTCATTTGTGTCGAATTTTAGATTGCACGTTTCAGCCCCCCTTGAACCTCCTTCTTCGCTGTGTGCTCGCAGGTGTTCTCCTGCTCAACGCCGTCCTCACCGTCCGGGCGCATCAGGCCAATTCTCATAAAGAGAGAGGTTGGGAGCAGTTCACCGATGCTGTTGTGTCCTGGCTCAATCAGAACTCGAACGGCCTTGTCTTCCTGCTCTGGGGCTCTTATGCTCAGAAGAAAGGCAGTGCCATTGATAGGGTATGTTTTGGGTTTTTTTTTTTTAAACAGGTTAGAGAATTCTAGCAGTCCCTTTATGTGGTCCTAGAAAGATCATGTCCTAAAATGAAGCTTATTTTCCCTTAAAACTGTGATAATTAGGATTAGGTTTCCCATCGAAAACTGAACAGAATTCAGGGACTTCCCTGGCGGTCCAGGGGTTAAGAGTCCGTGCTCCCAACGCAGGGGCACAGGTTCTATCCCTGGTCAGGGAACTAAGATCCTGCATGCCACACAGCGCAGCCAAAAAAAAAAAAAGGAAAGAAAGAAAATTGAACAGAACTCAGACGAAATGATTAGTTGTGTATGAGGAGAGCAGCTGGCCAGCTTCTGCTTAGATGCAGTTGGTAACACTGGCATAAACCTGCTGCATACACAGAAAGATAACACAGGTCCCCAGGTTCCATTCATGTAACAAACGATGCAGTAGATGATGAGCGAGGTAAGTCTCTTGCTTTCAACAAGTTTGAGGGTATATGGGAAACATGAAGAGTTCCACCTAATCGCAAATGTAACCTCCCCCCATGAAAACACCATCAGCGATAATTATTAAACCTGGGCCCTGGTTGCTGGTCCCCGACACCAACCCAGCTCTTCAGTCTCTGGCCACCCCACCGCATCCTCCCCTGACCCACCTGCGTATACTTGGTTGCTGAGATTAAAAACCGGAAGTCATCCTTGAATGCCCTCCCTCATCCCCTTAAACCCCGTCCTAAAACCATCCTAATCCTGCCTCCCCTCTGTGCTGAGCACTGGCATTTCTCTCTGGGATGCCTGTGACCGGACTGGAGGTGATGCTGGTAATGAAGGAGACTGGCAAGGGGAGGAGGGGGCATGGGGCTGGGAGGGAGGGAGACGGGAAGGAGGAGTGTTTAGCTTGGGCTACTGGGAGGCACTGAATTGGGCAGTGAGGGTGGGGGGAGAAATCATAGTATAAACACGTCATAAGTGAGGTAAAGGGATGAACCGAGGCGACATGGCAGTAGCTTATGGTGTATCAGATACGTGCAAACAGGTGTCAGGAGCAAGTCCAGCACTTTTCACACAGCATCTCTCCTGACCTCGACGCAGGCTGTTGGGGGTGGGAGGGATACGCTGACCCCGCTTTGTACTGGGGCTCAGGGAGGCGAGGTCACTTGCCCACTTGGGGTGAATGGAGCTTCGGACTCTGATCCGAGCAGCCAGCTCACCTGGGCGGGCCCGTGGGGAGCCCTGCCCAGCCCACGGGCGAGGGTGGCAGGGTTCCAAGCCAGCCATCAGCTTTAGAGACTTGACTCACGTGTCAGTTATCTCCTCCATTTTCTCTTAAGTGGAGTTCTACCTTTATTTCATAATTTAGGCCTTTTTTCCTTTTTTAAGGTAGTAGATTCAATTCACATGGTTAGAAACTAAAGGATTTCAAGGCCTCCCCTCCCAGTCCCCATCCGTTCCAACTCTTCTTGGCCTCGGGTAGGCACTGGGCTTTACTGTCTGACATCTCCGGCCAGTGTCTTTTTTTTTTTTTTTTTGCGGTACGCGGGCCTGTCACTGCCGTGGCCTCTCCCGTTGCGGAGCACAGGCTCCGGATGCGCAGGCTCGGTGGCCATGGCTCACGGGCCCAGCCACTCCATGGCATGTGGGATCTTCCCGGACGGGGGCATGAACCTGTGTCCCCTGCATTGGCAGGCGGACTCTCAACCACTGCGCCACCAGGGAAGCCCCGTCCAGTGTCTATACACATGGATGCAAGCAGCAAGGGGGCGTGTAGGTCAGATGGAAGAGCCGCTTTCTCTATAAAGGTTCTCTGTGAATGAACAGGATGTTTTCAGGTGTTTTTCTTTTCGGGAAGAGAATAGTAGGAATAAAACCTGGCATGAACGAACTAACTGCTAAGATCTGATTACCTCGGTAATGAAGTGTGTGTGGGAGTGATTTCCAGTCTGTGTCTTAGGGAGGTTTGTGGTCAGAAGCGCCCTTACTCAGTGTATCTGTAATCTTAATAATGGTTCAGTTTGAAAGTAAACAGTTGTTAAAGTAGCTTGACCATTAAAAACCAGACTTCCCTGGCGGTCCAGCGGTTGGGACTCCGCGCTTCCATTGCAGAGGGCCTGGGTTCGATCCCTGGTTGGGGAACTAGGATCCTGCATGCTGCACGGCACAACCAAAAAAAAAAAAAAAAAAAACTGGTAGATTGACCATTAAAACCCAAGTTGCACATCTGTAGCCCGGGGTGTCTCCTGAGCACTGACCTGTATATTCAGCTGCTGCCTTACTAGGGACCTGGAAGCACATCAAATGCAACATTTTCCCATTCTCCTTTCCTCGTCCATCCCTCACTAAACTTGGGCCCCTGGATGCCCAAGGATAAAAAGGGCCGCTGTCTACCCAGTTGCCCAACCAGAAATCGCATATCATTCTTGACCCCTCCCTTTCTTTCCCCCTCTCCTTCCCCCTCTCCACCCTTTGTATCTATCCCCACCTCCTGCAACCAGTCATACACAGACTTTCTTCTCTCAGCCCCCCCACCACCTGCCCAACTTAGCCTCAGGTCAGCCCCATCTCATCTTGCCCAGAGCAGAGCGTTCAGACGCCTTCTCCTTGGAAGGCCTCGACCTGGGCTCATGAGCTGGGGTCTGGGCACGGCCCCGGCCTGCCTGTCACCCTCTGTGAACTCCAGGCCCCCTGAACCACCTGGACTTCTCCCCACCCCCTACTCCCCTGACTGCCTTTGAACGTCCTGCTTCCTCTGTCCAGCATGTAGAGGTCTTTTCCTTCCCTGGAGGCTGGCTGACTGGTCCTTTATAATGCACACAGCTCTCGTGTTCAGGGGCCTGCCCCATATGCTGTACCCTGTGCTGAGCACCCGGCCTGCGTCCCTTCCCGGGATGCTCTGCGCGCACGACCCATCTTTTGTTCTTCACGGGATCTTCCTGAGCTGGCACTGCTGTTAACTTCCAGTCCACAGGTGAAAAGTGACCTGTGGCCTAGGGAGGGTCAGTGACTTCCCTGGGGCTGCGCCACTGCTGAGTGGCAGGGCCAGGACCTGAAGGAACCCAGGTTCCATGCCCTGACCCACACTGGGCTGCCCGGCTTCACTGATGGCCCCTCCTCAACCCAGCCTTGAAGGCAGGGGTATCTTGAAAGACGATTATTTGTTGGGTGATTTTTTTTTTTTAATTTTTATTTATTTTTGGCTGCGTTGGGTCTTCATTGCTGCGTGCGGGTTTTCTCTAGTTGTGGCTTGTGGGCTCTAGAGCACAGGCTCAGTAGTTGTGGTGCTCAGGCTTAGCTGCTCCACGGCATGTGGGATCTTCCTGGACCAGGGCTCGAACCTGTGTCCCCTGCATTGGCAGGCAGGTTCTTAACCACTGCACCACCAGGGAAGCCCTGTTGGGTGATTTTTATTTAAATACAGGAAAGAATAAAGAAGAAAGCAAAAATGGTCCAGAATCTTCCTACTAAGTTAACTACAGTTGACATTTTAAAAAATTTTAAGTATTCTATTTTGGTGGTGAGATAATGCAAACAGCATAGAAAGGTACAATCTTTCACCTAAAGGAACTACTATAAATAGTGTCTTGGGTCTTATCCCCCCTACCAAAGAATTTTTTTTAATTTAATGCATTTATCACTTTTTCTTGCTTTTTTTTCCCACTTGACATATTTTAGAGGTCTCCCTGTGTCAGCATATGCAGCTTGATCTTGTTCTTCTAGTAGCTGTGTGGTGTTGCGTTAACAGAACTTTAGAAAAATATTTGTAATCTGTTGCATAACACTGGATTTATAGTAGGTTTTACCTGATAGGAGCCGTGCACCTCCTCAAGCCTGCATCTTTATGGAGATGTGTGCATCATGGCGTCCTTTACCAAATAACAGTCTCAGCAGTGGGACTGCTGGGTCATAGGACAAGGGCACCTACGAGTCCTATCGAGAGTGCCCAGTGGAGAGCAGAGACGGGTGCTCTGCATCCTTAGGGCCTAGCCCAGGTAGTGGCTCTACCAACCAGTGGAGGATGAACGCACGGACCTGTGTGGATGCTGCAAGTAAACCAACACCGTGAGGAAAGTGGGCGAATTTAGAGCGGTCACAGGGGAGCGGCAGAGCTGACAGAAAGCGCCACAGCCAGAGTGGTTTTTTTTTTAAAGTCCTGAGAGTGTCCCCACAATCTCACTCCCCGTCTCCTCCTCTTTCAGAAGCGGCACCACGTGCTGCAGACCGCGCATCCCTCGCCGTTTTCGGTGTACAGGGGGTTCTTCGGATGCAGGCATTTCTCTAAAACCAATGAGCTGCTGCAGAAGTCCGGCAAAGAGCCCATCAACTGGAAGGATCTGTGACCTTGACCCTTGGGGGTCAGGGGTCTTTGAGTGGTTTTCTAGAAGCTGTGATTGAAGTATCTGTCATTTATGAAGTCAAAGTCAAAAAACAATTTCCCTCCTAATTCTTCAGCACACTGCACAAGGGCACACATTTTCCGAGGAGCAGCGGTGAACCAGGCAGCCTGGGAGCAGCTTTACCTGGCCAGAAGCACAAAAATCTCCCTGGGACCTCTGGCCTGGAATATGCTGCCTGTGGGTCAAGGTTCTTGGAAGGGAGATGAGGTCAAATACTCTGGACTCTGTTCCCCTTTGTTATTACTTTCAAGCAGGGAGGAGATAAGCACCTTTTTGGTACAGCCAGCTTCTACTTGTTTTTACCTGGCAGGTTAGACTTTAGGTTTTGTGGTGTTGGGTGTTTTTATTTGGAAAGGCCCCCTTTCTTTACCCAGCCTGGCGTTCCAGTCTTGGTCAGGTACACTGGCCCGTGATCTTTCACGGAGCTCTCAGGAAGCCTGAGGTTTTTGCAAGTTCCCAGAAATTAGGGATCGAGTTCCTGACCGTCGTACTGGCGAAAATTGCTAAGGAACCATCCTTGGTGTGAACTTTCACTTCTGGAGGCTGGGGAAAGTGAACTGGGTCTAGTCTATGCAATTAGTTATGTAATTCTTTGGGTGTTTCTAGGAATAAGGTATGGAGGTTGAACAGAAAGGAGGAGAAACGTTTTTGTTTTTTTTTAAGAGGAAAGATGCTTTTTTTCCTAGCTGCATCTCGTCTGGGGTTTGTGCCAGCATACACTGCCAGTGTTTTTTCGTGTGTGGGGGGTAGGGGTGCGGTTAGACTGAAATCACTTTGGGATTTTTTTTCGGCAACACTGGTGAATTTTGCTTTTTTAAAAAAGATACTTAACGCAGATGTGTACATATATATATATATTTTTTAATCCTTTTTTTAAGAGGCAGTCTTTATTAGGTGTGCACCTCCATCCCAGATGCCGTTAGAGCGCTGTTTTGCTGTTAGCTGGGTTAAAGGGTTAACCCCGCGAGAGTTTGGTAATAAAAGATTGTTGAAGTTTCGCTTGGTGCCTGGTCCTTCTGGGCCCTGGGCGGACGCCCTTCAGGCTGCTCTTGGCTTGGGGCGGCCCGCGGTCGCCATGACAACCAATGTGGGCCGGAAGGGCCGCCTCCGTGCCGCCCTTCCTCCTTCCCCCCTCCCCCCGCCCCTCCGCGCCAGGCCTCGGTAAGCCCTGGGCCGGGTTCCCGGGAGGTGCGCGCGCAGGAGTCGGCGAGGGCGCTGTGGAGGGGGTATGGGGGCTGAACGGGGTCGGGGTCTGCTGGGACCCTAAAGGAGCCACTTCGGACTGGAAAAAGCATTTCTCCACGGATCTTGGCATACTCACCATGGCTGCGTGTCCTGCCAAGCCCTGCGACAGTGCGAGGGCAGCTTCCCCCCACCCTCCCTCAGCTAGTTTTCCAGACTCTTCTCTGGGCTTGAGGTGTGAGGCCAAGGCACTGGGAAGACCCCCTGATGGTGGCCCACTGACCTGGCAGCACTTGGCTCCAGTAGCTGGGGTGGAACATCCAGAGAAAAGGTCGGTGTCCCCTGCTGTCTGATGAAGGGAGCAAAAAGAATAAAGAAGTCTTGGGAACGCGGGTGCTCGTGTTTAAGTGGGCGAGAAGGGCCGCATCCAGTGAGAACGTCCAGTCTAACACATTTCTTAGGAGGGCAGGGATTTGGAAACTTGCTTGAGAAGATTACTTCCCCTCTGGGCCTCAGTTTTCTCATGTCTGAAAAGAAGGGTTTATGATCCCACATTGTGCAAAATCAGCACGAAGATGCATTTGCAGTTTTCCCTCTGGTAACTTTGGGGTCCTCCACTAAGCGTTCCAACGGATTCCCTTTATCCAAAGAAGAAGTGAGAGAGGAATGTTTATCAGTGAGGTTTTAACACCGATCTCCTAATGCAGTGCTGTGAGTTGGGAGGAAGCAGAAAGCTCTGAGGTACCACAGATAATTGAAAAGCAAACTAACTTTTTTTTTTTTTGAGTTACGCGGGCCCCTCACTGCTGTGGCCCCTCCCGTTGCGGGGCACAGGCTCCGGACGCGCAGGCTCAGCGGCCATGGCTCACGGGCCCAGCCGCTCTGCGGCATGTGGGATCTTCCTGGACCGGGGCACAAACCCGTGTCCCCTGCATCGGCAGGCAGACTCTCAACCACTGCGCCACCGGGGAAGCCCCTGCAAACTAATTTTTAAAGAAATTATATTGAACCTTGGAAGTGTAGTGACACTTTAAACAGAACACAGAGCAGCATCTTAAATGGTCTGTGACCACCCCCGCCCCCGAAAAAGAAATACAAATTCGATCACTGATTTTTTTAGAAACAAGGTTGATTTTGATGAACTTTTAGCTGTGTAGTTGTAACTTTTTTTCACGTGTTTTCAGATTTGCTGTGATTATAGCACTGGGTCACTGGGTATGCAGAGATGTGTAAAAGGTGTTAAAAAGTTCAGCTGAGTAAATGAAGATCTAATCGGCGTCATTAAAAGATTCATGAGTCAAGCACCATCTCATCTAGCAGAGACATACTCTGAGGGGTGGAAGGCATTTGTAGAAAGGAGGGTGGAACAAGGAAATCATCGAAAAAAGTGAAAGTTCATTGGAGGAAAGTCAGTTCAAGTGACAGTGGCTTCTCATTGGGGTTTGTGATTGACACTTTGGGGTAACTGACCAGAGTCAGTTACCAGAGGGCATAAGAGCTTCCTCTCCAGGCCTTCCCAACTCCAGTTTTAGTTGAGGTTTCCTTTTATTAATTTTCAGTTACCGCCTTTTGATCAAGATCTTCCTCGAAAAGCATCGCTGATCCAGAGACAGGCTTTCCAAATTCAGCCTTCACTCCTCGGTGCCAGGAAATACCTTTTCTGGGTGTCACGTCCCACACTGGAGGGAAAGTGCACCGACCAGAAACTGCCTGCGGCCACATTTGAGTAACAAGAGACAGTAGTAGGGAGAACTCGCAGGCATTTCTTATCCCAAGTCTGTATTTTGTCAAGGTTGTAAGCGTTGGAAATCATCTCAAAGCGCTGAGCTAGCATCACCTCATTAAGCACATCATTTTCACTAAGGTCCAACAAACAGGAGGTAGAAAACTTAACAAGTATGCAGAGCAGAATTTAAAACAACATAACAAAACCATCTTTACACAGAACCATAAAGATGGTTCTAAACCAAAACCTTCACATACAAAGATGTAGCCAGGAGGTGTGCATAAGGCTCCTGCATAAGTGACAGTATCTGTGGACCTGTTCATTGTTACCGAGGCATTAGCATCATTCAACCAAGGCTCATATACTGTATTATTACATATCGAAAGGCTGTCTAAATACATGGGTATGTCAGTAAGCTTACAAATGGCCTGATTACATTGGCTGCCCCAGAGTTTCTTATATAGATACTCGAGAGACCTCATTTTCCCATCCCAGGGTCGGGTTAGATTGAAGCAAAGAACAAGGTTAGGTGGGCTTAGTACCCTCACTTTATAAAACGGGCCCTTGGAACAATTTAAACACAGTGGCATTTGGGATTCCGTTGAAATTACTTCTAGGGTGGAGCCAGGCCAAGTGGCAGTTGAATGAAGTCCAGCTGCAGGTGTTCAAGGGTCTCAGGGCTCCAGGAGCAAGAATATTTTTTCTGGGATTATGGACCTGGCAGATCAGAATCGTTGGTAGTCTGTTTTTTGCAGTTTTGTAGACGTCTCCCCACCAATGGTGATTCATAATTTGAGTCATCTTAAATGTACAGTGGTGGATGAAGGAATGTAAACACAAACGAAAAACAAAAAAAGGGATTTGCCAGGGTTCCAGGAAGAACCAGGCAGCCGTCTTGGGTTTTTCCAAGAGCCCTGACCATTCATTTAGTTTACAGCCATTGTTTACCCACCTTAATTTCTCTGATTCAGGAGCAGACCGTTGCCATTTTACAAGGACATCAGGATGGCAGAAGTCTGGCAGTGAGGGATGATTTTTTGCAGAAGCAGAACGGATTGCATCCACATGTGTTAACAATCTTTATAGATTCTGTTGCTGTTGCCTTTGAATGAGAGTCATCCAGGACATTTCCCTGATACTCAGGTTCAGTCCTTTTAGTGTGAGTCTTAATTTTGATGACAGCAATTTCAGAAAGTAAGAGAATAGCAGTAAGAAGATCGTTAACTTGTTGCCCATTTTCTGTTGGGGTCCCAGAGGATGTCATACAACATTTTAAGATAATAACTAGAATTACAAGTGATAATCATTGTACCAGGTCCTATCAGATTTCTAGGAATTTCACACAATTTCTGGAACACTTACATACCTGTACAAACACAACATAGAAAAAGCTTAGTGGGGACTTCCCTGGTGGTCCAGCAGTTAAGACTCTGCACTCCCAATGCATGGGGCCCAGGTTTGATCTCTGGTCAGGGAACTAGATCCCGCGTGCCGCACCTAAGAGCCTGCATGCCGCAACTAAAGATCCCACACGCCACGATGAAGATCCCACACACGGCAATGAAGATCCCTAATGCCGCCATTAAGACCTGGTGCAGCCAAATAAATATTTTTTTTAAAAAAGGTTTAGTACTATTTCTTGTTTGACAGTGCTTCTCGTGTAATTTAACATATCAAATAAGCCTAATTAGTTTAACAAATATTTTGGTAAGTTCCAGGGGCCCTGTGGGAAAATCCCAAAGTTTCTTCCAGGTCAAAAAGACTTCATTTAGAATTTGATTTGGGGAAGCTTCTTAAAAATATGAAAAAAAAAAAAGGTTTAAAAACACTGCATAGATAGGATCACAGGTTACTGTAAAACATTACTTAGTTATCTATTTAACCAAAGTGACAAAAATAAAATTAACAAGAAAATATAGAAGGTTATACAGGTGTTAGCAAAACTTTAGCTCTTTTAATATTAAGAAGACTCAGTTTTCCTGAGTAACCAAGGACCTGATGACAAAGAGCACAGGAGATGACTGTGATAAAACACAAAATCTTTGCTTTCTAGGCAAATTACTTTTAAAGAAAAAGATTTTACAATCTTTTATCAGGAGCAGATCAACAATCCCAGAAAACTTGTTCTTTCAGCAGATGAAAGAAAATTAAGCTTTAATTTTGCATAATATTGAAGCCTATTTCCAGAACCCTTCTGGTAGCAATCCAAATTTTAAACCACTTGGCTACAGAAGGTAAATTTGTCCTTCATAAACAGAAGTTCTAGTTTAGACAAAATTACTCTCACTTCCCTTAACAGAAATGCATCTTTATTCTTCATGCCTTTTCTTACCCAAAACACATCCTTTCCTTGCATACAGGGTTGTTTCCCTTATTATTTCTAGTAGTTTCAATAACATATGTTAGAATTTTTAGCCCTGAGAAATCTTTAATTTCTAGTGAAAACTAAGAAGCAAGTAATTATGAACTGTCTTTGATATTAGCATTCTGTGGCTTGGCAAATTTATAAATACTTTTAATAGTTTATAGAAACATGCTTTTTGGTGTGGCTTAAAACATGTTTACTAATAGATCCACTTCGTTTCTCTGCAGTGGGAATTCAAAAGCAGATAAACCTATGATCAGTAATTAATATTCAATATTTTATCTTACATGGGAATGATCCATATATTCAATAAGTTTCTATCATTTAATTTAACTTAGCAAAATTCTAAAGTTTCAGGTTGCCGGAAAGATTTGTGAAACTTATCTGAAAAGTTCACCTAAAAAACCTTTTATCTTACATTTATTTAATTTACTTGCCCTTAGCAGTTATGTTTAGATTACTTATGAAAATTTCATCATACCGACTTATTTTTCTTGACAAATTTGTAAGCCTAGGTAGAATAAAAGTATTATATTTAATGCTAAAAACTCTAAAGACATGCCTGTTTTATTTAAGCCAACAAACTTAAACTAGCTTTTATTTACTGAAGATTATCCCAGATCACATGAGGCATTTGGGTTAGTTTCTATTTTTCTGAGAATTTAGAATGCCCAATCTTTAAAAGTGCTTGACCTTCAAACCAACTAAATAGAGCTCTTTTACAAAATAATTTTAGCAGTACCATCCGGAAGTAGAAAAATATCTCACATTTAATATCTATATCTATCTACCTATTTATCTCTATATATCTATCTAGATACCTTTATATACATGTACACAAATATATAAACAGATGCAAACAGATTATAAGTTTTCCTTCTTTTGTGCAGGACAGCTCTATAATGTCCTGATCTATTACAATAGGGGAGGTTCGGGGATTGGCAAAAAGGATGGACAGACCCCTCCACTTATTGTTGGACTGTTTCTTTCTCTCTGGGTACACAGTTCATTTTAACTTAGGGGAGGAGCCTAAAAAAATTACATCAGGCTCTGAATATCAGCTTCCACTTTTCTGATCGTAAAGTTATTGAATCCTTTCAAACATCTTGTCAAGATTTAGCCAGGGCAAACAATAAATACTACTGGCAGTGCGAACATGAGTTGTATTTGTAGTTTCCCCTTGGCTGTTAAAGGGAATAACACAGCAGTTTACCAGAAAATCCCTCAGCGTCCCGTCAACTTTGGTAGGGGCCCATATGGGGGCATTTAAGTTGATGTTGAAGAATTTGCATAAAGTTTTAAGGACAACCACTTTCCCACTGTCCCAGGTGATTACAATTGAGACATCAAGTTCTCTGCCAGTGTTTTTTCTTTTTAATATTTATATATTTATTTATTTGGGGTACTCGGGATCTTTGTTGCGGCATGCGGGATCTAGTTCCCTGACCAGGGAAGTGAACCTGGGCCCCCTGCATTGGGAGCTCGGAGTCTTAACCACGGGACCGCCAGGGAAGTCCCTGGGCCAATGTTTTGATAATGAACTGCCACGAGGGTGAAAAGGGGGAGGCCTAGGTGTTGTTTTAGATACTTTCGCATTTTTAATTGTTTTAATTATCCTTTTGCAATGAATCTTCCAGTGAAACTATTTTGGAATCCTGAAGCATTTTGGTAGCTTCCACGTACCATTTGAAACAGGTGTCCCATCTGTTTGTTCAACTTGGGATCCCTTTCTATTTCTTTTTTTTTTTTTATCTAGCGTATTCCTTAAATGAACAATCTTGTCTGACTGGAACATTCCCCAGGATGGCCATTGTAATTCTATGTAGTCTTTATTAAGACTTTGCCATTTTTGTAGATATCTACAGCTTCTGGGACCACAGTTCTTAGACAGAATAAGCAGGTGTGTTGGAAGGTGGTGAGCTCACCTCTTTGGATATAAAGCATCTGTTTCTTTTAGCTAAGTCTTTGGGTTTCTTGGAGCCTCACTAATAATCTGGGGAGTGGGGAAAGGGTTTAACCTCCAGGCCCCAAAGAATGAGGACTGTGGGTTGATTCCAAACAAATGAGCTGCAGCTGCTACCAGGAGTTCCCAAAGTGGAATCTGGGGGAGGATTCCAAATAAATGGGGAATTGTAGAGTAAACTGTTAGCAGTTCCCAAAGTGGAATCCAGAAGGGAGTTTAAGGGCTGGGATTTTTCCATCTGGGAAATTGTGGTCTTAAAGGCTAGGGACTTAGCTTCAGGTAGAACCATCTGCCAGCTCAAGATGACCTGCCCTGTAAAGGAAAGCCAATGGGGTTGCGAGCTTGAACGCAAAGAGGGTGGAGCCCAAACAGAGGGGAACTTACCAATGGCCCTCGCAAACGGCAAGAAAGACAGTGAACGCAAACCATTGCTCATTGTCCCCGATTGTCATCAGGAGTTTGCTTTGGATCCCCTCACTGCCACCAATCTGTTAAAAAACAAATTTAAACTGAGTAAATTTGAAGATCTAATTGGCTTTATTAAATGATTCACAAATCGGGCAGCATCTCATCTAGCAAGCAGAGAGATACTTAAGTTGTACAAAACGGCAGGTTTTTATAGAAAGGAGGGTGGGACAAGGAAATCAACACGAGAAAAATGAAAGTTCATTGGAGGAAAGTGAAAGTTCAGGTGATAACAGCTTCTCATTGGCTGAGCTGTGGCCATTTCCATTGGCTGGGCTTGTTACCGGGCAGGAAGAAAATCTTCCTCCTTCTGGAGTAGTAAAGTAGTTGTATTTGGGAGTGCTAGGTATGTCTCTTCTGGTTGGGATCTGTAATTGATGTCTTCCTGTTTGGGGTAATTGATGAGGAATGGGAGGGTTGAGAGCGCCCTCTACAGGCCTTCCAATTTCAGTTGCGGTTTCCTCTTACTAATTTTCACAAAGGCAGTCTTGGCTTTGTAGAGCAGGGATCAGCATACTTTTTCTATAAAGGGTCAGATAGTAAATATTTTAGGCTTTGCAGTCATCCTGTCTCTGGGAAATACTCAACTCTTCATTTACATGTACAAAATGTAAATGAATGGTGTGGCTGTTTTCCAATAAAATTTTGTGGACACTGCAGTTGGCATTTAATATGATTTGTGAGTGTCACAATCTTTCGATTTTTTAAATAAAGCATTTAACAAATGTAAAAACCACTCTTAGCCCGGGAGCCATAGGAAAACAGGCAACACGGGCCATAGATTTTGGCTCCCTGCTCTAGTACTTCCACTCAGATGGCAGCAGTGATGGGGCCCATCTGTTGCGTCCTCCCAATGCCTGGCCAGTTCCGCGTGGCTTGCTGTGGGAGCCTGTGAGAGCCCAGCCAACAGATGATTCCCTTCTCAGGCAAGGAGAGTAGTATCTATCTGCTGAGGGCTTTTGGAAACACGAGACATTCAGTTATGCAAAACGTTGTTCTGGGAACCCCAAGTTATAAATTAATCGTGTGAAAGCTACTATCTTGTTTGTGACTTAAGTCCAGTGGGGCAAGGACAGGGAGTGGGAATTTTTTTTTTTAAACTGTAGCATGTTGTGGGTATGCTTTCATTATTAGACAATACATTCTCTCCCTCTTAAAATTCCTCTGCGGCTTCAGTTTGCTCGTGGTATAAAAAGCCTTAAGAGTTTTGGATTGGAGAAACAAACTCTTTGGTGTCTGTGTGTGTGACAGTGGCTTTTCATCCTTGTCAAAGCTTCAAGGCGTACAAGAAAGAACTGGTGGGGGCTCTGGGCTACTTGAAGGAGGGTCCTGGTCAATGACCTTGTCTGATCTCAGTGGGAACCAGTTTTAAAATTTCTGAAGTATGTTTGGAAATGCAGATATTCGTGAGAGGGGCATCCCCAGAGATCAATACATTGCTCCTCAATTGTGTACTTCCTGCGTCCTTGTGTCCCTCTCAGTTAGTGGTATTTGGGGTGATGAAGGGGGGATCTGGCTTCTAGAAAATGCTATGCCGTAAACAGAGTGTCCAGGGAAAACTGAGTGACAGAAAGAGTTCTTTGTGTGTGTGGAACAGGAGGGGGAAGTGTTTCTAGTCTTTTGAGAATAAGGAATTTCATAAAAAAAAATTTTAAGTGCCTGTTCTGAGCAAGCCACCATGCTAGAAGTTCAGTGCACACCATTTCGTTTAATTTTCTCAACCACATGGTGAAGTAATTAGATGAAGAAACAGGCTTGGCTATTTGCCCAAAGCCACAGGTGACAGAGCAAGGATTCAAACTCAAGTCAACCTGATTTCAAAGCCCAATAGCCTTACCACTCCTGACACTCTGCCCAGATCACAATTATTTGGAGTCATCGAGGAGGGATTTTCAATGGAGTGTTAACGCAATTTCCCTGAGTCACAGATGGCTCTCCCCGGAGACATAGGAGACCATGTCTATATTTTGAGAGATGCTTCTTCCGAAGGATTGTATGAGCTACTCTAGAGTGAAGCAGGCTTGATAAATAATCTAAGCACCGTCATCGGCTGAGTCCTCGAGCTGCATTATTTCATCCCCAGCTCCTGTGAAACACATGTGCTGCTCTCCCAGGCTCCCGCTGTGATACCCAGGCTCCAAGAGGACACGGCAGCAGGTGAGAAATATGCTTCCCGCTTACAAGTCCAATGAAGAAGATTCCAAGAAGTCCACTATTTGATAACTCTTCCTTCTTGGAAAACAAGCCCAGAAATGAAGTTGCTCTGGCATGGTGAAGGCTGCACCTGCAGTCACTGTTGAAATCATTTTTGCATCAGTTCAGGGCCCTTCCAGATGTTTCCACTTGCCAAGCCACTGAACTGCGGTCCCCTTAGCTCTTCTTGGAGCACAACGCAATGCCACCCCCACTTACTGGAGTATGGTTGCTTTACAATGTTGTGTTAGGCTCCACTGCACAACAAAATTCATCAGCTATACACGTACAGATATCCCCTCCCTTTTGGACTTCCCTCCCATTTAGGTTACCACAGTGCATTAGGTAGAGTTCCCTGTGATATACAGTATGTTCCCATCGGTTGCTGCAATGCCCTTTTGTGTGGCCTCTGCTTTCCCTGCTCTGGCTTGGACCTGGACGTGACCTTTATCCTACATGCCTCGGGCTCTCCTCGAGCTGTAGAACACTCTGTCACTGTGGCATAGGCTGGATTTCTGTCTTCCCCGCCAGCCCGAGCGAGAGCCAGCTGACCCCGGCTGGGAACGGAGCTGTTTTGTTTCTTTTTCCCCCACAAGTCCCGAAAAATAGGAAACATTTCATCAAGTGGCATCTTCCTGGAGAGGGTTTTACAAAATCTCTTCCGGGGAGAGGAGCCAGAAGAGTTTTTGATAACGATCATTTATTAACCCATTCGAGCCTTCACTGTGGGCTTGTTCCAGAAGTCATTTCTCAAACACCCAACAACCTGCATGGGGTTAATTTTCAGCATGTCACAGGAGGGCCAGAATGACTTTGGACTTTAGCTGCGCCGTGGCTTAGATATCTAGGGATTTTGAAATAAAGCGAGTGATGGGATTAAAAGGAGGGAGGCAGAACTGCTCCCACTTCACCTGGGTTATGCCTCCTCTTCAGAGTCTTGAAAGTTAAGCGCTCTGGGGATATTTTTAAATGGCAGGGGCCAGTTAATCTAAAAGTGACATTTACAGTCACGGCAGTGAGCAACTAGCTGGCTGAGATGCAGGTCCTCGGCTAACAGGGAACCCGGAAAACCTCAGCCTGAACGCACAATTGAGAGGACACGGGGAAAGAAAAGGTGGAGAGATAGTGGTAAGTGAGTTCCCCCCCTCCCTGGGGTCACTGACCATTCAGCCAGCATCCATGTGAATAGGAATTTAACACATAGTGAGGGCAGCCCCTGGACAGAGACTTGCATGCGGGCACAGAGGCACGGCTGTTTGCGGGAAGCTGATGTAAAGGGCTCGAAATGTAATGTAGATGAAGGACCTTTTCTTTGCTTCTGTAAATGGTTATGTTGCTGGGGATCCCTGTGCAAACTTTCATCAGCTCCACACACCAAAATAGTTTAGGCTTTAGTGTTACCTACAATGCAATTCTGGGAGATTTTGGCCCCCAAAGCTTCTGTCTTCAAGAAGAGAATTCTGGGGCTTCCCTCGTGGCGCAGTGGTTGAGAGTCCGCCTGCCGATGCAGGGGACGCGGGTTCGTGCCCCGGTCCGGGAGGATCCCACATGCCGCAGAGCGGCTGGGCCCGTGAGCCATGGCCGCTGAGCCTGCGCGTCCGGAGCTTGTGCTCCGCAACGGGAGGGGCCACAGCAGTGAGAGGCCCGCGTACCGCAAAAAAAAAAAAAAAAAAAAAAGAAGAGAATTCTGTTTCTTATAGGTGTCCAATCTCTCAGACTGTTGTTCATTTTTTTTTAAAAAAGCAGACTCTGAGAGTAAAGCATTTCTGGTGGTCCTCTGTTGCTAGAAAGATACAAGTTTCTTTCATTTTTAAAAAGCGTAGTACAGAGTAAAAGCCTTGAAGCAGCACAAAGTAAGATGAGGCGTCTTCGTGAACCGTCCTCTGTCTGTCCCTCCTCCTCCCGGGAGGCACTATCCCCTCACCTTTTACAAGGCACAGTTTGGTATAAAGCTTCCCAGGACTTGTTTCCTTCAGACGTTTTGTTCTGGGCATTCGCTGTGTGCGTAATCATATCTCTCACGTCAATCATTACTGTTATTTTAACATAAACAGGCAGGCCTGAGGGGGAGTTCCCGGGAAGCAGGTCTTTCCATTTAAAAGCTGAAAGGTATAGACATTGTTTTCTAAATAATTTTTCCTTCTAACAGTGTCTTGGGGGATCTTTACAAGATGTGATTTCTTTACTGACTTCTCCAGATTTTAAATGGAAAGACCCAGCCAATCCTAAGTCAGGTGGTCAGAGGTGCAAACATCCCCAGATCGTGACGTTATTTGAAGAGCTCTCGGAAGGCGTTTTATATTCATGCAAAAGAGTTTTATTTGCTCCTGCTCTGGTGTCACGTGAACTCCCTCAGACTCTAATCACCTTCAGATGTGAGACAGAATTTAGACTATGAGGTTGTATGAGATACTTGCTCTTTTTTAAAAAAATAAATTTATTTATTTATTTTTGGCTGCGTTGGGTCTTCGTTGCTGCGCACGGGCTTTCTCTAGTTGCAGCGAGCGGGGGCTACTCTTCGTTGCGGTGCGCGGGTTTCTCATTGTGGTGGCTTATCTTATTGTGGAACACGGGCTCTAGGCACACAGGCTTCAGTAGTTGTGGTACACGGTCTCAGTAGTTGTGGCTCGTGGGCTCTAGAGCACAGGCTCAGTAGTTGTGGCACACGAGCGTAGTTGCTCTGCGGCATGTGGGATCTTCCCGAACCAGGGCTGGAACCTGTGGCTCCTGCATTGGCAGGTGGATTCTTAACCACTGCGCCACCAAGGAATTCCGAGATACTTGATCTTTACTGGGAAATAAACATTTTAATCTTTTGAAATGGAGTTTCCTCAAAGTCTTATCCCCATAGAAACGTTGGGATACCTTATTCTAAAGCTTCCTCCACATTTTGACTCAGGGATCTTACTTCGGAGGAGAGTGTTATCTGTTCCTTGGGGAAGCCTGGAAGCATGGTCAGAAATCTTGCATTTTATCTGAAAACATCATGTACAGTTCACATTCTGTTTTAATAGATCTCTTTGTTATTATAACAGTAAGCTTATTACCATAGAGTAAGATGGTTCTCCAGGAAGATAGTCTATGTTCCATTATTCTAGGGATCCAGGGCTGCTGGGTACAGCAAGGAAACCGAGGTATGGATTACTGAGTGGCTGGCAGGTGCCAGGCGTTTACCCACAAGGACACTCCTGGTAAGGAGATATTATTTACTCCTTTTCACAGCAGGAAACCAAGGTTTGGAGAATTTTGGTGACAGGCTCAGGTCAGTCAGATGACAAATGTCAGAGCCTCCACCCAGGTCACTCCCACATCAGAAGTCTCGCTCTCTGCCCCCCTGGGGCACCCAGCACACAGTTAGCCACCCTGACCTGTGCTGGGGCCCCAGGAAAACAAGCACACTCTTCCGGGGTTTTGTGCCAGTCCTGTTGGACTCACTAAAGCGCCACCTCTTCAAATCAAATTAAATCCTGAGTGGCAGTGATATTAGAGGGAAACCTTGAATGCACCCTCCTTTCTATTTAGAAATAAATCGGTCGCAGGCTCCAGTACTAACTGGAATAATCGGTTGCTGGAAACGCCTCTCTTAGCAGGCTTCCTCCACTCTGTTATAAGGAAAGCTGTGCGCTCTCATTTCCACACTCCCAATAAAGTGGGGCTTTCGGAGCCCTCCTGCTGTGGAATAACCGGTGCAACGTGGAAAAACTCCTCTGGTTCCAAGCAGTTCAGGCAACATTGGGCTGCCTGTGGGGAATCCAGACCCTTTCCAGCAGGACTTGTCAGAGCCTTTCCTGGGCTCACCTGCAGTGGGACCCTCCAGGATGTGACTTTGGGATTTGGCAAGGATGGGGACTGTGTTTTGTACCGCACAGCCACCTCTTGAGAAGCATGGAACAATTTAATGCCTTCCTCCCTTCCTTTCAAGAATCCTGGGAGGCAGGATCGTGGAAGGATAAGATTCCAGGCTTGAACTCCTGAGCAGGGTTCAAAGGCTGTGTGTGTGTGTGTGTGTGTGTGTGTGTTTGAGTATACGGAGCTCAGGCTCCCAGGGCTCTGGATGGATTGGAACAGGGAGATCTGCTAACAGATGATTGCACTAACTCAGCTTTGGGTGGAGCTGGGTATAGGAGAAGGGATGGAGAAAACACATGTGCACGTGCACACACACACAGACACGCACACACAGCAGCTGGACAGCCCAACTCAGGTCCCCGACCTGCCACTTGATGATGTGACCTTGGGCAACAGACTCCCCCTCTGCACCTCGTCTCCATTCGCAAGGCAGAAGTACATCCTTCATAGAGTTTCTGCAGACCTTTAAAGGGATGATAAATGTAAACTACGCAGCATAATGCCTGGTAGGTAGTAAGTGTGCAACAAATTTAGCCTTTATTATTATTCAACAATTTCGTTGCTTTCTCGAAGAACTGCTTACGTTCCTCCCGCTGTGTCTACACCGGATCTACCGAAGAGCCCTATTTCCAGAGTCATTTTTTCAGATGCCTGCTTGCTAGGAAAGGGGTGGGTGGGGAAAGATTAAACCTGGGTAGACTTGGGTTTCAAGCCCCGGCTACCCTCCCAGAATTGACTTTCAAGGTGGGGAGACAGGTATGCCCGTAACAGTGACCTCACACACAACTGCACGCTCTGATGAGTGCCAGGAGGGCGAGGGCAGGGAGTCATGAGGGCGCAGAGCAGATGCTGGGCATTCTAGGTGTTCTATCTCCTGCAGTCCCTTATATCACAGGGAGGGGGAGCAGGGTGCCTGTCCAGGTGGTTGCCCCAAGCCTCAACTTGGCACTCACACCCTTGGGGCAGGAGGACTGCGCTGGGAGGCAGGAGGGCTGGGCGATCAGACACACCTGAGCCAGGTGCGGGCATCCATGCATCCAAGAGGTACTCACCGATCCTTCCGTGTGTGAGGCACTGCACTGGGGAGCGGAGAGCAAGACAAAGCTGGTCCTTGTCCTCAGGAAGCTTACAGGCCACTGGGGCAGATGGATGAGAGTATGAGTGAAAATATGGTATCATTTCAGCAGGTGATAATTGACAAGGGAAGGGATGTGTCATAGAGAATAAGACAGACCCATAGCGGGTCAGGGCAAGTCTAGTGGGGGAACACTGGAGCCAAAGACAAAAATAAAGGAGTAAGAGATAACCATGCCAGGAGGCAGAAGGAGGCAGGGAAGGGAAGAGCATTCCAGAACATGGGCCAACGCCTCTGGGACTGAAGGGGACCACTGTGACCAGATCACCAGGGCCACGTGGACCATGGGAAGCAGTGCAAGTTCAGTTCAGCTGCTCACTGCCAGCATGACCTTGGGTGAGTTTTTTTTGTTTTTTGGCTTGGGTCTTCGTTGCTGTGCACAGGCCTTCTCTAGTTGCGGCGAGCAGGGGCTACTCTTCGTTGCGGTGCGCAGGCTTCTCGTTGTGGTGACTTCTCTTGTTGCGGAGCATGGGCTTCAGTAGTTGTGGCATGTGTGCTCAGTAGTTGTGGCATGCAGGCTTAGTAGTTGTGGCACACAGGCTTAGTTGCTCTGCGGCATGTGGGATCTTCCCGGACCAGGACTCAAACCCGTGGCTCCTGCATTGGCAGGTGGATTCTTAACCACTGTGCCACTGGGGAAGTCCCCTTGGGCGAGTTTAACTTCTCTAACGCTGAGTTTCTTCCTCAATAAAATATGGCTTCTGGTGACACTGATCTCACAGGGCAGAGTGAGGTCATGATTAGAAAATGCCCAGTACAAGGCATGTATCCAGAAAAGATGAAAACTCTAATTCGAAAAGATCCATGCACCCCAATGTTTGAAGCAGCACTATTTACAATAGCTAAGACATGGAAGCAACCTAAATGTTCACTGACAAAGGATGAATAAAGAAGATGTGGTACATTTAGGTTGGTTCCATGTCCTGGCTATTGTAAATAGTTAGCTAGTGGGAAGCAGCCGCGTAGCACAGGGATATCAGCTCGGTGCTTTGTGACCGCCTGGAGGGGTGGGATAGGGAGGGTGGGAGGGAGGGAGACACAAGAGGGAGGGGATATGGGGACATGTGTATGCTTATGGCTGATTCACTTTGGTATACGACAGAAACTAACACAGTATTGTGAAGCAGTTATACTCCAATAAAGATCTATTAAAAAATAAAAGATGTGGTACCTATAAAAAGAGTGAAATAATGCCATCTGCAGCAACACGGATGGACCTAGAGATTTTAAAACTAAGTGAAGTAAGTCAAACGAAGACAAATATCATATGATATCACTTATATGTGGAATCTAAAAGAATGATACAAATGAACTTATTTACAAAACAAATAGGCTCACAGACATAGAAAACATGGTTACCAAAGGGGAAAGGTGGGGGAGGGATAAATTAAGAGTTTGGGATATGTACTATATAGAGAATAAATAAAGAACAAGGGCCTACTGTATAGCACAGGGAAGTATATTCAATATCTTGTAATAACCTTAATAAAAGAGAATCTGAAAAAGAATATATATATAACTGATTATATAATTGACATCCTTATATAATTATATAATGTATAATTGACATCCCTTCCCTTATGTCTGTATATATATAAACTGATTATATGTAATCAGTTTATATATATATATAACCAATTCACTTTGCTGTACACCGGAAACTAACACAACATTGTAAATCAACTACACTTCAATTAAAAAAAATGAAAAGAAAAAAAAATGAAAGAAAATGCTCAGTACAGAACCTGACACATAGTATTAGTAAGTATTAACTACTGGTATTGACGTTCTAACCAGCAGGCTGGGTGCCTTACATCTTGCTTTATGTGTTTTTAAACTTTTTAGTATAGAAAATTAACTTTTTGAAAAACACATTCAGAGGTAGAGTGAATAGCACAACAAGCTGCTACATGTTCACCACCCACCTTCCATAACTATCGACTTTCTGCTCCTCTAGCTTCTCCTAGTCACACATACACCTTTTCCCCTGTATTTTTCCTCCCAACATTTTATTATGAACATTTTCAGACATACAACAACGTTGAAAGAATTTTACGGCAAGCACCCATAAACCCACCACTTAGATTCTGCCATTAACAATTTACTCAGGACTTCCCTGGTGGCTCAGTGGCTAAGAATCCGCCTGCCAGTGCAGGGGACACGGGTTCGAGCCCTGGTCCGGGAAGATCTCACATGACGTGGAGCAACTAAGCCCCTGCACCACAACTACTGAGCCTGTGCTCTAGAGCCTGCGAGCCACAACTACTGAAGCCCATGTGCCTAGAGCCCGTGCTCCACAACAAGAGAAGCCACCGCAATGAGAAGCCCGAGGACTGCAACGAAGAGTAGCCCCCACTCGCCGCAACTAGAGGAAGCCCGCGCACAGCAACAGAGATCCAACACAGCCAAAAATAAAATAAATTAATTTAAAAAAATTTTTTTAAAAACCCAATTTACTCTATTTGCTTGGTCACATGTCTGTTTCTCTACCTACACTTTTTTTTTTTTTTTTTTTTTTTTGGCCTCTCCCGTTGCGGAGCACAGGCTCTGGACGCGCAGGCTCAGCGGCCATGGCTTACGGGCCCAGCCGCTCCGCGGCATGTGGGATCGTCCCGGACCGGGGCACGAACCCGTGTCCCCTGCATCGGCAGGTGGACTCTCAACCACTGCGCCACCAGGGAAGCCCTCTACCTACACTTTTTACACATTTCTTTTTTTTTTCTTTTTGGCCACACCACGCGGCATGCGGGATCTTAGTTCCCCGATCAGGGAATTACACATTTCTTATAAATTGCAAACATCAGTACCTTTCCCCCTGAATACTTCAGTGTACATATCAGTAGCTCGAGTTCTGTTTTTCTGGAGTATTTTCAAGCAAATCTCAGAGCCAGATAAATACTTTAGTACATATCTCTAAAAGAGATGAGGACTTTTTAAATTTATTTATTTATTTATTTGTGGCTGCGTTGGGTCTTCGTTGCTGTGCGCAGGCTTTCTCTAGTTTCGGCGAGCGGGGGCTACTCCTCGTTGCGGTGCACGGTCTTCTCATTGCGGTGGCTTCTCTTGTCATGGAGCAACGGGCTCTAGGCGTGCGGGCTTCAGTAGTTGTGGCACGTGGGCTCCGTAGTCGTGGCTCGTGGGCTGTAGAGCGCAGGCTCAGTAGTTGTGATGCACAGGCTTAGTTGCTCCATGGCATGTGGGATCTTCCTGGACCAGGGCTCGAACCAGTGTCCCCTGCATTGGCAGGCGGATTCTTAACCACCGTGCCACCAGGGTAGCCCTATAAGGACTTTTTAAAAAAGCCATTGCCATGATTATCTACCTCCAGCACCATTATGTATTTATTTATTTATTTAGGCTGCGCTGGGTCTTAGCCGCGGCACACAGGATCTTTTTAGTTGTGGCATGCGGCATCTTTTAGTTGCAGCATGCGGGCTTCTTAGTTGGGGCATACGGACTCTTAGTTGCAGCATGCAAGTGGGATCTAGTTCCCCGACCAGGGATCAAACCCAGGCCCCCTGCATTGGGAGCGCGGAGTCTTACCCACTGGACCACCAGGGAAGTCCCGTACCTCCAGCACAATGAATGCTATTTCCTTAATCTAGTATCCAGCTCATGCTCAGTGTCTTCCAGTTGTCTCAAAGGTGTCTTCGAGGTTGTTTTGTTCAAATCGGGACCCACAAAACGTCCTATTGTCTCTTTTAATCTATAATAATCACCACCATTATTTTTTTTTTTCACCACCATTGTTAAATGCCAGTTACTTATTGAAGAAGTGGAGTCATTTGTCCTGTAGAATTCTCCCCACCCTGGATTTGGCTGATTAAGCATCCTCCAAGTGTCTTTTAGCACGTTCCTCTGTCCCTCTTTTTGTTTTTGGCCGCACTATGCAGCTTGTGGGATTTCAGTTCCCCGACCAGGGATTGAGCCCAGGCCATGGTAGTGAAAGCCCAGAATCCAACCACTAGGCCACCAGGGAGCTCATCCTCTGTTCCTCTTAATAAGTATTAAGTCTAGAGGTTTGACTCAACTCAGGTCCAAATCCAGTGCATTGTGTCATGTCACATGACTAGAACAGAATGTCTAGTCATCTCACTTTTTAAAAAATTTTTATTTAATTTATTTTTATTTTATTTTATTTTTTTTTGCAGTACGCAGGCCTCTCACTGTCGTGGCCTCTCCCATTGCGGAGCACAGGCTCCGGACGCGCAGGCTCAGCGGCCATGGCTCACGGGCCCAGCCACTCCGCGGCATGTGGGATCCTCCTAGACCGGGGCACGAACCCGCGTTCCCTGCATCGTTAAGCGGACGCTTAACCACTGAGCCACCAGGGAAGCCCTAATTTATTTTTTTTATAGAGCATGTTCTTATTAGTTATCTATTTTATACATATTAGTGTATATATGTCAGTCTCAATCTCACAATTCATCCCCCCCGCCCCAGCTTTCCCCCCTTGGTGTCCATATATTTGTTCTCTACATCTGCGTCTCTATTTCTGCCTTGTAAACCGGTTCATCTGTAGCATTTTTCTAGATTTCACATGTATGCGTTAATATACGATATTTGTTTTTCTCTTTCTGACTGACTTCACTCTGTATGATAGTCTCTAGGTCCATCCGTGTCTCTACAAATGACCCAATTTCGTTCCTTTTTATGACTGAGTAATATTCCACTGTATATATGTACCACATCTTCTTTATCTGTTCGTCTGTCGATGAGCATTGAGGTTGCTTCCGTGACCTGGCTATTGTAAATAGTGCTGCAGTGAACATTGGGGTGCATGTGTCTTTTTGAATTATGGTTTTCTCTGGGTGTATGCCCAGTAGTGGGATTGCTGGGTCATATGGTAATTCTATTTTTAGTTTTTTAAGGAACCTCCATACTGTTCTCCATAGTAGCTGTATCAGTTTACATTCCCACCAACAGTGCAAGAGGGTTCCCTTTTCTCCACACCCTTTCCATAGTCATCCCACTTTTAGTGATGTTGACTCATCAGAGAGTTTGGGGATGGCAGCCTGATCTCCATTGTGAAAATCCCCAACAACCTTTCACCAGATGGTTTTACAAGCCACTGATGGTCGGAGCCTAAAACATTTTATTTCATTGCTGATTGTGGATGGTGGTTTTCTACCTCTACCAATCCTTCTGCATTTATTAGCTATAACTTACAACGTTCACCCACCGTTTGGTAACCTTGAAATATACAGGGTCTTTTCCTATAGGAAAGGCAGGATAAATGCTTGATTACACCCCGTATTTTGTAAGTCAATTTCCAAAGTACTAAGTGGTGCCATGGCAACCTTCCAGAGTGTCAATGAGGTCGTTTTTGTGTTTGTTTTCAGTAACATTATGACCTCATGATTTCGAAAATATATTTGATGTATTTCAATCCACTGCAGTTGTCATCTTTTTTTGGCCCCAAATATCTTTTCTTTGGCAGGGAAGCCCATTCACGTGGTGCCTTCTGTGTTTCCATTTCTGCCCCAGCCCTGGAGTCAGCCATTTCTCCAAGGGGTCCTGGTTCCTTTTAGTAGGAATCATAATCCGGACACTAGGGAAGCCTGTGAACACTTTACATGCTCCCTGTGGTTTCTCTGTGCACAGTGGACTGGAGGGACATGACAGGGGCAGCCAGATGGGTTAGGAGGCTGGTGCAATGGTCCATGTGAGAGATAACAGTGGCTTGAACTTGATCTTAGGGAAAGCCCTTAGCACAAGGCTTGATACATCATGGAAAGTGCAACCAATGTTAAATGAATAAATGAAACGTTCTTTCATGATTTGCATTGTTTACGTATTAGTGAATTGAAACCTCACCAAAACTATGAGGAAGGTATTCTTACCATCCCCACTGAATCCTCAAGAAAACCAAGGCTCAGAGAGGCGAGGAAAGTTGCTCAAGGTCACACAGGAAATGTAGAATCTAGCACCTCCAGATCCTGTGCTCCAGCCAATACACTGTGCTGCCCATAGGGGTCTTAGTTTCAAACTCAAAAATGAGCTAGATTGGGCTTCCCTGGTGGCACAGTGGTTGAGAGTCTGCCTGCCGATGCAGGGGACATGGGTTCGTGCCCTGGTCCGGGAAGATCCCACATGCCGCGGAGTTGTTGGGCCCGTAAGCCATGGCCGCTGAGCCTGCGCGTCCGGAGCCTGTTGCTCCGCAACGGGAGAGGCCACAACAGTGAGAGGCCCGCGTACCGCAAAAAAAAAAAAAAAAAAAAAGACCTAGATTAATTGTTGGCACAAAACCTGATCCATCAGTGAGGCCGACCTGCTTACACTTACATGAGACTGTAAACTGAGATTCCGGTGTGGGGGTGCGTCCCAAGGGCTGGGCCATCCCTCAGACCCTCTCCCTGCCCCTTGACCTTCTGTGTCGCTGTACCTTAGCAGGAAGTGGCCCTCGAGACTGCTAATGCTACTGCTCTCCACACAACCTACGAGCTCTCCCAAGCGTTCTCATTATTCAGTCTTTACAGGAGCCCCGTGAGGCTGGCATGTTTCAAAACTGGGGAGTTGAGGTCCCAAGAGTCAAATACAAACCATTAAAGATTTTCCTCGTGATGGCACCAGGGCTTGAACCCCCAGATTCTCTGATTCTGTATCTACAGGCGTTTTTGCTTTTCGGTCTGGACAGAGGAGAGGTTGCTTCTTTTTAGGGAGCAAATCATCCTTGGGGCTCAGTCGATTCTGCTCCGACATTTGCAACCAGATTTCCAAAGCTGGCAGGAAGCTGTGGAGCAGCTTTGGAGGGGAGCCGCTATCCCCAGGGTGGTGTATGGCTCCAGTGGGGAGGAGGACGCCTCCTCCTGAGTTACACCACTGCCTTTCAGTCTGGATGCTGCAATGGCCCTGCCCTAGGCTAGCCTGGGTGGAGGCCCTCAGCCGGCAGAGCCAGGGTAACAGGTGGAAGAGGTGCCCATCACATAACAGCTCGACATCAGGGGAAAGTGTTGCATAGGATCCCTGGTCCCCAAGGCAGGGACCGTCAGCACTGCTGCTCTAGCAATCACGGCAGCTCCTCCCGGTTGCCTGCTTCATGTATGCCAGCCTAAGCAATCTACCTGTGTGAGTGCATTTCATCGCCCCGATGGGCTGCTTGGGCTGGGGAAACTAAGGCTCGGGTTAACCGCTCTGCTTGTAGGTGGCACAGCCAAGATCCCACCCCAGGCGGCCGGACTGTAGCATGTGCTCTCGGCTCCCACGCTGTAGCTGTCCCTCCTTAGCTCCAAGAAGGAGCTTGGACTCCCTTAAGCATCTCATGGCCCTGCCTCAGTCTCCATCCCTGTCTGCTGCCCCACACCCACCTCACTGTTTTCTCAGGGCCAGGCCGACTGTGGGGTTCTTGGAGAGGTTCTGTCTCCTCCCGATTCCGGGCTTCTGTATCTCCTGCTCTGTCTGTCTCCAACACTATTCCTCCTCCTTCCTGCCCTGGCACCTTCACCTGGTGAAATCACACTCCCTCCGTCTCAGCAGAGATACTCCTGAGAAAGCTTTCCCTTGCAGACCCAGACCGGGGCCTCTGTTACTGGCTCTTCAAGCGCTTCTCCTTTGTGGTGATTCTCCTGGTCGTGCCCTTACAGTCCTCCGTGATCTTACTTGCTTCCCCGTGAGACTGTAAACCCTGCGTGGGCAGGACCATTCCTGCCCTGTTTGGCCCGTATCTATGGCAGTCAGCACCATGCCTGGCAGGTGCCCAGGAATTACCCGCCGGTGAACGAGTGATGGTTGAAGAACGCAGATTCCCGGCACAGAAAGAATAGAGGGGAAGGAGGGTAGAATTCCATCTGCGAAGGTGGCAGGGGACCAGGACCTCAGGCGTGTGGGACACTTGACTTCGGCAGTTTCTACAGGGATGACTCAAGTGAGACAGGCTCGGAACATATGAGCCCTATAGGCCTTTGAGACAGCAGAGTAAGTTTTCCATTGGAGGCGGGGGACCCGCTCCTCTTACATTTCTTCGAGGCAGGGGCCAATCTGGAACCGTTCGGGCTGGGTTTGCCTGGGCCCCCGCACAGGTCAACCCTATCAAAAGCTTGGCTTGGCTCCCCAGGTGTTAATCAAGCACCTGCAATGCGACAGGCACTGAGGAAGTGCCCCTTTCTAGGTCAGCAGTCCTGGAGGACCCTGGGACTTGTGGTATCTGAACCTTTTCTGAACTGGGGGAGAACTGAAATTCACAGACTTTTCTCAAATGTGTTTTCCTACTGGAAGCTGTTCTCAGATCGGTGGCCCCTGAGGCTGCATACCTGCTCGATTCTAGGATCAAGTGGTTGTAGATATTTTAGGCTTACTCTAAAGGCTTTTGTTTTAGGCTTACTTTAGGCTTTTCAGTATTCGCTGAAAATTTTCCAGAGACCTAGATGTTCTGACAGGTGATAAGTCTCAGAACTGCTGACCCTCCCTGGGTCTCTTTCAGGCTTCTGATTCCCCCCATCCAAGACGGTAGCCAGTTAATCAATTGAATCAATAGTCTGCTCACCTCCACCTCTTATCAATCTAGGCTTTGGAGCCAGGCAGAGCAGGGCTGGATTCTATCTACCTCCAAAGCTGTGTGACTTTGGGAAATTCACTTCCCCTCTCTGGGCATTGGATTCTCAACGCCTGGTTGGATTCTCATGCCTGGTCTGTGAAACAGGATAAGAATAGTACTTCCCTTGTAGGGATGCTGTGAGGAGTAAATGAGATCCTGAATGCAAGGTGCTCATTATAATGGGAGGTGTAGTTGTTGTTATTTATTAGTTAATGTTTGTAGTTAAAGAATAACGGAGAACAGAATCTGTTCTTAGAGGTGAGGGTTGCAGTTCTCTTCCCGTCTCTGAGCATTGATTGGTTCCTCTGGGGTAAGGAAGCATGACCTTGTACCAATGCCTTCAGCCATAATTGCAGGGGAAGGTGACGTTTTTAGATTACACGGGGTGTGTGACTTCTCAAGTCTCTCAGTTTTTAGGGAGCTACACCTCCCTCTCCTGTCACCCGAAATGTTTTCATGTTTCTTCTTCATATGCCAAAATACTAAAGAAAACAAATGACTATCCTTCACAATAGAACCAATTTGCTAATCGCTGCTCCTGGTTTAGTAACTTTGGCCGAATCCCTATCTTTATTTTATTTATTTATTTATGTCTGTGTTGGGTCTTTGTTGCTGCGCGTGGGATTTCTCTAGTTACGGCGAGCGTGGGCCCCTCTTCGTTGCGGTGTGCGGGCTTCTCACTGCGGTGGCTTCTCTTGTTGTGGAGCACGGACTCTAGGCATGCGGGCTTCAGTAGTTGCAGCACGTGGGCTCAGTAGTTGTGGCTCACGGGCTTAGTTGCTCTGTAGCATGTGGGATTTTCCCGGTCCACAGCTCGAACCTGTGTCCCCTGAATTGGCAGGTGGATTCTTAACCACTGCATGGTGGCTAAATCTTGATTTGAAAAATTTTTTTTTCTTCCTTTGGGTTGAACTCTCCTGTTTCCCCCAAAGCCTTTCCCAGGAGAAAAACCCCAAGGCTAGAGAAGTAGTTTTGTCACTTATTTCTTGTTTGCATTTTCGTTTCTTCGGGGAGTGGACTCAGAGATTTAAAAACAAACCCGTGGCTCTAAGAAACCAAGCAGTACCCCCTGACACTCACTTCTCAGGTCTGCTGATTTAGGACCTTTCTCAGGGTTTATAGAAGGAAATTCTGCACAGAGAGCGGAGGCCGTGAAGATTAGGAGTGTGGGCTACAAAGCGAGGCCACCTGGGTCCTAAAAGAGTGAACCTGGGGAGTGATGGAGCCTATAACAGGGGAGGAAGAAGCAGGACCTCTTGCAGGGGCTGCAGGGAGTTGATGAGATCATGTGTGTGAAGCTCTTAGCACCAGAAAATGCTGGTGGCAGGAAAACACTCCCTCTGACTTATTAGAGGGATAACCTCCTTCCCCTACCACCCTCCTCTCCTTAACTTATCCTTTCTTCCCCTTTTTTTTTCTAAACTCATTTATTAGTTTTATTTTTTTGTATAGATTTTATCTTTCTTCCTTTTTAAAAATTTTTTAAAATTTATTTATTTACTTATTTGGCTGCATTGAGTCTTCGTTGCTGCATGCGGGTTTTCTCTAGTTGTGGCGCACGGGGGCTACTCTTCGATGCGGTGCATGGGCTTCTCATTGCGGTGGCTTCTCTTGTTGCAGAGCATGGGCTCTAGGCACGCAGGCTTCAGTAGTTGTGGTTTGCAGGTTCTAGAGCGCAGGCTCAGTAGTTGTGGTGCACGGGCTTAGTTGCTCCATGGCATGTGGGATCTTCCCGGACCAGGGCTCGAACCATGTCCCTTGCATTGGCAGGCGGATTCTTAACCACTGCACCACCAGGGAAGTCCCCTTTCTTCCATTTTTTAATCCCTGTATTGGCATTTAAGAATATCCTCTCTCTGAATAACATACACACCCACACACACACACACTCAAACACACACACACACACACACACACACAATTCTCAGGACCATCTCCACTGATCAGGGAACAGACAGAATTTAATTTACAGAATTTAATTCAGCCTGACGCAGGCTGCTGAAGCCCCAGAGATGCCTCCCCTTTGGGAAAGCACCTGCCCTGCGGGGCTGAAAAGCTGAAGTGAGTCCAAGGACTGTTTCTGATGTGAGTATCTGCCTGTCCCATCCAGGCACCTGACCAGTGTCGGACGGGTGCCCCCACCCACGTGAATCCATTTCTGTCCCTTGGTGGAAGAGGACCCTTACTCACCATCACCAGCTGCATTCTTTCCATCCTGGCTCACCAGGAAGGGGAAGGTGGTGTTTAGCGACCAAGCAGATCTTGGTTGATCCTGCCAGTAATCCTATGAGGTGGGTGAGGCTGGGGATTCTCCCTCCTCTTCTAACATCTTACGGAAAAACCTGAACGAACTTTTTGGCCAACCCAGTAGATGGGGAAACTGAGGTTCAGAGAGGGGACATGATTTAGCCGAGACAACACTCTGTGGGTAGCAGAGTGTCACCACGCGGTGACTTATCCTGCCTGAGGCTCTCAGCTCAGATCGCTAATGACGATCGCTAAGATGACCTGCGCCTGGCCCTGTGCTCAGCGCCCTGCATGGGTGACCACTTTGGACTGTCGAGAACTCCATCTTGGAGCTGCGTCCTTATGCTGCTTTGCATAGCATAGAACTCCATCCCGGCTCTGCAGCAGACTGACGTGAGAACCCAGATCAGGGCACCCAACAAGGTACCCAAGGACAGTGGCTCTTTTTTTTTTTTGTGGTACGCAGGCCTCTCATTGCTGTGGCCTCTCCCGTTGCGGAGCACAGGCTCGGGACGCACAGGCTCAGCGGCCATGGCTCACGGGCCCAGCCGCTCCGCGGCATGTGGGATCTTCCCGGACCAGGGCACGAACCCGTGTCCCCTGCATCGGCAGGCGGACTCTCAACCACTGCGCCACCAGGGAAGCCCGACAGTGGCTCTTTACTGTGAATATCACCCCACACAGGCCTGGAGCAGGGGACCTTGGTGCTAGTCACGGCTGTGTCGTTAACTTCACATGTGACCTCTGGCCTCTGCTCACCTACAAAGCAAGGACACTGGACACGCCAAGTGTCCCCCTCTTAGGCTGCAGGTTGGAGGCTAAGTGGCTTTTTGGGAAACGCAGGGTGACCTGTGATGCCCCCTGCCCTGTGGACTGGAGTGCAGGTTGAAGTATCCACCTGGCAGCTTTGACCACACTGGCGGCCCGGCATAGCTTCCTCTGTCACTTTAATGATCTCTGAATTTGCAAAACGTCGTTGCACCGTCGCCTGCCAGCCAGAGGGTCCTCGAACTTCGTCCTGATGCTTTTGCTTCTCTTTCCATCAATATCACCTTGGCCAAACCCAGGTTCTGCTGGGACTCATGCTCCCCTTCTAGCAGGTGTCTTATAGATGAACACGTGGGAACAGGAGGCTGGCGTGATTATGGGAGTGTTTAAAACTCATAGAGTGTTTAAAACTCTATGCATAGCACAGGGAGATCAGCACAGTGCCTTGTGACCACCTAGAGGGGTGGGATAGGGAGGATGGGAGGGAGACGCAAGAGGGAGGGGATATGGGGACATATGTATGCATATGGCTGATTCGCTGTTATACAGCAGAGACTAACACACCATTGTAAAGCAGTTACACTCCAATAAAGATGTTTAAAAACAAACAAACTCTAGAGGCTCAGCGTTGGGCTAAGGGGTGGCTGATCACACGAGCAGCTAAGTAGGCTGTAAGTCCAGGAGTGTGGCAAGCCAGAGGGAGGTGGCCCTGTGGGCCAGAGAGTATACACAGCCTCTTAAGTACTTGAGCTTGAAGCTGGGGGAGGGGGAAGGGCGAGGACCTTGGCAAATGGCTTATATTTGTGGATGACAGATAAGGGCACCTGACTTGGGGGAAAACTCACTCGTGTCCAGCGTGAGCTGGTCCAAACTCCTCCCCATGGACTGATGCATGACACCAGCCTCCTGCTGAAAGGTGACACTCCACGGCCCCAGTTCCGTCAGGCACCCTGTGAGAGCCTGTCAGACCCACATGAGAATGGAGCCGGTGGCCGTGGCCACAGTGGCGGTAAGTGGCAGCGAGCAATCGGGAGTTCATCTTGGCGGGAGGAAACATCCGAGTGGGGAACAGGATGGCTGGTTTAATGCTGACATTCTGCCCTCCTCTGGCCCTCAAAGGCCAGGCCAGGTATGGGTGGCTGTGTTGGAGGCGGGCGGCTGGAGAACAAACTCCCGACCCCCATCCCACTCCAGCCCTTGATTGGCTGCCAGCCAGCACCTGCTGGAAGCGAGCAGTTTCCTGCATTCGTTACGGTCAGGGCCACGATTGCTCTGCACCAGGCAGCTGTTGCTTGAGTTCGGTTTGCAACAAACAAAAATAGCTTCGGCCCTCGCTGGGTTTTCAGGTCAGCTGGGTTGTTTCAGCAAAGGGCAGCAGCTCCGCATGGCATTCCCACAGGGTTCACTGGAAGGACTTCTCTGGCCTTGACTGTCCGTGGATTTGAACCACATGCACGGTGCTCCTTCTAGACCACTGTGCACATCTGGCTCCACCCTCCAGGTACACAGCCAGGTATCTGATTTTAGGGTCGTATCCAGGTGCTTGTGGGAACACCCTCCGCTTTATGGAATTTAATTTTATCCAGTTTCAATGGTGGAGCAGTGGGAAAGGTATGAGCACTGGGCCTGGATGTGAGCAAAGTCAAGGAACCGAACTTCTCTGAGCCACAGTTTACCGAACTGTAAAATGGGACTGTAATAAAGACCATAGCAATCGTAAGATCCACCAAGTTGTTCTGAGGATTGGAAGCCTGAAGGCACTGTACATGCTTGGTGGCTTTTTGATGCTTCTGATAGCATTGACACAATGCTATATAGGTTATTCGAAGAGCAACTGTGAGACAGGTAAAGGGGGCAAGACTCAGCATCCCCATTTTACAGACGAGGAAACTGAGGCTCAGAGGGTTTCTTTGGGAGCTTCCTCAGAGAGTTCCCCATTTGTCTCTATGTACTTACTTGGGAAAAGTTCTCATGTGGTGGCCTGTGGGTCCACCATCATCACACTGCCAAGAAAAGGGAAAGACCCTGAGGTTTTTTGTGCGGGTAACCTCTGCAAGGTAGGTTTGGGATGTTTGACCCACCGGCTCCTATCAGAATAACAGCAGATCATAAAGGATTTGTCGAGTGAGGGAGGGGGCTGAACTGGGGAGAATTGCCGGTCCCTCCATTCATTAGAACTTCCTATTTAGAGCTTGGTAACTTCACCCACCAACCCTCAATTGCTTACCATGCATGTGTCTCGCCATCTTGCCAACCTGGCCATCCACTCACCCCTCTCCAAGCACCACCTATCTATCCTTCCACCCACAGTCCCCATCCGCCATCCATTCATCCAGCCAGCAAGTTCCCAAAGTGCTTGTGTTATGCAAAACCGCATAGTTTGATTGGTTTTCCAATGGAAATCAATGTAAAGTATTCATTCTCAGGGTTCCCAAACTCTGAACCATTGTAGCATATTTTTTCTCTCTTATTTCCTCAGCAATAACTCAAGTATTTTTCTATTTGGGGTAGGGGGAAGCTCAGCATTTCAATGTAATGCACTTAGTATTTCTTATTTCTCAGAATTTCCAATACGTACATTTAAAGTGTACCTAAAATTGGCCACATGTGTATGAGGTCTTCTGCTTGGCACTCTACTTCAGAACTGCCATGGAGACACCCAGCTCGTTCCCCTGGTGTTCCTGAATGCAGCTTCAGAAATGAGATCCTGAAACCAAAATTCCTGCCTGCCTCAAGCCATCTGCTGGTGCTCAGTGGGTGTGCATGGGTTTATCATTCATTCGGTACATACTTTTTGAGCACCTATGCACCAAGCGCTACTAGCCTGGGCACAAGGATCCAGAAATGGGTGACAATTGGTCTGTGTTTCCAAAGGTCTCTGAGTTGGCCAGGGAAGACCAGTGAACAGGCTGTTTCCATGGTGGAGGTCTGTACCCCCTGGCTGACTTGCAGGGGGTGGGCAGTGGAGCTGTGAAAGCACTTGGCCCATGTGGCCAGCAGAGGGTGTGAGGGGGGAAGTGGCCAGTCGGCACAGTCTTGAATAACTTCACGCACTACCATAACCTCCTGCTTGGGGAGGATGTAGGGCTTTAAGCTGTCGGGTCTCCAGTAAAGCCAGGATAGCCTTTGCACCATTTTTGGCAATGCCATCTGCCAATTACCAGAGAACACGTGTGAGTCAGTAATTTCAGGACTCTGACCTTTCTTGCTGGTGCTTTTTAAACTTGTCTTGAGAACTTACTGTATGCAAGAGATGAGTAAGAAATACACCTTTTCCCCAGAAGCTCCCGTCTCACAGTCTAGAAGCAGGGGGGAAGGAGTGCAGAGGTATAGGAGTTAAGACCAGGGGTTCTCACGTGAGGGCAGTTTTACCCCCCAGGGACATTTGTCAATGTCTGGAGATAGTTTTGGTTGTCACAGCTGCGAGGGAGGCGGTGCTACTGGCATCAAGTGGGTAGAGGCCAGGGATGCTCCTCGATATCCAACGATGCACAGGACAGTCCTCACCACAAAGAGCTATCCAGCCCCAAATGGCAGTAGTGCACTGACTGAGAAGCCCAGAAGTAGGAACAAGGCTTGAGCATCGGGAAGGTGGGGTGCCGTCGTGAACACGTGCGTTTATGTATTTGTTTGTCCTTGTTTTCAATTCTTTTGGGATATGCCTAGGAGTAAAATCCCCGGGTTGTATAGTGATTCTATGTTCAACTTTTTGAGGAACCCACAAACCATTTTCCATAGCAGTTGAATTATTTTATATTCCCCCTAGTAACTTACAACTTCTCCACATTCTCACCAACACTTGATATTGTCTTTCCTCCTTTCTTTCTCCCTTCTTCCTTCCCTCCCCCCTCCCTCCCTCTTTCTTTTCCTCCCTTCCTTCCTCCCTCCCTCCCTCCCTCCCTCCCTCCCTCTCTCCCTTCCTTCTTTCATCCTAGTGGGTGTGAAGTGGTACATTGTAGTTTTGATTTGCATTTCCATAATCACTAAGGATTCATGTTTTCATGAGCTCTTTGTATATCTCCTTGGGAGAAATTTCGATTCAAGTTCTTTGCTCGTTTTAAAATCAGGTTGTCTGTCTTTTGGTTGCTGAATTGTAAGAGTGTTCTGGATACTAGGCCCTTACCAGACATATGGTTTGTAAAAATCTTCTCCCATTCTGTACATTGTTTTTTCACTTTCTTGATAATGCCCTTTGGTGCACAGAAGTTTTTAATTTTGATGAGTCTGATTTATCTATTTTTAAGTTTGTTGCTCATGCTTTTGGTGTCATATCTAAGAATCCATTGCCAATTCCAAGGTCATGAAGATTTACCCCTATGTTTTCTTCTAAGCATTTTATGGTTTTAGCTCTTGTATTTAGGTCGTTGATCCTTTTTTTTTTTTTTGCGGTATGCAGGCCTCTCACTGTTGTGGCCTCTCCCGTTGCGGAGCACAGGCTCCGGACGCGCAGGCCCAGAGGCCATGGCTCACGGGCCCAGCCGCTCTGCGGCATGTGGGATCTTCCCGGACCGGGGCACGAACCCGTGTCCCCTGCATCGGCAGGCGGACTCTCAACCACTGCACCACCAGGGAAGCCCCTATTTAGGTCTTCTTTAATTTCTTTCAGCAGTGTTTCATAGTTTTCAGTCTATAGGTCTTTCACCTTCTTGATTAAATTTATTCCTAGATATTTTATTCTTCTGGATGTGATTATAAATGGAGTTATTTTCTTAATTTCCTTTTCAGATTGTTCATTGTTGGTGTATAGAAACAACTGATTTTTGCATATTGATCTTGTAGCCACCAACTACTTAATTTATTACCTCTATTAGTGGTTTTTGGTGGTCCTTTAGGATTTTCTATATAAAGAATCATGTCCCCTGTGAATAGAAATGATTTTATGTCTTTTCAATTTGGATGCGTTTTATTTCTTTTTCTTGTTTAATTGCTCTGGCTAGGACTTTCAGTATGATGTTGAATAGCAGTGGTGAAAGTGGGCGTCCTTGTCTTGTTCCAGATCTTAGGGGAAAGCTTCCCATCTTTCAACATTGAGTATATATTTTCCGTGGTTTTTCTTCATTAATGTGCCTTATTCTTTTGAAGTTCTTTCCTATTCCTACTTTTCTGAATGTTGTTATTAATGGATGTTGGATTTTGTTTTTTTTTTGGCTGTGCTGTGCAGCTTGTGGGATCTTAGTTCCCCAACCAGGGATTGAACCCGGGGCCTTGGCTGTGAAACCGCAGATTCCTAGCCACTGGTCCATCAGGGAATTCCCAAGGGTGTTGGATTTTTGTCAAATGCTTTTTCTGTGTTCTTTGAGAGGATCATGTGTTTTTTCCCTTTGTTCTATTAATATGGTTTGTTCATTGATATTGAACAACCCCTCGACTAACTTTTTTTTAAAAGGAAACTTGATCTCAAAAGAAAAAAATCTCCTGACCCTTTGTTCTATTAATGTGGTTTGTTCACTGATATTGAACAAACCCCTTGACTGACTTTTTTTTAAAAGGAAACTTGATGATCTTAAAAGAAAAAAATCTCCTGACCCTGTGTATTACCTAGAAAATACCCCTGACAACATTTCAGCAAATTCTGTTGCCCAAACTGTGCAAGAAGTACTTGGATCATGTAGTTCTGGGAAATCTTGAGAACTTTTCCACTTCCCTTAAGAGTGTTGTATTGAAATTTAAAAAGAAAATGCAGGACTTCCCTGGTGGCACAGTGGTTAAGACTCTGTGTTCCCAATACAGGGGGCCTGGGTTCGATCCCTGGTCAGGGAACTAGATCCCACGTGCATGCCTCAACTAAGAGTTCACATGCTGGAACTAAGAGTTTGCATGCCACAACTAAGGAGCCCGCCTGCCGTAACTAAGACCGGTGCAACTAAATAAATAGATAAATACATAAATAAAAAGAAAATGCCTTTTAGATACTAAAGTGATAAGCTTGAGTTTTGTGGTCCTCCTTTTTTTTTTAAATTTATTTATTTTTGGCCGCGTTGGGTCTTTGTTGCTGCGTGCGGGCTTTCTCTAGTTGTGGTGAGTGGGGGCTACTCTTCGTTGCGGTGTGCAGCCTTCTCATTGCGGTGGCTTCTCTTGTTGCGGAGCACAGGCTCTAGAGCACGTGGGCTTCAGTAGTTGTGGCTCGCGGGCTCTAGAGCGCAGGCTCAGTAGTTGTGGCACACGAGCTTAGTTGCGGCATGTGTGATCTTCCCAGACCAGAGCTCAAACCCATGTCCCCTGCATTGGCAGGCAGATTCTTAACCACTGCGCCACCAGGGAAGCCCTGGTCCCGCTTTTTTAATGCTTCTACTGGATAATTATGGCAAAATTGGGTCAGAAATCTCAATACGTTCAGGTTGCGTTTTCATTTATTTGCTTTTTAAACTATTTCCTGCAAATAATAATTATCTGTTCATTAATAGGGTAGAGTTAGTGTGGTGGTCAGAGGCATGGGTTAGAAATCGGAATATCTGAATTCATGTATTCAACAAAATGAATTTCTGTCCATTGTTAAGCTCTCACTCTGTACCAGGTGCTGTTCTAGACCCTGGAACTGAACAGACCCTCCTTGGTCTTGCTGAACTTTCTTTCTAGCTATGAGCATACCTGCATCAGGTGTACTAGCACTACAAAGAAAATGCGACAAGGTGCCCATTCCTCTTTCCAAGACCGTGATGATGACTGTGATAATAATACAGTGACACTGATGGTCCTGGTAGTGATGAAGATGATGATCATAGAAGCCAGCAATCCTTTGCATCTACAAATTGGAATATAATGAAGTCTTTTTTTAAGATAAGCTTTGTTGAGATATAACTCATATACTGTTTGACTCATGTAACGCGCAAAATTCAATGGTTTTTAGTCTATTCAAAGAGTTGTACAACCGTCACCACAATCAGTTTCGGAACATTTTCATCACTCGAAACAGAAACCTTGTACCTTTTAGCTTTCACCCCCATCCCATTAGCCCCAGGCAACCACCGATCTTTCCATCTCTATGAATTTGCCTAATCTGGGCATATTATCTAAATACATGGAATCGTACAAGATGTGGTCTTTTGGGACTGGCTTCTTTCACTTAGCATGGTGTTTTCAAATTCAGCCATGTGGTAGCATGTACCAGTGGTTCATTCCTTTTTGTGGCTGAACAATATTCCACTGTATGGATAGACCCCATCTTGTCTATCCATTCATCAGTTATTGGGCACTTAGATTGTTTCCGCTCTGGGGATATTATGATTCATGATGCTCTAACAGAGTCTTTTAATGTACCTGATCTCATTCAGTTCTCTCTCACATGCATGTTTATGATTTATGGTGAGTGTGTGTTAGTTTATTTAGAGGTGGGAAACTGAGATCCAGAGAGGTTAAGAAACGTGTCCCAGGGACTTCCCTGTCAGTCCAGTGGTTAAGACTTTGCCTTCCAATGAAGGGGGTGCAGGTTTGATCCCTGGTTGGGGAGCTGAGGTCCCACATGCCTCGTGGCCATAAAACCAAAACATGAAACAGAAGCAATATAGTAACAAATTCAATAAAGACTTTGAAAATGGTCCACATCAAAAAAAAAAAAATCTTAAAAAAAAGAAACATGCCGCAGACCACAGAGCATGTAAGCCGGGAGGAGCACCCCTTCTCTGCTCCCTGTCTAGTGCTTTTCCTCTCCAGCTCTCTCAGCCGAATACACAGAACCTTAACTGGCTCTCACCACCACCTCCTTTAAGAGCTGGATAACACGATTACATAAATCCTAAAACGTCTCTCTTATTCCCTTACAGATTTTGTGAATGATCCTGCTTCTTTTTCTATCTTATCTGATTTTCTCCTGCCTGATCTTTTCCTGGTTAAAAAGCTGGGGGAAAATGACGGACTCCAAGGAAGTCACCAAGAGTAAATTGAAGGTGAGCTTCATCACAAGTCAGGAGCCTCTTCCAGCCTCAGACAGCTCCAGGGAGCCACTGCAGGAAAATTGCAGCAGCAGCTCTCTGCCAGAGACCCCTGACCAGGCTGAGCCAGCCTCCCACAAAGGTCCCAAAGACACCTGCCAGCAAAGAAACTCCCAGCCACCCCTGCTGCAGAATCCCCAAGGAAACCCCCTTTCCTCCGATGACCCCTTCCCAACACGCCAAGCTAACAGGACAGAGAACGAAGGCCTGGAGACCCCAAATACCAGTGGCCCGTCCGTGCTAGCCAGACCCCAGGGCCAGCGAGCCAGAACCCTCTCCAAAGAAGACAGGAAGCGGGCGCACATCAAGAAGCAACTGATGACCAACTTCATCCTGGGCTCTTTTGACGACAACTCTTCCGATGAGGACTCTGGCACTGGCTTGTTCAGAGAATCTTCCCGGAAGGGCAGCCGAGCCAGCCTGGGGACCCTGTCCCTGGAGGCTGCTCAGACCGCAGGCGAGACTGAGACCCCTGTCCCCACTATAAGGTAACGTACCCTCTGTCCTCGTAACCAGGAGGCGCAGAGTTAGGGTGGGGTCCACACCCTTCCCTGCTCAGCCCAGCTCCCCGCTCATGCCAATGCTTTGAGGGTAGCTATGTGCCGAGCAGAAGACATGAGCCTCCCTGCTTCCTTCCCTCCCTCCTATCAAAGTCATTTATTGAGCATCTGCTGCGTGTACAGGGCCCCAGGCCAGGAAACTGGCTTTCTAGAAGATCGCAGTCTGGTTGGGGAGGATGACCTTGTATGCAACAACTAGTTATAATTTAAGCAGAATGAGCTCAGGTTGGCAAGAGCCAAAGCAATGATGGGAACCCAAAGGGAGGGACAGTTTCCCTGACTCCTGATGAGACATTCATTTACTTGTTCATTCATTTGTTCATTCATCCAATAGGTAATTAACAACTGTAAAACATGCCTTCCCCCAGTGATGCCTTAAAAGCAGAAATTCAAGGGAATTCCCTGGCTGTCCAGTGGTTAAGACTCTGCACTCTCACTGCCGAGGGCCTGGGTTCAATCCCTGGTCAAGGAACTAAGATCCCACAAGCCATGTGGCACGGCCAAAAAAAAAAAAAAAAGGGGCAGAAATTCAAATACTATTACACATCCATCAGACTGATTGTTGGAAACAAATACCTACGGGGCCATCACAGGTGGGACTGTCCTGGGAGTGTAGTCAGTGGCTTCATTTCTGTTCTTGTTATCAGACTTTGCCACCCCCCACTCCCAAATTACAAATGGAATATGGTAATTCCAGGTAGAAAACATGGAAAATATGGGAGAGCAGAGAGTACAAAAGAGCCACCCACCATGACTTTGCCAGCCGGAAAGAACCTCTGCTGTGTTCTAGTGTTTGTTCCTGCTTCCAGTCTGTTCTTCTGCCCTGGGAGTGGAATCTTGTTGGCCCTTTTAAGCAGCTCTTACACGCTCTCTGCTAAAACGAGGAAAACCTGGACTAGGACGTGGGCTCTTACAAAGGCACCATGTTCCCGGTGAGCATGGTTGCTGGAACATTTTTAACCCTGGTTACTGGAAATTGGAGACAGAGAAAAGAGAAAAATGCAAATATTCCCTATGCTGATGATCCTTAGGGGAAGACTGTTTTGAGTTTCTGGAAGGGTTAAAGGAACAGTCAGACGTCAGAGTTGAGTTCCACCCTGGCTCTGCCACCCCGCACTGTGTGACCTTGGGCGTGGCACATCGCCTCTCCTGGCCCAGGTCCCTCATCTGTAAAATTCTGAAGGATTAAATCGGATAATGTTTATAAAGTATGCACAGAGTTTGGTATACAGTAGGTGCTCAGTAAGCAGTAAATTCCTCCCCAGCTCCTTTCCCACCAGCACCCACTTCACCCAGCACTCGAATTCACCCAGAGCTTCCCCACTTCTACCTACCCCTCTTCTACCTACAGTTTATATAAATTACCTAGTTATCCTTTATAACAATGGTACAAGGCTGGTGGTAGATCCCTATTTTGCAGATGAGAAAACTGAGGCTCCGAGAGGTGAAATAAATACTACTCAGCTTTAAAAAATAATGAAATAATGCCATTTGCAGCAACATGGATGGACCTAGAGATTATCATATTCAGTGAAGTAAGTCAGACAGAAAAAGACAAATATCATATGATATCACTTACATGTGGAATCTGAAAAAATGATACAAATGAACTTATTTACAAAAGAGAAACAGACTCACAGACATAGAAAACAAACTTATGGCTACCAAAGGGGATAGCGGGGGGGGAAATAAATTAGGAGTTTGAGATTAACATACACACACTACTATATACAAAACAGATAAACAGCAAGGACCTACTGTATAGCACAGGGAATGATACTCAGTATATTGTAATAACCTATAATGGAAAAGGATCTGAAAAAGAATATATATATATATATATGTGTGTGTGTGTGTGTGTGTGTGTGTAATCACTTTGCTGCACACCTGAAACTAACACAACACAGTAAATCTACTGTACTTCAATTTTTAAAAATTGTTAAAAAAAAAGAGGCAGAGTACCTTTTCCAAGATCGTGCAGCTAGGAAGTGGCAGAGCGAAGTTTCGAGGCCAGATCTGTTGGACAGCAGGATTCATTCCACTGTGTCACAGTGTGTTCTCCAGTAATCTCCAACATTCTCTTCCTTCCAGACCCTTCTTTCCCTCATTATGACGGTTTCAGCAGGGATTAGGGAAAAACAGTTTATTAAACCAATTCACCCAAATGAAAAAGTATCAGAGATTATGTTAGATGTGGATGTCCAGTGAGGGGTTGCTAAGTGGCATCTAAGGAGGAGGACTGGTGAGATACATTTCCCACACTGGCTCCAGCAGGAAACAAGATGCAGAGTCCTAGCAGGGAGATAGGAAATGTACAAATAAACAGGTAAACTGATAAGATAGTTTCCAAGTATGTTCAACGCTAGGAAGGAAACAGGCTACAGAAGAAATACCTGTGGGGATGTTTTAGAAAGATGTGGTCAGGTCAGGGAAGAGCTCTTGGAAGAGGCAACTTTCAAGCCAGAACAGAGCAGTCCAACAGAACTCTCTGCCACATTGGGATGTTCCAGAATGGAATGTTCTAGAACTCTGCTGTTCAATATGGCAGCCACTCATCATATGTGACTATTGAGCACTTGAAATGTGGCTAGTGTGGCTAAAGAGCTGAATTTTATTTATTTATGTATTTGTTTGTTTGTCTTTGGCTGCACTGCATAGCTTGTGGGATCTTAGTTCCCTGACCAGGGATCGAACCCACGTCCTCAGCAATGAAAGTGCAGAGTCCTAACCACTGGACTGCCAGGGAATTCCCAGAACTGAATTTTAAATTTAAGTTTTAATTAATTTAAATTTAAATAGCCTCGTGGCTGGTGGCTGTTGTCTTGTATGGCACAGACCCAGCCCTAATTGATAAAAAGGAAACAACTGTGTGAATTCTTCCTACTGGTGCTAATTAAGAACTTATCAAGCAAATAGGCTTGCCAAAATAATAAATGTTACATTATTATTTTCTCCTGAGTCTTGGATTCCAAGAAAGTTCTGAAGATTAAAATCAACTCATATTTCTAAGGTGCTTAGCAAGAGAATAAAGCACTTAATAAATGGTAGATTAAAATGGTAGGGCGGGGGGAAGACTCCCAAGTTTCTTCTCCCTGTCTTCCACTACTATTTTGAGGGGTCTTTGCTGGTTTGTTCTTAAAAAAACAGCTTTTCTGGACTGGCAAATTTATAAAGGTAAACGATACTTAACTGAGGGCCTATCTTTGCATATGGCTGTGGGCCAAAACAGGAAGTGAATTTTCTGCCCTGGTATCTTCATTGCATAAAACTTAGCATTGTAGGTGAATCATTTTTCCTGCCTTGTCCCAGCAAAGGACTGGGGGAGGGGTAGAAGGATCTTGGATTTTATAAACCAGAGGCACCGAAACATAGAGATGAAGGTGCATTGTGGGGTGATGGGGCACAGGGAGGGCCAATGTGCTGTGTGACTTGGGTAGGCCTCTTCCCCTCTCTGAGCCTCCAATGCCTCATCTGCAGCATGAGGAGGCTGGACCAGGCTCCTGAAAGCTCACAGGGCACTGTGAGCTCACTTTTGCCCCCAATACATGTGCTTTTCAAAGTTGAGAATTTTGAATTTTAGTACCAGGGGCAACTCAGGTGGTTCTGCTGGTGCTTCCCAAAATCCTGGTATTTCCATTAGAACATTTCCAGCCCTAGCTGAGTCCCCGAGTCCGGGGCCTCTGATGGAGGGGACTCGCACGTGTTCGCTGTTTCTAATGACCTGGCACGAGAATCCCATGTGGAAGTATCTCCAGGGAGTCAAGGCCCACCTTTACAGTATTGCCCACGTGCCCCTAGTTTCTTGATCGATCACCCTGATGTGTCGTGAAAACTTAATCACTCCTTGAGATCATGTCTTTAGTTTCTCTATTTGTTTACTTGGTTGTTACCTGTCTCCTGCATTGGACCACAAGCTCCATGAAAACAGGGCCATATTTTTGAGGTCTCCGCTTTTCTCCACTGCCTAGCCTAGTGTGGGTTCATGGTAGACTTTGAAGAAATACTCACCAAATGCGTGAATGAAACAAGCAACCCAAACCTGCCAAAGACAGAATTCTGAATTTCTGGGGCAAGCAAGACACTTTGTGAATGAGTCTGGGGATGAATGAATGAATGAATGAATAAATGGATGGATGGGTGGATGGACGGATGGGTTGGTGGATGGATGGATGGATGAACAGATGACTAGGCGTTTTGTTGTCCCTCTTTAGAAGCAGTAGAATTTCTGTTTTCATAAAATCCTTTTTGTATAAATCTTGTGATTTGTAGACTAGTTCTGAGGTTAAACTCCAATTTCAAATGTTTCTTCTCCCTTTAATACAGTTAGGCAACCTCACACTTCGCTTCCATTTTCCGACTGGACAAGGGCTGGCTACGATTATAGATTGATTACAGATTCAGTGACTGTGCTATCTGCTCAGGGCTTCCCTCCTGTCTCTTTCCTTTTGGGTTCATCTCAAACCAGGAGTTGGAACTTGGTCTTTCTTTGGACTTGGAAACAGTCCCCCATGCAACCTTTCAAAACAGAGCTGATGAGAACATTACATGATGTTAATAGCAAAATAGTTGCTCACATATTGTGAAATGAAGGTTACAGGGCAATCCCACATGTTTAACAAGCAGCAAAGTGGTTAGTACACGATGGACCTGGGCCAAGACACCAGGTTCAAAGCCGCCTCTTACTATCGTGTAACCCTAATAATCCTACCCTATGGGGTGCATATGTGGATCGAGTGGGATGGGACGCATTCAGGATCACGCAACTGCAGTCCTGAAATTTAAAGTTCTGAAACCTAAGTTTATAAGTTGGCAGTGAACTCACTAGCAAAACCTGCCTCGATGCAACGTTATTTATAGTCTTGTCCCATTTTGTGTGAATATTTATGCCTTCTGCTGGTGAAATATTAACACCATAACGTGCCACATAAGGCTTTACCTTCCTAGAAAAATTTCCAAATTCTAAAATACATTGGGCCCTGGGAATTTCTGGTAAGGGATTGTGGGCACATGTATGTCATGTGCTGAGAATATTCCCTGGTGCATAATAAGCACAAAAATACTCATCCTTAATAAATGTGTGTGTGTGTGTGTGTGTGTGTGTGTGTGTGTGTGTGTGGCTGGAGAGACTGTAAGGAATGTCTCCAAATAGTTAGTAATCATTGTCTAACTATAGTAATAATTGTCTAATTATGTGGTACACTTATGAGTCATCTAAATTTTCTTCTGCATTTTCTAACTTTCTGCTGTAAATATCATTGTTATAAGAAGTTTTAACAATGTTTAATAATAAACCAGTATAAAAATTACGGGGAGGAAAAAGCAAATCAGTCATCTCACTTCCTAGATAAGAAGCTGAAACCCAGAGAGGTGCAGGGGTCTGTCTGAGGCCTCCCAACAAGATATCACAGGCCCTTCAGCCATTCGAACCCAGACCCTCAGCAGAGGCAGATCAGAAAGTGGTCTTCAAACTCCCAGTGTTGATGCTGCCGCCTAACCTGGGCCCCACAAGAAGTACCTCCACCCTCCTCCTAACTTGTTCTTTCTATAAATGGGAAGCGTGAGGAGATGAGGCAGTTTATCAGGCAGCCTTCAGCTGTGCATTCGTGGCATTGTCACCTACCCTCTCCACGGCTGGACTGGATGCTCTAAGTCCTCTGTGGCTCTCATAGTCTTTGCTTTTGTGTGGAGGGTTAGACAGGTCTGGGTTCAGATCTCAGACCAGTCCCATGCCCTCTCCGCTGCAATTTCCTCCTCTCTTGAAGGGGGATAACATCAGTGTCTACCTCAGAAGGGTGCAGAGATCAGGAGAGCGGAAGTGCTGGGAGTGGACAGCCCAGAGGCTGCCTCGGTTGCCATCATTTGCTTTTTTTTAAAATTGAAGTATACTTGATTTACAATGTTGTGTTAATTTCTGCTCTACAGCAGAGTGACTCATACATATATTTATACATTCTTTTTCGTTGTTGTTTATCTCAGGACGTTGAATATAGTTTCCTGCGCTATACAGTAGGACCTAGTCGTTTATCCATTCAATGTATAATAGTTTGCATCTACTAATCCCAAACTCCCAGTCCATCCTTCAGTTGCCATCATTTGAATGGGCATCTCCCAAAGTTCTTATATGTGGCCACGGCTATTTCCAAGCCCCGCCGGGCATACACCTTTAAGGTAGAGCAACCTGTGTCCACAGAGGAAGATGGACTGAAGAGGCAGGTCAAGCTCTCTGATCGAAGGATACAATGCAAAGCAGAGAAGTTGAAATATCCAGTGTCAATGAGTATTGGGGTTTGTCAATAGAGAGTAAATATCTAGAAAAACGTGAGTAAACTGGAGAGCCTAACTGACTTGGGGTAGGGTAGGGTGTTTTGAAATACCTTCATTTCCTGATTTTAATTGTTTTTCCTGTTTTGAGGTGGTTACATGGAAGTGTGGGCCATTTGGGTCATGAGTACTTTGGGGTTTTTATTTGAAACTTAAAAAAAAAAAAAAATCAGCCTACGGCAGGTTTTTTTTTTTTTTGGAGGGACTAAAGATAAAGCCATGAAGAGCTTCCCTGGTGGCGCCGTGGTTGAGAGTCCACCTGCCGATGCAGGGGACACGGGTTCGTGCCCCGGTCCGGGAAGATCCCACATGCCGCGGAGCAGCTGGGCCCGTGAGCCATGGCCTCTGGGCCTGCGCGTCCGGAGCCTGTGCTCCGCAACGGGAGAGGCCACAACAGTGAGAGGCCTGCATACTGCAAAAAAAAAAAAAAAAAAAAAAGATAAAGCCATGAAGAAGCTTCTGGAAACTCTGAAGAACTAAGAATTTTGTTCATCTGTTTTATTTATGAAAAAAAATTTTTGTTGTTGTTGAAGTATAGTTGATTTACAATATTATGTTAGTTTCAGGTGTACAGCAAAGTGATTCAGTTATACATATACATATACTCTTTTCCATATTTTTCCGTTATAGATTATTACAAGATATTGAATATATATATTTTAAAATTATTGTTGAAATGTTGTTGAATGTATAGTTAGAGGACTAACCAGCTAACCAGTGCCCTCAGGCAAGGCTGCTTACACGACTCCAGGGAAAGGTTACTGTTCACTTTGTGGCCGCCTGGATGGCGCCCCCTGGACGTGTGGCCCTAGCTGTGCCTTTAGAAGAGAATTCCTTTGCATTTACTTTATTTCTAATTTTTCGGGTTTGCTATCCACATAAGCTACATTTACTACTATTGCAATGCTTGCTAGGCAGTGTGTCGGGTCTTTTTTATTTATTATAACTACTTGGAGAAGCATTCATTCATTCACTCATTCTAACTGGAATCAGATTGCCTGGGTTCAAGTCGCCAGCTGTGGCACCTTGGGCGATAGACATCTCTGCGTCTTCTTTCCTTATCTGTATTACGGAAATAAAACAGTAGGATTGCTGCGACGATTAAATGAGACAGAGGCAAATACCTTATCAGAAGAGGTAAATACCTTATCAGAAGGAAACTTACTTAGGGTCACAGGGCATCTGCGTCTTTCCAGTCTTGGAGGCCCTTATTTTAGCTGGAGACCCAGGTGGTTCCAAGTGTGTTGTAGCAGCTCACTGAGGGGAGGGGAGGCATGGAGCAGACACGTCCCTGGAAGTATAGGTGAAAGAATAAGCAAAAACCGGAAACTGGAAGCCAAAAGTTGACTGCGGGGGCTTTTACCAGGCACCGTGGTGACATCTGACTCACATTTTAAATAACCCATATTTTCCACCACTTCCCTATTGTGTGCGTATTCCAGCACATGAATTGCTTGCACGTTTTTCCCAGCTGCCAGTCTGTAGGGGGGGATGCCATCCTGGAATTGTTCTACTCCAGTCCGGGGAGCTGGGGAGCCAAGAGCTTTCTTAAAGTCTCGGGCCACACTCTCCCGGCGCCCAAGGTCAGCGGTGGCTGCGCTACTGGCGGGTCCGGGAAGGGGTGGGGGGGAGGCGGGACCCGGTGTGGGAGATGGCGGGGTCCGTGTCCTGTCCCGGGACAGGAGGCGGGGCCCGGTCAGGGGGCGGGACCTCTAGGGAGGCGGGGTCCGCTTGGTCGGGGCGGGGCCTGGGCGGGCGCGTCTGCCCCGGACACAGGAGGTCAGGACGCCTTTCGGGATGGAGGAAGATCCGCGCCGAGTTGGGCTTCTGCAGGGTGGTGCGCCGCCCGGCCCGAGGCGCTCTACGACCGCGCTTCCGCCTCCCTGTCGCTACCTGGCTGGGCCCCGGGACAGGGGTCTGCCTCACAGGGGTAGGGGGTGCATGCTGTGTATCCGAGCAGGAGCCTGGTGGGCGGCGGGAGGGTCAACATGAGTCCCGCCAAGGGCAAGGTCTGTTTGCCCGATCGCAAAGTAAAGTAAGTAAGACTTCAACTTTAATGACCGTTGTTATCTTTTTTTAAAAAAAATTTTATTGGGGGATAATTGACTTACAATGTTGTGTTAGTTTCAGGTGTACAGCAAGTTATCTTTTTATAAACTCCTGCAGGATCCCTCCCACCCCCCACTCCCCGCCCCCAGCCGAAGAAAGGCCGGCTTCAGTTTGGCAGCTGGGGAGACGGAGCCTGCCTCACAAACTCTAGCTGGTCTTGACGGTGCAGGTGGTTGCCAGATTTGGCAGTGATGTTGATTGGAGAAGGGCTCTCGGGAGCGCACAGGTGCCTCAAGGTTGGCTGGCCGGCTGGGCCCGCGCTTTCCGCCTCCTCCTCCCCTTAGCCTCGATAAAGGTGATGGTTGCCTGATGGCAGGTCGTTTTGAAGCCTGGTGATCGTGAAGCCCGGGGCGAATCCACGTACCCTTGGGCAGGCATCCCACTTACGGTTATTTTCTGAGCAGTTTAAGTGTAGGCATTTCTGTGCCTGAGCCCTTCTTAGCACCACCTGCTTCATTTCATTTCTTTTTTTTTTTTTTGTCTTCATTTTATTGCATTTTTTAAGGTTACCAAAGTGATGCTAAATGTGTTTGTTGTTGAAAATTCAGAAAATTATAGATAAGCAAAAAGGAAGAACAAACTCACCCATACACCTCCCCTCCATCTGATCTTTATTAACAGCTGCTCTATAGTCTTTCAGCCTTTTTTTATTTTTGGTGCAGGTATGCTTTAATTTATGAACTCGAATCATACAGAACATACTATATTGTAACTTGCTCTTTCACTGGGCATTAAGTAGTCTACCAGTGGACTCAGCTCACTGTGGCCCACAGCCTGTTTTTGTGTGGCCTGCGAGCAAAGAATAGTTTGTAACTTACTTACTTATTTATATGTTTTTTGGCTGTGCTGGGTCTTTGTTGCTTCGCGCAGGTTTTTCTCTCTAGTTGCTGCGAGTGGAGCTACTCTTCATTGTGGTGCACGGGCTTCGCATTGCGGCGGCTTATCTTTGCTGCGGAGCACGGACTCTAGGCGCGCAGGCTCAGTAGTTGTGGCTCGTGGACTCTAGAACGCAGGCTCGGTAGTTGGGCGCAGGGGCTTAGCTGCTCCACGGCATGGGGGATCTTCCCGGACTAGGAATTGAACCCGTGTCCGCTGCATTGGCGGGTGGATTCTTAACCACTGCGCCACCAGGGAAGTCCCAGTTTTTAACTTTTAAATGGTTGAAAAAAAATCAGGGAATTCCCTGGCGGTCCAGCAGTTAGGATGCTTTCACTGTGGCGGCCTGGGTTCAATTCCTGGTCAGGGAACTAAGATCCTGCAAGCAGAGAGGCACGGTGAAAAGAAAAAAAAAAAAAGAAAAAAGACAGTTGAAAAAATTCAAAAGAAGGCTACTATTTAGTGAGATGTGAAAATTACATGAAGTTCAGATTTCAATGTCTACAAATAAGGTTTTACTGAAACATAGCCACGTTATGTATCATCTATGGCAGCTTTTGTGCTTCAAGGGCAGTATTTAGTAGTGGAATAGAGACTGAATGGACTCCAAAACCTGAAGTATTTACTGTCTGGTCCTTTACAGAAAGCATTTGCCAACGCTTGTTCCGTATGTTGCATTCTAGGGGTCCATAGTGTTCCTTTAAATGGATACACTTTAAAATTTATAAACAGTCTCCTACAGAGAGTGGATATTTGCGCTCTTTCTCCCTTTTTGTTATTATAACTAACACAGTGAAGAACAGCCTTGTAGCTAAGCCTCTCCCTATCCTTTGTTCTTTTCCCAGGATGTATCCATCTGGTCCATAAACATTACCTGACTATCTCCTGAGTGTAAGGCCTGCATCTGGAACCAGGAAGGGACACAAAACTGTTTGGGAAACATGACTTCTGCCTTTTAGGAACTCTTTTTTTCTTTTTCTTTTTTTTTAAATTTATTTATTTTGGCTGCGCTGGGTCTTTGTTGCAGCTTGTGGGCTCTTTTTTGTGGCTTCTGGGCTCGTTTTTGCAGCGCGCGGGCCTCTCTAGTTGTGGCATGTGGGATCTTAGTTCCCCGACCAGGGATCGAACCTGGGCCCCCTGCATTGGGAGCATGGAGTCTTAACCACTGGACCACCAGGGAAGTCCCTAGGAACTCTTGATCTAATGGGGGAAGCAGGTGTTTTCTTAGTAATTCAAATTCAAGGCCCATGGGAGCAACAGTAATTAACTGCTACCCTTCATGGGGTGCTTTCAGGATGCCAGGCTGAACACTTTGTACGTGTGATCTCATGCCAAATTTACAACAGCACCATGGGACACTCAGTGGGTGCTGTCATCTCCATTTTACAGATGAGGAAACTGAGGATGTCAGTGCTGGTGATAGCGTAACGGGGATTCTGCTCAGGCTCTTGCCCAAAGGGCTCTTCATGGGCAGCCAGGTTTTAATGCATAATGTGCTTGAATAGACTCTTTCCAAATATAAGCCCTTCCTAATGTTGGACTAGTCAGAAGACTAAAGGACTCGACTGGTAACTAGTTACTGTGGCTGGTGAGCGTGCCAGGGAAGTGAAGCCTCTTAGAGCCAGAAGGGCCTCAGTGGTTGTTTAGTTTCTCGGATGCAGGGTTCAGAGAGGGCAAGAGATCCAGATGTGTGGCCAGCCCACCAGGAGGGAGGCTGACCCTCCAGTTTTTTTGGTTTTTCCGCAGAGGAGACTAACAGAGCCTTCAGGGGCACCCTCCTTGGAGTGCTCAGAGCATGTCTGAGCAAAGGGCCCACAGAAGGATAGGGGTCCCAGATTTGAATCAGAGTCATTCTTGTGCGCTGAGTTTTTTGTGGAGCATGGTAGTCACATTCCTTCCACATTTGGAGCCTTCATCTAACCCATCTGGCCAAAACCCTCAAGTCTTACAGGAACGAAAGCAGGCCACGTGGTCTACAAAGGATACCTTTTTTCTGATCTATAAAACTATTAGCACAAAAAGTTTAACCTATAACTCTTGAATCACATTTAATTGTACACTTTAATCCAAAAGAATAGCTTTCACAAACCACTTTATTTTTTATTTTTATTTTTTAAAATTTATTTTTATTTATTTATTTTTGGCTGCATTGGGTCTTTGTTGTCGCATGCGGGCTTTCTCTAGTTGCGGTGAGGGGAGGCTACTCTTCGTTGTGGTGCGTGGGCTTCTCATTGCGGTGGCTTCTCTTCTGTTGCAGAGAACAGTCTCTAGATGCATGGGCTTCAGTAGTTGTGGTGCATGGGCTCAGTAGTTGTGGCTTGCGGGCTTAGTTGCTCTGCGGCATGTGGGGTCTTCCTGGGCCGGGCTTGAACCCATGTCCCCTGCATGGGTAGGCAGATTCTTAACTGCTGCGCCACCAGGGAAGCCCCGACACAAACCACTGTAATCCAAAAGAATGAACTTGCACGAAATTGGAATTGTCCCGGCAAGTTCAGACCATGTGACCGCTGTATATATAATAATATGAGGATGCTTTATTGGGTCACTGTATGGCTCCTCTCTTAGCTTAAAGTCGCTAAAAAGATGGAGATAGACAGCTGCACTCTGCCGCTGAGCTCTGTAGCCTTGAAAAGTGCCGTCAACCCTTTGAACCCCGGTTTCCTCCTCTATCAATGGGGCTGATTCTAATTGGCCTTTCCAGGGGTTCTTATGCCTAGCACTCAGGGCCGTGGGTGCAGTCCTAAGTCAGCACAAACATTTGCACAACTGATAACAGTGATGACAGAATTCTGTTGCAAAAGAGGCCTATGCAGTTAAGACGCATTTGGGATCCTGTCCTGGAGGCCTGGACCATCTACTAAGGAACCAGAAATAATAGGCAGGCAAGGTCCCAAGTGCTGGCCAGCATTCCTTGGTGTGCAAACAGGGCCAGAGTTCAGAGAACAGAGAAGTGAATGTGGGTCGGAGTGGTTGGAGGACATCTCAAGAAGAGACTTGAGTCTCTGTTGGGATGAAATAAAGTTGAGGACCGGAAGGCAGAAGAGTCTGGTCTTCAGTGAGCCCCACAATATCCCGTTATGATGTCACTGCTGAGGGAATCCTGCTCAGGACCGAGGCCCGCTGCCCATGTTGAAATGTTGGTTGTTGATCTGTGGGTAGTCTCACTCCTATGTCATGCACATTAGAATTTCCTGAGGGGCTTTTGAAAAACCAAAGTCTGCAAAGTTTTTTTTTTTTTTTTTTGTGGTACGTGGGCCTCTCACTGTTGTAGCCTCTCCCGTTGCGGAGCACAGGCTCCGGACATGCAGGCTCAGCGGCCATGGTTCACGGGCCCAGCCGCTCAGCGGCATGTGGGATCTTCCCGGACCGGGGCACGAACCCGCGTCCCCTGCATCGGCAGGTGGACTCTCAACCACTGCGCAACCAGGGGGGCCCTGCAAACTTTTCATAAAGGGCCAAATAATCAATCTTTTCGGCATTGTGACAGTATGGTCTCTGTCACAGCTACTCAGCCCTGCCTTTTACTGCCCCAGCTCCCACAGGCAATGTGTAATTGAATGGGCCTGAGTGTATTCCAGTCATGATTTACAGACACTGAAAGTTGAATTTCATATAATTTGCACGTGTCACAAGGTACGCTTCTTTTTCAACCATTCAAAAATGTGAAAACCTTTATTAGTTTGTGGGAGGTACAGAAGCAGGTGACAGACTGGATTATTTGGCCCTTGGGCCCTAGTTTGCTGACCCCTGGCCCAGCCAAAGTGGCCATCTCTGGAGGCACCGAGGGGGCAGTTGGCCTGAGAAATTTCCAAGCGTCCACTTATCTGGGGGTCCAAAGATGAGTTCAAAGCTATCGACCTTTCCTGGGCTATGCAATGTCCTTTCTTGCTTACTTGCTGGGTGATGATAGTAAGGCCTTTACTTCCATCAGGCCATCAGCTCAGAGCAGTGACCATCCCTGTTTTATGAAAGAAATGGTAGGGTAAGGGATTTAAGAGCTGGTTAATGCCAGAGCCTTAGCCTGGTGGCCTCACACTGGGGCTTTTATACTGGCTCCCATGCAGAGAGGCACCTCAGCTAAAGCTCTTTCCTGCAGGCTGGGCCCAGTGGTGAACCCTGGACACACGCTCTAGGCGGCAGATCCTATTCATATTATAAATATTTACATCCTATCAGGGAGGCAAGGCACAGAATATTGAAGCAACTTTCCCAAGATTACACAGGTCATAAGTAGTAGATTTTGGATTCAAAGCCTGGGAGGACGGTTCTAGTCTACTGGGCTTTCTCACTTGTGGCACTGTTCACATTTGGGGCCCTGTAATTCTTTGTTGAGGGCTGTCCTGGGCTCTGCAGGGTGTTGAGTGGCATCCAGGCTTTTTATCCACTAGATGCCAGGAGTACACTCCACTCTGTGATGACCAAAAATGGCTGCAGATAGTGCTGTGCATCCCCAAGGGAGCAAAGTTGCACCCAGTTGAGAACCCTGGATTACCATATTGTCTCTCAAATGTTAAGTGCTTGTTTTTGAAAGTCCAGACCATAGAGTTACTTCCATTTATCTCACATAGCTTTGTGCCTTGAAATTAGATCCCAGGGGTCAGATAGAATTGGATTGGAAGCCCAGCTCTGCCACTTGCCAGCTGTGTGACTTGAGGTCAGTGGGCCTCTCTGAGCCTCCGTTTCTTCATCGTGAGCAGGAGATGATGGTCTCCCCTGCATAAGGCTGTGGGGATTCAGGGAGGAGCCCCCCTGTGCCCAATATATGGTGACATTTGAGGATGTTTATTCCTTCCTTCCCAGTGCAGTCCTGCCTGGTCTCATGCCTGGGCAGCTCATGGTGTTGGGTGTTTGGCTGACAGCTCTGTTGTGTAGTTGACCGCACCTGAAGCCACTTCCAAAGTCACCGTGGAATATTTCAGCCTCCACACTTGCCTTGGAACGAATACCAGCCAAAGGTCAGTCCCCCAGAGCCAATGTTGATTGGCCTCCAACTTCATCAAAAACAGATAAAAATAGCCACTAGCCTCAGGCTGGCTCCACCGAAGCAAAGCCACACCAGCATTGTGCGTTCACCCGTGTGCTTTGCTGGGATGGGTTTGGGACCCTTCTGGTGGAGGGGCTGTGTCACCAGTTTTGAAGTCAAAATGGCGCCATGAATGGTTTTTCCCAGGCCACAGAATGGTGTTTGTCTAATGGTTGAGTTTTTCTTTGTTGCTCTTTAGGTCAAATTGCTGAGTTTTAATGTTCTGTGTATAAAAGTGGGATGTCTCAGACTTTCTGAAGCCACAGGATCAAGCCAGCCAGTTGGGGAAGACCATGGACAGAGTGGGGAGGGTGGATGGTTGGGGAGGAGGCCATGGGCAGAGGAGTGGCCTGATGCCGTTCTTGGTTAGATTGGGAGATCAGTAGCCCCTGATCCTCCTGGAATCACTGCATTGAAATAATATAGAGTTTACCGTGTGCCAGATGCCATCTTTTACTTTCTATGTATTGATATGAGCTTATTTAATCCTCGCAATCCAATGAGGTACATGTTATTATCCTCATTTTACAGTGGAAGATACTGAGTGCCTTACCGAATGGATACCAAAATGACCATGGCTTTCAGCGTCCCTATTACAAAGTTAATAGCTTTTTCTTCTGACTGAAAATAATATATCGTGGCAGAAGATTTAACAAAGATAGGCAAAGAGGAGAAAACAGAAACCACCCATAATTCAACCACTTTGAGAAAGCTGCTGTTAACATTTTGGTATCTGTTTCCCTAGATCAGGGGTCTGCAAACGATGGCCCTCAGGCCGAATGCCTGTTTTCTAAAGAAATAAAGAAAGTAAAGTTTTTGGGCTTCCCTGGTGGCGCAGTGGTTGAGAGTCCGCCTGCCGTTGCAGGGGACACGGGTTCGTGCCCCGGTCCGGGAAGATCCCACATGCCGCTAAGCCTGTGCGTCTGGAGCCTGTGCTCCGCAGCGGGAGAGACCACAACAGTGAGAGGCCCGCGTACCGCAAAAAAAAAAAAAAAGAAAGAAAGAAAGTTCTTAAAAACAAACTGAACTGCTTGTTGGTTAATGGAATGTAATTATGATGAAAGCACTGTTCATATTTGTAAGATCATATTGACCTTCAGAGTCCTTTGCTAAGTCCTGTTTCGTTTCAGCAGTTCAGTCCTAGGAGGTTTTAGAAGAAAAGCTGCTTGCAGTTTGTGGGAGGCAGGAAGGCCAGTTCAGGGGCCGGAAATCATTTGTTCATTTGTTTGTTCTTTTGGACAACATGCATAAGCCTTGTTGAACGGAGACAGTCTTAATTGAAAATACAAATCCTGTGGTGGCATAGCATCATTATCGGTTTCTGTCATTCATTTCTGGTTTTGTTTCCTGGCCAACAAGTCCGTTTTTTCGTTTCTGATAGGCAGGGCTTGGGTTGGGGCAGGGGTGAGGGGGACAGACTGCAGGTTTGTAGAAGGCTTTTCCCACGGGGAACTGTCCTGCATGGATAGACTTTATACAACAGAAAATGCCCACACCCAACATTTCCTGGTGTGATGGAAAGAGCCCCAGTCCCGCTGACTTGCTGGGTGATTCCCTTTGCCTGACGGGACCTCAGTTTGCCCATCTGTAAACTGGGCTTTCTCTCCCCAAAGTGGCTTATTGGCTTCCAGCTTTGCTTTTCCCGGTGACGTGCTGGCAGTGTTCCTTAGGGTCTATCAGTTCTTTTTTTTTTTCAAATATTTATTTATTTATTTGGCTGCACCGGGTCTTAGTTGCGGCACGTGGGATCTTCGTTGCTGCGTGTGGGATCTTTTGTTGCAGGATGCGAACTCCTAGTTGCAGCATGTGGGATCTAGTTCCCTGACTAGGGATCGAACCCAGGCCCCCTGCATTGGGAGCACAGAGTCTTAGCCACTGGACCACCAGGGAAGTCCCGGGTCTATCAGTTCTTCACCAAAACTTTTGGCCCCCAAACCCACTCAGCCCCAGCCTCCCAAAATGCCTGGTGACACAGTTGCTGGATGCACCCCTGGGTGGCGAACCTCTAACTTAATGCCTGGCAGGTGGCTTGGCAGGTGGCTATCTCCCTGCTTGAATAGCCCATTTCCGGGTTGAGAGAGTGGGCTGAATGCCTGATTCTGCACCTGTGAAAACCCCACCAAATGACAGCAGAGATTTTCTTTTTTTTTTTTTTTTTTTTTTTCCATACGCGGGCCTCTCACTGTTGCGGCCTCTTCCGTGGCGGAGCACAGGCTCAGCGACCATGGCTCATGGGCCCAGCCGCTCTGCAGCATGTGGGATCTTCCCGAACTGGGGCATGAACCCGTGTCCCCTGCATCGGCAGGTGGACTCCCAACCACTGCGCCACCAGGGAAGCCCAACAGAGATTTTCTTAAAGAGCTGGAAACCCATCAGGTCCTGGAAGAACAGGAGGGGAAGTTAGCAGCAACATTTTGGAAGCCAGAAAAGCAGAAGAACAAGCAGCCACTGGCTGAGCAGAACCAAGATGGCTGAGCCGTAAGGCAGCAGTGAGGGAAGCTGAGAACCTGTACCCCAGAAGGCGCAGGGATTGGCAACATTGGGTGCCTCCGCGTCTGGGAGCATCTACATGAGAAGGATTGGGTGAAAGAATCCCAGACCCCTCATCTGCTCCAGGTGGCTGGGAGCTTCCCACTTCCACCCCAGTAGCAGGCAGGCGGTTTGATCTCTGGAGAGGGAAAGGCAGAGGGTCTTTGGGCTGGAGACCGATGGGCACTATGGAGCCCAAACCGGAGGATGGGTGCTGTGTGCGTGCTGAATCCTGAAAGCTGCCCTGCCCCCCAGACCTGTCCCAACACTTCTCCCACTTCCCCCTGGTCCCTAGGCTCCTGGCCAACCTTTATCCTCCAGGCAGAAGACCCCAAAACTTTTCCTTACTGGGGGAATTGGACCAACCAGGGAGGATGACTCTAAAAATACTTGGGGTTCCCCAACACACAGTCCTCCCAGATCACCCTGCATTGAGGTCAGGGTCTAGTGACCCCAGCACATGCTCAGTACTTCTCATCAGCCCTCTAGTTCCTGCTCTTGGTCATGAGGAAGCAACCACAGCTTATGAAACATTTGGGTGCAGTTTCTGAGATGGAAGGCAGGCCCCAAACATACCAACAAAGGGGACACAGGAAACGTGGGAGACACAGAAACCACATCAGGAGAAGAGAACTTGGAGAAGCTATCATAAATACCCTCATCGGGGGCAGGGAGGATATTATACACATAGGAACAGGATGTATAGAAAAGGGGATATTGACAGACCAAAACCAAGCTCTTAGATGTTAAAGACTCCACTGAACAGTTAGGAGACAAGGCTGAGGGAATCGCCCAGAAGGTAGAAGAAAAGAGAGAGAAAATAGGAGAGGGGAAAAATACATAAACTAGTGGGCAGTCCAGGAATTTCAACATCCAGGTAATAGGAGAGAATGGAGAAAAAAGAGGCAGGGAAGTCACCAAGGACTTTTTTTTTTTTTTTTTCCGGTATGCGGGCGTCTCACTGTTGTGGCCTCTCCCATTGCGGAGCACAGGCTCCGGATGCGCAGCCTCAGCGGCCATGGCTCATGGGCTTAGCCGCTCTGCGGCATGTGGGATCTTCCCGGACCGGGGCACGAACCCGTGTCGTCTGCATTGGCAGGCAGAGTCTCAACCACTGCGCCACCAGGGAAGCCCACCAAGGACATATTTGAAGATAAATTCCCAGACCTCAGTTTCTAGATTGAAGGAGCCTGACAGCTTCCCAGCCTTACTGATGGAAGTAGGCACACACCTCAGCGCATCACTAAAATCATCCCCTAAAATTGTAGAATACTGGGGCAAAGAGAAGATCCTATAAGCTTCTGGTTATGAAAAAACAGGTCACCTACAAAAGGATCAAGGACCATCATGGCTCTGGTTCTAGCATTCTTGGAAGCCACAACAACAGTGACATAAGGCTTCCAAAATTCTAAAGGAGAAGGTTTTCCCTCTTAGAATTCCATGCACAGCCAAATGATCGGGTCCAATGTGATGGCAGAGGAAGACAGTTTTAGAACATGCAAGGCCACAAAACGTTTACTCCCCTGAACACCTTTTCTTAGAAAGCTACTGAAGGATGTCTTCCATTGAAACAAGAGAGTAAACCAAAGAGGAGCAAGACACGGAGGACAGAAAAAAGGGATCCGAGAGAGCCAAAAGGAGTCTCCGAGGTGATAGTGGCAAGGGAACCCTATGTAGCCAGGCTAAGACAGGCATGTTGGGGGCATTATTGTCATGTGTCCTGCTATTGTACCATCTTTTTAACTGGATGAAACTACTGGCAGATATACCCCAGGAAAACATGGGAGTCCATCAAGAAAGAGGGAGCCATGTGGTCCCTCATTCAGGATCAAACCCCAAGGAAATGCAAAGGGAATCCTAAGGATGCCAGTGAAGGGAAGTCCCAGTTGATGGTTGCCTAGGGGTTTAGAGAACAGCGTCTGGATGAAAGGAGAGTCGAGGCCTTCAGGAATGATGTGGTCCATGGAAAACAATGGAACTGATCAATTATCTTATGTGTACTAAGAGGCTGAGGAGTGAGATGAATTAGCAACAGATGCAAGGAAAACCAAGCCAAGGAAAAAAAATCACTACAGGAAAAAAAAAAAAGGAACATCTGGTATACCACAGCCCCTCACCTGTGAATAATGATCCCAGACTCATAAAACACCAAATACTGAATTTACCAAATTGCAGTATACCTGTATTGAGAGGTTGGGGAAAGGGGAGCAGATGGGATGGCTGCTTAAGAGCACTAATTCCACATCTGTCAAGATAAGAAGTTCATAGATGGATGGTGTCTTAAATGGATGACTCACGAGATAATGTACACACATTGTTCAGAACCGTGGAGATGTGTAAACACCAGAAAGAGTCAAACGTGATTTCCTCTGGGGTGGGGTTCTAGAGGGGGATGGGGCAAGGACCCTCTATTTGTTATACATTTTTTTGTTTTCAGTTTTTTCAAAAAATTTGATATACACGTACAGAAAAGCACATGAAAGATACAAACTGTTGAACAAGTGTAAAGTATTAGAATGTGGGAACTTCCCCGATCATAAACTTGCACCCCTGTTCTAAGCTTTTTTGTATTATTTGAGCTCCTAAATTATGGGCATATAAAGTAAGAATGACTCTAAGATGAAAAATGTGATCGTGCAGCTTGGAGCAGGTCAGGGGGTCGTTCCTACTTCATTTGTGATCTGACCTCTCGAGTCTCCTAGTAAAGTGTTTCAGGCTCCCCGGAGAGGGACTGCAACGCAGCTGGGGTCTGGTGGGCTTTGGCTTCTCTGTGGATGTGCATTTCATAGCTGCCGGGTGCCCGACCCCCTCCCCGGGCATCCCAGACCTGCTTGCTCACGGGTCAGTCCTGTTCCCTGGCAGGCCCAGCATGTCCGGACTCCACCTGGCGAGAAGAGGCCGAGAACAGAAGAAGCCGGACCTGCACAGAGACTTTACCGTGGCTTCCCCTGCCGAGTTCGTCGTGCGCTTTGGGGGGGATCGGGTCATCGAGAAGGTACAGATGGGATCCCGGCACTCGGTGTGGGGTGAGGTGGGCCAACCAGCCTCAGGCTGCAGAGAAAAAGTCCTGCCCCTTTGTGAGCACTTGCAAAGGGCTGGGCACTGGGGTTCATCAGCTTTTCACCCTCACGACAGCTTAAGTGACAGGTGCGTGACCCCATGTCACAGAGGAGGAGACTGGGGCCTCTGAGAAGGGTGGGGAGGCAAAGACCCTTCGTGCAGGGGGCTGCTTTCTGGGTTTCTAGGAGGGGAGCCTAAAACCCAGCCCTGCCCTCTCGAGGGGTATAGCTCCTTACAGGAGAGCAGACCCAGATACTAGAATGACAGGGATGGAAGGAAACAGCTAAAATTGGTGGTTTGTGAAGGCTTTTCACACTGTTTCCTGTTCTAGCTGGTAAAGGCCCTGACCTCGTGCTGTTTGATCATTCCCGTCGTATTCACGGAGAAGCTAGAGCTCAGGGATCTGACATTGGTTGTCCAAAGTCACGTAGGTAGTAAGTGCTGAAGTCAGGACTTGAACCCAGCTCAGTTTGACTGAAAGGCCTTTTGCTTTTCCATTTTATTTGAGGGTGGTAATAATAATGATAACAACAACAACAATGGCGCCAGCTACCATTGATTGAGGGTCTCCTCTGGGCCAGGCATCCTGTTAACTGCTTACATTGTTGTGTCTCATTGAACCATCCCCACAGCGTTGTCAGTGGGTATTACTTTACAGATGAGGAAACTGAGGCCCAGACAGGGCACGCGGCTTGCCTGGGTCTCACAGCTAATCAGTGGCGGAGCTGGAATTTGAAACCAGAGCCCATGCCCTCACCCCAGCATCCTAAGTACAGCATTGAGCCACAGAGACTCATATAGGTTCCCCAACCTGGCTGCCACCAGTCTCCCTGGCTGAAAATGCACACACCCACACGACCCCCACCCGACCCGCCCCAAAGCCTTGATCTGGTAATTAGGTTGAGGAAGCATAGCCCAGCCGTTCTGTCATCACTCATGGGAGGCATTTTTGAAAGGCGATAAGGAACGCAAAAACTACGGTGGCTACTTGCGGGATGTGATGTCTGGGCTCGCATTCCCTTCTGTAAAATAGAGGCGATCACATCCCAAATCTCCAGTGGGACTTGTCCTTCAGGGCCATCATGAAGATTAGTCAGAGATGGAAGGACCTTAAAATTATGGACTTGGTACAGAAGTTGGAGCTTTGAACCTATACACCTAATTTTTTTTTTTTTTAACAAGAAAACTAGAGCTTGGTTTTATAGAGACCAAACCAGGAGGTTTACCAGTCTGAGCTCCTCATATGAAGATGAAGCACAGAGTGGGAAGGGATCTGCCTAAGGCCACACAGCAAGTTCACAACACAGTGAGAACTGAAACTAGGACCCCTCTGTTGCTGGGGACAGCCAGCCTCACTTTTTTTCTTCCTTCCCAAATCTGGGACCTTTAACCTTCTGGACACAGAAGCAGTCACCAGGACAGTTCAGAGCATAGGTCATACTGTGGAGGGCCCACAAGTGCCAGCTCTGCCACTTACTAGCTGTTTGATCTTGGGCAAGTGCCTTAACTCCTCTGGGTTTTAATGTCTTTAACCCCAAATAGTGATACAAATACAACCTCTTTCAAAGGGCTGTTGTGCGGTTGAAATGAAATGGTGCCGGTGAAATACACTGTACTGTAGCTTGGTACATACTAAACGCTCAAAAAATGTTACATGAACGTGATGGTGCCAAACAGGAATCAACACTCATTAATCCATCCGTCCATCCACCTGGTCATCCATCCTCCCATCATGCATTCAACCACCCATCCATTGGGTCATCCGTTCATGCATCCAGCAGACTTTAAGTACCTGCTCTGTGCTGGGCTGAGGGCCATAGAACTACGAAGAGGGGCCGTGGGAGGCTCACAGAGGTGAGATGAACCCTGGGGCAGCACTCGGCCTCCAGCACAGGTAGATGTGCAGCTCTGGCCCCTCCCTCGTTTTCCCCTGTCCAGGTGCTCATTGCCAACAATGGTATCGCCGCCGTGAAATGCATGCGCTCCATCCGCAGGTGGGCCTATGAGATGTTCCGAAACGAGCGGGCCATCCGGTTTGTAGTCTTGGTAACCCCCGAGGACCTCAAAGCCAACGCAGGTATTGATACTTGGGCCCTGACTTTCTTCCCCTCTGCCACGTCCCCGCGTCCTTACCTGCGCTCACCTCCTTCACCCTACCGGGGCCAAGTCCATCCTGGACCCCAAACAGCATCGCAGGGGACCTCTCCTGAGCTCGTATTTATTTCCCCTTTCTTTATTTAATTAAAATTTCTGCTGACAACAAGAGTGACCCATATGTCTTATAAAAATGCAAGTGGTTAACATGCAAAGCGGAAATCTCGCCTTTGAGAAACGTTTACAGTAGGTTGGTGTTTCTTCCTCCATATGTTTTCTTCTTGCACTTGTATGTACTGTTTTTCAGTCATTCCTTCATTTTTCTATTTCTTTACCTCTCCATGTCTATTACCATTGATCATTCTGTTAATAACTATTGGACAATTTGCTTTTTTCCCTGAACAATTGTATCCCTTTACAGACCCTGCACACAGCAGCCAAACAGATCTTTTAAAAACATAGCTCAGGTCCCATCAGCCTCCTCCTGTGTCCAGCACCAGCTACCTCAGCCCCCTGAGCCTCCCCAGAGTTCAGGCCCTCGGCTCTGCTCTGCACAGACGTGGCCTCCTTTTTGCTCACTACAGTGAGGACAGGTTTCCTTGTTAGCCCCATTTTACAGATGAGATAATCGAGGCATGAGCGTATAACTCACTTGCCCGGGGTCATGCAACCAGTATGTGATGCAGGTGGGCTTGAAACACTGGGCTGAGTCCACAGCCTTAGGCTGTCGGGTCTCCCATCGTGCTCAGGCTAAAATTCCAGAACCTCACTCAGGCCAATTAAGGCCCACATGACTTGGCCACTGCTGGCCTCCTGGACCCCCATCTCCCACCTCTAGACATCCATCCCTGGGCCCCAGTCACACTGGCCTCGTCAGTTTTGGCCTCGCTCTTTCCTGTTGCAGAGGCTTGGAATGTTCTGGACCTTCTGCTGGCAGTGCTTCCCTGAAGCTCTTTGTACAGCAGGTCTCCACCCCTCCACTCACGACTTGGGTCTCATAGTCCTCCTGGGCAGCGCTGTCAGAGAGCCCTGGTGCTGTTCACACCCTGTAGTTATCATGTCTGTCTCTTGTTTATCTTCTCCAACATGATAGTAAAATTCAGCGAGGAGAGGGTCATGGTCTGACTTCTCGCTTTATAATCTCTGGGACCTCTCCAGTCGCCAGCACAACGTGTTGGGTAAGCATCAGAGGCTGGCAGGCCCGGAAGGAAGCATGGCTCTCGAGTTTCTTTCCAAGTCTGCACATAAAGTTCGACATCACCTCTTTTCAGGTCTTCAAGAATTTCATAGGACAGATGTACCAACTCCCGACTTTTGATTGAGTCTAGCTTTTCACAGTTCAAAACACTGCCCCGTGAACACCCTCTTACATCAGTCTTTGGCTCATCGATGAGTGTTTTCTTAGAACATATTTCTAGAAGTGGGATTCTGGTTTTAAAGAACATGAATATTTTTAAATCAAAACATTGTATTGTATTCAGCTTTGAAAAGGAAGGAAATCCTGTCTCATGTTACAGCAGGGATGAACCTTGAGGATATTATGCTCAGTGAAATAAGCCAGTCAAATACTCTATGATTCCACTTATATGGGGCACCTAGAGTAGTCAGATTCATAGAGACAGAAAGTAGAATGGTGGTTGCCAGGGGCTTCGGGGAGGGGGAGGGGGAATTGTCATTTTATGGGTATCGAGTTTGAGATGCGTGAGATGAAAAAGTTCTGGAGATTTGTCTCACGACAATGTGAATACTCGACAGTACTGAGCTGTACACTTCAAAAGTGATTAAGATGGTAAATTTTGTTATGTGTTTTTTTGGTTTTTTTGCGGTACGCGGGTCTCTCACTGTTGTGGCCTCTCCCGTTGCGGAGCACAGGCTCCGGACGCGCAGGCTCAGCGGCCATGACTCACGGGCCCAGCTGCTCTGTAGCATGTGGGATCTTCCCGGAGGACACGAACCTGTGTCCCCTGCATCGGCAGGCGGACTCTCAACCACTGCGCCACCAGGGAAGCCCTGTTTTCTTTTTTTTTTTTACCATGATTAAAAACAAACATTGTATTGTTTAATGGCTAAACAATATTAAGATAAACCTTAAATAAGAATTTTTAGGGAGTTCCCTGGTGGCCTAGTGGTTAGAATTCCAGGCTTTCACTGCCATGGCCTGGGTTCAGTCCCTGGTCGGGGAACTGAGATCCCACAAGCCGCGTGGCAAGGCCAAAAATTTAAAAAAAAAAAAAAAAAGAATTTTTTAAACCCACCTCTAATCCGACTATCTTGATAGCTTGTTTCCTTCTTTTTTGTTGCCTTCCAGGCCTTGTCCAGACACCCATGTGTTTTCTTTTTTTTTTTTTTTAAAGTATCTATTGTTTATGTTTTGGGTTTTTTTGGCCATGAGGCATGTGGGATCTTAGCTCCCCGACCAGGGATTGAACCCACACCCCCTGCATTGGAAGCACAGAGTCTTAACCACTGGACCGCCAGGGAAGTCCCCAGATACACATATATTTTCACGTGATTAAAGTCATACTCAGTTTTCTTTGAGCTGTCATATACATTTGTCCATTGTTGCCCTAGAATCTTCATGGTTATCCTTTCAGTAGTGGTGTGTGGTTGCATCCTGCAGATGTTCTGTCCTCGACTTCAGTCTCTCAGCCCTTCTTTTTTTTTTTTTTGCGGTTACGCGGGCCTCTCACTGTTGTGGCCTCCCCCGTTGCGGTGCTCCGGACGCGCAGGCTCAGCGGCCATGGCTCACGGGCCCAGCCGCTCCACGGCATGTGGGATCTTCCCGGACCAGGGCACGAACCCATGTCCCCTGCATCAGCAAGTGGACTCTTAACCACTGCGCCACCAGGGAAGCCCAGCCCTTCTTTTCTTTTCTCTCCTGTTTAATCCCAGAGTATATCAAGATGGCAGATCAGTACGTCCCCGTCCCAGGAGGGCCCAACAACAACAATTATGCCAACGTGGAGCTGATTGTGGACATTGCCAAGAGGATCCCCGTGCAGGTAAGTCAGATGGGACACCCCAGTCTACCCACGGCGGGGGTGATGCCCTGAGCTCTGGAGCAACCTGATTCCACAGTTTGGAAGGGATGGAGGAGCTGGGTCCTAGGAGACCCTGAAATCCTGGGCTGATGTGACCCAGCAAAGAGCTTCTGGGGTGTAATGGTAGGGGGGTTCTTGAAGAAAGACCTTTGTTCATGCCTCTTTGTGTTTGCAGGCGGTGTGGGCTGGCTGGGGCCATGCTTCTGAAAACCCCAAACTTCCAGAGCTCCTGCACAAGCACGAGATTGCTTTCTTAGGTAGAGTGCGCCTCCATCAGATGCGTGGGAATTGGGGTGTTGATGGGATGCTCGGTGGGTCAGATTCTCTTTAATACAGCCCTGTAAGGAGGGGACCAGGTTGATATCCCCACATCACACTTCCATGGTCAGGAGCAAATGAATCCAGGGGTGGGAGGTCACGTGGATAGGTCGGCCAGCCCAGGGAAATAGGAGCCATTACCATGGTTACCACAGCAGAATAATGCCGGGCAAGCAGAACCCTCTGCTGGTGTTCCTGTTGGCACTGAGATACCAGTCACGTTCAGATTTCTAACTAGGTTTGGAATCCTAGTTAGAAAAGGCCACACCTTTTCTTGGGCTGTTCTCAGACCTTTGGAATGCCCTCACCCCTTGGGACCAGAGCCTATCATCTCTACTACTTATTAGGTAAAATGATACTTATTGTCTATGGCATCTGTTTGTTTCAGGATTTGGATTTGAACTTTGTAAACTTTGCTCAGTTACACTATCTGTTACGTGTGATGGGAATCATTTACCATCCCCAATAAATCCCTATTGCTGCTCCTTATCTCTGGGCCCACAGCCCAGACTCGCATATAAAGCAGCTTGGTGCTAAGTCAATACCTGATATTCACCTAAGGGTCTGCCTGGTGACCTGTGCTCGCTGATGTATTCTTTGTCCATGACCTCTGATTGGCTGTCCCATGGGACTCTCATTATCTCTCATGTTTAATTCTGGAGATTGATGGTCCAGCCCCAGAGCCGGCCAACTACAGCCCAGGCCAAATCTGGCCTACTGCCTGCTTTTGTAAATAAAGTTTTATTGAAACACGGCCCTGCCCATTCATTTATGTATTGCTTATGGCTCGTTATAGAAAAAATTTGCGTGGTCTAGTGTTTTGAGGTGCTGGCTTGCCCCCTTGGTCTAGCTTTTTGCTAGTGAACTTTGTATAGGCCACAGAGCTTAGGTTGTAAATCATGTTTACAATCCACATGTATTGAAAGTTGACTGGTAAAGTAGCAGACTAATAGATTTTTTCTTCCCCAACTTGATGTTAAATCCTTGGAAGCTGGGACTTGGGGACTTTTCTTTGTGCACCTGGTTGGCACCTGGCTTCCAGGGCCTTGTGGCTGACTTGAGTCTGCCTTCCCCTTTGCCCCAATCCCTCAGGCCCTCCCAGCGAGGCCATGTGGGCAGTGGGAGACAAGATCGCCTCCACCATCGTGGCCCAGACACTGCAGATCCCAACGCTGCCCTGGAGCGGAAGCGGTAAGGGACCCTGAACCTCATGTCGGGGGAACTCCTGGGCCCAATCTTGCTAATGTGAGCAGAGGGGGTGACAGGAGTATAGTTTTTTAATTCTTTCATTAAAAAATTTTTAAATGATCATGAAAGTGGTCCTATGTCATTATAGACAACTTAGAAACTAGGAGAAGTACAGAAAAAGAAATAGAAATCCTTTATAATCGACTGACCCGGTTTTGATCATTTGTTATATTGTTCCAGCCTTTTTTCTAGGCACATCCTTTAAAAAACCAGAGCTCTTACATTTAATAGTTTGTGACTTGTTTTTTCTCACTAATCTTTCTATGTCAGTAAATACACTTTACAACATTTAAAATGCCTGCATAGGACTATATTATACAGATGTACCATAATTGACTTAACAATCCTCTATAGCTATACATTTAGGTTGTTTCCGACGAATTTTTTTCTAATTTTGAAAATATTACAAGCTTTGATAGTCCTGTACCTAACTCTCTATGTTCATTTTAATCACGTCCTTAGGATAAATTCCTAAAAGTGGAATTTCTAGGATAAATTAAAAAAATAAACAGGAAAAACGTCTCAAGAGTTTCTTATTCAGTTTGATTTTTTTCCTCCAAAGATTGAATTTTAAATTTAGGATGAAAAGTTTGTTTCTGTTTTTTAATCTTCACAGGGTTTTGGAAAGTAATGATTCACATACGAATGACTCCATAGGGTAGAGCTGGAGTTGGGATTTTTTTGGATTCAGGTTAATATGGCTGTTCTTGGTAGACTCAGTCTGAATTTTCTTAAGCTTGGTTTCCCATTCAGGGTTGAGTCAGTCCTTAAGGAAATTAAAATCCACTGCAGGAAGCTGAAGGGCTGTGTCTGAATTCTGCTGGTCCAGAGGCCAGGTCTAGAGTGGCTTTGGTGGGAAGAGGCCCTGTGTTTCTGTGTCGTGTCTATGCTCTTTTGGGGAAGATTCAGTTTTCTTTGTGACCCTCCAGGTCTGACGGTGGAGTGGACAGAAGATAGTCTGCAGCAGGGGCAAAGGATCAGCGTCCCAGAGTACATTTACAACGATGGTTGCGTGAAAGATGTCGACGAGGGCTTGGAGGTAAACGCTCCTGGGGGGTCAGGTGCCAGAACCTTCTCGTCATCCTGGTAGCAGCGGAAACCTCTAAAGTGGTCTGTTTGTCCTTTGCCCCCAGGCAGCAGAAAAAATTGGTTTTCCCTTGATGATCAAAGCTTCTGAAGGCGGTGGAGGGAAAGGCATCCGGAAGGTGGAGACTGCTGAGGACTTCCCAATACTTTTCAGACAAGTGAGCTGTTCGTGCTGAGTATTTTTCCATGTGTCTTTGGGAATTGTGTTTATTCAGTTGGTGGCCACCAGATTCTTTCCACTAACATTATTGTGTCACAATCAAGAGGACACTTGGGGAAGCTGCCATATTGCTGTGTTGTGTTGCAAAACAAATGTATACATTTTGACTCGCAGAAGTCCAAGGTTTTTGTTGATCTGTACACTGTTTCCTTAAGATGGTTTGATTCTATGAATCAGTGTGTCTCTAAAGGATTTCAGAGGTATCTGTTTGTGAGAATATCTGTTTGTGTCAATATTTGTCTATCGAGAGATGGGATAGTTTGTACATTTTAGCAGTTTCAGTATTTCTAACATTTCTAGACAATTGATTTTTATTGTCTGAACGAATCGTATATTTACTTATTTGTAGCTGGTTTTCCACTTTTAAAACATTATACGCAGGGGGTGGGGGAAGGGATAAATTAGGAGCCTGCAATTAACATATACACACTACTACGTATAAAATAGATAACCAACAAGGGCCTGCTGTATAGCATGGGAACTATACTTAATATTATGTAATAACCTATAAGGGAAAAGAATCTGAAAAAGAAAAAAATGTATATATAAAACTGAGTTGGGCTTCTCTGGTGGCACAGTGGTTAAGAATCCACCTGCCAATGCAGGGGACACGGGTTCAAGCCCTGGTCCGGGAAGATCCCAAATGCCGCGGAGCAACTAAGCCTGTGCGCCACAACTACTGAAGCCCGTGCACCTAGAGCCCGTTCTCCAGAACAATAGAGGTCACCGCAATGAGAAGCCCGCGCACCACAACGAGTAGCCCCCGCTCGCCACAGCTAGAGAGAGTCTGTGCGCATCAACGAAGACCCAATGCAGCCAAAAATAAAATTAAAAACATAAAAAACACTGAATTGCTGTGCTGTACACTTGAAACATACATGATATAGTAAATCAACTATACTTCAATTAAAAATTTTTTTAAAAGGTCACCTAACTATAGATTAAAGAAAAACCCGTTATGCCCATTGTTGGCAATGTTTATAAAAATTTATACGGGTAATCTTCCCGTTCTGAACCCAACTATTTTAATATTTCTAGGCTTTCTTGTAGACCTTGCTCACGTGTATATTTAATTTATTTTATTTTTTAAATTTTTAGTTTTTTATTGAAGTATAGTGATGTACGATGTTTCAGGTGTACAGCGAAGTGATTCAGTTATACATACGTATCTCTTCTTTTTCACATTGTTTCCTATTATAGGTTATTACAAAATATTCACATGTATATTTTAAAGAGTTGTCTTTGGCCTACACAATATTTTGTTCTACGTTTAAAAAATTTCAAATTGTGGATCATAAACAGTTTTACCCTGTCCAGTCCTTAGAGTTATTCTGACGATTGCACAGCATTCCCTGTGTGGCCATTGTCTCATTTATCAAACCTTTCCTTTTTTGTGAAATGTGAAGCTTGCTTTCATCATTATGCACAGTTCCACTCTAGTATAATATGGTATTTAATACTATAAATAATATTTAGCTTTTTTTTCTTCTTCTGAATTATTTTCTTGGGTAAAGACCGTAAGAAAGGGGGAAGAAGGATTTAGTTAAATAGCATGTACTTTACATGCACTGACAAATACATACCAGTAAATTGCGTTCTCTAAAGGTTTACCGTTTATACAGCTGTGGGCCATGTGTGAGTATTATATGAAGTAGTGGTTTCACTACCACATGTCCCTATTGGGGTGTACTGGTTTGGGAGTATTTTGGGGGGAAGAATTTATGTTTTCGGGAAAGTTGCAACAGCAGTACAGAGTCCCCATCTAGCCTTCACCTCCTTTCCCCTATTGTTAACATCTTTTGTAACAGTACCATGATTGTCACAACTAAGAGGTTAATTTCATTAATCCATGTTTATTAAGTGAACTCCAGACTTGATTTGAATCACCCCACTTCTCCCCACTAATATCCCTTTTCTGTTTCAGGATCCAGTCCTGGATCCTACCTTGCATTTAGGGGTTGTACAGATTTTAAAGCTTTTTTCTTTCTTTTTTAAAAAGCAGGCTTTACTCTTTAGGGTAGTTTTTAATTCACAGCAAAATTAAGTGGAAAGGACAGAGTTCCCATATACCCCCCTGTTCCCCAACTGCATGCAGAGTCTCCCCCAAGCTTCCTTTTTTTAATTACATGAGTGCAATATGAAAATATTCTCGGTGTCAACATTCAGGCAATTCAGTAATACGTTACGAATAAAAAAGGAAAGGTCCCTTTCGCAACATCACCTCTCAACCCCTTGCCCCTTCTCAGATGTAACCCCTGTTAGCCACTGGGTTTCTTTCCAGTACTTTTACTGTAGTATAGACTTTTACATAGACCTTCATATAATTCTGTTTTATTATTTTTCACATAGGTGGGATCATCCCGTGTGTTATTGCAACTTGCTCTTACAAAGAATTTGTCTTAGAAATAATTCCATGTGAACACTTATTTTTACCTCATTTTTAAGGGTCTCTGGACAGCATGCCTATGAGACAATGCCTGTCAGATGTTAAAAGTATGGAGTAAGTCGGTCTGTAGGTTCCACCGAGGAGAGCTAGCTGAGAGAGTGAATTAAGTGGGAGGAAGAGAGGCCTACAGAGTAGTGTGTTTTGGTTCTATTTTTGTTTCAAGAAACATTTTCTCTGTACGCATAGAAGAAAACCAATTTGTACCCAACTCTTAACAGCATATTATCCTTAGGAGATGTTGTTGCAGGAGAATTTCAGTTTCTGCGTTATGTATTTTCACATATTTGACTTAAAAACCACGAGAATGTAATGTCTTTGATGGGGGTAAAATTGAAAGATCGGCAAAACCGCGGGCATCCCTGCCATCGTTTTGCGCCCCCTTTGGAGAACTTCCTGCTCCAGTCCTGCTTCCCCAGGGAGGAGCCAGCCACCCTGCCGTCCCCCCAGGTGCAGAGCGAGATCCCCGGCTCCCCAGTCTTTCTCATGAAGCTGGCCCAGCACGCCCATCACCTGGAGGTCCAGCTCCTCGCTGACCAGTATGGGAACGCCGTGTCCTTGTTTGGGCGCGACTGTTCCATCCAGCGGAGGCATCAGAAGATCATAGAGGAGGCGCCGGCCACCATTGCCACGCCAGCCGTGTTCGAGATCATGGAGCAGGTGGGCTCTGGGGAGTTCGGGGGGACGCATCTCAGCTCAGAACCATCAAGAGCTCTCAAGAGTCCAAGTTGCCAAAGTGGGGTGGGTGTCCAAGAGGAGACCAATTGGCGTGGGGGGGCCCATCGTGGAGATGATTTCAGCCTCACACGGGGTTACTGGAGTACGATCTCAGAGGTCCCAAGGCAGTTTACACACAGCAGGTCCTCAGCCTGCCTTTAGTGAGGGAGCTAGTACGTTTTCCCCGAGAAAACCGCTGGAAGCCCCTCGCCCACCTCCGTCTCTCTGCAGTGTGCCGTGCGCCTGGCCAAGACCGTGGGCTACGTGAGTGCGGGGACCGTTGAATACCTCTACAGCCAGGATGGCAGCTTCCACTTCTTGGAGCTGAATCCCCGCCTGCAGGTGGAACATCCCTGCACGGAAATGATCGCCGATGTCAACCTGCCGGCCGCCCAGCTACAGGCAAGGAAATGGGCTCCGAACCCTGGGGCTTCTTCTGCCCAGAGTGGGGATCCCCGGTCCTGCTCAGATTAGACCTCCCTGCTCGTCTCTTGGCTGGTGTCCTGGGGAGGGACTGTTTTAATGTGTGGGTAGCACGGAGAGCCATGCAGTGGTTTGTCACCTTCGTCTGGCCATACAGCCCTTGGAGAAACTGGCAAAAGCCATGGCCCGTCACCCTGGAAAAATCTATTTTATACAATTTGGGAGCATTTGTAGACCTCCCCAGTACCCATTCACAGACCTTTTTTTCATCACAGCCTCCTCATGGAGCCCTTTTAGACATTTCCGCCCCTAATTTCTCCCCTATGAAGTGTTAATATCACAGATATACTGTATATCGGTTTGGATACTGTAGATATAGCTGTGCGTTATACAGGCATACCTTGTTTTATTGCACTTTGCTTTATTGCATTTTTTGTTTGTTTTTTACAAATTGAAGATTTGTGGCAACCTGTGTCAAGCAAGTTATAATGGTGCCATTTTTCCAGCAGCATTTGTTTGTTTTGTGTCCGTGTCACATTTTGCTAATTCTTGCAATATTTCAAACCCTCCACTAGCAAAAAGATTAAGACTCTCTGAAGGCTCAGGTGATGATTAGCATTTTTTAGCAATAAAGTATTTTTTATTTAAGGTACGGACATTGTTCTTTCAGACATACTGCTGTCGCACACTTCATAGACTACAGTAGAGTGTAAATGGAACTTTTATATGTGCTGGGAATCCAAAAAATGTGTGTGACTTGCTTTGTTGCAATATTCGCTTTATCGTGGTGGTCGGAATTGAACCCCCAATATCTCCAAGGTCTGCCTGTACATAGAAAGAGTAAGATTATTTTCACCCCCAAGAACAAATGTTTGCCCTCTTGGGCTCACCCCTGCTAAGAACATGTCACCCAGAGTTAGGAACTCTTGCATTAATAGAAACTCCTTAATTTTTTAATTAATATCTCCTTCCTTCCTCCCTTTCTTTCTTTCTTGAAAATTTCTTTTAAATTTTTTAAAATTTAAATTTTGATTAAATTTAATTAACTGATAGTTTTACTTTGATTTAATTAGAATTTAACTTTAATTTCTTAAAAATCCTCCCAGAGTTTTTATTCCGTTTTTTATTTTGTTTATTTTTTTCAGTTTGAAAAATTCCAGAAAAGTTGCAAAAATAATACAATTAACACCCATACCCTGCACCTCGGTCCACCACTTGTTAGCATCTGACCACATTTGCTTCCTCTCTCTCTATTTGTGTTTTTGTATAATTTTTGTTTTTTCTTCGCTCAACCTTTTGAGAGATGTTTTGGCTTGAACTTCGTGCCGCTTTGCCTCTAACTCTTTCAGATGAGAACCTCCTGGGAATAATACCGTGATAGGATCGCCCCACTCCAGAAATAGAGCTTTGACGCCCTCCACTTACCTATCTAATGTTACTGTCTACATGAAAGTTTTCCCTGTTGTCCCAATAATTTGTTGCTGTCCTTTGTTTTTCAAGTCCAGGATCCAATCCAGGACCCATACATCCCTTTCCATATTCATGTCTCCTAATCTCTTTAATCTGGAACCGTTCCCCAGTCTTATTTTTTTGTCCTGGATGTTGACATTTGTGAAGTGTTCAGGCAGAATGTCCTTCCGTTTGGATTTGCCTGGTCATTTCTTCCTGCTGGAAGTCACTTAAACACTTTGGCAGGATATTACACAGGTGCCATTGGGTCCCTTTTAGTGTGTCACATCCAAAGACCCAGCAGATTCAGTTTGATCTTTTGGTTCACCTGGTTTTGATCTTTTGGTTCACTGTCTGTTTTTCACTCGGTCCTCCAGCCCAGCTTTCCCTGTGTCCTTCACAAAACCTTCTTTGACTCTGCAGCTGGACACCACCATTCCCCCGCTCCTTCCACAGCGCTCAGGATCTGTAACTTTTATTTGATGCTCGCGATGTTGTTCTGTGACTGTCGCTTCTTTTCCCAGCGACACAGTCCACTCCTTGGGGACAGGGTCAAGCCATCTGTCTTTCTCTCTCCGTGCCTCTCCTGCCACCATGTCGCCCGGTCTGGTGGGCACAGGAGGAGCTCAGTATATCCGAAATCATTCACCCCCTACCACCACCTGCATCGCCTCTAGCACTGGCCTCCACGTTTGGGGACTGACCCTCTTTTGGGATGGATTTCTTGATTTCAGATCGCCATGGGCGTGCCTCTGCACCGGCTGAAGGATATCCGGCTTCTCTATGGAGAGTCCCCATGGGGGGTGACACCCGTTTCTTTTGAGACCCCTTCCAACCCTCCCATCGCCCGAGGCCATGTCATTGCGGCCAGAATCACCAGCGAAAACCCAGATGAGGCAAGTCTGAGGGCCCTGAGTTTCCACCATCTCCGACCTCTCAGCATGTGGCAGACCCCGAACCTTAGCCTGTTGAGACACCCAGGTTCACAGTTTATAGGCGAGGACGCAGGGATGCGGGAAGGGACATGCCACAGTTTATCCACATGTGATGTGTCCCAGGTACCAGGCAGATGCCTTCATATGTCAGTTACATGACAGCCCTGCCGCTGGGCTTTGTGACCCCACATTACAGCTCGGAGGTTGGGGTGACCACCTTCACACCCGGGACTTGGTGAGGCCATGGCCAAGGCCCACTGGTGGACTTTATAGACCACGTCCATCTTTGGGACAAACAGCCAGGTTTAGAGCACAGGCCCTTGGATTTCTGGCCCCATGAACTTTTTGCTGCAACATACAATCTGGTTCATTCTAAGGAGTCCCTGTGTGACTTGTTCCTACTTGTGCCTTAAGATACCAACCAGCTGGCATCTATCAAGTTTACATGCTTACTGACAGTTGATGGTCACATAATCTCCATAACCTACCACAATTTAGTTGTTTAATAACTACATTTAAGAAATTTGGAAAAAAAAAAAAAAGAAATTTGGGATAAGAGAGGTTTGGGTTTTTTTATTTTTACCCCCCCCACACCTTTTTTTTTCTGGTAAATAAATTTATTTATTTATTTTCGGCTGCATTGGATCTTCGTTGCTGTGCCTGGGCTTCCTCTAGTTGTGGAGAGCAGGGGCTACTCTTCGTTGCGGTGCGCGGGCTTCTCATTGTGGTGGCTTCTCTTGTGGCAGAGCACGGGCTCTAGGCTCGCGGGCTTCAGTAGTTGTGGCACGTGGGCTCTAGAGCACAGGCTCAGTAGTTGTGGCGCACGGGCTTAGTTGCTCTGCGGCATGTGGGATCTTCCCGGACCAGGGCTCGAACCCGTGTCCCCTGCATTGGCAGGTGAATTCTTAACCACTGCGCCACCAGGGAAGTCCTCCCACCCCACCCCCACCTTTTTAATGAAAGAATTTTAAACTATGGTGACTGTATTAGTTTGGGATCTTTGGCTACAGGCCAACAGTCAGTTCTGATGGTGGACAAGCAAAAGGGGAAATTTTCAGAGGGTTGATGCCTTGTTCACAGGTGCCTGGGAGGATGGAGGATCACGTGTAGAAATAGCCCAGGCACCTGGAACTTTCCATCTCTTGCATCCAGGCATGTCTGCCAAAACGAATGCCTCCATCACAACTTCAAGGGTTCTAATCCCAGCAAGAGGATCCAACCCACCCCTCCCTTTACCACAGTTATACTCAGAAGGGGATGGGTCATCCCCGCAAAGGGAATTATGTGTGTGTTAGCATCAGCAAGGGCTAACCCTGGATTTCCTTACCTGCTGAAATTTTCATAATCTGGAATTGGAAATCCAACTCCTCTTTTTTTTTTTTGGCTGTGCTGCACAGCATGTGGGATCTTAGCTCCCTGACCAGGGATTGAACCCGTGGCCCCTGCAGCAGAAGCATGGAGTCTTAACCACTGGACCACCAGGGAAATCCCACCAACTCCTCTTTTATTTACACTTTCTATTATCAACAATGGCAAACATTTAAAATCAGTATGTACCTTCGCTCAGCTCCATCAGTGATCACCGGTCCCACTTGGTGGTGGTTTTTTGACTTTTTTTTTTTTTTTTAAGTAAAAATGACACACATTGATGTGCTCACCTGGAAACACCTGCACCCCTAGTGAGAAGAATCAGTGTTTTATTCGTCACGCTAAGCTCTTGGGTGGGGGGGCGGGGCGGGGCTCTTGGGTTTTCCTAGGATTTAATTCTGATGAAACTATATCTGGAGTAACTATTTCTTCCATTTTGCTTTTTCTGTTCTGGGCTCCAGGGGTTTAAGCCGAGCTCTGGAACGGTCCAGGAGTTGAATTTCCGCAGCAGCAAGAACGTGTGGGGTTATTTCAGCGTGGCTGCCACTGGAGGCTTACATGAATTTGCCGATTCCCAGTTTGGGCACTGCTTCTCCTGGGGAGAGAACCGGGAAGAGGCCATTTCGTCAGTATCTCCCTGCCTCCCTTCCTTCCCTCCCTCCCTCCCTTTGAGAAACTAAAAATTAACCTGCTGCTTCAGATGTAGCAGCACTTTAGGAGATGGGGAGCAGATCCTATTTTATTTTATTTTATTTTATTATTATTATTTTTTGCGGTACGCGGGCCTCTCTCTGTTGTGGCCTCTCCCGTTGCGGAGCACAGGCTCCGGACGCGCAGGCTCAGCGGCCATGGCTCACGGGCCCATGTGGGATATTCCCGGACCGGGGCACGAACCCGTGTCCCCTGCATCGGCAGGCGGACTCTCAACCACTGCGCCACAAGGGAAGCCCCATGTGTCTTTTTAAATTGGAGTTTTGTCCAGATATATGCCCGGGAGTGGGATTGCTAGATCTTATAGTAATTTTATTTTGAGTTTTCTGAGGAACCTCCATACTGTTTTCCACAGTGGCTGCACCAACTTACATTCCCACCAACAGTGTAGGAGGGTTTCCCTTTTCTCCACACCCTCTCTAGCATTTCTTATTTGTAGACTGTTTAATGATGGCCATTCTGACCCACGTGAGGTGGTACCTCACTGTAGTTTTGATTTGCATTTCCCTAAAAATTAGCGATCAAAACCCCCTCATCTTAACATTTCTCCTGCCTTGACCTGGGAACAAAAAGGTAAACACCAGTTCAGTTTGTAAAATTAAACATTCTTGTGGAGGTGTCTTTTAGAGTGAAAGACATTTCATTTGCAAAGCATTTAAATCTGTCTGGGCTGGGGCACTTAGCCATGAATTAAATGGCGTTTGCTGCTTTGAGGGAGAGAGTTTCTTTGCCAGCTTTGAATAATTCATCTTAATCAGTGAAAAATTGAGACGCTTGGAGCAAATAAGGATTAGTAAAAGGTGGGATGGTGGTCAGCCAGCCCAGCTGTCTCTGAGTGAAGGGACCTGTGTCTTGTCCCACACTGTGAGTGGCCAGTAATCACTTCAGCAGAATAGGAAGAAAAAATTCCAGCTCTTATTGCTGTCAGTGTCCAAGAGGGGGATCAACTGTCCCTGTTTTCCCAGGACTGAGCGTTTCCCGGGATGTGGGATTTCTCAGTGCTAAAACTGGGGAAGTCCTGAGCCAACCAGGACAAGTTGGTCACCTTTGAATCCAGTGACTCAGCCTGTAGATGCAGGTTCGGGTCCCACACCCAACTTGCAGTAGCCTATTTGACACCCTCATTTAAGCTCACTGCATCTTCATTTTCTCACCCTCCCGCTGGGGTCTCGTGGCCCCTTTGTCACACCTGCTGGCAGCATGCAGGAGCGTCGTAACTGGTGTGAAAGCCCTCCTCTCCCAGGAAGGGTTCCTACGCCCCCTCTTCCTCTGGTGCCCTTTCCCCATAACTCTCTCCCTATTATTTCATGGAGAGCGGAGGTTTCTGCCCTTTGGACTGGACACCCTGTTTGGGGGGAGGCAGCCCCTCTGGGAAACTGGAGGTGGTTACAGCCCAGCACGTGTGGGCTGGTGACCGCCATGCCCAGAGGGGGGCACTGGTGTTAGCCGCCTACTCGTGCAACCCAGGCACACCGGACAGCTGTGTGGACAGGTAAAGAGCGGCTCGTTCTTGGGACACTGGGGGATTTTGGTAGGTCCAGCGGGAGAGGGAGTCAGAGCAACTGGCATGGTTAATAACAATTATAATCACTGTAATAAATCATTTCATAGCAGTTAAGGTTTATTGATCAGTGACCATGTGCTTTATACAGACTGTCTCATTTTAATCCCCAAGCATCTGTGTGAAGGCAGGGTTATTCCCCCATCTTCCAGATGAGGAAACTGAGGCCCAGGCATTTAAGCCACTGGCCCAAGATTTGCTGTACCAGTCAATGCTGGAGCTGACATTGCCCCAAGCCGTCTGACTCAGGGCCCTCCCTAAACTTCTGTGTGGTTCTGACTCACTGGAAACCACTCTAGAACTCTGATGACGTGTACGTTAATTGGGAAAACAATCCGTGTGCCTTCCCCTCAAGGAACATGGTGGTGGCTCTGAAGGAACTCTCCATCCGGGGCGACTTCAGGACTACCGTGGAATATCTCACCAACCTCCTGGAGACCGAGAGCTTCCAGAACAACGACATTGACACCAGCTGGTTGGATAATCTCATCGCCGAGAAAGTGCAGGTGGGGAGCTGCACGTGTCTCCCCCGGGGGTCCTGGAGCCCTCCTGGCTCCCCGTGGCTTTGGTCACTGTGGATACTGACGTGCAGAGTCTCTCCCAGGCCGAGAAGCCGGATATCATGCTCGGGGTGGTGTGCGGAGCCTTGAACGTGGCCGACTCGATGTTCAGGACCTGCATGACGGATTTCTTACACTCGCTGGAGAGGTGGGGCCCATGGGTACTTCCTTTCCCCTCTTGGGATACGTGCTGGTGGCAAGTAAGGCAGAAACACGCTTTGTTTGGGTGTTAATCCATCAGCAAGCAATTAGTGAACCTCTCCTACGTGCTTGCCTCTGTAGAATTCCTTGGACAAACCCGGGCTGCCCTAGAAGACGCTGGGGTAGGGGGCGGGAGGGGAGGGATACTCGAGGCCAACGCAGCCATCATCCTACAGACAGCGGTGCACTTATTCGTGCTGACCTGTGCAAGGTGCGTCGTTAACACTCAGGAGTCCGGAGAGGAGGAGGTGGATTTGAGAAGCAAAGCAGGTTATAGGTCACCTCTACAAATGGTCCTTTCCCAGACCCTCACCTGAATCAGATGACCAGTGAAATGGACCCTGTGGAAGTGGCCAGGAGCTCCCTCTTGGGATAGACCAGGGTTTCCCAACCTCGGCACCACTGACCTTTCGGGCTGGGTCATCTTTTGCGGTGAGGGCTGTCCTGTGGGACAGGGTAGGAAGTTAGCAGCATCCCTGGTCCCATCCACAGCATCCCCTCTCCCCCTGGAAGTCAGAACAATCCAGTATGTCTCCAGATATTGCCAGGTGTCCTCGGGGTAGAGGCAGACCCCACCTTGAAAACCACTGTGGTAGGCAAAGGAAGCTACTGAAAGGGAACTAGAAGGGCGAAAGTTCTTAGTGCTTGGAGAATCTGCTTTTGGATGGTAATAGAATCCCAATCCGTGCATTCGTTTCTTTCATAAGCGGGTGGCAGAATTCCCACGTAAGGAATTTTTTCAAGAAGAAGCAATATCGTTATTGCTTCTTAGAGGAGCCTTTTGGAAATGTCATCCTGTAGCAAGAGCAGTTTCCTTAAGTTCTGAGGGATGTCAGGTTCCTTGGGACTCTCCATTCCTTGCCTTTTATCAATCAGGTGTGTTGATAGTTAGAAGAGGCAAAGAGTGGGTGGATTTTCATATCCAGGGGATGGATGGCTGCGGAGTTCTTGGTCACTCCCAAACTGACCACAGGTCTGTCTTCTCTCTCAGGGGCCAGGTCCTCCCCGCAGACTCTCTGCTGAACATTGTGGATGTAGAATTAATCTACGGAGGCGTTAAATACATCCTCAAGGTAAAGGTCCCTGTTAGATGTCTCCCACACTCTGGTGGCTCAAGGGAGTTTTATTTCTGCAGTGGGCCATCCCTGCAGTGGATTTTCTCATGCTTGGTCCCAGGACTCCCCGTGCAGTCCCGTGACCTTGAAATCTAAGGTCTTTGGATTCCAGAACCCGTAGGCTTGAGCCACGCTCACAAGGCACGTTAGAGCATGTGTTGGTTTCCCGTGGCTGCCGTAATGAAGTCCCATAAACTGGTGTCACTTCAAACAACAGAAATTTATAGTCTCTCAGTTCTGGAGGCCGGAAGTCCAAAATCAAGGTGTTGGCTGGGCCATGGTCTCTTTGAAGGCTCCCAGGGAGCATGCATTCCTAGCTTCTGGTAGTTGTGGGCAGTCCTTGGTGTTCCTTAGCTTGTAGGTTGTCACTCCAGTCTCTACCAGTCTCTGGCTTTGTACGGCCACCTTCTCTGAGTGTGTCTGTGTCTGTCTGTCTGTCTTCACACCCTCATCCTTCTGTGCCTGTCTCTCTGGGTCTCTTCTCTTACAAGAACACCAGTCAGACTGGATTTAGGGTTCAGCCTAATCCGGCACAACCCCTCCTTAACTAACTACATCTGCAAAGACCCTGTTTCCATTAAGGTCACAAGCCGAGGTTCCAGGGAGGACTTGAATTTGGGGGGACATAATTCAACCCCGTACACAGTGTGAGCCGGACCACTGCTCAAGAGCAGAGCGTCTGGCTGCACCGCCCAGGGCTGTGAGACTGGCTTTGTCCAGCGTCTCTGCACCGAGAATCAATGTGTGGATTTCTGACTGCTTCCGGGTCTGTCACCGGCATCCCTGGAGCTTGTCAGGGTCGCTCTTCTCTGTTGGAAATATCTAGTTACCCGTCCTGAGCCGTCCCAGGCCGATTCAGCAGAGTATCAAAGAATGTTTGAGACGTGCGAGCACAGGGTGAGCCCCCCGGGTCCAAGTCGGGGTGACCTTTGGAGCGATGTGTCCCTGGGAAGCCAGGGCCTCCCCAGCACTTCCCAGCCTCCCATTCCATGGAAAAGGCAACAGAATTTTTATTTTCTCTTACTTGATTTTAACATTGCTGAGCATACATTGAACTTTCAACTTTGGAGATTCTCAGACTTCGTTCAGCCACACGAGTGTGTTATCCACGTAACGTGTGTAAAATAGCTTCCCTTTTGCCTCTGATGCTTCCTGGCTACCTTTGGGGGCCTGGGTCCCCTCAACTTGATTTTAAATATGACACATGCTCGTTGCAGAACATTTCAAAACAGCAAACAAGCATGAAGCGTCAGAAAAACAGTCCACCATGGGGGAGCTCCCTGGTGGTCTAGTGGTTAGGATTCTGCGCTTTCACTGCTGTGGCCCGGGTGCAGACGTTTTAGCAGACTTCTTTTCAGTTATTTTTTTCCTTATGCATTGCTTTTATAAAGTTAAGATCATAGTGCAGATGTTTTTACTGCTTTGATATTGTCATGGCCTATAGTTTCCCCCTGTTATTAGCAAGTTTTCCTAACATCAGTTTAGCGTCTGCAGCACGGTCCAATAGTACTTTCCGCAGGTACGGAAACGTTCTAAATCTGCTCTGTGCAGTATGGGCCCCCTGGGGCTATGGAGTACTTGAAATGCGGCCAGTGTAACTGAGGAGCTGAATGCTATCCTTCATTTCATTTTAATTAACTTACATTTGAACATCTGGCTAGGGGCTACCATATTTGACAGTGCAGTCTAGAACATTCCATGGCAGCACCCACTGTTGGAGAGCTTGTTTGATTCTAGGTTTTCCCATAAATAACGTGGCAATAAATATTCCTCTATTTCTTGCCATCTTTTGTCACTATATATATATTTTAGAGGTTGAGGGCTCTTTAGGGTGTTACTTTTCTGAGAGAGAGCACATACTTTGAACTGAGGGCCAGGTGGGGCTGGTATTTCAGATTGAAATGCAGAGCTGAGGCCAGGGCCTGGCCGTATATGTCTCCTTCCAGTGTCCCAGATCCATTGTGTGCCCCTGGGCAGGGCCAGGTCTAGCGGGCAGAGCCCAAGTCCATGTCCAGGCCACTGATGGAGGCCCCAGGTCTGCCTCACCCAGAGCAAGACCCCCATCTCCCTGGCTCCCAGGGCAACCCTGCTTGGAGACAGGATCAGAAGAAAGCCCCCAGCCCTCAAGGGCACACAATGGACAGTGATGCCCGGCCTGGGGCTACACCTGCGGCCGGCAGCCACTAGCCCACCCACAGCGCAGGTGTGGCTCGCTGACCCCGGGCTCCCTCCCCGTCGCTGCTCCCTTGGGGTGAGCGAGGGCTGGGCCTCGAGAGGTGAGGTGTCCACCCCAGCACTCCTGCTGTGGACACTAGCCTTTGCTTGTGGTCAGGGGGGCCAGGCGGTGCTCTGGGGGCACCGGGTCAAGCAGGCATCCTCATTTCAGGTGGGGACATTGAACTGTCCCCACAGGTGGCCCGGCAGTCTCCAACCATGTTCGTCCTCATCATGAACGGCTGTCACATCGAGATCGACGCCCACCGGCTGAACGACGGGGGGCTGCTGCTGTCCTACAGTGGCAGCAGCTACACCACGTACCTGAAGGAGGAGGTCGACAGGTGTGTGGTCGTGGAGGGCACACAGAGCCAGCTGTCCCCTGCAGGTCTGAGGGTCTTAGCTAAGGCACCTTCTCTGGAACGTTCTGGGGCTCCTGGAGAGGTTAATCTCTCGGCTGGAATTCCATGCAGCTGGCAGGCATTTATGGGAGGCTCCCAGGGGCCCTTTTCTAGTGACTTGGGAGGATTCAGAGCCGAATGGGACGTGACTCCCAGCTCCACGGCCTGCAAGGTGTGTGCTGAGTGCCAGAGGCTCCGGGTCTGAGCTGCAGTGTCCACACCCATCAGATCAAGGCTTGGAGAAGATGAAGTCGTCCGATTAGGGAAGGGACTATTTATTGAGCATCTGCTTACACCAGATGCCGCGCTAGGTGTTAGGATACAGCCGTGGTCATGACTCATGGAGTCTGTGGGGGAAGAGACACATCGAACGAGCAGATGGCGGCAGGAAAGCTTGCTCTGTGTCTGGATGGGTGGAAGGCGGGATGATCCGGAAGCACTTTGCACGGGGGCATCGTGTGTCCTCCTGGTCCAGCGTGTCTGACCACCCTGAGCTCACACGATGAAACAGACCCGCCCACCCCCACGGAAAGGCAGCAAAGACCCCCCCCGCACCAAGAGAATAAGATGGGGAGGAGTGGGGTTCCAGAGGCCCCGTGCCTGAAAAAGCTCCAGTTAGATTCCCTTCCGAATCCTCAATGGAAGAAGGTGGACTAGATTCATCCCAGATCGGTGTTTTTTTACCTCTTTTTAACCCGTGTTCTATCTGCCAAGAATGTTCAAGATGATGATAAGCTCCATCCATGCGGCATGCTCTTCCCAATTCTAAGGTGAAGGCTTTCAGTGGGTCAGTATTTACTGAATAATAGTGATTGATTGCTTTCTCTATGCCAGGGCCTGTTGGAATTATGTCAGGAAAAGGAACTAGTTTTCAGCCAGTAAAGGGTCCCACCCAGCTCACTCCCAAAGTCTCTGCGGTAACTGTCAAATGCTACCATTTGGGAAAAATGGAGTAAGTCCCTCAACCCACACACAGAGTGATGCTCCCGGCTGCCTTTAGGAAGGGAAGAGGCTGTCGAAACCCTGACTCGGGCACCTGGGTCGACGGTCCTCCCCAGTCTCCCCACCACCTCCCCACTCCTTCTCTCTCCAGTTACCGAATCACCATCGGCAACAAGACGTGTGTGTTTGAGAAGGAGAATGATCCCACGGTCCTGAGAGCCCCTTCGACGGGGAAGCTGATACAGTACATGGTGGAGGACGGGGACCACATCGAGGCTGGGGGCAGCTATGCTGAGATAGAGGTGACTGCAGAGCTAGCCCCCTGGGAGGGAGGGAGGGCTGCAGCCAGGTCTCCCTTACACTCCCTCCCCCAGGGAGGGCCATCTGCCAATGCTGCTTCACCTAAGCCAACAGACCTCCCCTCTCACCTGGGCTGTCATCTGCAGATTCCTAAGAGAGCCATGTGTGTGGGGTTCAGCCCCAATTCCCTGCAATATCCAAAGGGAAAAAAAAATCTCAGAAATGTATACCTCCCCAGGAGTGAGTAAGAACCGATGAACGATCATGATGCGGACAATTAAACAGTGGTAAGCCGGGCTTCCCTGGTGGCGCAGTGGTTGAGAGTCCGCCTGCCGATGCAGGGGACATGGGTTCGTGCCCTGGTCCGGGAAGATCCCACATGCCGTGGAGCGGCTGGGCCCGTGAGCCATGGCCGCTGAGCCTGCGCGTCCAGAGCCTGTGCTCCGCAACAGGAGAGGCCACAATAGTGAGAGGCCCGCGTACCGCAAAAAAAAAAACAAAAAAAACCAAAAAGTGGTAAGCCAACAGAAGCAAAGCACTTCCCACATGGCAAGCACTATTCTAAGCATTTTATCTGTCTTTAATTACCTTCTTTAATCTTCCCAGCAATCATATAAGTTGGACACAAATGGGACCCCCATTTTGTACATGAAGACACGGGGCCCAGGCAGGCTAAGGAACTCACTCAAGGTCACATCAAGCCAGGATTCAAACCCGGCCTCCATTCTCTGCTGCCCAGGAAAATAGTGATTTTTGTAATGAAAATACAGCAACGGTAGTAGCTGACGCTTGTCGGCCTCCTACTATGTGCCATCCTGCTTCATCCTTATCAGCGCCCTGTGAGGCAAGACTGTCATTTCCTCCCATTTTACTGTTGGGAAAACTGAGGCTCAGAGAGGGGAAGGCACGTGTGGAGATCACAGAGTGATGGGTGGGAGCAGGGTTCCATCCCAGGCCTGGCTGACTTGGGTGCCCAAGCTGTGAACTTCTGAGCAAAGGGTGGGACAGTCCTGTCGGTCTGCAGCCCACACGTGATAACAAAACTCATCACATCCACACGGCCCGACTCTCAGACCAGTTCAAGGGGCTGATGACTGTACTGCAGTCATGTTCTTCATTCCCCAGAGGGTTTTCTCACTGCCTTTAAAAACCGGAGCTGGTCACAAAATGCACCGCATTTTAGGAATGTGTGTGTCAGTCACCTTACATCATATGATTCATCTGTATTTCTAAGAGAGAGGCCTTCCTTTGGAAATAAAGATCAGTTTCCATGTCTGTAAAATGGGCACAATGAACACCTGCCTCTCTGGCTGGCTTTGCAGATGGAAAAAATTTATGCCCAGCACTGTGCCTGGTACACAACAGATTGTGTAAATGCTGGTTCCCTCTCTCCCCTCCGCTTGAACTCTGCCCACGGAGTCATTCAATGTAAATGACACGGTCCCTGCTCCAGAGTTACTAGTTTGGGGTGACACCGGCCAGTCCTAGTGGGCTCCGTCTAATTTCTTCTTTCTGCAAAACAGGTGATGAAGATGATCACGACCCTGAATGTGCAGGAAAGTGGCCGGGTGAAGTACGTCAAGCGCCCAGGGGCTGTGTTGGAAGCAGGCTGTGTGGTGGCCAGGCTGGACCTCGATGACCCTTCTAAAGTGCACCCGGTATGTGGCACCCGGCACAGCTACCCCGTGAGCCAGATAGGCTTGTGGCCCTGGATCTCCCGCCACCACCTGCTCCCAGCAGCCAGCACGATGGGCGTAGGAGTGTGTCTGCCTGTGCTCACATCCTTCTCAGCAGCTTCCCATCCCACTTAGAATAAAAGCCATGTGTTTCCGATGATCTCCAAGACCCCCCTTGAGCTGTGCCCTGCTTTCTTCCCTGGCTTCATCTCCTCCCCCACTACCCCTCCCTTAATCTAATGCTCCAGACCCGTCCCCCTGGGACCAGCTCCCTCTGCCTGGAAGAACCTTCTCCCAGACGCTTACAGGGGAAGGGTTCTTCCTGTGAACTTTGACGCAAACATCATCCCCCCAGTACGTTATATAGAGCTGTCAGGTCTCTGTGACATGACATGACTTACCCTCCTAGAGTGAGCCAGGCCTGCGGGGAGGTGGCTTGCCATCTATGCATGTAATTTTGTTTTCTCTACAATAATTAGTGTATATGCCCAGGAAAAAAGAAAAGCTAGAAAAGCATTTTTTTAAAAAATCAAATCAATTCTTTTCTTCAGACTATTCTATGAGTTTCATTTGTTTTCTTCTCCTTCTTTTCATTATTCTTTTTAGAGGGTTCCCAAAGCTAGAAATAGACTGAGCTTTGTTAGATCACCAGGAAGGTCTGTGCTTGCTTTGTGATTCCTTTTAGCAAACGTTTCCCGGGCTAGGTTCTTGAGACAGCGCCCAGCCACAGGTCAGGAGGCTCAGAGATGCCCGTGAGAAAGACAGGCAGATAAGCCTTTGTAATTCAGCTCAGTAAGTGCAGTCAGAGGGACTGCGCTTGGCCGCTGGCTGTGAGGGCCCAGGTGGAGAAGCCAGCAGCAGATTGTGGAGAGGGGAAACCCTCCGGTTAATCTTCAAGGGTGAGAGGAGCCTGCAGGGTTGGGAGTGGAGTCGAGGGACAGGAAGCTGAGGGTTCTGGGCCAGCAGAATAGCATGCCCCAGCTCCTGGGTCCCAGTGCCTCCCACAGTTGGTGTTGAGTGGATATTTGTAGAGTAAATTAACAGACGAATGGATACATTAAGTCAGTGTTGCCCCTTTGGGGAGCTTTTTATTTGGGGATCCTTTAAGGCTAAATGTTTATGATTTACAAAAAGCACGTACACGGGCTTCCCTGGTGGCGCAGTGGTTGGGAGTCCGCCTGCCGATGCAGGGGACACGGGTTCGTGCCCCAGTCCGGGAAGATCCCACATGCTGCGGAGCGGCTGGGCCCGTGAGCCATGGCTGCTGAGCCTGTGCGTCCGGAGCCTGTGCTCCGCAACGGGAGAGGCCACAACAGTGAGAGGCCCGCGTACCGCAAAAAAAAAAAAAAAAGCACGTACACTTGCATGACAGTTTCCTAAATTTTCACCTTGCTAGGCATTCATCTTTGGGGTTCGAGTGAGACTGAAATAAATGGAAAAAAACAGGAAGATGATCTTGGTTTGAAAGCAAAGCAAAACAAAAACATCTGTCGACAAAAATAATAAACAGTCTTTAATAGGAATAGAAAGAGTTTTATTTGAACCAAACTGAGGACCATAGCACGAAAGACAACCTTTCAGATAACTCTGAGGAACTGCTCCCAAGGAGCCTTTTTTTCAGCACAGTTTTATGTCTTGTCAGAACAAAGAACATGAAACAAGTCAGGGATACATTCCTTCAAGGTTTCAGGACACACACACACACACACACACACACACACACAACAGAACAGATCAGCACGTACACAGCGAGTCCATATGGCCTTGGCACCTGGGAAGGGAATCTTATCATCAAAGGAGAACCAGCGTGGGCGTCCGAGGAAGGGAGGCATTTCATCTTTATTTTTAACCTGGACATTCTTTACTTCTGGTCAGTGCGCCCTTTTCTTTAATAATTAAAGCTCATGTACAGTGTATGTTTGATTGGCTACAAACTGGCTGCTCTAGTTAGCATGAAATTCAAGTTAACTCATGTAGAAGCCAGAATCACTTCCCCAGATCTCAACATGTGAACATTTTGTTTTCAGTCACATCTAATGCCCTCCAGAATTATTTGGGGTACATAATTGACTCTGACATTTGTAAAGGGGAAGACGTGGAAACCTCACACAGGGGTGTGAATGTAGCAATTTTAACTTTCCAATACAATGTTTTCTTCCGTTCCCCCCTCCCCCGCAGGCTTCGTGATAACCGCATTATGTGTATTGTGTATATCGTGTGTTGGTAGCTCTGCCTCGGCCCTTGGCTTGCATGTCTCATTCAGAGGCCACAGTGGCCTTGACCTCTGACTCCTGTGGTGTCCCATCAGGCTGAGCCATTCACGGGAGAGCTCCCCTCCCAACCAACGCTGCCCATCCTCGGAGAGAAACTGCACCAGGTTTTCCGCAGCGTCCTGGAAAATCTGAGGAACATCATGAAGGGCTACTGTCTGCCGGAGCCTATTTTTAGCATCAAGGTGGGTCACGTGGGCAGGGTAGGTGTGTATCACACACACGTGCATAGGTCCGTATGAGAGCCAGAAGATCCCAGAGATCTTTATTGAGGTAAGAAATGAGAAAATGATTCATCCTCTGTTGTTTCTATCAAGGACCCGTTCTCAGGAAGTTCCTCAGTTTCATTGTAAACATCAGTGTATGTTTCTCTCTGATTATAAACTGTTGTAAAGGTGACCTTGCTTTTTGGGGTTGGGTTCAGCTCAACACTGAGAATGTTCACATAGTAAGTTAAGAAAGGAGTCAGTGTGGGTCACCCTCTTAAAGAGACAGCGAGGAAGGGCTTTGTCCAGAAACACAACTCTGTTCATCATCCCAGGGTCCCGTTGTCTGTAGAGAAACAAGTCCTCAAATTTTCAGACCTCCGTGAAAGACCCATGCTGCTAAACTCAACGTCAGTAACTATAAAACTGCTACATCCCATTCCATCCCAGAAAAGCCAATCACGGTGCTGGTGGTCGTAGTAATAACTCAGCCCTTGTCCTGTACATGCTATGTGCCAATCTACTACTCTAAGTACTTGAACCTTATTAAGTCATTTCACCGTCCCAACAACCTAGGAGGTAAGAACTCTTCTTATTTCCATTTTACAGGTGAGGAAACTGAGGCACAGAGAAGCTACAAAATTTGCCTGGTTTCACCCATGAAGAGGCAAAGAGGGGACTTGAACCCTGGCCCCCTAGCTTCAGAGTCCATGCACTTAGCCCCTAGGTTATGCTGCTTAACTGCTAGAATTACAACGTTTTTTTAAGTCTTTGCACTTGCCTGTGTGTGCATGGTTTCATTTTTAAACCTTACAATCACGTTATGGGGTTGGCGCCATTATCCTCCCCATTCAAAGACCATCAACAGTTCTGCTTCCGGGTGAGCCGGAAGCAGTGCAATGCAGCTGTTGAGAGTCTCTGAGTCTGCCTGAGTTCGCATCCTGGCTTTGCTTCCTACTAGCTGGGTGACTTTGGGTAACTTAATTAACCTCTCTGTGTTTCAGTTTCCTCAGCTGGAAAATGCAAATAATGATTATTCCTACTTTGTGGGGTTGTCTCTGAGGATCAAATGAGAATATGCAAATCCAGGACCTAGGACAGTGTCTGGCACAAAGCCAGTGTCCCACAAATGTTCGTTTTTCCCAGGGCCTGGTGTTCTATCCCCACACCAGGCTGGCTGTTTGGATGCATGGAGAGGGGAGTGAGGCCTTCCTGGGTCGGGAAACTGGGTGTTCATTCCTCCTGTGGTCAGGGGGCCATTCTACTCTGGACTGTTCCACAGGCCACTGGGTCTAGATCTTTGGCCACTCAAGTGCACGGGGCCTGGATGGGCTGAGTGTGTCAGCCGCCCCATGGTGGGTGGCCGTGCCCATGCCCCCAGCACAGCCTTGGGCCGACTCTGTGCTCCCTGCTGCAGCTGAAGGACTGGGTGCAGAAGCTCCTGATGACCCTGCGGCACCCAACGCTGCCACTGCTGGATCTGCAGGAGATCATGACCAGCGTGTCGGGCCGCATCCCCGCCCCCGTGGAGAAGGCTGTCCGCAGGGTGATGGCCCAGTACGCCAGCAACATCACCTCGGTGCTGTGCCAGTTCCCCAGCCAGCAGGTGGGTGCCCCCCACCCCCACTCCAGCCCCGCTGGGAACTTGTCTCCCCATCAGTGCGGACGTCCAGTCTCTGATCAAATCGGGTTTCACGAGACCCACTTACAGCCAAGATGCTGGGGACTGAGAGTTTTCTTTCACGCCTTCTCTGCAGGATCGCAGCATTTCCCCCAAAACAACAGTTGTTTAGAGGAACATAAACAGTTATTAGGCCTCATTCTGTATAACTCGGCTGCGGAACAGGAGTAAGCAGTTGGTGCAAACAGAGTGAGCGTTTTCCAAAAATACGCTGGCTGACACAGTAGAGGACGTTGTGAGTTCTTCTTGCCAGTGTGTAGTACTGATTCTCTCCCTCTGCTTTGTGTAAGGTGACAATCTTGGGGCTATACATATATATAATATTATTTAAGAATGGAAACCATTCCCAGGTAGTATCAGAAATCTCTAATAATTCTACAATGGCCTCGTTTTGTTCTTTTTTGGGGTCGCTTTTATCAGGCGTTTTAAAGGAAATCTGCATTTTGAAGAGCCATCTCTTTTTTATCTTCATGCCCTCTGCCTGGTTATAAGGGCTGCCTCCCACCATCACCCCACCCACATGTCAGCAATTTGGGGCGCCCGAGGTCAGTGTAAGTCAGTTTATTCCCAGAGGTCAACCTCTAGGTTGGAGTATCGTTCGGCCATAAAAAGGAATGAAATACTGATTCATGCTACCCCAGGGATGAACCTTGAAAACATGATGCGCAGTGAAAGAAGCCAATCATTAAAGACCACGTGTTGCCTGATTCCATTTATATGAAACATTCAGAACTGGCAAATCCACGGAGAAGAGGAAGTAGATCAGTGATTGCCAGGGGCTGGGGGCAGGGGGGGTTGGCGAGTAGCTGCTAATGGTTATAGGATTTCTTTTGGGGGAGAAGAAAACGCTCTGAAATTGGATGGCGGTGATGGTTGCACAGCTCTGTGAATATACTAAAAGCACGGAATTAATTGTACACTTTAAAAGAAGGGGGGCGGAAGATGATGGTATATGAATTCTATCTCAACTAAAAAATAATGAAAACAAAGCTCTCAGGGACCCCAGTTGAGAAAAATACATGTTGGAACCTTCTGGGAATTTGTTATTGATGCAGGTTTTTCATTACATGTTTTTTTTGTCGCCACAGACAACATGCCGATCGCATTAAATCTAACTGTAAAAATAGGACCCCCATAGCCAACACCCTCATGCTCCCTGGGGTTGGAAATTCCCTTCTCCTCTTTCCCCAGAGCATTTGAATTTGTGGAGAGGGATGATACAGTGGTGCGTGTCTTTATGTGATTGTTGTCATTCTGAGCTCTTGAGTCCTCAAGCCACGTGTTGAGTGGGGTATGCAGAGCTGTTTCTGGGTGGCCAGAGGGCTTTGGGGCTGGAATTTTAAATTTTTGAATGGGATCCCCATGGGAGCCTGTGGTGGGTCCTTCTGGTGACTTCTGCGTGGCAACCAGATTGTGTGGTTTGAGTGGCCTGTGACCTGTCCTGTTTTCCCATGCAGATAGCCACCATCCTGGACTGCCATGCGGCCACCCTGCAGCGGAAGGCCGATCGGGAGGTCTTCTTCATGAACACCCAGAGCATTGTGCAGCTGGTCCAGAAGTGAGTCCTGGGCCCTCCTTGGAGTGTGGTTATCACACTCAGTTATACATGTATTGCCCCAGGGTGGTGCTATCTTAAGGGCAGGCTCAAACTGAGAGACAGTGCCTGGGGTCCAATACCCCACTTACAGCCCCAGCACAGCCCTTCCTAACAGCAGAACAAAGCAACACCCTTTACCTCCGCGAATCTCAGTTTGCCAGTCTGTAAAATGGGGATAAAAACACTTCACACATCATAAGTCATTTTGAGCTATGAGCAGATTGATTTTTGTAAAGTGCTGACACATAGTGAGTCCTTGTGGTAGCTTTGATTATGAGACAGTGGGATGAGATGGCTTTATAGGCTGTAAAGGATGATCCTTGCGGTTTTGGGGGATCCTTGCAAAGGAGGAGTTGGCGAAGAATTTGTATTTTATCTTAAGTAGTTCTTGAGCAGGGAGAACTATTCTGATGATAAAAAGAACTTCCCTTTTGCATGAAAACTCTACCCAGCAAGAAAGCTTTGCCTATAAGGACAGCATCCAAACATTCTCAGACTTCAGCGAATTCATTCAGCGCATGGTAGCCATGTGGCAGAAACTATCAGAGGTACAGAGGATATAGGACTATAGGAAAATGCCGTCCTTTTCAGGGCGCTCCCTGGCTCATGGGGACTCATACTAACAAGATAGGATCGCAGCTGAGGAAGGAGATTGGAGTTTGGATTCCCCACCAAGTGAGAGTCACAGCTGGATGTGCAGGATCGCTTTGCCTCCCTTAGACTGCTAACGCTAACCCATCCTTCAGCAATGGAAATGCCTGGGAGAAATGAACAAATGACAAACGAATCAAATTCCATAGCAGGATTTTGTGTGTTAAATACAAATCGCAAAGCTCTGTCTTATGTTGTGTTCGTGTGTGTTTTTAAAATCACATCTGAATAAAAGAGTATTTTAGGTTCTTCCTCTCTTTTGTTGCCCTTTGGTGATGCTGGGGTGAAGCTGCTTTCAGCTTCCCTAAAACTCAGCATCCCGTTCTCTTACACACTCAATTCCCTGTGTTCTGAAATAGTTTAGAAGAGGAAATGGTTTAAGGAACATCCAGGTTACCATTTGGTTTTAAAAGGGAAGTGAAATTTACACAGGGATCTTTTGGTAAATGTCCTTCAAGTTTTGTTTTGTTTTGTTTTCCAATCTGTCTTTATACATTGAGTGGTTAATTGAAAATTTTTGCTTTTCAACCATGCATGCAAGGCTGACCCCTTTCAGCATCCCAACTCTGTAAGTGTTTTTCCTTCTCTCTGGGGACGGGCAGGCATCATCCAAAGGCTCAGGCTTGGCCTCTCGTTGGATGTGTGACCTTGGGCAAGTCACTGCTCTCTCTGGCCTGCGGAGTTATTAGCACAAATGAACTAACTCACACATCCCTCCCAGGCCTAAAGATTAGAGGGAGCAGCCTCCAGTTTCTTTATTAGTGTTTTCTCCTTATTCAAATCATAAAAGTCCTGGCTGTGGATAACTCCGGCACCCCAGGAAGTAGAGTTGATCACTAAGCCAGCCTTCCCTTCCTCCCCAGATACCGCAGTGGGACCCGGGGCTACATGAAGGCGGTGGTGTTGGATCTCCTGCGAAGATATTTGCTGGTTGAGCACCATTTCCAACAAGGCAAGAGTCGCCACCGCAAGCATTGGTGACAAGCCCACGGGGGCAGGAGGGGCCCCGAGCCTTACCCCACGTGGCCTTTTGTCTCCCTGCAGCCCACTACGACAAGTGTGTGATAAACCTCAGGGAGCAGCTGAAACCAGACATGTCCCAGGTGTTGGACTGCATCTTCTCCCATGCGCAGGTGGCCAAGAAGAACCAGCTGGTGATCATGTTGATCGTAAGCAAGAAAAGTCACCCTTTACCCAGAGTGGGGGTAGCTCAGGGCTCCACCGACTTTTTATGGAAAGGGCCAGAGAGTAAATATATTAGATTTAGCCCAGGATATGGTCTCTGCCCTGACCTCTCAATGCTGCTGTGGCACAGTGTAAGCAAATGGGCATGGCTGTGTCCCAATAAAACTTTGCTTATAAAACTAGGCAGTAGGTAGGATTTGTTGACCCCTGGGGGAGATCATGACTAACCCACAAAGCACCTACTGTGTGCCAGGCACTCCTGACATGCTTTACTCACTTGTTTAATTCCCTAAGCAGCCCTAGGAGGTCGGTACCGTTCTCATCCTCCTTTGACAGAGCACAGAGAGGTGAAACCACTTTCCCAAGGGTACCCAGCTTATAAGTGCAGAGCTGGGATTTGAACCCACAGCATGGCTCCAGAGTCATGAGCTATGATTAGTCAAGGGGTATTGGATTCCGAGTCTTCTGGTAGGGCTTTCATTTTGCCTTCTTGGTGAAGCGTGGAATGTCTCTGTTCTTATTTCTCCTCCTACCGGGTAATAATTAGCAATCCTTTATAGCTAAAGATTTTTTTCCTTGATGTGACTTAGAAAATATAGTATCAGCAGATAGTAGCAGAGACTTGCGCTTGGCTTATAGCAGGAAGGGGTCGGCAGAGTAAAGGGGCCAGAGAGTAAATATTTCAGGCTTTGGCCATGCAGCCTATGTTGAAACTACTCAGTCCTGCCATTGTAGCGTGAAAGTGGCCATAGACAATATGTGAATGAATGAGTGTGGCTCTGTGCCAATAAAACTTTATTTACAAAACTGGGCAGTGGGCCAGATTTGGGCCTGGGCTTATAGGGCAGTTAACACCCTAACAAAATGGATTCATAAATATTGATATTTTTGTAAAGAATCATTTAAAAATCTCCTAATGCAGCATGAGATTCTCTCAATCCAGGCTGTACTTGAGAACCACCTGGGGTGGGGGTGGGGGAGCTTTTAAAAAATACAGATGCCCAGGCCCCACCCTTGGTCCATTAACTCAGGGTTTCTGTGGATGGGGCCCAGGCATTAGTACTTTCTGAAAGCTTCTCCAATGGGAAGTTTAAACGGGGACTATATATTAGATAATAATATTGGTTTAGTGTTCAATTTTTGGAGTGTTTTAACAGTTCTACAGTTAGCTGGGGAGAGATCTTTTTTCTCAAGGGGGTACATTCTGAAGTAGTGGGAAGGATCATGGTGTCTGCAACTGAAAGAAAGAGAAAAGAGTGAGAGAGTGTGTGTGTGTGTACAGGCATGCACGTATGCTTACTAGAAAAGCAAATGTGAAAGTTTAGCAATTGCTGAATCTGGATAATTTTCGATGTACTGATCTCCTGTAGTTTTGAAGTTCTTCAAAATTAAATTTGGGGGACTTCCCTGGTGGCGCAGGGGTTAAGAATCTGCCTGCCAGTGCAGGGGACACGGGTTCATTCCCTGGTCCAGGAAGATCCCACATGCCACGGAGCAACTAAGCACATGCGCCACAACTACTGAGGCCTGCGAGCCACAGCTACTGAGCCCGCATGCCACAACTACTGAAGCCCGTGTGGCTAGAACCCGTGCTCCACGATAAGAGAAGCCACTGCAGTGAGAAGCCCGCGCATCGCAACGAAGAGTAGCCCCCGCTTGCTGCAACTAGAGAAAGCCCGCGCACAGCAACAAAGACCCAATGCAGCCAAAAATAAATAAAATTTAAAAAAAAATTAAATTTGGGAGGAAGGATCCCCAAGTGATTGCAATATGCAGCCAGGATTGGGAACTTAAGACCAAGGACATATCTAGTCTTGGGGGGAATTTCATTGCTAAAATAATATAACCCTTTTCTCAAAGTACCTCCTTTGGATGGAGTCTTCTTAAGTGTGAGTATCTGTAAAACAAAGGATGCCTATAATTTATTACAGTCCACTCACCATTTGTTCATAGGCCAGGGCTTGGGTCTGTGGGTTATTCTGCTGTTTGCTACTCTTTGTGTACATAATAACTCTTTTGGGCGTGAAGTTCTTAAAAATAATGTTCATCAGAGGATGGCCTGGGGAAGAGGACGGCCTGGTGGAATGGCCCCCAGATCAGAGACCTAGGGCACTGCCAGGGGCTTCTTGGTGAAGGAGGCTAAAAATGTTGTAGCAGGTGTGGTTTGGGGGTTATATGTGAGATTCATTATTCTTCTGGCTCTCTTGTTTCCATTTGCTAGAAAATGGTGAGTTCTTTGCATTTGATGGTATTTGATGCTTTGGAGATTTTGAGCAAAGACTTGTTAATTGAGTGATTACTTACTTGGAAATGAAATTTTTTTGAGTCTTTACAGGCAACCTCATTTCTGAACATCAATTCAGTGGTTATAGGACTTTGCTAATGACAAAACAGAGAAAACAAAACATGATGCTGTGAACTAAAATACACGCCATGGGACCACTTCACAAAAGTTAACAAGAAAGAGAGAGAGTATTTTAGACTTTTGTGTGTAGAGTGTGGTGGCCAGATTTTTAAATTTTTCATACAAAACTTGTCTTGAGTCTTTCCTCTCTTATTGATTTTTTATTCCTATCTTTGGCCATGCCACACGGCTTGCAAGATCTTTCCCAACCAGGGATTGAACCCAGGCCACAGCAGTGAAAGCCCAGAATCCTAACCACTAGGCCACAGGGAACTCCTGAGTCTTTCCTCTCTTAGAAAACCACTAGCCTGGTTGTTGGACAGCGCCTACGTTCTGTGCTATCCTTGGAGTCACAGGCTGGTGGAATGATGGAGACTAATGCCACCGCCACTTGATAAAGCAAATCAGAATGTGGGAGGGAGAGAAAGTTTAGAATAATTTCCCACGAGATTTCTTCAGCACTGACATGCTATGTGTTTGTGTACAAGTGTGAAATATTAATATGTTAAAAAAATTTTTTTCTGACTGTAAAAACAGTGTGGTCTCATTCTAATTAGGAAAATGCAGAAGCAGATGCGGAAAAGAATGACCCCTGGCACCACCACCTGGTGACCACTTGGAGAACGGCCTGGTGCAAGGAAGGGGGGGTGTGATGCCCAGGCATTCAGATTCCCAGCATTCATTGTTCTGTCTTTGCGGGTATTGAGGGAGTATAAGCTCTGAGCCATTACCAGGCCCTTCTTGCATTTAGGGCATAAGAGGAGTTGCAAAGACCAGTCGCATGCGGCCCTGGTCTCCAGCAGAAAGGTCCCTTGTTCAGAAGCAGAGAGGAGGGATGCACGTAGGAACCCTCATCCCTGCCTCTTCTGCAAGTTCCACCTCTAGATCTTCTTTCTTGCAGGAAGCCTCCCTTGACCTATCCAGGCCCTAGATGCTCCCCTCACACTGGGGCTCCTGGAGGGTAGCTTACACACCCTCACCAAAGCCTCCCATGTGGCCCTTACTCTGTTCACACCTGCCTCTATTTCCTCTCATCCCTCTTCTCTGAAACTGAGCTCCATAAGTCAGGCAACAACGTTTAGAGGAAAGAGGGAGAGGCCATAGCGACAGGAGAGCCCTGGGTTCAAATCTGGCTCTGCCTCGCATGTGCTTGGTAGCCTTGGGGCAAGGCGCGTTGCCTCTCCGAGCCTCAGTTTCCTCATCTGTAAAATGGGAATCATATAGTAACTTGTCAGTGGGTTGGGGGCATTTGAGGAAATGAGTGGAAAGTGTCTAGCTGCTTGCCCGGCCATAGTAAGTACCTGATAAGTGCTGGCCATTAACAGTGATGCAGGCAGAGACTTTGTTGTCTTTTTCTTCATGCCAGGAATTTAGGGCATGTTTTGGGGTGGATGAATGGGAGAGTGAATGAATAGGGGGGTACTTGGTGGAGAGCGGCCAAGGGTATGTGTATCACACTGTGCAGGTTTGCGGGGGCAGCCACACCCCCAGCCCCCTGGCCAAGGGTGAATGCTGGCCTGTTTCCTTCTGGTAGAACAGAGAGCCATTTGGATTTTGTTTCTCTCCCCCAAAGGATGAGCTCTGTGGCCCAGACCCTTCCCTGTCAGATGAGCTGACCTCCATCCTCAGCGAGCTCACTCAGCTGAGCAAAAGCAAGCACTGCAAAGTGGCCCTCAGAGCCAGGCAGGTAGGGTCGCCAGCCGTGGTCCCCACCGTGCATGACGTCACAGGGTGCCGCCCTTCCCCACACGCGGCCCCCACCGTGCATGTCCCCTCTGCTGCAGGACCCGCCCCTTGGCTCCTCCCCATGAGGATGGCTCACCCCAGCCCCTCTGTCCCCTCCCCCTGCAGGTCCTGATTGCCTCCCACCTCCCCTCCTATGAGCTGAGGCACAACCAGGTGGAGTCCATTTTCCTGTCTGCCATCGACATGTATGGCCACCAGTTCTGCCCGGAAAACCTCAAGGTGAGGCCACCTCCATCCATGCACTTGGCAGAGAGCATGCGCCGTGGCCCACGTGGGGCCTGGGGGTGGGGAAGCGGGCTCCCCTTCCCTCGATGGGCTGGCACTCGGGTGCAGGGCACAGATGCCAACTCCAGTGGTTTAGTCCAGTGTGGCCAGGGCTGCCCAGGGGAGGCTCTGGGAGAGGTTGAGTCCTGCAGGATGGACAGAGCCTCAGGCAGCCAGGCTCTCCCAGGAGGTGTGATGTTAAAAGTTCATGTGTCATGGAGCTTATTGGAAGCTGGGAGCACTCACATGGTTGGGTCATGGCTTCATCTTCCCAGGGCTCCCCCACCTCCTAAATCTGCCTCATTCACAGGCTTCCAGGCACCTCCTCCACATCTGGAGCTGGGAGCCCTGGGAGCAGTCACCCCAGAACTGCCTCCATGTTCAGATCTCGTGGGCCTGGGAAATGGGCAACGTTTCGTGATAACAATACGACCAGCCTCCTTCCCTGCCCCCATCCCTCCTGCTTATCTGACTGCTGGTTAGAACTCGTTAACATTCCCTTTTCCTTCTTTTTCCCACTTCCATTTCCTGTAGAAATTAATACTCTCAGAAACGACCATATTTGACGTCCTGCCCACTTTCTTCTATCATGCTAACAAAGTCGTCTGCATGGCATCCTTGGAGGTAAGTAGGAGAGAGGCCCCCGTAACAGCACCAGTACTGACCATGCCGGTCCTAACATCCACTGCCCGCCTGCCACATGCCTGACCCTGGACCACGTGCCTGGCAAACGTGATCTTATCATTCTCTGTACAAGGTAGGTCCTGTTACTTACACCTGTCTCACGGAGAAGAGAACGGAGGCTCAGAGAGGTGAAGCAACTTGCTCAAGGTCACACAGCTAGGAAGTAGCAAAACCAGGATTCACATTAGGTCTGTCTTAGTCCAGAGTCCTTGCTGGTAAGCCCTGCTATCTTGTGTGCCATTCTAGCCTCCTCCGGACCAGGCACAGTTAAATATGAACCCCCAAGGGCCAAGTCTGAGGCACTTCATCCAAACTTTCCAACTCACCTGCCTTAGATACCTTTGAAAGACTTTTCCACTTGGAACTATGAGAGCCGGAAGGAGCCTAGGTGACAGTTTAAGGTGACCTCCCTGTGTGTCAGGCAGAGATGAACACGAGCAGTGGCAAAACCTGGATTAGAGCCAGGTTGTCTGCTTCCGCTCTGGTCTTCCTGAATTCAGGGGCTGAGAGGTGTTTGGTTAATTTCAGGACATCACGATGTTCCATCTGCTCTTTCAGAATCCTTTCAAGGAGTTATGAGATGATGGGTGTTTTCAACTTGACTGTCTTCCCTGGTGATTTCTCCTCATTTCTTCAACTTGACTGTCTTCCCCTGGTGATTTCTCCTCATTTCTTTACCCTCTGAACTTGGAGTCTCAGTCCCCTGTGGTACCCACTCTTCTGCCATCTTTTAGACCCCATGGGTCAGCCATCCTGATGCCAGAAGGTTGACTGGGTCTCCATGGGGACCATTTTGGGCTTGTAAGCATGTTACAGCCAGTGTCTCTGGGCCTGCAATTTTTACCCCTCCCCTGGTTTCGACTCCAAGAACCCCTCCAGGCCCCACTCTTTGTTCGCAGCAGTGAGACCTGATACAGCTCTTAAGTAGCTACCAAGTGTTTTCCCCCGTCTTCAGTTTTCACCAGTAATTATTGAGACCTACTGTATTCCAGCTGCTGGGGATACATTAGAGAATAACCATAGTCTCTGCCTTAGTGGAGCCTCTCTGGCTGGGGAGAGACACACACTCAGTATTTCTTTAATTATACGCGTGATAGGGCCACAGAGGGAAAATGCAGGCCATGATGAGAATTGCACAGCAGTACTTAACCTTACCAGGAGGTTCGACTCAGACTTTGATGAGAAAGTGACATGAAAGTGTCTGAAGAGCAAGTAGGAATTTGTGGGAGGGAGAAGCAGAGAGATTCCAGTCAGTGGCGTGTGCAAAGGTCCAAGCTGTGTGACCTCTGGCAAGTTGCTTTCCTTCTCTGGACTCTTATTAGATTCGTGTACTTTAGATAGGGATAGTAATGCTGACCTCACAGCATGAGTAAGCATCAGATGTGAGTATTGATCACCATTGTCACCCATCATCTAAACACCTGTCCTGTGTAGGGGGTCCTAAGTCTAGGGGTCCTAAGTCAGATAGAAAGCAGCAGCCCACCTTCCCCACTTAATAAAGTGCTGAATCCCATTTATTTCTGTTAGTGATTTTTCTAGGATGCTTTCTTAACACGTTCCATCACTTGGTTGGGCAGTTTTATTGAATAGGATCCAACCTTTTCTTCACGACTCAAGATGAGCATTGTAAACATAAGGTTTTCACTTGGCCTCTTGAGTTGTGTAGAGTTTTGTCCCCGCTTAAAATGTGTCTGGTCCTCCCAGACCATGCCCAGGGTCAGTGATTCTCTAGGAAGACTCCAGGACTCAGCATATAGATGTGCTCACAGTTGTGATTTATTACAGCAAAAGGATACAAAGCACAGTCAGCAGAGAGAAAGGGCTCATGGGGTGAAGGCCAGAGGACACCATGCACAAGCTTCCAGTGGTCCTCCAGGCACTTTTAATTCCTTGACAAACAAATTATGGCAACACATGTAAAAGTTGTCTACCACAGAAGCTCATTAGAGACTTAACACCCACAGTTTTATTGGGGGCTGGTCACATAGGCACTCTCTGACTGACACATACCAAAATTCTAAACCCCAGGAAGAAAACACATGTTCAACATAAATCATACTGTTTGCATAGATTAGGCAACGTCAACCATTCTTATCTGGGAATGGTGGGAATCCTCCCTAAATCTGGGTTCTTAGTTGCTAGCAAAAGGCCAGCCTTGCAAGCAGGCCTTTCAAAGGATAGCAATTAGGCCTGCTGTGTTAACTTTTGCTGCACAGTCCCTGGCTTCCCTATTCAATTAAAAAAATTCCCCAATGCTTAGACTCTAGAACCGTGTGGTCCAATGTGGCAGCCACTGGCCACGCATGGCTTTTGAGCACTTGCAGTGTGGCCAGTCTGATTGAGCTGTGCTTGAAGTGTAAGATACACACTGGATTCCAGAGACTCAGTATGGAGAAAGAATTTAAAATATCTTAATTTTTTTAAATTGATTACATGTTGAAATGATAATGTTTTAGGTATTGGGGATGACATGAAATATATTATTAAAATTATATTTAACCTCTTGCCTTTTTTTAAGTATCAACTGGAAAAATCTGAAATTGATTTAAAATTGCCTACGTGGCCTGTGTTGTATTTCTGTTGGACAGTGTTACTGTAGAGCAGGGGTCAGCAAACTATAGTCCGTGGGCCACATCTGGCCCACTGCCTGGTTTTGTAAATAAAGTTTTATTGGAACACAGCCACGCCCGCTCATTTACGTATTGTCAGTGGCACGAATGTATGCCCCCTGTAGTGGAAGCGTGGAGTCTTAACCACTGGACCGCCGGGGAAGTCCCTACAACAGCAGAATTGAGTAGTTGTGATAAAGATATATTCCACAAAAGCCTGAAATATTTACTATCTGGTCCTTTGCAGAGAAAGTAGCATCCTGAAGAGTGAGCAAATTTGCTGTTAGCTACCACTTTAGGGATCATAGTTCAAGATCGTTTCTGGGACCCTTCAGCCTGAGTTTTCTCAGGTGTTGAGGGCACTCCGTCAGCTGTGCTTCTGTTTCATTAGGTTTATGTGCGGAGGGGCTACATCGCCTACGAGTTAACCAGCCTGCAGCACCGGCAGCTCCGGGACGGCACCTGCGTGGTGGAATTCCAGTTCATGCTGCCCTCCTCCCACCCAAACCGGTACAGAGTGGTACCCACCTGGGGGGCCAGCTTGTGCTGCTCTTCTCCCTGACCACTGTAGCCCTGTTTCTGGAGGGACCCAGCAGGGATGTCTGGGAACTGCTGGGAAGACGTCAGGTGCACCACTTCCCCACCCTGGCATCTCCCCCCATCTTTGTTCTCTCGTCTGTAAAATGGAGATAGCCCAGTGCTTATCTCCGGTAGCCACTGCCCACCTGTGGGATACTGAAATTAAAATGCATTACAATTAAATTAAAAATTCAGTTCCTCGGTTGTACCAGCTGCATTCAAAGTGTGCACTAGCCACAAGCTCACATGTGGCTTGTACAAACAACGTGGGCACAGTGAGCCTCCCTCATCATTTAGGGAATGGGGGCAACCCCAACTTCCTGGACGCCAGCCAAGGGCCAGCCTTGCAAGTAGGTCCCTTTTTCAGGAGAGCAACTCAGGCCTGCTCTGTGGACTCTTTTCTGCCCCCGTCTGATGAGCAGCCCCTCCTTTGCTTGATTCCAGGACCCTATCCTAACTCCCCGGGGGACCCATTTGGATTTGCCCCTGGTGTGCAGCCAGTTCTGGGGGCAATGGCCACCTGAACTCCAGTGGGCTGCTGGCCTGGGGGTCAGTTTTGGTTTCTGGCCCTGTCCGTAGGGCGGGTTTGATGGAGGGGAGGGGTTAGGGGAGCAGAGGCCTGGAATGTCTTTCAGAACCAAGGCTGGCCCTTCACCAGCCTCCGGGGGCTGGGGCTCTCCGGGAGGAATTGGCGCTGAGTGCATTCTTACTCTGGGCTGAGTTCACTACTATGGATTTATCAGGCGACTATGTTGGAATTGGACTTGCCTGCATGCACGTACCGTTCATTCATTTATTCATTCACGTGTGGAGCTCTTGCTCTATACCAGGTCCTGAGGAATCAGATGAGACTCCCCAGCCCCTGTCGCTCTACCCCATCCCTTCCACCCCGATTCTAAGCCCCCCTCTTTCAGAAGGCTCTAATGTGGCGCTGGCTCACCGAAGCTTCCAGGGCAGGAACAGCTCTTGGGGCTAGATCCACCGGTGGCTGCCTCACCCGCTCCTTCCCACTCCTCTGCAGGATGGCCGTACCCATCAGCATCACCAACCCTGAACTGCTGAGGCACAGCACGGAGCTCTTCATGGACAGTGGCTTCTCCCCCAAGTCCCAGCGGATGGGGGCCATGGTTGCCTTCCAGAGATTCGAGGATTTCACCAGGTACCCAGTGTGGCTCAGTCTCCCCAGAACACCCCATGCACAGGGGTTGAGTGAGCTTCCCCTGACCCCCACCCATTCATTGCACACACAGGTGGGGGTGGCCCAGACACATGGCACAGCGAGTTAATAATAACAGAATAATAATATCATCAAAAGCGTGGGCTTTTGTGTCAGCACCTCCTGCTCTTGAATTCTGGCTCTGCACTGCTTCCTGACTATAAGACTCTGAACAAATGATTTCTCTCTGTACCTTCGTTTTCTCATCTGTATAATGGGCATAAGAGAAGGACTTACTTCGTAGGGTCACAAGGAAAATCAAATGAGATAATACATATAAAATATTGTATTTAAACTATAGTTAATATGTAAAGAACGTGCTCAGAAATGTCAGCATCGTTGCCCTTTTTTCAACTTGGTCCTGTATGTTATGCATCGTGTTTGGACTATCTGTGTTTGCAGCAGCCTTGGGAGGTGTAGTGGTTACTTTTGTTATCCTCAGTTGACTCAGAGGAGTGAGATGAGGTTGCAAGGGTCTACCGGCCAGTAAAAGGGGGACCCCAGCCATGCCCCCAAAGTGTTGGGAATCATTTCTTTTATTCAGCATCTCAAATCACATAGGTTCATCCTTCCCTTTTGGGAAAGACCCCGTCGATGGTGCCTTGGACCTAGTCAGGAACCACAGGAATTCTGCACAGACTTGGATGTGCTTGCAGAGTGGTGGTTGGGAAAGAGTGAGGGTCAGGCCTGACCTATTGCCTTGTGGGGCAGCGGCCCCTCAGCCCTCCCTCTCTGCCCCGTGCCCCCAGGAACTTTGATGAGGTCATTTCCTGCTTTGCCAACGTGCCTAAGGACGTTCCTCTCTTCAGCAAGGCCCGTACTTCCCTGTACTCCGAGGATGACAGCAAGGTGAGTGTCTGAGCAGGGAGCAAGCGGAGGAGGGGGCGGGCTGGGGCCCTGGGCCCTTCTACTGCCTACCCTTGGTTTTCTCTCCCAGAGCCTCCGAGAAGAGCCGATCCACATCCTGAACGTGGCCATCCAGTACGCAGACTACCTGGAGGACGAGCAGCTGGTGCCTGTTTTCCGGACATTCGTTCAGTCCAAGGTATGCTGGGCAGCCTCTGGTTCTGGGTCCCTGGAGAAGGAGGAAGGGCTCTCTTGGTGAGGTGTCCATGTGCCCAAGTCACTTACATAAACAACCATGTACGCATATAATTGTGGGTTGGTTTTATAAACATGTGGTGTCCATTGCCGGCATGGATTCTTACCCAGCAGTAGGGACAGCTGTTACATATGCTTAATGACCCCAGCTGCAGACAGATGTGGAGCAGCTTGGCAAGTGTAGGTAGTAGAACTATGGGGCAGGTGCTGTGTGACCTCCAGCAGGTTACTTTATCTCTCTGATCCTTAAGTTTTCCCATCTGTAAAATGGGATACTTAAGCTCATAAATTAATCACATCTGCCAGGCACACTGTATAGCTGTTAGTTCTTTACTCTCCTGACTTGGTCTCAACTTTAAGAACACTTGGAAATTTTCGGCTGTCGCTTTTTAGTGTGTTTATCTGTACATGTGTTGTATCCCCCATGTTATTCTGGTGGGAGGGACACCTCTTACCTCCTCTGACTTGGTGTCCCTCAGAGGACCTGGCCTGGTGCTTCCTAGGCAGGAGGTGTTGGGTGAATAATGCACGGATGATGCCACGAAAGCTTAGGGACATTATTGTTAGTGATGTACTTAGCCTTGTGTGATTGATTAATCAACAGTGTAATGACGTACATTGTAGAAAATGTTGAAGGGGCAGACGGATCTGAAGAGCTTGCCCCACCACCCAGGGCAGTGACTGTGGTATATTTCCCTCTAGCCTGTTTCTTAACATAGCTGATGTCCTTACTGGACTTTGAGCTTGGCATCCCATGGCTTAGATAAGGCAACGTTTGAGCTGTTGGCAGTTTGCCTACCCCCTAACCAAATCAGAGGATGCTCAAGATACTTGGTGGTTCTTCCCCCGAGGGGGCAGTGGAGGGGTGTCAGAATCACCTGTGAACAGCCGTGCTATGGGGGGCAACGTGGCTGTGTGGGGCAAGGAGACAGTTCTCTACATATCGACCCAGGAGGATATGCATGAACTAGAAAAGATTAAACGTATGTGTCTCTGTACAAATAAGTGTTTATATACAGCATACCAAAGAGAGGAAAGTTAGCAGAATATACACCTACCAGGAGAGTGGGAGACATTTTAATGTTACATATTTCTATATTATTTAAAAACTTTTGCACTAAGAAGATACATACGTTCACATCCGCAGACACATACACACACCTGTACATTCACGCACACCTTTAACTGAGAACAGTAATCAGCCTCCCAGTAGAATCCTCTTCATTTTCCAATTTCTCCTGTTTTCTTTGCAACCTGCATTCTGTTAAGTGCCTTACCTCTTTCTGAAATGGGCTAAGACTCTTCATTTCTCCTAGTAATTTTCCTTATCACATGGAGAAATTTAAAAATATCCTTGTTTTCTGGTCTTCTGGGTGTTTTTCCTTTCCCCAGAGAACTATACAGAATAATATTTATTTCGTTTAGGGAGCAACTAAAAACAGTTTAGTACTTTCCTTGGGTAATTTTTGACTGAAGTCGAATATACACAGCAGTGCACAAATCATTAATGTACAGCCTGGTGAATCTGCACAGGGAATTCCCAAGTGTGACCAACATTCAGATCAAGAAATGACTGCTCTGACCCCTTCTCGAGCCTCTTCCCATCACTACGTCTCCCCCGCCAGAGATAACCAGCCAGTAGCCTGACTTCTAATAGTAGAGATTAGTTTTGTCTATTTTAGAGTTTTGTATAAACTAAAGCATATGGTTTGTACTTTTTTGTGTCAGGCTTTTTTATTCAGCTTGTCATCTTTTTTTTTTAAATACAGCAATGCCCCATCCCACCAATTTCATTAAAGAGTTCATGAAATGTTAAGAGAGAGAGAGATATATATATATATATGTAATATGTATGTATATATTAATAGCTTTCCTGAATATAATTCACTTAGCACACCATTCCCCCATTTAAAGTGTACAATTCAGTGCTTATCAGTACAGTAGTCCCCTTTTCTGCAGTTTTGTTTTCTGCAGTCTCAGTTTCCCACAGTCCACCGCAGTCTTAAATGGAAAATTCCAGAAATTTTTAAGTTTAAGCAATTTGTAAGTTTTAAGTTGTGTGCCATCCTGCTCCGTCCTGCCCGGATGTGAATCATCCCTCTGTCCAAGCGTAGCCGCCCGTTAGTCACTTAGCAGTCAGCTCGGTTATCCCATCAACTGTCATGGTGTTGCAGTACTCATGTTAAGTCACCCTTATCTTACTTAATTATGCCCCCAAAGCACAAGTGATGCTGGCAACTCGGACATGCCGAAGAGAAGCTGTCAAGTGCTTCCTTTAAATGAAAAGGTGAAAATTCTTGACTTAATAAGGAAGGGGAAAAAATGTATGCTGAGTTGCTAAGATCTATGGTAAAACCAAGTCTTCTATCCATGAACTTGTGAAGGAGGAGAAAAGAAATGCGTGCTAGTTTTGCTGTCACACCCTAAATTGCAAACATTACGGCCACAGTGAGTGGTAAGTGCCTAGTTAAGACGGAAAAGGCATTAAATTTGTACAGGAAAATATCTTGAGAGCCCACATTCACGTAACTTTTCTTACAGTATATGGCTATAATTGTTCTATTTTGTTATAATTATTGTTAATCTCTTACTGTGCCTAATCTATAAATTAAACTTTATCATAAGTATGTATATATAGGAAAAAACGTAGTATGTATAGGGTTTGGTACTGTCCGTGGTTCCAGGCATCCACTGGGGATTTTGGAACGTACAGCTCATGGATAAGAAGGGACTACTATGTATTCATAGAGTTGTGTAGCCATCATTATGATCATTATGTTTTAGAACATTTGCACCACTCCCACCAAGATACCCATTAGCAGTCACCCCACGTTCCCTCCACCCAAAACCCTTTCCCCTGCCCTAGGCAACCACTAATCTACTTTCTGTCTCTATGGATTGGCATGTTCTGGATGTTTCCTATCAATGGGATAAATGGAATTTCATACACTATGAGGTCTTTGGGGACGGGCCTCTTTCACTCGGCATGCTTTCAAGGTTGATCCGGGTGGTAACAGATATCATTCCTTTTTGTGGCCAAATATGATCCCACTGTGTTTTTGGTTTTTCATGCAGAAAAACATCCTTGTGGAGTATGGACTCCGAAGAATTACGTTCCTGATTGCCCAGGAGGTCAGTCCGATTCTCAGCGCATCTGAGTTTTTCGCATTCTTCAAGACTGGGTGCCATTTGTTTGATGTTTACTCTGTAGATTGGGGTGGAAAAAATCAGTCCCTAGAGAAGAGATGGCTTTCCAAACGATTCATTCTAGAAGTGGACTGGGTTAGGGTTAAGAATCACAGAACAGGTCTATAAATATTTAAATGAGTCTTGCTTGATTTGTCTTTCATATGGATTTCTTTTTGCAGAAAGAATTTCCCAAGTTTTTCACATTCAGAGCAAGAGACGAGGTATGGTGAAGAGCAATGAACTGGTTCTGGCTTCCCTGGGAGATTTGATATTCAGCAAGAATATGGTTCTTAGTCCTTGTGGTGTCCCCATATTCTAGAACATGCAACTTTTGTGTAGATTCCAGCCTTCCTCTGGGCTGGTATTTCCAGTGAGAGCCCCGTGTTGCTCTGTGGAGCTCAGACCCCACGTTTCCCTCCCTTTCAGCCTTCACTACAGGTTTCTGTCTCACCTGGATACTTTTTGTACTTGCCGGTGTAACTCTGTAAGACGGTTCTCCCAACCTCTTTTTCTTTTCTTTTTTTTTTTTTAATATCTTTATTGGAGTATAATTGTTTACAATGTTATGTTAGTTTCTACTGTACAACAAAATGAATCAGCCATACGTATACATATATCCCCATATGCCCTCCCTCTTGAGCCTGCCTCCCACCATCCCTATCCCACTGCTCTAGGTGGTCACAGAGCACCAAGCTGATCTCCCTGTGCTATGCAGCTGCTTCCCACTAACTATCTATTTTACATTTGGTAGTGTATATATGTCAATGCCACTCTCTCACTTCATCCCAGCTTACCCTTCCCCCTCCCCGTGTCCTCACGTCCATTCTCTACGTCTGCGTCTTTATTCCTGCCCTGCCACTATGTTCATCAGTACCGTTTTTTTAGATTCCATGTATATGCGTTAGCATATGGTATTTGTTTTTCTCTTTCTGACTTACTTCAGTCTGTATGACAGACTCTAGGTCCATCCACCTCACTATAGATAACTCAATTTCGTTCCTTTTTATGGCTGAGTAATATTCTATTGTATATATGTGCCACACCTTCTTTATCCATTCATCTGTCAATGGACATTTGGCCAACCTCTTTTTCTTATGTGCTTCCAGAACAGTGGTTGGCAAACTATGGCTTGCAGGCCAGCCCCCTGTTTTTATAACCACAGTTTGATTGGGACGGAGGCCACACCCATTAGTCACTTACTGTCTCCTGTAGCTTTCTCGCTCCAGCAGCTGAATCGAGTACAGTTGGCCCTCCGTGTTCACGGATTCGACATTCGTGGATTCACCCAACCATGGACGGAATCTCCGCAGTTGGTTGTGTCCGCGGATGCAGAACCCGCGGATTCGGAAGGTGGACTGCGGTTGTGACCGACCGTATACTCCATCAGTCCTCTGGCCTTTTAAGAAAAAGTTTGCTCATCCTTATTCTAGAACAGGTGGGCTTGTTCCCAGTACAGATCCAGTCTCCACTAAACAGTATTTTAATTTATCCAAAGCCTTACTTTCCTAGTTAAATGCATCCTTTCTTCAGCTTCTTCATTTTCTCTCCAGTCTCCAGCACTGTCAGTCGCCTCCTTCTGAGGACCGATTTCCACAAGGAAGCTAAGGCTTAGTGACTTCTTGAGAAATACTCTGTGTGGTGGCAGATAGAGAACAGCCTGGTGGTGCCAGCAGGGGCTGGGGACTAGCTGGGCTCCCCTGGGGCCAAGAGGCTTATGCCAGCACAAGGTTCCATGCTCGTGGCTCTCCTCTGGACCATCGCAAAATCCCAAATCTCTTGAGCTCCCAATTAGAGGACATCATGAATGCTTCATTCCTGAGTTCTAAACCCGCAAACACCGGGGATCTGCAGGACAGGGCGTGGATCAAGCAGGCACGCAGCCCCAGTGTCCAACTCCACCTGTGTCTGTGTGTCCATCTGTTTTCTCTCTCTGGTCGGCCCACAGTTTGCAGAAGATCGCATTTACCGTCACTTGGAGCCGGCCCTGGCCTTCCAGCTGGAGCTCAGCCGGTTGCGTAACTTTGACATAACTGCCATGCCCTGTGCCAACCACAAGATGCATTTGTACCTGGGCGCTGCCAGAGTGAAAGAGGGCGCAGAGGTCACGGACCACAGGTTCTTCATCCGCGTCATCATCAGGCATTCAGACCTGATCACCAAGGTAGGATGTCACGGGGTGTTTCTTTCTCCCCCTGAACTTGTCACTCACGTGCTGCCCTTGCCTTCATTGAGTTCCTGCTCTGGGTCAGGCCCTGGGCTGCACTCTGGGGATCTCAGGGTGCACAGGGCACACACAGCCCTGCCCTTGTGACTGACACTCCAGTCTGGGGACGGAGTGGGAGGTGAAAAATGAAGTGGTCTGTTCTCATGGGGCGTCATGTGAATTCTTCCTTCTGTCACAGAGATCTCTCTGCATGAGGAGAGAATTGGGAGGATAGAAAAGAAATATCCTGATTTGTTAAGGGGATTTTTTTGTACTTGCTCATTGCGTGAGAGATCACGTCCCATTGTTTCTTGCATTTAGAAAAGTAATTCATGATTATATTGTGAAGATTGCAAAAAATACTGAAAATATTTTTTAAAATTAAGGAAAAGGACCAGAATCCTGCCATTCAGGGGTCAGCCCTGTTGGTGACCCTTTCTAGGCCTAATTCCATATATGTATTGGGATTGGGTTGTAGGTGTAATGTTACAGATAGGAGCTCAGGCTGGACAAATCATTTAAAGGCTTTTTTTTTTTTTTCCACTGTAGACCTCTTTCCATGTTAATGAAGATGATTTCCTTCATGCAATTCCCTTGCATGGATGTATATATTGTGTGTGTAATGTTTTTTAACACATCCCCCAGTGATGGATGTTAAGCTAATCAGTATTTTGCTGCCTCTGTCACCTAGATATTTTAATAGCTTTTATGATTATCCAGGTACGGTAAGGCCGACAGATCAGGAGACAGTTATTATCGAAAAGATGGTTTATTTGTTATCACAGATTCCAAGAGGAGGGGGCATGCTGAGCCGTGGGGGCCACATGGGGAAGCACCAGGGCTGCTCAGGAGGCAGAGGGAGGGGGGATACATGGACAGGAGCCTTTATTGTGGATTCTGCAGGAAGGAATGGGTGAGGCAGGGTGAGCAGGCTTGGGACTGGCTAGCTTGAGTAATTTCAGCAGGCTGTGAGCGTAGGGACTGTCTCTAGTTGTCTGATACCTGGCCCTGGGGTGATTAGGGCCAGTGGATAGTGGCCTGGAGGGTGAGAGCCTGACAAGGAGGTCGTTGGGGTGTGGGGTCTGGATTGGTTGGTTTGCCTGAAACGCATGCTCATGGGTGAGTTGTTTATAAACTCTAGGAATTGGCTAACCCTGGGAGGGGCAGTCCCTCCAGGGTCAGCCAGGCCCAGCTGTCAAAGCCTCAGAATACAGAAAATAACAGAGGTGCTGAGTACACGAGACAGCCTTGGACATCCCGTTACCTCTGGAGGCAGGGCTCTGCTGTCTGACCTGCACGCCTTTTGGAGGAGGGGGATGCTCTCCTTTCCCTTTGACTCTCTGGGCCCTGCGCCCCTGGCCTAGCGGCTGCCCCTCTCCCCCTTTGACAGGAAGCCTCCTTCGAGTACCTGCAGAACGAAGGCGAGCGGCTGCTTCTGGAGGCCATGGATGAGCTGGAGGTGGCGTTCAACAACACCAGCGTGCGCACCGACTGCAACCACATCTTCCTCAACTTCGTGCCCACCGTCATCATGGACCCCTCTAAGGTCTCACCTCTGGGGGTGGGGCTCTCACCAGGCTCCAGGTTCACCTTCACTGGGACCTTCCTGCTTCAGGGTATCGTCTCCTGGTGCTCGAGACCTGAGCTCCAGGATGCGTATGTGCATGTCTGAGCCTCACTTGCTGCAGGTGGAGAACAAACCTTCCATCGATTAATTGTAGAGCCGTTTTTCAGCCACCACCCTTAGGACTGTCCCTAAGGATGTTCCCCCTCCGTGGGCACGCTTCACGTTTCGGAAGACACAGATGCCCAAAATGTCCTTTACAAAACAAAATTTTGTCCTCTCCCTAGTTCCAGGCTCTGTTGGGGGCTGCATGTGGGTGGGGGAAGCGGGGTGAGAACCTGAGGTCCGTGGCTCAGCCATTCTCCATTGGCTGGTTCTTCACGAGCAGGCAGTGTCTGTGGTGGTGATTCTGGATGAAAGAAGTTCTAGTCCATCTGCTTGGCATGTGTGGGGTGCAGAGGCCCATGCTGATTCCCCAACTCCACCAGTTCACATAGTTCCTTGAAGAAGAAAATGCATAGGCTTGGGATGCATGATGGAGAGAAAGACGGGGTAACATAGGGGCACTAGCTCTTACCAGCCTCAGTTTCCACATCTGTCAGTGGGGGACAAACATACCAGCCTCTCTGAGTAACGATGGGGACAGAGTGAGATAACGAGCTTACATGCTTAGCGTGATACCTTTGATTATTATCAGCTTAGAGTTAATGGATGCATGCTGCGTATTGCTCTGCTATATACACGCAGTGCGTTTTGCATTCAGTGTGTCTCATCTTTCTGTTATAATCAGAGCTAGAACTATTACGAGTGTGCGCGGATGGGTCCTGAAATTGAATTGCTGTGGTATGCCGCAGATTGAGGAGTCAGTGCGGTCCATGGTGATGCGCTACGGCAGCCGGTTGTGGAAACTCCGCGTGCTCCAGGCTGAGGTCAAGATCAACATCCGCCAGACCACCACCGACCGCGCCGTTCCCATCCGCCTGTTCATCACCAACGAGTCAGGCTACTACCTGGACATCAGCCTCTACAAAGAAGTGACCGACCCCAGATCTGGAAACGTAAGGCCGGGCTGGCTCACAGAGGTCAAGTCAAAGTGGAGGCAGGCTGCCCGGAGAGCAAGACGCAGATTAAAATGGCACTTGGAAGCTTTGCTGTGTCAGACTGGGGCTGCTCCTCTGAGTTTTACGATAAACGCGTTAGCTTCTGAATCCCAGTTGTTCATTCCTCTGGGAAGGAGATTGAATCCAAAGTTTAATCCAGTCTAGAACCATGTTTGGGATAAGATGTGGAGTATTACGGCTGATTATAATACAGTTCCCAAGTTAGTTCAGTTAGGGAAATGGTATTTTCCCCAACCGTGTTTTGGAATAGACTTTTGTAAAATGAATCAAGTTTCCTATTGTCTACTATATATACATGTAGTGGATTACATGTATATGTATATAATCGTTTTATTTTGAAACACTTAAAGACTCTCAAAAAGTTGCAAAAATAGCACAGAGGAGAAAATTTAGGACAGAGAATACTCATGTGCCCTTCACCCAGCTTTCCCCAATGATAGCATCTTTTTTAACCAGAGACATTGTCAAGACAGGAAGTTGACACTGGTCCACTTCCTGTCTTGACAAGTCTATTAACTCAAATGCAGACCTTATTTGGGTTTCACCAAGTTTTACATGCACTCTGGTTTGTTTAGGGTGTGTGTGTGTGTGTGTGTGTGTGTGTGTGTGTGTTAGTAGTATGATAATTACAGTTTTGGAGCTGTGTCTCCACATCTGTTTCCCACAGTGGCCGAGAAGAGATTACTCTCCTGGGCACTCACTTTGTTATGTGATACGTGCTATGCTTCCCCTCATTATATTTTTTATTGAAATATAGTTGATTTACAATGTTGTGTTAATTTCTGCTATACAGCAGAGTGATTCAGTTATACATATATATACACATTATTTTTTTAATATTCTATTTCATTATGGTTTATCACAGAATACTGAATATAGTTCCCTGTGCTGTACACTAGGACCTTGTTGTTTATCCACTCTATATATAATAGCTTGCACCTACTAACCCCAAACTCCCAGTCCGTCCCTCTCCCACACACCCTCCCCCTTCACAACCACCAGTCTATTCTCTATGTCTGTGGGTCTGTTTCTGTTTCATAAGAGTTCCTTTGTGTCATATGTTAGATTCCACATATAAGTGGTATCATGTGATATTTGTCTTCCTCTGTATGGCTTATTTCACTTAGTATGATAATCTCTAGGTCCATCCATGTTGCTGCAAATGGCATTATTTCATTCTTTGTTCTGGCTGAGTAGTATTCCCTCATTGCATTTTCACTGAGGACTGGGAAGAAATAAATTGGGCAGGAGTGTGGTTCTCTGAGACTTGCCCTCCTCACTCTCTGTTTTTCTTTCTTTCTGGTCCAGATCATGTTTCACTCCTTCGGCAACAAACAAGGGCCCCAGCACGGGATGCTGATCAATACTCCCTACGTCACCAAGGATCTGCTCCAGGCTAAGCGATTCCAGGCCCAGTCCCTGGGTACCACCTATGTGTATGACTTCCCGGAAATGTTCAGGCAGGCAAGTCCTGAGGCTGAGACTCAGCACTGCCCAGGGTCCCCTTAGGGACTCCACTGGCATCCACACCCCCCATCCTTAGTTACTCTTTTTTTTTTTTTGGCCGCACTGTGCGGCTTGTGGGATCTTAGTTCCCTGACCAGGGATTGAACCTGGGCCCACGGCAGTGAAAGCACCAAGTCTCAACCACTGGGGCACCAGGGAATTCCCCTTAGTTACTCTTCTGAAGACCCCACTCTAAAGAACACAGTATTCGTGAAGGAAAAGAAGCTAATATTGAGAATGACTTCATAGTATATTTTTCTAAAACAAACCTAATTTCATCCCAGTGATAAAAAGGAATATAGTATAGAAACTTTGGAAGGTAAAGGAGAACGGAAAGAAGGAAAAAGTGACTCCTTGTTCCACGTACTAAAGACAAATTGTTTACCACTTCCTTTTGATCTTTTTAATGCTTATATTAAGTGCTGGCTACATGCCAGGAACCGTTCTAAGGGTAGATAGACCATGAGGAAGAGGATGGGGTCACTGCCTTTGAGGACTTTTTGGTCTACTTAAAAAAATAATGTTTTATGTTTTTATGATTATTAAATATACACTGGATACAGAAAAATAGGAATAAGCAAATAAAATTTCACTCATAGGTAATCACTTGTCTACCATTGAGGACTGCAATACCATTTTAGTGTATTTCCTTCAAGTATGCTTTCTATGCCTTTATTTTTTTTTTACGTAGAAGGGCCCTTCAAGGAGACTGAGCACACTGGCATTGGTGATATGGGTGCCTGTGTACATCTTCTCCATTGCCTTGTGAATGACGTTCATGAAACTGAGGTCGTGGACTTCTACTGTCCGCAGGAAAGCATCAGTGTACTTTAGGCATAGGAGATGCAGGATAGTAGGAAAAGCTGCCGTTTAGGGTCCGTAAGGCCTGGGCCTGAGTTCCAGATCTGTCCTTTGCTTCCTGTGTGTCCCTGGGCAAGTTCCTTCACCTCTCTGGGCCTCACTTTCCTCCTCTGTAAAATGAGGCTAATAATATTACCTACTTCCCCAGGTTGTGGTAAGAAATATATATAAAGTATTCAGTAGAATGGAAACTTTTATAATTAAGAATGTCAGTGTCTGTATCCTTTTGCCTCAGAAGTCACAGGCCATAAGAATAAGAAACAGACAAATCAGGAATAAATCCATCCACTTTCTTTTAGATAAAGAAACAGAGTATGGTGGACAACACATAAATTTGAAAACAGATGAAAATTTCTGAGAAAAATATATCTTATCAAAACTGACTCAAGAAGAAATAGAAAATGTAAATAGATTATAAGCATTAATGAAATTGAATTAATAGTTCAAAAACATCCATCTACTAAAATTGGGCCCAGCCAGGGACTTCCCTGGTGGCACAGTGGTTAAGAATCCACCTGCCAATGCAGGGGACACGGATTCGAGTCCTGGTCCGGGAAGATCGCACATGCCGCGGAGCAACTAAGCCCGTGCGCCACAACTACTGAGCCTGCGCTCTAGAGCCCTCAAGCCACAACTACTGAAGCCCGCGTGCCTAGAGCCCATGCTCCGCAACGAGAAAAGCCACAGCAATGAGAAGCCCGTGCACAGCAACAAGGAGTAGCCCCCGCTCGCTGCAACTAGAGAAAGCCCACGTGCAACGAAGACCCAAAGCAGCCATAAATAAATAAATAAATAAATTTGGAAAAAAGCATTAATGAAATTGAATTCGTAGGTCAGAAACACCCATCTACTAAAATTGGTCCTAGACAGTTTTACAACAATTGTTGTCAAACCTTCAAGGGACAGATAATTCCCTTTGTATACAAACTGTTTAGAGAATAGAAAAAACAAAGGGAATGCTTCTTAATTCATTTTATCAGGTTATTATTACTTTAATATTAATCCAAGGTAAGAACATTAGGAGAAAGGAAGTTTATTGTCTCATTTATGAACACGGACACGAATCATAATTAAAATATTAGCAAATGAAACCCAGTAATGATTTTTTTTAAAAAATTTAGACTAAGTAGTATTTATCTTGTGACAACTTGTCTGGTATTAGGAAGTCTATAGTTTACCATGTTAATAGATTAAGAACGAACTTAAATTTCTCAATAGGTGCAAAAAATGTATTTGAAAAGATAATATCTATTTATAATAAAAGCTTTTAATAAACTAGGACTAGAAGGGGACTTTTTTTAAAATTTATTTCTGGCTGCATCAGGTCTTCGTTGCTGCACGCGGGCTTTCTCTAGTTGCAGCAAGCAGGGGCTACTCTTCGTTGTGGTGTGCAGGCTTCTCGTTGTGGTGGCTTCTCTTGTTGCAGAGCATGGGTTGTAGGCACATGGGCTTCAGTAGTTGTGGCACGCAGGCTCAGTAGTTGTGGCTCACGGGCTGTAGAGCACACCCTCAGTAGTTATGACGCATAGGCTTAGTTGCTCCGCAGCATGTGGGATCTTCCCGGACCAGGGCTCAAACCCGTGTCCCCAGCATTGGCAGGGGGATTCTTAACCACTGTGCCACCAGGGAAGCCTCAAATTTGTTTATTTTGATAAAAGACATCCACCTAAAATTAATAGCACCTAATGGTGAAATGTTAGAAGTATTCGCTTCAAAGATAGGTACAGATAGAAATATCCATTAACACCCCTTCTATTCAACTTTTTTTACTAGAGTTCTTGGCCCATGCAAAAATATGAGAAAAAGAAATAAAAGGTGTAAAGACTAGAAAGAAGGAAGCAAAGTTACGTTTTTCATAGATGATATAAACGCCTATACAAGAAATCCAAGAGAATTTATGGAACCAATTAGATAATACAGCAAGATCGCTAGATACAAGAGCAATATACAAAACTTGATTGTACTCTCATAGACCAGCAATAATTGTAAAATCTAATTGGAAAAAATGCCATTTACAATATTAAGATCAGCTCCAAGTTTAGGGATAAATCAAACAAAAAACATACAAGACCTTTATGGAGGAAATTTTGAAACTTTACGGAAATACTTTAAGCCTAAATAGAGAGATATATCATGCTTATGTATGATGGGAAGATTCAATATTGTAAAGATAATAGTTCCCCCCAAATTAATACATTCAGTATAATTCTGGAGTTTTGGTGCAACTTAAAAACTCATAGGGAAAGCAAAAGTTCATGAATAGCAAAAACACTTCTGAAAAAGAACAAAATCAGGAGGACTTGTCTTAGCCATCCTTTAAAATAAGTCATTATTTGGGCTTCCCTGGTGGCGCAGTGGTTGAGAGTCCGCCTGCCGATGCAGGGGACGCGGGTTCGTGCCCCGGTCCAGGAAGATCCCACATGCCGCAGAGCAGCTAGGCCCGTGAGCCATGGCCGCTGAGCCTGCACGTCCGGAGTCTGTGCTCCACAACAGGAGAGGCCACAACAGTGAGAAGGCCACGTACCGCAAAAAAAAAAAAAAAAAATTAAAAAAAAAAAAGTCATTATTTACTTTCAAGCAGTAGTACGTACTACAGTGTGTAATATTATTGTAACAGAGCTAAACAAATAGACCAATGGAACAGAATAGTGTCTAGAGTCAGACCCACTCACAGACAGAACCTTGATTGAATGCAGAGGTGGGATTCTGAATCAAGGGAATAAATTTCACTAAAAGGTACAAAGAAATTTCTTATCTAATTGGGAAAAAACTTTTTCGATTTCTACCTCATCTGGTGTACAGAAATAAATTTCAAGAGGATTAAAACTGCTCGGAGTGAGTTGAAAGCATAAGCATAGGAAAACCCCATAAATGTGACTATGTTAAAATTTAAAAGTTATTTATGTAAAAGAGAAAAGACAAACCCCAGATTGGGAGAATATGTTTAAATATCTGTTTCCAGCAAGGGGTTAGAGCAATATTATCTGCAGAGCATTTATAAATCAGTTGGAAAAAAAAAAACAAGCAAAACTATAAAAAATATGGGCAAGAGTTATAAATAGGAAATTGACCAAAAGAAAGAGAAACTTACAAGATCAATCAATATATTCTAAGGTGCTCACCTCACTGATAATCAATGAAGTACCGACCAATATCACAGTACAAAAAAAAAAAAAATCACAGTACAGTTTCACACCCAGCAGATGGGTAAACATTAAAATATTTGCCAAAGCCAAGTGTGGACAAGTATATGGAGCAAAGGAGCTCTCACACATTCTTACTAGAACTGTAAAACAATTTGACAATATCCAGTAAATCTGAATTTTCACATACCCTATGACCCAGCAATTTCATTCCTAGGTATACACCCATTGAAACACTCATCCGTGTTTATTTAAAAAAAAAAAAAAAAAGACCATAAAAATGTTGATTACAGCATTGTTGGTGTAGAATTGGAAACCTAAATGTTCCTAAAAAGGGTTATGAATAAATAAATTGTGATATGTTCATATCATGGAAAACTGAACAGCAGGGAAAATGAATAAACCAGAGCTAAATTTATCAATATGGATAAATCTCTCAAATATATTGGAGAACTGGAAAAATAAGTTGTGGAAGAACGTGTCCAGTGCAATACCATTATTTAAAGTATAAGTCATGCAAAATAATGCTATGTTTTTTGGGGGGTTTTATTTTTATTTTATTTATTGTTTTTGGCCGCGTTGGGTCTTTGTTGCTGTGTGCGGGCTTTCTCTAGTGTGGCAAGCGGGGGCTACTTTTTGTTGTGGTGCGTGGGCTTCTCACTGCGGTGGCTTCTCTTGTTGCGGAGCCTGGGTTCTAGGCAGGCGGGCTTCAGTAGTTGTGGTGCACGGGCTCTAGAGCACAGGCTCAGTAGTTATGGCACACGGGCTTAGGTGCTCCGTGGCATGTGGGATCTTCCCGGACCAGGGCTTGAACCCGTGTCCCCTGCTTTGGCAGGCGGATTCCCAACCACTGTGCCACCAGGGAAGCCCAATGCTATGTTTTAAATGTCTGCACATATGATGAAATAAAAATGTAAAAGCATACAGAGGACTGATGGACAATAATTCAGGATAATAGTTACCTGAGGGGAGCAGTGGGGAGGAGGGATGGGAATGGGATGGGGAGGGGTACACCAGGGACTTCAACTGCATTTTTCTTATTTCTTTAAAAAAATCTTAAGCTACTATGGAAAAATTCTGATTTGACAGAGCCATGAGATAGATGCTCGGGTATTTATTTTTCTGCATGTATGCTTTAAATAGTTCGTGATTGAAAGAGAGAGAAAGGAGTAGAAAATGTACTTCCTTACTGATGACTTCAGGTTTTTCTCTTTCCTGTCCTCTCTGTAGGCTCTTTTTAAAATGTGGGGTTCCCCGGACAAGTACCCCAAAGACATCCTGACATATACCGAACTAGTGCTGGACCCGCAGGGCCAGCTGGTGGAGATGAACCGACTTCCTGGAGGAAATGAGGTAAAGAACTGAGTCGCTTTGCTGTACAGGAGAAATGAACACAACATTGTAAATCAACTATACTTCAATAAAATTTTTAAAAAAAAACCTCACAGAGCCCAGCCCCTGGCCGGAATCACCCTTTAAAACAATTTCCTCCTGGGGGACTTCCCTGGCCGTCCAGTGGTTAAGACCCTGTACTTCCACTGCAGGGGACATGGGTTCAATCCCTGGTCGGGGTACTTAGGGCCTGCATGCTGTGCAGTGCGGCCAAAAATAAATAAGTTCCTCCTGAAGAAACAAGCCCGTTTTCTTGTGCATTCGTGTCCTCGCCAGGTGGGCATGGTGGCCTTCAAAATGAGGTTTAAGACCCTTGAGTACCCAGAAGGGCGCGACGTTATCCTCATCAGCAATGACATCACCTTCCGGATAGGATCCTTTGGCCTTGGAGAAGACCTTCTGTACCTGCGGGCATCCGAGATGGCCCGGGCAGAGGGCATCCCCAAAATCTACCTCGCTGCCAACAGTGGGGCCCGTATCGGCCTTGCGGAGGAGATCAAACACATGTTCCAGGTGGCTTGGGTGGACCGGGAAGACCCCCACAAGGTACGTCATAAAGCTGGGGTGGCAGTGTGACTGCGCTAAGCTCATGTTGTATTTTCTGTGCGGGTGACAGCACCTCCAAGGGGGCTGACAAAATCTTCTTGCTCTTTGTGTAGACAGCATAGATATCCATAAAGTACATAAACAGGCAGTAAAATTTCATGGGAGGGGGTGACGATTAGGAAAAAAGGTCTAAATGGGATCCTTAGGGGGACAATAATGAAAAAAAGTTATTTTTTATGTAAACACAGAGTTTATACATACTGAGCATCTCTTGGAACGCAGTGCACACCGAGGATGCAAATGTGAATGACAGCGTAATCCCTGGCCTCAGGAAGTTCTTAAAAATCATCCAGGAGACCTAGAGACACCAGCTACCATGAAAGGCAAAATGAATAGAGAAAAGCACACATCTTGTGATGTGAAAATGCAGGGGACAGAGTCATTCTGTGCAACCGGAGCATGAGTTCTCAAGGGGATGGTATTGCCCCCGCCATGGGGGCAAAAATGATTCTTTTCATGTAAAAAGCATACACACACACATATATGTATACATATATACACACATAAACAATATATCTACAATAAAATTTTATTGGTGGGGGGTGGGGGGGGTTGGCATTAAGAAAAAAAAGCTCCGTAGGGGAAAGAGAATGAAAAGATGATTAAAAAACATTAAATCAGAGAGCCCAGGAAGAAAGTGAGGTTGTATTGTAAGGACCAGTGGAAAGCACAGAGCAGACCTTCAGTTTATTACTGTTACTAACATGGTATTAACATCAGACAGGTGACTGTGTTATTAACATGGTGTTATTAACACCCCCGCCGCCACCCACCCAAACCAGTGTTGACGTTAAAACAAAACAGTGGCTGTTGAGTGCAGGAAGCTGGACTCATAGCCTTACTGAAGTATATATTTTTAAGGGAATTAAATACCTGTACCTGACTCCCCAAGACTACACCACAGTCAGCTCCCTGAACTCCGTCCATTGTAAACACGTCGAGGAAGAAGGAGAATCCAGGTAAATAACTGACCAGGCAGCGCCTTCATTTTGCCTGTGGTTAATTTCAGCTACTCCCAGGGGAATCTGCCTCTTCGCCTCTGGGCTTGTGACAGTATATCAAGCAGGTGGTAGCGTTTGTACAATGGGACCCCCGAGCTCCACTGGGGGCACTGATAGCTCAGACACCTGGGGCATCCTTTAGGGTGAGCCCATCCTTGTCATCCCCAAATGAGGCACACCCTTCGCAAAAATACCACATCATGCAAGGAGAATTAGGTTGGATTCCCATAGTGTCCCCAGAGCTGCAGGTTCACATTTTGTGACCAAATTAGCCAGACTGACTCAGCGGTGACTTGGTGAGCTGGGAAGATGCCGGGGGGCCTGCTTCGTGAGAACGTCAAGGGCAATACCGGCTTGTGGGTTGTGGGTTTTTAAAATCAGGTTCTGATTTAAATCAGAATTTCCAGGCTGAGTTTCCTGGAATGTTAGTTGGTGATTTGGGAGGATGGGAGGGAGTGAAAATTTTCCGTAGTCAAGTAAGTTTGGGAAACACTGGGTTAAATGAGATCCAACAAGCATCTTTATCGCAGGCCTTCTCAGAACATTTAATGCACTGAAATGCCGTGTGAATCCCTAATGGGTTAGGCTGTACAGTGTACTTATATGGCCATGGAATCTTGACTGATTGACTGATTATGAACCACGTAGCTTCTCCTTGTATACCCCCATGTCTCTGTAGACCAAAGGCTATTCTAGATTGCTTCTGGAGGAATGCAGGGTGGGGTGCCATTTCATTAGGACAGCCTCTGAATAGGCAAACTTTATCTTTGGTTGGAGGGGTGATGATTATCGATGCTGTACTTGCCCTTCTAGAAACTTTAGGGCCAGTCATCAGGGGCCTAGACCCCTGCCTTCATCTCACCTCCAGCTGCTTTATCACCTTCCAATCCCTCACCTTGCTTAGCCTTCCTTCCTCGGGTCCTTGGGAAACGCATCAGCCTTGGATTTTTCTGGGCTAGAGCTCGGTGTTTAACTCGCATTTGGTTCTTGAAGGTATGTCATCACGGATATCATTGGGAAGGAGGATGGCCTGGGCATAGAGAACCTGAGGGGCTCAGGCATGATTGCTGGGGAGACCTCCCTGGATTATGATGAGATTGTCACCATCAGCTTGGTGAGTCCCCTCCTATTTTCTTTTCCGTCTCAACTTTTTATTATAGAAACTTTCAAATAGTCAAGAAAGCAAAGAGAATTGCTAATGAGCCCTATGTAGTCATCACCAGCTCCAACAATTATCAACGTGTAACCATTCCTATGTCCCCAGTCCCTCGGCCCCCCTGTTCTGGAATATTTTAAAGCAAACTCCGCTTATATCTTTCCATCTGTAAGTACCCCAATGTGGATCTTGACTAGATTAATTTTTTAAAAACATAACCACGGTACTGTTACACCCAACAGTATCAGTGGCAATTCTTTAATATCATCAGAACACAGTTTGGGTTCAGTTTGAAGTGTTATCTCAAAAATATCTTGTTAAGAGTTGGTTGGTTTGGGCTTCCCTGGTGGCGCAGTGGTTGGGAGTCCGCCTGCCGATGCAGGGGACGCGGGTTCGTGCCCCGGTCCGGGAGGATCCCACGTGCCGCGGAGCGGCTGGGCCCGTGAGCCATGGCCGCTGAGCCTGCGCGTCCGGAGCCTGTGCTCCGCAATGGGAGAGGCCACAACAGTGAGAGGCCCACGTACGGCAAAGAAAAAAAAAAAAAAAAAAAAAAAAAGAGTTGGTTGGTTTGAATCAGGGGCCAATCACCTCTTATTTAAATACCCTCCTTGGTTTTTTTTTTTTGTTTTTTTTTTTTTTTTTTTTTTTTTTTTTTGCGGTACGCGGGCCTCTCACTGTTGTGGCCTCTCCAGTTGTGGAGCACAGGCTCCAGACGCGCAGGCTCAGCGGCCATGGCCCACGGGCCCCGCCGCTCCGCAGCATGTGGGATCTTCCCGGACCGGGGCTCGAACCCGTGTCCCCTGCATCGGCAGGCGGACTCCCAACCCCTGCGCCACCAGGGAAGCCCCAATCACCTCTTATTTAAAAGGTACCGAGTATTTAGAAGAACTTTTGTCCGATTTTAACTGTTGCTAAATGACTCTCTTCCCGCTCCCCAGTTTGGCCTTTTCAAAAATATTTTCTGTTTCTGGTAGAGTCGTAGTAATAGTACTTTTCAATGGTAAACTGTCCCTCAAGATACGATTTTTACCGTCAGTGTTGTATCTTCAGTTTCCAAGGTGGAAGATGTTGGCCATGAGTGTCTTCCTTAGGCTTGTTTTCTAGATGTCATTTAAATATGTTTCATATATATTTCAAAATAAAAAGATTTATGCATATATTTACGTATTCCAAAACATTTTTATTTTGAAGGATATAAAAAGATATGTATATCTTTATATATTCCAAAAATATATAAACATATATGTATCTTTTATTTATATATATACAGACAGGCACACCTCAGAGATGTTGCAGGTTTGGTTCCAGACCTCTACCATAAAGCAAATGTTGCAATAAAGTGGATATAGCAATAAACGTCACACAGATTTTTTGGTTTCTCAGTCCATGTAAAAGTTATGTTTACACTATATTGTAGTCTATTAAGTGTGCAATAGCATTAATGTCTTTTTTAAATGTACACACCTTAATTAAAAAATCCTTTATTGCTAGAAAATGCTAACCGTCATCTGACACACGGGGTTGCCAGAAACCTTTAAGTTTGTTATTAAAAAAAAAAAAAAAGCAATATCTGTGAAGTGCAATAAAACGAGATCTGCCTTATGTCTTTTTATTTTTTTTATTTATTTATTTATTTTTGTGTGTATGTCTTTTTATTTTGAAATAGTTTAGGACACACCAGATATGAGATAGCATAGGCAGGTCCTATGTACCCATCACCCAGCTTCCCCCATGACAGTATAACCATCGGACGTGATCGACATTGACGTTGACACAATACTGTTAACTCAGTACAGACCTCGCTCGGATTTTTCCAGTTTCACACGCCCTCCTAGGCCTCCTTTGGTTGTGTGAACGGCTGCAATGTCTCAGGAGTGACCAAGCTCAGAAGAGCCACAGACATGCCTCTTGAAGCAAGAACCAGAACATTCCACTTCCGCTGTCTTTACAACACTCTTCTTTGCTAACCCCATTCTTTCTGGTTAGGAGGCTGAGGTCAGGCACCCTGAAGGAAGGCTTGTGTCACGCTGTTTGGCCTCCAATCAGGTTGCCAGTGGCCAAGCTTAGCTTCCGTTGGTGCCCAGCGGGTCCCTGGGCTGTCCCCACTGTGGGAGGTGGGGCACGTGGCCCTGGGGAATGCAGGAGGGATCCTGTCTCCACAGGTGACCTGCCGAGCCCTTGGGATCGGCGCCTACCTGGTGAGGCTGGGCCAGCGAGTGATCCAGGTGGAGAATTCCCACATCATCCTGACAGGGGCAATGGCTCTCAACAAGGTGACCTTGAAGGGGCCACTGGGGAGTGGACATGTAGGGGCGGGGTGGGGGAGGGGTCATTTTAACTTTCCCAGTGTCCCTGATGGGGGATTTTTCTCAACATGAAACCAGTTTCATGCCTACTGATGTTAAGAGCTGTTTTTCCATTTTGAAGTTATATGGGCCTCTTATGAGCCAAAAAAAATACGTTCATATATTAGGCTCTTCTGGTGGAACTAACTCTGTATTACTGTAATTTAAATTTTTAAATATTTTTGAAATGTTAAAAATTATTAAAATGGCATTACCCATTGCAGAAAATTGGAAAAAGACCCCCCAAAAAGTAATTTTGCTCCTACTATAATTTTGGTGTATTTTCCTCTCGTCTTATATCTTAACATGGTTAGACTCCTAGTGAGTACAGTTTCATTCGACATTTTTCACTGTATTAAAATGCTTTCCACATTGCCGTAAGGCCTCCATAACATAATATCTGCTAAAACCCCACTGAGGGTCTCAAAGTCCGGCCCCTGAACCGGCAGCATCACCTGGGATCACATAAAAATGCAAATTCTCAGGCCACACTGCAGACCTGCTGCATCAGAAATGTTAGGTAGGGTTTTGCTTTGGAGTTGACTAGAGTAATCAGCTGGATCACTGGTTCTCAAATTGTGCTACATGTTGGAATTTTCTGGAAGTTAAAAAAGAAAATACCAAAGATTCTGATGTAATAGGTCTGGGTACAGCCGGGGCATCGGGACTTTTGAAAGCTCCCAGATGATTCTAACATGCAACCAGGGTTGAGGACCACTGAGGGAGATGACTTCCAAACAGGTGGAAGGGCCCCGGGCCGGGCAGAACCTTGCTAACCCTGCCATGTCAAAGCAGGTCCTGGGCAGAGAGGTTTACACATCCAACAACCAGCTGGGCGGCGTGCAGATCATGCATTACAATGGTGTCTCCCATGTCACCGTGCCGGATGACTTCGAGGGTGTTTGTACCATCCTGGAGTGGCTGTCCTATATGCCAAAGGTGCAGTATCCCCCCCTGCAGCTAAGAGCCTGGAAGACTCTGTTGTCAAGTTCATTTGCCAGGTGGTGTGGGAAACAGGGAGCACTAAAGATGTGTCTGGGTTTAATTTTTCTTTACTCCTCCCTCCTTCCCTCTCTGATACCAAGCCCTGTACTTGCTGTTCTTTGCTTTTTTTAAAATGCCACCGTAAGGATGCTCTCTGTCAATCCTTTAGAAAGAGGTGGCAATTTCAGTGTGGGTGGACATGTGTTAAATGTGGAATGATGTATTTAATGAATTTAAAAACAAAATAGAGTTCTTACAACTCCTACACCAAGACCAAGATTTAAGAGTCATCACTAATATTTGCTGAGCACTTACTAAAGCCATTATGTGAAGCCCTTTATCTTCATGATGTTGTTAAATCCTCACAACAGCCCTATCGGAGAGCTGCTATTATTATTACCACTTTACAGATAAGGAAATTGAGATTTAAAGAAATTCAGTACCTTGTCCAAGGTAATATAGCCAGTAAGTGCGTGGAAACAAGCCTCTAAAATGCACATGCCATCCTGTATGACAGTTACTAGCAAACTAATTACCCTGAGATAATACAGCTAGAATTTTACACACAAGGTGCTTTGAATTTTAATGTCAAACATCAACAACTTTAATATTTATTTTTAAATCTTTGTTTGTTAATCCCACAACTCAGAAAGTTAATTGCTAAATATCCTCTTTATACCCAGGGAAATAGTTTATACTATTTACAAAAAAATAATTTACAAAAAAATAAGTTTTTGTAATAATAATTACAAAATAATTTACAAAAAAAATCACCTCTGTACTATTTCCGTGTCATTGTAAATTCTCTAAGGGAATAGTCGATGGTTGGTGCCTGAACAAACAGAATAAAAGGCTGTTCTCGAACAACAACAAAAACTAGGTGGCATTTCCTCTCATCAAAAGAGGTAACATTGGACAACAGAGAATCCTCAAGCTTTGCAGTCAGGCTCGATTTGATTCTTGGCTTCCTCCTCCATAGTAATGAGGCCTCAGGACCATCTCTTAATCTTCCTGAGCCTCGGTTTCCTCATCTGTGAAATGGGAGTAACAATAGCACCCACCCCAGGGTGTTATCATGATGGTTAAGTGACATGATGTGTAGAGCCCGGCGCTTACTAGCCCCCCCTCACCAAATGCTACTCATAAATGTGATGATGAGCTATTTGGGGTTGAGCTTCTGTCACGTAACCAGGCATCACCACCAGAGGAGGAGAGGAGGGCAAAGAGCAGGCTGCAGACGTTACTGACAAGCACAGAGGACTGAGTTGGAGACCTGGCTTTCTTTTCTAGGATAATCGCAGCCCTGTCCCAATCATCACACCCACTGACCCCATTGACAGAGAGATTGAATTCCAACCATCTCGCTCACCCTATGACCCCCGGTGGTTGCTTGCAGGAAGGCCTCACCCAAGTAAGTCCTAAAGGGCTTTGCCTGAGACCTGGGTCTTGGGGCTTCTTTTCTGCACCTGGGATAAAGGAACGTGTCGATAGAAGCACCGTTACTTGGTCAGATATCCCAGAGGGATACACCTGAGATCAAATACAAAGGGGGTGGAGGAATGGAGATTTTTCTCTAAGCTTTTCCTGAGCTATTGACCAAGAAGGGGTGGAAACAGCCTCCGGTTTCTGGAGCTGATGGATGGAGGTGAAGGGTAGCAGAGGTCATGGCCTCCCTCCCCCAATTTCCCCAAATGTGGTTACATAGGTGGAAACTCTGGTGCTGTGACATCAGGGTTTCAAAGAGAAGAATGCTTCTCTCTCTCCCTCTCTCTCTCTTTCTTTCTTTTTCTATTTGGCTAAACCTAATAAGGTAATTCTCCATGAGTTTACTCAGGACGAGCAACTTAGCCTCTTCTGTCCCCACGTTTGCAGATTCACGTGGATAGATGTGCACACACATGTTCAAACACCGCCGTGTGCACCCACATGCTTTCACACACACAATTCTTTCTCTCTCGCTTTCTCTTTCTCTCTCTCTCTCTCTCTCTCTGAAAGGGACAGGTAGGCCTCCTGGAAGGATTTGATTACATTCGGAGCAACCAGAACAGGAAAGCTGAGCCGCCCCTGTTACCACAATCCCGAGTCTGGAATTTCACACGCTGTCCCCTTTAGAACTTGGCCTCCCCACCCAGCTTTGTGGGGCAGGGGACGTGCTGCCAGGAGCGTGCCAGGTCTTGCCAGCAGAAGAAGCCCCAGGCCCTGCTTCTCCCTCTGCCATTTCTCTTGGGCTCTCTCGCCTGCGAGCACTGGCTTTATCTTGATTTAAAAAACGCCTGATACATTACTGACAGTTTTCTCCAGCTAGTCGGGCCAGCCCCCAGGCAGACACTGAGGCTGGGCTGCTTTGTTCCCAGAAGCCCAACCTCCCGCTCCTGCAACTTGAGATCTCTCGTGCTACCTGGCACCTCGTGTCCAAACTGCAGTCATTTACACCGTGGTGTGGATTCCTGGCCCCACGTCCTCTCCAGGGATGGCTGCAATTGACATCATCATATTCATTCTCTCTCTCTCTCTCTCTCTCTCTCTCTCTCTCTCTCTCTCAAATTGAACACTTTCTTCCCAGTTAAATGGTTTTGAAGCTGCAGCCACCATGTCAGGGATGAGTTTTTGGGGGCAGGTGGTCCCTTCTTGAAATCCTACCTTCCGAAAGCATCCATCAGCTCTCTTTGCCTCTTGGGAAGAAAAGGCAGAGATGGTGATTAGGGTCTCCTTGTCTTTGGCCTTGACAGGAGTTGATGTATATAGTTGGATGTTCTATATGGACTGAATTCCTGACTTGCTGTATTTTTTGCAGCCCTGGTTTTGTGTATTGGGGGGCGGGGGAAGGGTCGGTATCTGTGTAGTTTTCCAGGAAAAAAGGTATTTGGGCTGTCAAGGTCAGGCTGTCCTTAGAGAGACGGGAGAGCAGTCAGCTCCTCCAGGCGGCTGCTGGGGGGCCCTTATCAACCCAGCCCCTGGCCTGGACTTCTGCCCTTCTGCCCACAGCCCTGAAGGGATCCTGGCAGAGTGGATTCTTCGACCAGGGCAGTTTCAAGGAAATCATGGTGCCCTGGGCCCAGACCGTGGTCACGGGACGAGCAAGGTAACCCTGAGGATGGGGCAGGCAGCACACACCTGGCCTCCCCAGGTATTGGGACTCCCAGGTACAAAGCCAGGGGTTCTTTCCTCCTAGGTGGCCCCTAGGGACCCTTTTTTCCTGGGCCCAGGATTTTCTGAAAGAAAAGCCAGTGGGGGGCAGGGGGCGTGGTTTTCTGGGTGATGAACTTCTTCATAAAGTCTGGGTTTGTCTCTGGCTTTAGGCATCTCAGCCAACCTCTTGCTGGGGGCCAGCACCCTTGCCCCTCGTGTCTGCCTCTGGGGCAGGGCTCCCTAGCCAGGGGGGCCACGGACCCCTTTGGGAATCAGAAGGTGGTACTCCCCCCGGAAACTGCGCAGACAGTCAGAACCGTGAATTCCCATTTCAGGAGGGCCACAGGCAGGAACCCCTGTTGTAGACCATAGCTGGCAGAAGGCTTAAATGCTCGAATGCTTTGAAAGCGGAGCCTCTCATTCCTCAGTGGCGTAGCCCTTATCTTTTTGGATCGCTCCAGCTGCCCAAAAGTTCCTCTTTATATGGAGCCCAAAGCAGCATCCTCATAATTTACCACTCAGATTCCTGACACGATGTAGTTGCTTCCAGTCCAGGTTTGGAGTTGGACCTGAGCTCTGTCATTCACCCTCTCTGGGCCTTTACATCCTCATCTGTAAAATGGGGGTAATAATTCGACACCTCCCCCACCCCAAAGGATTGTTGTGATGATTAGAAGAGATAACATACGTTAGGCACTTAAAATATAAAAAAGGAGTTCCCTGGCGGTCGAGTAGTTAAGACTCCACGCTTCCACCGCAGGGGGCGCAGGTTTGCTCCCTGGTCAGGGAACTAAGATCCCGCATGCCACATAACACGGCCAAAAAATTAAAAAATAAAAAATAAATAAAAAGCTTTAAAAAAATCATAACCACTCCACAGGTGGTAGCAGCTCCCATCACTGTCATTATTGTTGTTATTATTTACCTCCCTGCAATTACTATGAAGATACTAAGCCTAGTATTGGAACTTAGCTGCTTCTCCATAAGTGTTTTATTTTTTTTAATATGTTTTTTAAACATGAGATGAAATCTACTCCTCCCTCCATAAGGAAGCTCTTTATCTGAAGACTGCTCTCCCCAAACCTGCCTCATACAACTGTCGGGAGTGTAAATGAGAGTAATTAAGTGCTGCATGTGGCTGGGGGCAGCCAGTGGTAAGCGGTGATAGAAACCGATGCCACGGACCCCTTCAGGCTCAGCATCCCTCAGCCCTTTTCCAGATGTGACGTGGTGTCTGGACCCACGCTGGCCACCGTGGTAGCTGCTGGCCACACATGACAGTTCAAATTCAGATGAGTTACAGTGAGAGAGCATGACACATATTCAGTTCCTCCGCTGTCCCTGCCGCATTCCAAATGCTCAGTGGTCACGTGCAGCTCGCGGCTGCCACACTGGTCAGGCAGATGGAGAACGTGGCCATCATCGAGGAAAGTTCTAGCGGACAGTGCTGCCCCCGTCCCTGCACTGGCCTGACCTTCCCCCCAAACATGGCCGCTGTTGCCCCAACAAGGTCACCCAGAGGACCTTGCCAGCCTGCTAGTTTGTGAGGCTTTTCACTGCTTTGGGGCTGCTGCTTTGCCTTCCGGTAGAATAACCTGCCAGACTGAAAACAGCACTCTCTTCTGTATGCCCTCATCCCGGCCACCCAGGACCCAGCCCCTATGCCCGTAGAATATCACGTGTAGGATACCAGCTCGGGCTGGCTGGACCCACCGGTCCCCGAATCTGCCTGGGTTGCTGCCCAGCGCCCCAGTTCCCTTGTGCTCCACCTTGCAGGCTGGGGGGGATCCCCGTCGGAGTGATCGCTGCAGAGACACGGACAGTGGAGTTGGCTGTGCCCGCGGACCCTGCCAACCTGGATTCCGAGGCCAAGGTTAGGGGCCAGGGAGCTGGGGCTGCTATTTTCATGTTGTTTTGGTTTTTTTTAATTGAAGTGTAGTGTACTTACATTATCATATTCATTTCAGGTGTACAGCACAGTGATTCAGCATTTTTATAGATTATGCTCCATTAAAAGTTATTACAAGATAATGGCTATAGTTCCCTGTGCTATACAATAGATCCTTGTTGCTTATCTATTTTATACATTGAAGTTTGTATCTCTTAATCCCATACCCCTAATATGCCCCTCCCACCTTCCCTTTCACCTTCGGTAACCACTAGTTTGTTTTCTACCTGTGAGCCTGTTTCTGTTTTGCATATATGTTCATCTGTATTATTTTTTAGATTCTACATATAAGTGATATCATCCTGTGTTTGTCTTTCTCTCTCTGACTTATTTCACTAAGTATAATATTCTCTAGGTCCATCCACATTGCTGCAAATGTCAGAATTTCATTCTTTTTAATGGTTGAATAGTATTCCATTGTATAAATATACCACATCTTCTTTATCCATTCATCTGTTGGTGGGCACTTGGGTTCCTTCCATGTCTTGGCTATTGTAAATAGTGCTGCTATGAACACTGGGGTGCGTCTATCTTTTCAAATTAGTGTTTTTGTTTTCTTTGGATATATACCCAGGAGTAGAAGTGCCGGATTGTATGCTAGTTCTATTTTTAGCTTTTTGAGAAACGTCCTTACTGTTTTCCAGAGTAGCTGCACCAATTAACTTTCCCACCAGCATCGTACGACGGTTCCCTTTCGTCCACATCCTCACCAACATTTGTTATTGCAGACTTTTTGATGATAGCCATTCTGACAGGTGTGAGGTGACATCTCGTGGTAGTTTTGCCGGGGCTGCTGTGTTGGCTGGCTCAGCTGACAAGAGTGGGTCCTAGGTGGTCACACGTCTGTCTTTCCCGCTCAGAGACTCAGGGGAGTCCTTGGCCCTGGGGGGGCTTCAGCACACTCTATGGGGTGCATAATGCTCTGCACTGTCTTCCTCAGAGGATGACGGGTCCCTAGGAATCCCTCCCACCTCCAGCCCCCATCGCTGTTGCTATTTCTAGGGTGGGCCACACCGCATACTGGGAGGAGTTCAGAAGTCAGAGGGCAGGTCCTCGGACCCCACTCAGTGGCCTCTTCTAGCTTGGTGCCTGTCAGTGGGCAACGGGAACCTCCCTGGGCTGCAGCGTGAGGGTCACGTGTCTGAGGGTCACAGACGAGCTGTGGGCTTGGTGCCAACGCAGATCAGACTGCCTGTCCTCCGAGGTGAAGTGTGCGGCCGTCCTGTGTTCCGGGGCTGCCCTTGCACAGAGGAATCAGACCCAGGCCACTCTGTGTTGCAGATAATCCAGCAGGCCGGCCAGGTGTGGTTCCCAGACTCGGCCTACAAGACAGCGCAGGCCATCCAGGATTTCAACCGGGAGAAGTTGCCCCTCATGATCTTTGCCAACTGGAGGGGCTTCTCCGGTGGCATGAAAGGTAAAGTGGCCTTCCTTGTGGGTGCCCTGAAGCCTCGGGGTCAGCACTCAGGACAGCCCCCTCGGGGTCCCACCATCACTTTAGCTCAGCTCCCCCAACCCTGAGCCATTCAGGTAACGCTGCCCGTTTTACAGTTGAGGAACTGAGGGTGCCTGGTGTGACTTGCTAGAGGTCACGGTCACACCAGGAGCGGCAGGGGAGGCAGGGGCGGCCCCGGGAAGCTGCCCAGTGACCTGGGCTGTCACCTCCCCGCTTGGTAAGATGGGGAGAAGGCGCCTGCCCTCCTCAGGGGGCTGCCGTGAGCATCAGTGACCTGACAGTCAGGCAAGTGCTTCTGAAGCCACCAAGCGCATTTCAAGATACAGTGACCATCAGTGGGATGTTGAGGAAAGAGCCGGACGGGGGCGGCAGACCTGGTCTGAATCCTTGCTGGGTGGGTGACTGCTCCGAGCCGCAGTTTCCTTCCTCTATGAGGGGAATAAGAATAGGACCAACTCAAGGGCCAAGGTGAGGACTCGCTGAGCCCATCACTGGCACGTGGTGTTTACTCTCAGTGTGGTTATGGTGGATTTTGTTATGGTGCTGTTGTTACCATGTAGGGTGCCTGGTACTGGATGGACGCCTCTTGCTAGAGAATAAGGACCATCTGCCTGTGGACAGGAGGGAAGGGCCTGTGTTATTGTTGGGGAGGGTTCTGTTCTGGGAATAGTGGGACAGGCCAGGTGCATCTCGGAGTCAGAGCTGGAAGGAATCTTAGAAATCGTTCTGTCCCTCCTTTTCCAGGTGCGGACACTGAGGCCCAGGAAGGGAGGGGGACCCATCCAAGGTCCCGTGAGCACTTAGGGAGCAATGCCTCTCGGCCCAGTGAGAGTCTTTCCGTAGCGCTGTACAGCCTCCCAGCTGACCACGCTCTCCCAGAACCCCCAGGACAGCGAAGACCGGGGCCTGCAGTCACCTCACCGGGCGGCTGCCTTGCCTTTCAGACATGTACGACCAGGTGCTGAAGTTTGGAGCCTACATCGTGGATGGCCTCCGGAAGTACAAACAGCCTGTCCTGATCTACATCCCGCCCTGCGCGGAGCTCCGGGGAGGCTCCTGGGCGGTCATGGACACCTCCATCAACCCACTGTGCATAGAAATATACGCGGACAGAGAGAGCAGGTGGATGCGCCACCCCCAACCCACCTTAGCCTTTTCTTGTTCTCACTCCCAGTCCTTAGGCCCCATCACCTTTGAGCCACTGGTTTGAGCATCACAGGGGTGTTCTGAGTTTCTGAAGGGACAGAGAGCCTCCAGTTTTACCAATCTGAAACTAGCATCCAGTGTGCGACTGGATGGTCTCAGTAGAATTAGTGGCTGGAGCCCAGAAGTGGTGGAGGAATTGTCTCTTCTTTCATCACTTATACTCACCTGCTTCCCAAGGAAGTTTGCAATCAAATTAAGAAAGACCCAAAGCATCTGAGCTTCCTGGCAGCCAGGATGAAAAGGGAAATATGACCAGTCATCTAGTTCTTACTAGACTCTGAGTCTCTCCCAAAGCTCTTCTGTAGAGCTCTTTTTTCAGTTTTATATAACCCAGGGCCCAGTACAGTGCCTGACTCCTAGTGGGTGCTTGGGAAATACTGGCCAAACAAATGACTGAATGAATACTTGCATGAGAGGATACCAGTTCTTCAGGGGAGAGAAACCTTCTTGGCACTTTTTTTTTTTTTGAATCAGGAATTCATCCCAGGAACTCTTACAGAAAGGATAATTACAATAATACTTGCAACTCAGTGTTTGAGTGCCTTCAAAATGAAGACTATGCCAAATCCTGTGTAGACTCTAAAAGCTTCAAGAGTAGTTCTGCCCAAAATATAGATCGGCACCTTCTTCCTGTGTCTATTCCCTTATTCATTCCTTAATCCAATGAATATTTATTAGGTACCTCCTATGTCTCAGGCGGTGGGTTAGGCATTGTGATATGGTGCAAATGAGCCAAACCTGCCCTGCCTTCAGTGGCCCTAGACCTTCATGGAAGGCTGCTGAGATCACCCTCCCGGAAGACTCAGGACGAGAACAGCCTTGAATGGGGCCATCATTAACTTTTCACTCTGGCCACCAGGAAGCTCAGAGCTACATATAGTATTGCTCAGGGTTTCCAAGCTATCAAAAGAAAAGGGGGCAGGGGGAGCCTGAGGGGTGAGTGAGAGAGTTGGGAATGAGAGGGTCACTCATACCTTGGATCCCTCCGTGTGCCTTTGTGCGCTTTAAAGAGATGAGAAACAGTACCCTGGCCCTAGGAGAGCAGAGATTAGGAAGGCCACAAAGGACTGTGGCTGAAGAGCTCGAGGCTTATGTTGTTCTGGAGAAAGTCATAGGCTCTTGGAGCTGAAAGGGCCTTCCAGAGTTCAGAATAGTCCATTCCATTTTTTACTTTTTGGCCTCACCATGAGGCATGTGAGATCTTAGTTCCCCGACCAGGAATCAAACCCGCACCCCCTGCAGTGGAAGCATGGAGTGTGAACCGCTGGACGGCCAGGGAAGTCCCAGAACACTTTATTTTAAAAGCTGGTTTAGTTCTTCATTCTATGGATGTAGAAGCAGATGACCAGAGAGGGGAAGTGACTTGCCCAGGGTCACACAGTGAGTCAATGAAAGAGCAGAGGACTGACACCAGATTTCCTGGCTGTCTTGCCTCCCCCTGCCGTGTCCTCTGGCTGTCGCTTGCTGGGGGACACCTCACACACCACCCCCCCTGCTGCTGTTTTTTTCAGAGCGAGTGTTCTGGAGCCAGAGGGAACAGTGGAGATTAAGTACCGGAAGAAAGATCTGGTAAAGACCATGAGAAGAATCGACCCAATTTACCAGAAGCTTGTGGAACAGCTAGGTGAGTGGGTCTGAAATGAATCACTTCTCAGAGGTCAACAGAGGCTCAGCCCTCTCATTGCTGGAGGTTTCTGGTATGTTAAAAATAGTGAAGACATACCAAAACCCAGCAGCAAAAATTATGAGATATTTTAAATGTTCACATACAGTGTATCAACTCCTTTAACATTAAAAAATATACACTATGCCTTAGTGAATGTATTTCTCGGCACACACAAGATATAATAATTGAAGTATTTCGAGCCAATAAGAAACATTAGAATTTTGGTAGCAAAATTACCCTTTAGAATTTTTCCATCAGACATATTTTTGTTTGAGTGACAGCTTTGTTTCACTTGTAACTTTAGGTGTAATTCTCTTTAAAAGTCCATGTTAGGTGTCAGTGTCTTTATGACTGATAACTGATCTGTGTCATCATAAATTCACAGGATTTATGATGATGGTGATGACGGGTGTATAATTTCTTTGATTTGGTATCAGGGTAATGCTGATATCACAGGGCGAGTTGAGAATTGTTTCCTCCTATTTTCTGAGTTTGAATTGGCACTATGTCTTTAAATCTTTGATAGCAGGTTTCTAACTACAAATTCAACTCCTTTATTATATATAGGAATGTTCAGTTTAATCTGTTTCCTCTTAGGTGAGCTTTCATAGTTTGTATATTCAAGGAATTGGTCTGTTTCATCTAAATTATCGAATTGGCATAGACTTGTTTATAATAGTCCCCCTTAGATTTTACCATATATATTACAAATGGTAACTGATAGTGTCCTGTAAGCACAGCGGGCCTGATAAAAGGGGATAAATTTGAAGTTGCGTGTTGAATGCTGTCTTGCAACTCTGGGTGCATTTTTGAGGCTGCACGAGCGACTTGACTTCTGGGCATTATCAGAGTTAAAGCTGAGGCCTGTCTTGCCCACCCTGGTTCTTGCCCTTGCCTGCAGGAATGTCTGAGCTCTCCGACAAGCACCGCAAGGAGCTGGAGGGCCAGCTGAAGGCCCGGGAGGACCTGCTGCTGCCCATCTACCACCAGGTGGCGGTGCAGTTCGCCGACCTCCACGACAAGCCCAGCAGGATGTTGGAGAAGGGTACCATCTCTGTAAGAGCCTGCAGCTCTAGGGTCGGCGCGAATGGCCCATCCTAAGGTCACCTGGTTTCCAACACACAGAGGATATTTGGGCTCAGGGCTTTGGGATGAGTCAAATGCCACACGTTAGAATCACCTGGGGAGCTTTAAAACAAAAAAATCCTAGTGCCTAGGTGGCTTTCCAGACCAATTAAATCAGAATATGGGTGGTGGGAGTGGGGAGAAGCCAGACATCAGTATTTTTTTTTTTTCAGATCCCCAAGAGATTCCAATAAGTAGCCAAGTTTGGGAACCACCAGTCTAACCTCTGTGTGTGTTTAGACCTGCAGGTCCAGATTTGGGAACCATTGTTCCCACCCTGCATTCACCCACCACTGACCATCACAACCCCGCCCTATTGCCCTGTCCCCACGAGGACATCCCCAGTCCTGCTCCCCCTGCGTCCCGTGCTCCTTCCTACCTCGCCTAAGCCCTCCGTCCCTCTGGTGAGCCCGTGTTCTGTGTCTGGAGGTGGACGTGGGCGCCAGGTTTGTTCTCCAGGAGAGGCAGCCTAGAGACCTGGCAGTGTCCTGCCTCTGCCGCCTCTCCAAGCCTCAGTTTCCCGGCCTGTAAAATGGGAATGGTCCCAGAGCCTTCCCCAGCACAGGGCCGGGCCCCGGCAACCTCCCGAGTCCCCCGCCCCACCGTTTCTGGGGGCTCAGGCCCGGGGCTTGTCCACAGGACATCCTGGATTGGAAGACCGCCCGCACCTTCCTGTACTGGCGTCTGCGTCGCCTGCTGCTGGAGGACCAGGTCAAGCAGGAGGTCCTGCAGGCCTGCAGCGACCTCAGCCACGTGCACGTCCAGTCCATGCTGCGCCGCTGGTTCATGGAGATGGAGGGGGCCGTCAAGGTCCTGGGGCAGAGATGGGTGGGCTGGCAGGCGGGGGCCAAGGGGGGCCCGAGGGGGAGCCCCGCCCGGCAGGGTGTCCCTCCCTGACGCAGCCTCTGTTCGCTCCCCAGGCCTACCTGTGGGACAACAACCAGACGGCAGTGCAGTGGCTGGAGCAGCACTGGCAGGCGGGAGAGGGGCTGCGCTCCACCATCCGCGAGAACATAGAGTACTTGAAGCGAGACTCTGTCCTCAAGACCATCCGAGGGTGAGTGCCCGCCCCGCCTGCCCACCCACCTCTTGGACTTGTCAGCGAGCGCAAAAGCCAGGACTCGTGTGACAGTGACCACAGCAGGAAGAGTGTTGGGAGCTCTGGGTGGTTGGCTGCCCCCCGCCCCAGGAATGGGAAGGGGCCCTGCACAGGGATCTGGGGCTGCCGTAGGGCCCATTGAACTCAGGAGCAGGAATGACCTCACCCTTCTTTCCCCTCCCATGCAGCCTGGTTCAAGAAAACCCCGAGGTGGCCGTGGACTCCGTGGTGTACATATGTCAGCACGTCAGCCCGGCCGAGCGGGCCCAGATCATTCACCTCCTGTCCACCATGGACAGCCCGGCCTCCACCTGACCCCGGTCCTGCCGGCCACTTGCAGGTCCACGGGCAAGAGAAACCGCACTGATCTGCTGACTGCAGGCCCTCGCCTGCACCTTGGGAATTTGCTTTTTAAAACTGCTGCAAGGCTGCTGACCCCCAAGTCGCTCCTGTTTCAATAAAAGTCTCAGAAGTGGCCCCTTCCAAGCAGAAATCACCTCCTCTCCATTGTTGGCAAGTCTGTGTTTTGTCTCTTAAGACATTTTGCTGCGTCACTGAATTGAATTGAACCCAAACACCCCAGTTTCCAGCCACTTTCCGGTGCCTGCTTTGTGGGATCCAGGTGTTCTTTTTAGGCTCATTTTATATCAGAGCATAGAATCTTATTATTATTATTTTTACTCTGAGACCAGCTCATGATGTAATCATCTTATAGCAGCATAACAAAGCAAGAAAAATAGAGACAAGACAAGAGAAAACCTATTTTTGTAATGGTGCTTATTCGGATCCTGTTGCGTCACCCAGGAAAGGGTATGAATGATTTTTTATTAAGAGCGTAAAATGGTATTTTGCTCCCCATGTGGCCCCTAGTAGTGAATCACTAGCAACGTCCCATTACCAGGCTTAGTTCTCTCATTAGCAGAGAATTGCATAGCCGTAGGTTCAAGGGCATTGGGAGACTTCTTTTATGTGATTCACAGCCCTCTGCCTGCCCCTTCCCTCCGAGGAGGAGAGGACGAACCCTCCCATGTCCTGGAGGGTGCATGAAGAGGCAGGCATCCTCCAGCCCAGGTTGGGAGGACAAAGAAGAGAAGGAAAGCCTTCTCCAAACTCGCAGCCCATCTTGCTCACAGGTGTCACCACTGTGCTTGCTATCACCTGCCTTGGAGGGCCCTTCGGGTCACCTTCACTGTTTCGCCTCTTGCCTCAATGTCCGTCGGTGGGATCTGGCCCTGATGGACAGAGCTGTTGGTTCCCGAGGACTGGAGCACGAGGACCACACTGATTCACTCAGGGAGGGCTTCGCGCTGCATCCGCCAGTACCTGAAGGCCGCACAGCATCAGGACCTGCGACCCTTCTGGCCCCGTCCATCTGTCCCTGGGTGCCAGTGATGGGAGGGAGTTGGCCACCCTCCACTGCTGTGATGGGCAGTTTGAGGACACCAAACATTACACCTGTCCAACTTGGAGGCCAGCGAGGTTGCCCGGGGAAGCCCCTACAAGCTGGGATGCTGGAGGATGTTTGAGGCCGTCGGCCAATGACAGCTCTGGCCGATGAAGGTGGTGTGGGTGCAGTGAGGGGTGGGAGAAAGATAAATTAGCTGTTGTCGCATCCTGAGACTGGAGGGGGCAGGGAAGAGTCCATGCTGCTTTGGGAACTGAATGCTTTCTGTTGGGGGGAGGCCCTGCTGGTTTGGGAGGGATGATAAGTCGATGACTAGCTGCTACCCAGGAACAGTGGGCGGAGGAACCTGCCGGGAAATGTGTGGAATGAATAATTTTTTGAAGGAAGTACTTTGACCTTGGCTTATTTGGACCAGAGAAAGCAGGCCGCCTCACTGGGGAATCACTGCCCATTCTCCGACAACCACTGAGATCTTGTGCAAGCCCCCATCTCAGGAGGACAAAGCTCTGATTTGACTTCCCCTCCCGAAGGCCACCGGGGGAGCGGGGGACCACTTCATGCTTGCAGCTCAATTTCAAACATGGACGCAAGCTGCTGTCTGCCGGCAGCTGAACAGACTTTCCCTGATGGGGTCGACTTTTCTTCCCTCGAGAGACTTAGCACAGGCGCCTCCAGGGAAGGGAGAAAGGATCAGACCCCTGAGTGTGCACAGAGGCCTGGGTGGGCAGCCCGGGTCTAAACTGAATGCTCAGGGTGACGGCAACTGGCTACCTCCAGTGCCCTGGCCTCGTCCCGTGCAATCCCATGAGCTTTTGAGGTGGATGCTACAATTCTGTCTACTTTCTGTCTCTCTGAACTTAGCTATTCTAGGTGCCTCATAGAAGTAGAATCATACAGTATTTGTCTTTTTGTGACTGGCTTATTTCATTTCGTATAATGTACTCAAGGTTCATTTATGCTGTAGCAGGTGTCAGGATTGCCTTCCTTTTTGAGGTTGAACAATTCCATCATTATATAGATCACATTTTGTTTATCCATCATCCGTCGATGGACACTTGGGCTGCTGTGAATAGTGCTGCTATGAACATGAATGGCAAATACCTGTTCGAGTCTCTACTCTCACTTCTTTTCTTTTGGGTATATTCCCAGAGGGGAATTGCTGGGTCACGTGGCAAATCTGTATTTAAGTGTTTGAGGAACAGTCGCCGGTTTCCGTGGGGTTACACCATTTTACATTCCCACCGTCACTGCACGAGGGTTCTGATGTGTTCGCATCCTCATTAACCCATGTTGTTTTCTGTTTGTTGTTTTTTTATGGTAGCCATCCTGTTGGGTGGAGCCTAGAAGCCATTTTAACTCAAAAGACATTGAACCTTTTTCCTTGCATCCCTCAGACATCTTGGGCGGGATGTACAGACCCCACCAGCGAGCCTGTAAATTCGCAATTCCTCTGCCTCCGCTTCCGCTGCCCACTCAGTTGCTCCTCCCCCGGTTGCCCTGCCTCCCTTCCTTCCGCCAATGAAGTTTCCCGTGTTTCAGCTGCCTATTTAGTCTTTGCCCTGCTACCCCTGCACTCGGGGGACTGTGACTCTGGAGATGGAAGGTTCAGCATCTGTACCCAGAGGAACGGCATCGGTACAACCAGCATCCTCCAGAGGCACCACCTCATCTCCTACTTCTGACCTTTTATCCTTCCTCTAACCTCCACCAGCTGCCTTTCAGGAGCAAACACTACACCAGGCAGTACGGTGCCGTGGAAGGGGCCAGGAGATCTACAGACCCAGGGTTAAATCCCACCAGCGTAACCTCAGAGTTTTGGCTCCTTTTTATTTTATTTATTTATTTATTTATGTATTTTGCGGTACGCGGGCCTCTCACTGTTGTGGCCTCTCCCGCCGCGGAGCACAGGCTCCGGACACGCAGGCTCAGCGGCCATGGCTCACGGGCCCAGCAGCTCCGCGGCATGTGGGATCTTCCCGGACCGGGGCACGAACCCGTGTCCCCTGCATCGGCAGGCGGACTCTGAACCACTGCGTTGGCTCCTTTTTAAACCAGCAAGTAGACAGTGTCCACTGAGCCCTCTGAGACAGACGACTGACCGTGGGGAAGCAGAGTGTCATCGGAATCCCATCTCTACCCCTTGCTAATCACAGGTAAGCTACTCGGCCTCTCTGAGCCTGCGTTTCCTCTTCTGTAAAATGGGGGTGTGTTTGTTTTCTACGGCTGCTGTAACAATTAGCACAAACTTGGTGGCTTAAAAACAACACAAGTTTATTCTCTTACAGTTCTGGAGGTCAGGAGTCCGAAATAGGTCTCGCTGGGCTAAAATCAGGGTGCTGGCAAGGCTGCAGTCCTTCTAGAAGCTCTAAGGGAGAATCTGTTTTCTTGGCTTTTGAAGCTTCTAGAGGCCTCGTTCCATCTTCAGAGCTTGACATTGACTTCCCTCTTCTACTTTGAGCCTGTGATTACATTGGGCCCACCTGGATAATCCAGGCTGCTCTCCCAGCTTAAGGGCAGCTGATGAGCAACATTGATTCCATCTGCTACCCTAATTCCCCTTGCCACGTAGCATACAGTCACAGGTGCTGGCGATTAGTATGTGGCTGCCTTTGGGGGCCATTATTCTGCCCACCACAGGGGGTGGCGGCTTTACACCATGGGGAGTAGGAGGGAAAAATAAGATACACTGTGTCATAGTGCACATTGTAGCATGGAGTAAGCCCCCTTTGCTCGTAAGCCAGTGTTATTTGTCTTTTTGTTGTTAGACTGTGGGTGATTTCTCGTGGAGGGGGAAGAAAAGCTGCACAATCATGATCTGAGACTCAGTTTTCTCATCTGGGAAATGGGACCATCCCACTGGCTGGGTGTCTGGTTGTGCTGTTTCAGGGAGATGCTGCGGGAGCAGCGTTTAACTCCACGATGCACACGGCGGGCCCTCAAAGGGTGGCAATGAGTATGTTTCTCCCATTAGTTGGCCAACTGCAGAGAAACCCTCAATTAAGCCTCATTCCTCCGTCTCTCCTCTATGCTTTCTTCTGGCGTCAGTGTGGTCCCTGCACAGGTGGGGTTCTGGCTGTGACTGGGGCTCTTGCCCAGAGCCTGTGACCCTGTGGCCTTGGCATTTTTGCCCTGACTCTGTACATACCTGGCCCCATTTGCCTGTGGTAAGGAATGGATGCGACTCAAGAAAGGGCTCCCCAGCCCTCTCCACGTGGTGATCGAGCCACTCAGCCGCCATCCTCCCAGCTTAGCACCCCAGGAGGAGGGCACCCCTGTGTCTCAGAGCTTCTACAGAGGCCCCAGGTGATGCTTATTGGCTGTGACCAGTATGGCCTGAGTCACTTGCCCCCCAGTCAGTCACCGGAGATGCCCGGGGGTTGTGATGCTCTTATTGGTCAGGCTTCAGTCAACAGGGCCACCCTGGAGCCAAGCTGAGGAAGAGGGGTGCTGGGGAGAGAGGCATCCCAGGGCTGCTTCAGGCACCCCCTCCCTGCGGCCTGCCTGTTCTCCACTGAGGTGGGGCCCCCTTCAGCACTTCCCGATACCACCCACAGCCCCATCATCCCCTACCTCCCCTACTTGCTAATTGTTGCATGTGTGTGAATCTGGTCTCCCCAGTGAGGCTGCAAGCCCCTTCCTGGGTGGGCTTAAGAGTTCAACCAACTCCTAATTAATATGCCCTTTTGCTGTTACCTTGGGTGGCAAGTCACCTCCATTAGTCCTCTGAGCCTCAGTTTCTCCGTCTGCAAAATGGGTGTAATAACTAGTAAGACACGCCTCTTAGGGTTGTAGCGAGGATGGAATGAGCTAGTTTACAGCAGTGACTGGCGCAGGGCCTGGTGCTGAAAAGGGTGCCCCCTCCTCCCACCTTGCTGCCTTCTCTGACCCCAGGCGGGCACCGAGAGCCAGCTCTGGGGAATGCTGCTGAGCTCGGGCTCTGGACCTGGCACACACGGACTCAGTCCTGCCTCCTCACTGGACCCCGAGTCCTACCCAACCTCTCTGAGCCTCGCCTTCTGAACAGTAAGCGAATGCCCATCCAGAGCCTGGCACCATGGGATGGTGACCGGCGGCCGGGCTAATTTTACCGATAACAACAAAGTCCTCCCAGTGTCTGGCACAATGGGAACCTGGCATCAGAAGACCTGGGCTCAGTGTTCCCTCTCTGGGCCTCGGTTTTCCCATCTGTAAGGGGGGTATCTCTGCTGTGAGGGGCGAGGGGCGCTGTTGTCCTTTACGCCTCCCTCCCCCGTCAACCCCACCCACCCACCCAAGCCACAGAGCTGCGTTCAGCCTTTATTGACAGAAGACGGTTCTCCACCACAATGGTACACAGTCCTGGCATCACCCGAACACGCGTCTTCCTTAATGACTCAGACATCTTCTCGGCGGGGGGCAGGTCACGTCACACAAAGCAGCTGAGCAGTGCCAGTCAGACGGGCAGCACTGAGCTGTGTGTAACGATGGTGATGCTTGGTGGAAAGTTCCAGAATTAGGAAGAAGTTAGAGATGGTCCTTTGAGACAGGCCTGAACACCAAGCCTCCCAGGTGGCTGTGGATGAATCAGAAAATTCTGGCTCTAGGGTTCAGGAACTCCCAGATGTTGGTCAGGACAGTGGTATAAGCTGCTGCCGTAGGCTGATCCCTGGTTACCTCCTCTGGTCCCAGCCCACTCACCTGGGTCCCCTCTAACCCGACTGTCTGCAGAACCTGCCACTTGGAAAGTCAGTAACTGGCAACAAGAGGGGGGAAAGAAACATAAAAAAGGTCACGGGGCAGTGAGACAGGCCAAAAAGTACCCATAAATACTCTGCATTGCGGCCTCGACAGCCCCACTCGCTACGTGGGTCAAGTTTTACCTGGTTCACAGTTTACTTTCTTTCCATCAGGGGTGTCTTCAATTCCAGTACAGAAAGCCCCCTGCCATTCCTCCCATTCCCATCCTGACTTGAAGCCCCCAGCGCTCAAAACTAGGGTGTCTCTCTTTTTAGGTACACGTGGCAAGAGATTCGAATCATGACTGAACGGTTAGAAAAATATCTGGTCTCTAATTTTAAAAAATAGGATGTTTCACAGTATCAAAAGTGCTTGCTTGTTCTAAAAAGCAGCCCAAGGCCGCAAAGAGCTGAAGAGCCAGTTGGAGACGTGGTGCGCGGGTAATTTAGGAGTTAGGACCGCTGGGCTGCCGGGAGGGACCATAGAGTCTTGTGCCAGGGGCCACGGGCGGAGTTTGAAGAAGTGGCCTGGACGTGCTCCAATAAATATAAATAAATGTTCGCAGGGTCACTGTGCCCGGCATGGCCCAGGGATTCGCTCTGTGAAACCCTGACGGACTAAGGGAGAAGGGGGCCCGGAGGCCAGCGGGGCAGGTGCCTGGTTCAGAGTTCAAGTTGCTCCAGTCCAAGGGAAGTTGTACGGTCTGCCAGCCCCGCTCCCAGCCTCAGGGCCTGTCCGCCGGAGGCTAAGGCAGGTGTTTCGTCCTAGGAGAATAATAAATTAAAGGCCTCCCCCCTGGGGTGTTTGCATGGCACACCAATGCGTCCCAAGGCGGGCTGCAGGTTGTTTGGGAGCCAGACTGGGGAAGCAGTCTAGAGAGACCTTGTTCTCAGCTCGGCTAGGCCTCGCATCTCAAGCCTCGGAGAAGCGTCAAGAGTGGGGGAGGCGGGGATGCTTGTCCGCTCTCCTCTGTCCTCCTGACTTGGGGAGGCCCCAGAAACTTCCCGTGGAGGTCAGGGAGGAGAGCAGCTACTGCCCTGTCGGCCAGCAGTCCCAGCGACCGTTCAGAGGCCTGTGGGAGGGTGAGGGGCCTTTCTTGCAGGAACACCGGCTCGGTGAGCATCCTTCCTGGGCCCAGGTTCTGGGGCAGGCGAGGCTGTGGGCTCAAAGCAGGGCTATAGGCTTGTTCCCCGGGGCTCCCAGGTACTGAGAGGAGGAGGTGACGGCTGGCGTGGCCGCACTGTCCGGGGTCGAGTAGGTGCTGTAGAGACCGGTCACCTGCAGGTCTGGGAAGGACTGGTCACTGCCGCCGGAGACGGGGGTCAGGCCCGAGGCCCCCAGCTCACAGCCCAGTGGGGAGTCTCCGAAGGCGCCCAGTGTGTCCAGGCTGAAGCCCTCATCCTTGATCTCCTCCCAGAGGTTCCCTTTCAAAGACAAGAGCGTTCATGTCAAACGGACCCGAGTTCGAAGGCCGTCTTAGGGCTGGGGCAGAGACCACGTGTGGTGTTTAAAGTCACGCGTCACAGGACAGCATGGAGGAGCCAGCGTTCCCGGCCCTTCCCTCTCCACTGGGCGTCCTTGGGAACGTCACTACCATCTCAGAGCCTTGGGCTCCTCGGGAGGGAATGAGATGATCAGAGAACCCACCGCCTAGGATTGAGAGGCTGAAACTAGGCGATGAGTGGGAAACGCTCGGCCCTCGTTAGGTGGCACCATCATGGTCAAAGCCAGGGGACAAAACCGTGATTTTCCCAGCACGTTTTAACTGCACGGTAATCCAGGCGGAGAAGCAGGGCAGTTCAAACATACCCATTTCACAGCTATAACTGACTAACTTGCTAACTAACTAACCTGATACCTCGTCCAGTTCCCTCACTAGACACGCAACTCCTTGAGGGCAGAGGATTTCTCGGCCGTTGGCTGGCACACAGTAGGCGCACCAGTGTTAGCGAACAGATGACTTATGAGCCTTCACTGAAGCCTGAACTCCCCTTGCTCATTCATTCATTCGTTCCCCGTGGATTGAGGATGACCATGTGGGTCAGAGTGTGACCTGGCACGAGGTTGGCACATGCAGGTTGAAGCAGTTCCTGGTTGAAAGTTTGGGGTCAGAGAGGCCCGGGTTGAAATCCCAGCTCTGCCACTTACTAGCCGGGCGACCTCAGGCCAGTGACTTCACTCCTCTTGGCCTCAGTTTCCTCATCGGCAGAATGGGAATATGAAATGGCAGTGGCCTCCCAGGACTGTTGCAGGATGGTGCCTCTGAAGTGCTTGGCACAAGGCCTGGTATACCGCAAGTGCTAACTAAATGCTTGCTGGAATTTGCTAGGATCAGGTGGTTGGGAAGTGTTTTCTGAAGGGACGTGCTGTGGGGTAAATGCAGACCGCCCTCCTTTCCCTTGCCCTCCCTGACCTTTCGGGCTGCCCCTCCCCTGGGCTGCCCCTCCCCTGGGCTGCCCCTCCCCCCTCTGTGCCCCTCCCCCACTTCCTCCAGCCTCACCCTGCAGAGCGAAGTCCATGATGCTGGGGTCCAGGGCGTCCACCTCGGTGTTCATGTCGGTGCTGATGTTGATGAAGTCCACAGGTGCCCTTCCCACGGTGGGTTGGGGGAGGGGGCTGGGGCTCAGGTGCTGCAGGGCATGCAGGGGTGGGGTCTGGGCCGGGGCAGGAGAGTCTGGGGTGAGATGTGCCTGGGGCTGGACCTGGTGGTGCAGGGGAACCGACTGCAGGGACAGGGTCATCAGTGGCTGGGGTGGGAGCTGGGAGACGGCCAGGCAGCTGTGGGCCATGGCCACCGTGGTGGCATGGGTCAGCACGGGGGCCTCAGGCTCCCCTGGCTTGCCAGGGCGTCGGCAGCTTTCTGGCCTGTCCGAGATCAGCTTGTCCAGCTCCTCTGCAGGCAAGTGGGAGAGGTCACTCATCAGAAGCCACCCTACAGTTTCTGGGCCCCAGCCCAGGCCTGGATTCAAATCCCAGTGATTTTAGCAAGCCTCCTGGACTCTCTAGGCCTCAGCCGCTTCATCTATGAGATGGCATCACGCACTGTGCACAGGGTTGTGAAAGTGCAATGAAATCACAGATTGCATAGGGACTTTGAGGAGTGAGAGGAGTCTCAGATAACATGGGCTCCTCCCATGGGGACAGTGTTTTACAGGACAATTCCGTAACTCTAGGACTTCACTTAAACCTCATCACAGCCCTACGAGAGGGAGGTAAGGCAGAGATTACAAATCCCACGAGATTGGGACAAAATTTATTAACATACAAGGGGTCCTAGCCACTCCCTGCTGCTAAAGAGACATGAAGCGTTGCTGTGGATCGAAACTCGGATCCTCCTTAATGCTCTTGGATAGAACAAGACGCAAATTACTCTTGAATTCTTTTTGGTTGTTGGCTTGTATCTCATTGACTACAACACAGTTTTGAGACTGGATCACTAGGGTCCCAGGATCTATTTGGGTTGCACGCATTTTAGAAACGAGGACACTTGGAATTTAGAAGGTGAAATGGCCTGCCCTAGCCGTCACCCCAAATATGTGTCAGGATGGGCCCTGGATCTCGAACCAGACCCCGGAGCTCTCAGCTGAGGGCCTAGTGGGTCCTGCTATGGTCTTTCTCCCCATCTTACTGAATTGTTCATCTCTGAGCTAGACTCCCATCCCCCTTGATACTCAAACCTCAAACACGATGACGTTCACAGGGCCAGGCCAAATATTCCTAAGGCTGGGTGGCATTAGCCTCCCATGTCACTCTTTCCATTCATATGTCACTTGTATGTCCCCAGCTTCCATCTCTTAAGTAAAAAAAAAAAGCGGGTACAATATTTTTTTTCTAATCTAAAAGTAATTCACGAACAGGGTAGAAGATTTGGAAAATAGAGAAACGTGAAGAATATAAAAATTTTCAGTGGTCTCTCCATTCACAGTAAAGATTTTGGTATATTTCTTCCGTGTGTGTGTGTGTGTGTGTGTGTGTGTGTGTGTGTGTGTGTATGTATATATATGTATACACACACACACACACATAAACACAAATGGGTGTGGATATATTTTAGAATTTTAGAATGTGACCATGCTGTGTATACTGATTCATAACCTGCCTCTTTTCACTTATTGTATTGGGAGCATTTCTTTATATTCCCAAAATATTCTTATCTCTAATACTTGCATGGTATAACATTACATCTATTTAAATAATCCCCTATTGCAGGATGTCTAGATTGCTTTCAATTTTTTACTATCAGAAATCACTTCATGATGGATAACTTTGTTCCTAAACCTTTTGATCAAATCTTTGATGAGTAGAATAAGTGGACCAAATTGGAGGACCAAGTTTCGCTACATTACTTTGCCCTGGAAAAGTTTCACAGCTTACGTTCCCAGCAATTGTACATGATGATGCTGATTTCTCCACATCCTAGCCCACACTGGGTATTATTGTTTTGTTACTTTGGGAATCTGTACTGATGTGGTAAGAAAGGTAAGGAAGCCGTGCTTTCCCATGGGTGTTTCGTTCGACATGTCTGTGGGAGAAACTGGGGTTGTTAGCGAGATTCTACAGCTGTTCACGTTTCTGACCAGACCCTTCAATGGACCAGCCACCACGTAGGGATGGAGAGGAGACGTGTATTCGGGGGAGGGGAGGGGGGACGGTCACCAGGCGCCCATGTCCCCGCCATGGTGACTGGGCTTGTTGTGGGATGGGCAGGATGCCGGTGTGTGTGTGTGTGTGTGTGTGTGTGTGCGTGCGTGCGTGTGTGTGTGTGTGTGTGTGTGTGTGGCGGGGCACCCGGGCCTCACCGGGGTTGGCCATGCTCCGGTGGATGGCAGCCAGGTCCTTCCTCTTCCACTTGTGCATCTCCTCCTCCATCTTGTCGATGCGGGCCAGGTTCAAGGCCCACAGGCAGCCCTTCCGCGAGGAGCCGCTCATCTTATTCTCCACCTTCTCAAAGCACTTGTTCAGGGACAGGTTGTGTCGCACTGAGTTCTTCCAGCCGTCGGGAGCCGTCTGTGGGGAGAAGTGGGCCCGTGGGAGACCCCTTCAGAGACGCCCCTCTGAATCCTCTCTCTCCTTGGGGATCTCAGACTCAGGGCTAGAGGGGCAGGGGGACGATGTCAGTGTCCAATGCTCAACCTCGAGTCAGGAAGACAAGAGAGAGCAGGGGGGCAAAGTGGCAAACGGGAGGGTCCATGCCCTGATGGTACATGGGTCAGCTGCACTTTAGCTCTGGGCAGTGGTTAAGACATGAGGACAAGGCCCAGGGCTGCCAGATCTCCCGCTCTTTCTCTCCCACTCAGGAAGCAAGCAAGATGATGCTAATATGTGGATAACTGGTCGAGTGCATTAAATGCTGATCATTTTTATAAATGCTCATACTTTATTGTTAGGTAACCAGATACTGCAATGCACCTCATACCCTATTCATTTTATTCTCTCTCTCTCTCTCTTACTAATGGTCAACCAGGTGCCAGGAGCTGCCAGTGCCTTTACATGCAGATCCTTACTAACCTTGCCGGCTGGGTATCATTCTCCCTGTCTTACAGAGGGGGAAACTGAGGCACGGAGGGTGAAACTGAGGCTCAGAGAGGCAAAGGTTCTCACCAAGTCTGTGTTTAGCATCATTATGTTTTACTGAATCTGTGCTGAATAACTAGGTTGGCCCTCTACCCTCTGCCCCTTGGGATGCCTGGTGAACTCCTCTTCATCCGTCAGAACCCAACTCAAATGCCCCCTTCTCTTTCTGGATTTCTTGGCCCATGTCTGTGTGAGTGCACATTGCAGGTGTCTATGGACATAACTAGGGGACTAAAAGGGTGGTCCCGTTTGGCCCGGGGCCAATCCTGGGTTCTAGCAGTGCCAGGGAGAGGCCAGAGCTACTCCAACATCCCTACCCTGGCTGGGCCCCTCACCTTGAAGTAGGGGAAGTGCTCCTTCATGAAGCTGTAGATCTCGCTCACAGGCAGGCTGCCTGTCTTGCTGTTCTTCAGGGCCATGGCGATCAGACAGCTGGAGGCAAAATGTGGGGCAGGCCAGGCATCAAGTCGTCTCAGGCTGACAGCCTAAGCCTCCTCTGCCAGGAAGCTGGCCCTGCTTAATCCTACCGGTACCAGTCCCTACACATAGTGTTAGCTCTTGATACCTTTTCCTGGCCCTATGTCTTTCCCACCCGCTGACCTTGACCCTGAGCTCAGCCATTGGTACCGATTTGAGAAACCTTGTCTTTTCTTCCTCCTTTCTATCCATTTCCCATAACTAATGGGCCTTTAGACTTCCACTAGGCTGCTTACCCCCCTCCCCAAAATCTTGTGAGGTACATAATACTATTATTTGATGACTTTTTACATCAGAGGGAACTGAAGCTCAGAGAGGCCAAGCCACTTCCCCAAGACCACACAGCTTGTGAGTGACAGAGTGGAGTGCTGGGCTCTGTGTCTGGGGTGGGTTCTCAACCCTGGGGGTTGACTGACCACATGACGGTCCTTCCTACGAACGGGTCCCACCTGGGGGTCCCCCACTCCCCGAAACCTCCCCCTTGGAAGCCTGGGCCACCACACCCAGCTGTCTGAGGTGCCCTCAAGGCAGCCCTCACCCCTCTCCTCCCTGAGGTCCCCACAGCCCCAGCCCCCCTGGACCTCACCTGTATGAATAGATGGGCTTGGGGTAGTGTTTGGGGTGCAGTTCCTGAGATGAATGCACAGCCATGCGGGGCTGGGGGTAGGGAGGCCGTGCCCCAAACGGGGAACCATACAGGCCCACAGGAGCGCACTTCCCACGGGTGGGGACGGGGAAGAGTGGCAGAGAGAGAGACGGTGAGAGAGAGCATCAGTCACTCACGATGACCCCGCCCCACCCCACCTCAGAGAACCAGATGCAGGGTTCACAACCCCAGCAGACCATCTTGTCTCCGCCCACCGCAGGGTTTTCGGGGGAGCCGAATGGACAACCCCATGACATGGTGAAGCATGTTATTCTCATGTTCCATGTAGGTAAACTGAGGCTCAGAACAGTCCCTCGCCAGTCCAAGTGAGGAGTGTCTGCCTCTGAGTCCAGGGCCCCTCCAAGCCCCCGGTACCTGCTGGACGCCCGGGGGTAGCGGGAACTGTGGTTGGGAGGTGGGAGAGTACAGCTGTGGCGGGTCCTGCAGGCTGGATGCGGGCTGGCCCCCCACAGGGAACTGGTTCATTTGCTGGGGCCGGGAGAGAAGGAGACAGAGGGTCAAGGTGGACTCCAGCCCTGTCGGACACCCCCCTCCCTCCTTGACCCCTGTGGTGGCACTTACGCTGGCTCCTTGGTTGGTCAGGTGACCCAGACCCAGCATGCCTTGGGGGGCCATGCCAGCTGGGCCATGGAGCAGGGCACCTGCGGCGGCTCCCACGTGCAGGTCAGCTGCCCTGGCCAAGGCACCTGGATGAAGGAAGCACAGAGATGCCCAGGCTGGGGGAATGGTGGCTGCGGGCAGGGACAGCCCAGTCCCTGGGCACCTGCAGAGAGTGGAGCCATCCCCCACCCTTGGGGCCCGGCATATAGTAGGTACTTGACAAATTACTCCTGGGTATAGTGGGGGAGAGTGGGTTCCTACCAGCTGCCGGCCCCTATCTGCTCTTCTGCCAAGCGTTAGCTCAGGGATAGCAGATGTGCCCCCTTCTCCTGTGCTGGGCCTGTGACAGACATCGCATCTATCAGATTCTCACTGCACCAGCCTGACTTTAGGTAGCCACCTCCAATCCAGCAAAGCTGATGTACAAGGTGGTCCTGCCTTGGGGCCTTCAGCTCTCCTCTGAGTTCTGGCTGCCACCTGGGCTCATCCTTTGTGCTTTGGTCTGTCTGCCTTGTCCTTCTGTCTGACCAGATCCTTAGCTCCCTGAGAGCCAGGACCTTATTTTATGTGACTCAGTGCTCCAAACACCTGGCATAGTGACAGGCACGCAGGAGGTGTGCAGTGATGGAAGGGGCTTTCTTATTTCACAGTTTACATCTACGGAACATCTACTGTGTGCAAGGTACCTTCTGCATCGAGTCCTCACAACACCCTATGAGGGCAGTTTTATTATCTTTTCATTGCAGATGAGGAAGGAGGTTCAGAGGGGAAGGCACCCACCCAAGGTCACACAGCTGTCCCTTGGGTTCTAGATCAGGGATTGACAAACTATTGGCCACTAGGCCAAATTGGCCCACAGCATTTTTTTTTAAATTAATTTACTTATTTCTGGCTGTGTTGGGTCTTCGTTGCTGCGCATGGGCTTTCTCTAGCTGTGGCGAGCGGGGACTACTCTTCGTTGTGGTGCACGGGCTTCTCATTGTGGTGGCTTCTCTTGTTGCGGAGCATGGGCTCTAGGCACACGGACTTCAGTAGTTGTGGCACGCAGGCTCAGTAGTTGTGGCTCATGGGCTCTAGAGCACAGGCTCAATAGTTGTGGCGCATGGGCTTAGTTGCTCCGCGGCATGGGGGATCTTCCTGGACCAGGGCTCGAACCAGTGTCCCTTGCATTGGCAGGCGGCTTCTTAACCACTGCGCCACCAGGGAAGCCCCACAGCATGTTTTTTTATATAAAGTTTTATTGGCACACTACACCCATTCACTTACATATTGTGTATGGCTGGTTTTGCACATCAGTGACAAAGTTGGAAAGTTTCAACAGAGACCATCTGGGTTACAGGGTCTAAAATATTTACTGGCCCTTTATAGAAAGTTTGCTGACCCCTGCTACTTGGCCAAGAACAATTTGTCCAATGAAAGACATACTCCTGGGGACTTCCCTGGCAGTCCAGTGGTTAGGACTGTGCCTCCACTGCAGGGGGAGTGGGTTCGATACCTGGTCGGGGAACTAAGATTCCCACATGCCACACGCAGCACAGAGAAAGGAAGGAAGGAAGGAAAGGAAGAAAGAAAGAAAGACTGACTCCTAGGCATTAATTTTTCAACTACGGGTACTTTTAATGTACTGTGGTGATTTTTTTTTTTCTGGCTTAAAATTACCACGGCATATTTATTTTTAAATACCAAAAGCCTCTCTCTGGTCCATTTTTTGAGTTTCTTTTGATCACTGACAGGCATTCAATTCAGATGTAACCACTTGGTCTGCTGGAGAGAAAATTACACTTATCTAAAAATCTGATTCCATTAATTTTAGCACAGAAATACAGAAGTCTGTGAGAACAATATATTCCTGCTTGTAGCATCTGTGTTTTATTTTAAGAATATAGCTTTATAAAATATAGGAACTTGAGAACCACTCATAAGAGGACAGAAGCAAACCCAGTGTTTGTGTACAGTTAATCCTCCGTCTTGGGGAAGGAAGGCTGCCTAGTGCATACACTGCAGTGATTGTTTTTGTTGACTGTTTTTCTTTGACACTTTCTGTGTCTCTAAACATTTAATCCACTTGCTTTGACTGCAACTAGCTGCCATTTACTGAGCACCTACTGTGTGCCAGGTCCTGAGCTCAGCACTTTCTTGGAAGAAGTCGAAGTACTTAAAAAAAAATCTTTTTTATAATCATTTTTTTAAATTGCAGCGTAGGGACGTCCCTGGTGGCACAGTGGATAAGACTCTGCGCTCCCAATGCAGGGGGCCCATGTTCGATCCCTGGTCAGGGAACTAGATCCCACATGCATGCCGCAACTAAGAGCTCACGGGCCACAACTAAGGAGCCCGCCTGCCACCACTAAGACCCAGTGCAACCAAAAAAAAAAATTGCAGCGTAGTTAATTTACAACGTTGTGTTACTTTCAGGTGTACAGCAAAGCGATTCATATCTATATGTCCTTTTTCATATTCTTTTCCCTTATAGGTTATACAAAATATTGAGTATAGATCCCTGTGCTATACAGTAGGTCCTTGTTGTTTATTTTATATATAATCAATGATAGTGTGTATATGTTAATCCCAAACTCCTAATTTATCTCTCCTCCCCCTCAAAGTACTTCTTTACTTTTTAGAGGTAAATGAAATAAACTTTTGTAAAGCGTCAGACAGCAAATACTTTAGGTTCTGCCAGCCATGTCATCTGCCTTCTTTGTTTTTTAATAACCCTTGAAAAATGTAAAAGCAATCTTAACACAAAGGCCACAGGCCACAGGCTGCACTTGGTTCCGGAGACCATCGTTTGCTGACTGCTCTAGGTGTTCAAGATGGACAGGGGTAAGGGAAGGTCTGTCTTTATTTGTTGCTGAAAACTTAGCTCACACAGCGCCTGGCACACAGTGATGACTATGAACAAACCACATCCCCCTGGGGAAGGTAGAGTTAGTCCCATTTTACAGAGGAAGAAACAGAGGCCCAGAGAGAGAGAGGGTGACCTGGCCACGGCCACACAGTGGTGGATGGCAGTGCTGGGCATCGCCCCTCCCCCGCCACCCCACCCCGCCCCCGCGCCTACCTGGGTGCGCGTGTGGCGCACTGGGGCCACCCAGGTCCACACGGCCACTCGTCACCTGCTGCAGCCTCGGCACGTCCACGGCCGTGAGCCACGACAGTGATTGCAGGTCCCCAGGAAGGTCATCATTGCTGGTGGCGGCCAGGAGCCTGCGGGGAGGGGCAGGAGCTCGGGCAGGGGCGGGGAGCTCAGGCCAGCTCTCGGGGCGCTCGCCTATCTCTGGAATCACCCCCTTTAGCCTCTCACCTCCCCCAAGCCACCCTAATCCTCCAATCTACCCACTCCCAGAGATCCCCCTTTGGCAGCCAGATCGCACACCCTCAAATCTTCCCTTCCTTTATTCACTTAACACGTCTTACTCAGTCCCTACCCCCAAGTAATAAGCACTAATGTCTGTTGAGCACTTACTATGTGCCAGGTACTGAATCACGTCCTTCACAGGTATTAACCCACGGAACACCCCAGTCACCTGATGAGGCAGGTGCTACTATTATTCTCATTTCACAGATGGGGAAACTGAGGCTCAGGGCACTGAGTCACTTGCCCAAGGCCACACAGAACAGGAAGGGGTGGGCCTGGGAGCCCAGCCTGAACTGTTCACCGTAACCCCAGGCAGCCCCTGGAGGTTCCAGTTAGGACCCACACCCACCAACCCTCAACTGATTCACAAGCAAAAGCATAGCTTTCTATGGAAAGAAAAAGTCTGCCCATCGAGGACAGCAGGCAGGTACCCCAATTTGGGGTAACCATGGCTCCCCGGTGCCCTTGAAGTCATGCTCGCCCCACAGCTCCAGGGCCCTGGGCCTCACAGCAGCATCCTGCCCGTGTTATAATGTGGCTGCAAACCGGCCAGGAGCCCACGCCACACCCAGCACACCTGCGGCCCCGCAGGCCAGGCGCCTTCTGGTCTGTTGCCCAGAGGCCCATCGTCCAAATTCTAAACTCCAGGTTTCAAAACTAGGTGTCCTGGGGCCTCAGAGAGAGAGAGAGAGGGACGCAGCCTGTGGTTTTCTCTTGCACGTGACCGTGGACCCAGCTGGGGCATCAGCCTCCACCCGCTCCTGCCATCTGCGTGGCTGCCTCAGGCCTGTGTTCTCTCTCCTTCCCTCACTCTGTCTCTCTTCCCCCCTCCTTCCCATCTCTCCTGCTCTCTCTTTCCTTGTGTTTTAGGGCCACAATTAGCGTTGCCATGGCACCCGCTGCTCGGTTGTAGCCGGGCCTGGGCCCTCAGCCCACCAAGCTGGCATCAGGTGACCACCCGGCTGCCCCGGTGATTGGCTGCCTCGTAGGAAAACAGGGCCTGGAAACGATTTGAAAACTCGGCTGGTCCGTGTCCGTAGCAGCAGTTGGCCCGGCTGCTGTCCCCTGGCGGCCCATTGTGTGACAAACGACTGTTGCCCCCATGGCACGTGGCTCCCATTGTACTGGGGTCTCCCTGCAATTGTTTTTACAGCCCCCCCGGCTGCCGCCCATTTGACCCACTCATAACTCATCTGGACAAGTGACAGCCACAGGCCAGGCCTGGGCGATGCCATCTGTCCCGTCAGGCCCGTGGAGACCATGGGGTGAGGCTGAGGGGCAGGGCTTGACGTGCCGCCCGCTGTAGCTGTCGGGGGAGCCTGGCCAGCCCCCACCCAGGCTCCTCCTCACCCCACGGCCAGCCGACCTCCCAGCATCTGGTGGTACGAGCTCCACTCCCGCTCAGTAACCTGCTGTGGCTCCCCAGTGCCCTTGCTGCTCTACCTGGCTCTGGGGCCTCAGGGAGGAGTGGAAATGAGGCCCTGGTGGCAGGTTTCTCAAGAGGGGGCCCATCAGAGCCCCCCGAATGGTGGGGGACTTGTGAACACACCAGGTTCCTGGGCATCACCACGGAGCAGGATCTCTGGCGGCAGGGTGAATCTGTTAGATTATGTGTTGGTTAAGAGCTTGGACTCTAGGCTCTAATCCTGATCTTCACTTACCTGTGTGCCCTTGGGCCACTGACTTAACCTCTCTGAGCCTCAGTTTTTGTTTTTGTTTTTTTTAAATAATGTATATTTATTAGTACAGAAGTAATATGCCACAATAACTAATGATTGTGAAAGCTGTGAACTACACAAAAACAATTATTAAGAATTTATAAATAACTATAAGTTTAATGCACAAGGAAATAGGTGGAGTATTAATACAAAGACTGAGAGACAGTGTTAATTGGGTAACCTTAGAAAGACCTTATATCCTTTTTTTTTTCTTTTCTCTCATATCACTTTTTTTTTTCACACACACGCACTGTATTTTATTTTTACAAGAGATAAACTGACACCAAGCATTGTAAATGGATGACCACAGAGCCTCAGTTTTTGATCTGTAAAGTGGGGCTAAAATAATAGTTCCTATCACATAGGGTATGCTGAGGATTAAACATATAGTTGCATGAAAAGACTTGGAACCATGTCTGACTTTGCTGTCATTAATATCAATATTAATGTTAATGATAATATTAGCCAAGTCCTCAGGGGACTGGAAATATATCAAAGCTTTGGGCTCTGGGGTCACACAGACCTGCCCCTGCTGCAGCTACCACTAGCGGCTTCCACTTACTGAGCACTTCTTGTATGCCAGATGCTGGGCTGCATGATGTGCCCATTTTACAGATGGAGAAACTGAGGCCCCGAGCTCACAAATGCTCTGAGCTTATTTCCCCCAGAGTGAGAATCACATAATGTAACTGCTTAGCACACAGCTGCACGTGTGGTAGGGGCTGAGTTAATGGTGCTCTTCTGATCGTTCTTTTCTTTTCTTCCTGCTGTTTGTAAGCCCTGTTGGGCCTCCCCTTCCCTCATAGCAGCAGCCCCAGCACCCCATGGCCCCACCTCCATGCTAGGAAAGCCCTTTTGGCTCTTCCTCCCCCACCCAAACTGTGCCTATCCCTGGAGGCTCACTTCAAACTCTGTCTTCTGGCCTCTTAATGCCAGTCTCCTCAGACATCACCTGACCCCACCCCTCATTTTACCCATGGGGAAACTGAGGCCGAGAGAAAGGAGGCAGTTTGCTTCCAATGTCATACTCCAGGAAACGACCAGGGCAGGGGCTCCCCATGTGGCCCTTCCTAGCCCAGGAGTACCTTCTCCTCCGGGAAGTCTTTGCCACCCAGACCCCAAGCTCAGGGACCCCCTCTGCATCCTGACTGCTCCCTGGGCCAGTGAGTCCTGCCTTGCCATCCCTCTGCCCACATCCTGCCCCTTGGCTCGCTGAGGGCTGGCCCTGAGCCCCCCCATCACCCTGTAGCCCAGGACACAGTGGCACTACTTAAATGCCTGCTTGGCCAGTTGAAACAGGCTGACCCCAGGCCACCAACCCAGAGAACTGCTTGACAGTGACTGTCACATCCAGCTGTCCTTGACTGTCACTTTTAGCTGTCCTCTGCCCCCTTGAGTCCTTGAGACAGCCTCAGGACAGGGATAGGGAACAGACAGCCCCACTTTACAGATGGGGAAACTGAGGCCAGACTGGTGAAAGCAAAATTGTGACCAGGACTCGAATTCGGGTCTATCTGCTGACATCTTGGGCTGTACCTGCAGCACCACAGGCAGAGAACCTGATATTCTCTCAGGCAGATGCCCCACCCTGAGTCCTGGGCTCTCAGCTGGGGCTGTGTGAATGACCATCACCCAGGGGCTGGTTCAAATGCAGAGCCCAAGGTCCATCCCAGACCCTGGAATCCCACCCTGGGGCTGTGGGGCCTGGGAAGCTGTGTTTTAGTGCCTCCCTAAGCTCGGGGGGGAGGGCAGCCCTGAGGGGGTGTGGCAGGGGCTTCGGCACAGCTCAGGCTCTGGTTGGATGGATCTGGGTTCAAGTCCTTATGACCCACCCCCCCATCTGTGAGACCTCAAACAAGTTACTTCCGGCCCCTGAGCCTCCATTTTCTCATCTGGAAAATGGGAGAGGAACAGACCACATCTCCCTGGGTTGTTGCAGGGATCAGATGAGCCAGTGTGTGTTCAACTTTTGGCACAGGCCTGGCCCCCGTTCTCCCTTCTTGGGGGTTTGCTGCTCATTCTGGGGGTGGGCAGCCAGGTCCTGTTCCCCCGCTGCCTCAGGCATCCCAGGGTGGTCTGGTCCCCCCTCCAGTTCAGGCCAGAATGCCTGCTTCCATGTGTCTGGCCCAGCTGGCCCTGCTGGTCTCCTGAGATGGCTGTGGATGCCCCAGAGCTCTGTGATGGAGTCTGCGGGCCCCCAAGCCTGGCTTATGTCCTGCTGCCCCCTAGGCTCACCTGGCATCCAGGCACCTCTTCACTGTGTGTCACAGGAACCAGGAGGTGATGCTCTAGGGCCTAAATGGGAGTGTCCCGTACCCACTGCCGGGCCTGGGGCCTTGACCATCTCTGTCTCCTCTCCCACCCTCCTCTGCCCTTGCAAAGAGGCACAAAGCTCCCTGTCCACGGTGGCATGTAAAGGTCCCCCAAACCTCTCCCTTACCAATGCCTAGAATCCCCTCATCAAGGTGTCCCCGTGTGCCCCATTCCTGCCCTCTCCTAGCACTTCATTTTAAGTGGCATAAACCATGGGATCCTTGGCAGTTGTGACAAGAGAAAGACTCCTTGGTTCAGGAGCCACCGTGGCTTCTGAGCCATAGCCCTTGGAAAGGCACTTAATCCCTAGCCTCAGTTTTCCCACCTATAAAATGGGCACAAATGATAATATGAGCTGTAATATCTTATACCCTGCCTGAGACCGGCTTGCTGGTGTGGAGGCCAAGTGGCTTGTGAACCATCCTGTCATCTGCGAGGGTTTGGGATTATTCCCTGGAGTGTGTGTGTGTGTGTGTGTGTGTGTGTGTGTGTGTGTGTGTGTGTGTGTGTGTGTGTGTGTGTGTGTGAGAGTGAGAGAGAGAGAGAGACAGAGACAGAGACAGAGACACCCTGTGTCAGTCTCCTGAGTGGGTTTCTCATCTGCTGGAAAATGATGGGATATTCGCAATGCAAAGGAAGAGGCAAACCTAGCCCCATCGCCCTGGGATCTCCCAAGACCTGTCCTACTCACTCTCTGCATCTCTGGGTGAGGAGGAGAGCCAGCCCCAGGTCACCATGTCGCTGATGCCTCCCCACCCAGGGTCACCTCCAGAGGAAGCTACAAGGAGAACGAAACCATGAAACTTCAGAGACACAGCTCCTTGCATCTGCTCCCTCTGCTCTCCCCACCGCGCCCCCGCTCCTATCTCACCCCCGTCCCTCTGTTCTGACTCTCTCCCACTCTTTCCTTGCTGGTATCTCTGTGTTTGTCTCTGTGTATGTCTCTCTGTCTCTCTCTCTCTGTCATTGTGTCAATGGTGCCCTGTGATGAAGTCCTGGCCCCACTTGTCCTGCCTGGTGACATCAGACCTGCTTCCAAACCTTCCTGAGCCTCGGTTTCCTCCTCTGCAGAGTGGGGTAACAATGACAGAGGCAAAGCGCTCACAAGAGGCTTCCATCCTCTTCTCCTGTCCCATCTCTCTCTGATGCGGCATCCAGGGCCCCCAGATCTCTTGCAGACCCGTCTCCGTCCCACACACTCATTCACCCATCATTCCTGTGTCCCCAGTGTCAGCACTATTTAAAGACACTGAGCCAGGCTTTCAGGGGATGGAAGCAGTTAACCCATGCTCCCGCGCCCAGGTAATTCCCACACGCCCAGTGCTGGGGAGCCATGGCCCCCGCCACACCCTTCTGCCAGCTCAGGTGACCCCATGCTCTGACACGGGTGTAGTGTGTGACGGGCCCTGGGCCCCAGGGTACCAAATGTTCCCACCTCCTCCAGCACCCTCCATTGTGCCTGCGTATCTTCTCTTCTTTCACAAAGGATGCCTTCCCTTCTCCTTCTCTGGACCTGTCATCATCCCCTCACTTGAGCCCCCATTTCTCTGAGCTCCAGGGGGCCACAAGCCTCCACCTTCTGAAACTGGCTGATGTCCCCAGGGAGGACAGGGGCTGCACTCCCAGATCTTGGGGGGCCCCAGGTCTGGCAAAGAGGAGGCCGGGACAGGGGCCAAGTTCGCTGCTGGGTGCTGATGCTAAAGCAGGACCCTTGCACCCTGGCAGGGGCCACACACTCAGAGCCCATCACAGGGCCGGGCATACAGTGGGTGCTTAATAATTGCTCAAAGATTGGACAAGTGAGCAAACAGATCCGGCTGTCTAGATGTCCCACCCCCACTGCCCCCGGGGCCCAGGCGGGGGTGAAAGACTCAGTGTAATTTTATTTAATTTTATAGTTAAATAAAATTGAATCTTATTACAGCTTGTGGACACAGGTTGGGCTGAGTGAGCCCCTGGGGTGCACCTTGTCCCTAATGGAAGTGACTGATCTCACGTCATCCTCACGAGAGCCTGATCAGGGAGGTATGTTACCATTACTACCTTCCCATTTGCCAGGTAGGGACCCTGAGGCCCAGGAGAAACAGGCCTGTCTAGGGTCCCCCAGCCAGAGCCTGGGTTGATTACAGCCCCACCGTCCTCTCTCCCTGCCCTACAAGGAACAGTTGAAGAAATGTGCTCTGTGAGTTCTAGAAAATCCAGGCACTGTGCTGCCTGACGGGAGCCACAGGTGGTTATTTAAATTTAAACTCACTAAAATTAAATAAAATGATAGATGCAGTTTCTTCGTCATGCCAGTCACATTTCGAGTGCTTGGTGCCCACACGTGGCCAGTGGCTTCCACAGTGGACCGGGCAAATGTGGAACATTCCCATCATCGCAAAGCATCCTACTAGGCGGCAGCCTTCTGGAACATTCTTCAATCTGGATGGAACAATCTGTGGTGTTTCTACCTTGCCTTAAGACAACTGGACATTTGATTTGGATTTGGACATTTAAGGAGCTGATTTCATGGAAGTTTGAGTTTTATTAGATGTGGGTGTAAAAGGGTCCTCCACCCCACCCACCCATCAGTGAGGAAGTTATGGGGAAGGGCTCTGTAAAAACTGGAGCTGCATAGAAGGCAACTCATGAAGTAGTGAGCTCTCCATCCTGGGAGCATGCAAGTAGGAGCCAAGGGATGGCCTGTCAGGCCCCTGCTGGATGAAAGATGAGCCTTAAGCAACCTCCAAGGTTCCTTTTGATACAAAGACCCTGTAACTCAGGGGAGCAGCCTGCAGCTAAATCCCTGGTTGCATTTCCAAAGTTCTAACATCTTGGGCGAAAGCCCCTTTCGCTCTCCAGGCCTCCGTTTCCCCCTCTATAAAGCATTACTGGCAGAGTAGAAGTTCCCGCAGGGTCCCACTGGTCCTAGGGCTCTAGGAAGGCAGAGTAGCACCCCAAGGTTAGGAGCGGGTGTGAACCCCAAGACAGGTGGGCCCGGGCCTGACCTCTTCCTGGCTGTATGACCATCACCTGCCCTGGGCCTCAGTTTCCCTGCATATAAAATGGGAAGAATAATAATAATAGCACCTACCCTAAGGGGGCTGTTGAGAACACATTAAGAGTTCATTTAAGCATCATATCAGATGAAGCATCTGATTTCAGTTTAACCTGAAAAAGCAGGTTCAACTATTACCTCAAGGGTTCCAAAGGGGACCCCTGGCCATGCATCCTTCTCAAACCAAGTGGAGGATTTGTCACCAGCAGGGGCTCCTCATTAGTGAATAGAAAGCTTTGGGGGCAAAAAGAAAAGAAAAAGACCTAGGTAGCACTCCAGAGTCCCCTTCTGAATAAAAGGGTTCACTCGCAGCTCCCCGCCCATACAGGAGGCACTTCATTTCAAAGCTCGGACACACACACACACAGACACACACACACACAGACACACACACACACACACAGACACACACACACACACCCTAGAGGGCATCATCATCCCCTTTCACAGATAGGAAAGGTGAGGCCAAGCCAGGTGAACTCGCCTCAGCAGCCTCTTGGCAGTGGCCCCAGGTACTGGCCTCAGCACCTCCAGCCTGACCCTCCCCAGGCCTCAGTTTCCCCATCTGGAACACAAGGGGGTTGAACCCCTTCCATCTCCATGGGGCGGCCACTGGGACACACCACCTGCGTGGGGTGGAAGACTGTAGAGGTGGGCAGCCCACCTCTGCCGGGAAGTGAAATGCTGAAGGGTACAGTCCCATTCTGAGGGGGTTGCGGCATGGAGGGTCTGAGAGGTGGCAGACCCTGGTTAGGAGCCAGGTGGTACCCCGGGAAAGTCGACATCAGAGCAATAACCCTTTCTTGTCAGTGCAATAATGGGGCTGCCATTTCTCAAGTGCTTCCTCCATGTTTATCACTTTACCTGTGTTTCCTGTAATGAGTTTTGCTCTAAAGGTTCTGGGCTTATCAGAAGGCCCAGGCCTGCCCTCCGTAATGCTACATTCTGAGCCCATCTCAGCTAGAAAGCCTGGGCCCTGGCTCCCGTGTTTCTCATTTTTGCAGCATTTCAGTGTAGTTGGTTACGAGTGTAGGCTCTGGGGTCCACCAGGCCTGGCTTTGAATCCCACTCAGTCACTTAGTAGTTGTGAGATTTGTCTGCAGTCATCTGCTTCTCTGAGCCTCAGTTTGCTCATCTGTAAAATGGGAGGGCTAACGCCTGCACACATCTCATTGGTGGCTGTAAGGACTGAATGAGATAGTTCAGGTAGGGCGCCCAGCCCATCAATGTGTATTGCGTGCTAGTGGTTCAGATTAGTGTCAACATCCTCCGAAGAGTATGGATTCAGCGTAAAGTGGGCTCCATGGGGAGGTCAACGTGCAGAGTACCCGACACTCAGGAAGCACCAGCTTCATTCCACAAATTTTTCCTGAACTCCTACCTGCCAGGCCCTGTTCTGGCAGACAGACACAATTCCCTCTCTCCAAGGAGAGAACTTTCTAATTGACCTAGGGATTCAAAGAAGGGGGAGTCTGCCCCGTGGCATGCCCACCTTCCTGCCAGCCCTCTTAGGTCTGCATCTCCCTCGTCTCCTGACGGCCTGTGGGATGGCTATTTGTCATGCCCATTTCGTAGATGGGATGGCTGAGGCCCAGAGAGAGGAAGGGATACCCCTCAGCCACACAGCATGTCAGCAAAGGAGCTGGGACTTAAACCACCCACGCTGGAGCCTCTTCACTCGATGTTCTGCCAGTATGGCTGAAACAAATCAAGACGTAAGCAGGAAGGGCAAACCATTATCACGTTATTTTTAGAAGGATCAGGCTGCAGGGTGCCTCCATGGTGATGGGGCCACTGGTCAGGGGACTCTGTGGTAGCCTTGGGCAAAGTGAGATACAACTGGAGTCCATGGCTGCCATTCTGCACTGGCCAGGGGACCAAGCTGATAACATTAATTAACAATATCCTTAATTGATCAGCCGTGTTAGCTAATCCCATGGAGGGATGGAAGATGAGCCGGGAGAGTAGGGCACTGGATGGGGTGAGCCCAGGGGGGGCCTGGATTCCAGTCCTGGCTCCACTCCTAATGGGGGTCCTTGTGCAAGTGACTCAATGCCTTCGAACCTCAGTTTTCTCAGGTGTAGAATAGAGGTGATAAAAGGGCCTGGCCTGCTTCCTGGTTCAGGGTAGGTAAATCACTGCAGGACGTGGTACAGTATGTGGCTCGAGTGCTAGGCAAGTGTTTGTGGAATGGATGGATTTCATACCCAGAATTCAGAGCCACCTTTCAAAAGGGACATTAGAACTAGAACTTGTCACTGTCCTTAAAATCCATCGGGGTAGTAAGAGTCGAGCTCCTTGCCATGATCTGGTCCTTGGCCATTTCCTTCCTTCTCCCCTTTCCTCTAGCAAACCTGTCCATCTTTCAGTTCCCCAAACATTCTATGTTCTCTTTGCACATGCTGTTCCCTCTGTCCGGAATGCTGTTCCATGCACTCATTCACAGCTGGCTCTTTCTCATGTTTCTGGCCATAGCCTAAAATTTCCCTCCTCTGAGAGGTCCTCCCTGGTCACCCCCACCCCTGGTGGTCTTTCCTGTGTTGTGTCTGCAGAACATTTAGCATTTTGCCATGAGGTATATTCATTTATACATGTTTCTAGTCTTTCCACTCTAGGAGGGCAAGGATGGAGAGGCTCTCTATTTTGTTCAGCACCCACCAAAGGGCCAGGCACCCTGTGGGCATTTATTCCATACGTGCTGGAGTAGGAAAGGGAAGAGGGAGCCCCCCCCCCAGTCCAGCCCAGTTCAGCTCCAACACATCTTGTGTTCCCCAATCTCTATTCATTTCCTGCCCAGCTTAGACACCACCTCCCCCAGGAAGCCCTCCGAGACCAGTCCAACATCTCCCAGTGTTTCCATCCACGGGAATGACTAGTGCCATTAGTATCTACCCATGGCATAGATTCCTGAGATCACTCATTAATTTTAACTCTCTTGTCTACTCCTGCCTTCTCAGGGCAGAGCCCACATTTAACCCTTTATTTCCTATTTTGGAAATTCTCAGAGTTGAGACAGCAATTGTGCAGTGGAAGGAACACCTGTTTGGGGTTCGAGTCCTATCTCAAGCCCTTTGTAGCTGTGTGACCTTGGGCAAGTCACTTCACATCTCTGTGCTTCAGTTTTCCCATCTGTAAAATGGAATAAGAATTCCCACCACAAAGGGAAATTGTGAGGATAAGATCAGATAACCTGTAAGAAAGGGCACCAGGCAGGTACTCAAACCACATTTCTTTCTTTTTTCCTCTGACCTTTCATGGCTCCTAGGAGGGGTTTGCCAAGAAAATACTGTCTCTGCGGGAGTGGGGTGTCAGATCAGCATCCCTGCAGTACAGAGAGGCACGTCCGCTATGATTATAACCAGAAGGTTTTACCTGCCTTCTGGAGATATGGTCAGTAAGAAATTGTTACATCGTTAGCAACTGTTCTTGTTTACAATCCAACCTTTACACAAAAGGGATTAAACATTTCATGGAGCTGTTTATTTAGCGAACGTATCATTTGTAATATTTTTCCTAACCGTTTACAGGAAAAAGAAAATCTAATGCCATTTTAGCAAGCTTAGAAATTCCCAACTGGGCCAAGAGTGAGCGCAATGTGACATGATTGGATTAGGAATTTGGAAAAGAGACTCTTTCCTTTTTAGAACTTGGCTCAGGACTTGGTGTGCGTGGGCATGCTGTGTGCGTGTTTCTAGGGGTGGAAACACAAGACCCCAAAGGAGGACTGCACCCCACGAAGGCTACCCCTCTTTCCTTGTCCGAGGGTGGGCTAAGGAGCTATTCTGGCCACCCTGAACACCCTGAAGGGTGCAGGGTTGTAAAGATGCTCAATGGTCACTGCTCCTGCCATATGGAGCCCCTCACCCACGGAGATTACAACCTATGGGTGGAGCCACTCTGGAATGGGGGTAAACCGTCCCCCACAGTCAATGCAGTGGGAGGCTTAAGAGGAAAGGCAGGTGGTGTCCGCCTGCCCTGGTCCACGGGACAGGACTTTGTCATCACTTGAGAGTGAAACTTCCCTGAGTTTCCGTGGATGTGCTATTTCTCATGTGATATTTATCCATCCATCTCTCCATCCGGTGCATATTTATGAAGTATCTACTGTGTGCCTGGCACTGTGGTTCACTGATGAGAAAACCACTGTCCAGAGAGGGAAAGGGTTTTGCCCAAAGTCACCTCCTTTATTAGAGGAGGGACTGAGGGTTTGGGGAATAAACACCCGGCACAAGGCTCTGTAATGATAACCACTGAGCCGCACGGCCCTGGGAGAAGCTGAAGTTCCGAGGAGCTAGCAGCCTGCCTCCTTTTGCAGCTCTGGGCCTCAGTTTTCCAATCTGTAAAAGGAGGTTGTTAGATCTGACCTCTAAAATAAGGAGTTAGCACACAGTAAGTGCTTAATAACTCTCATTATTTCCTAGTGCCCCTAAGAGTGGATTCCCTCCTAGTTTAGAGCCAAGGGGAAAGCAGCGAACCCACGTTGAGCACGAGCTGTTGTTAGCGGGATGCTGCTGCCCATTTGCTGTCTAGGCCGGGCCACTGACTCTCGACAGCTCCCTGGGGACAGGGCAGCTGCCTCCAGCTGCTACGCCCCCCACCCTCCCTGCACACAGCCATTGAGGCTTAACGGCCAAACTCAGCCCCTGGGGATGGAGGGGCAGGCAGCTGCATGGAGGGCTGCAAGGGGGCTGGAACCAGGCTGCACTAGCAGCCTGAGTGGTCCTCAGAGTCATTCTCTGGAGATGTGGGAGGGGGAATGAGAAGCCCATAAACTTCTCCTGGGCTATTATTCAGGGAGAAAAATGGGAGTGGTTGGAAGGGGTGGGGGAGTCTCTGTATAATCATAAAATCTCCCCTCCATGAGAAAGCACTCTACCCCAGGCCTGGCTGGACACCATTTCTAGATGGAAGCACAGGATCCTCCCAGTGACCCACAAATTGGGCTCTTTCATTGCTCCATTTCCCAGATGAAGAAACTGAGGCACAGAGAGGGGCAGTGACTTGTCCAGGGTCACACAGCTGTGAGGTGGTGGAGAAACTTGCTCTGTTCCAACCCCATGCGCTCTTCACCAGTGGGGCATGGGGGGGGGCGGTGGTCATGGTACCCTCTGGGTGGGACAGCCTAGGGTTCGAGTCCCCACTGTCCCCGTAACTACCTGCATCATCTTGTAATGTCACTTAATCTGACTGAGCCTTGATTTCCTCATCTGCCAAATGGGCACAAGAGTGCTACTCTCATAGGGTGGTTGTGGCACAGGGCAGGCAGGTACTAAAGGGTTAAGAAACCACCAGCTATTATTATTGTTGTTGTTGTTATTTTGTTATTCTGCCTTCTGTTTATGCTGTTTAACATAAGAAAACAGCCCTGAATCCATGTGGAAAGGAACAGCTGGACCCCCAGGATTTTTCCAAGATCATATAGCTGGCAAGTGATAGAGTTAAATTGTTATTTAATCTTTCTAACAAGTCTATGCAGTAGGTACTATTTCTGTCCCCATTTCATGGATGAGGAAACTGAGGCTCAGAGGTCCACACAACCAGAGAAGCTGGGATTCTAACTGACTCCAGAGCCAAGCTCCTAACCCTTAGGCTGTCCCCAGCCCACTTGCCGTAATTTAAACCCTTTCAGCGCAGAAAGGAAGCCCATAGGTCTTTGGTTGTGCGACCTTGGGAAAACCATTTCACTTTTCTGAGCCTCAGTTTCCTCACCTGTACAATGGGGGCTCATCTGAGCAGCCTCCCAAGCTGGGCATACAGTAGGTGCCCACACACTGCTGTGTGCCTGGCCCACATCTGGGGTCCCAGCCCCGCCCACAGCAGTCTCTCCGCAAATATTTGTTTGAATGTGTGGCCTCATTCGGGCCTCAGAAGGCAGCCTTCAGGCTCACAGCCTTCGGGAAGCAGCCACCCGCTAATTGGGGGCTTCGGTCTTCGCCAAAGGCACCGCTGGTGAGTTGCAATGGCTCCGGGAGGTCAGACAGCCGCTGGGGAAACAGGGCTGAGCTGACGTGACAGCCTGCTCTTCCCAGGCCAGCCCCTGTCCTGTCCCCACTCCACAATCTGGGCTGTGCCCCCTCTACCCATGGACACGGTACTTGCCTTGTGGGTGGGGCACTGGGAACCAGGGCAGCCCTTCAGTGGCTCAAGGGAGAGAGGCTGCGACACTTCCTTTTTCTCCTCCTCCCTCCCTTTGCTGGTGACCTTGGACAAGCCCTTTCTCCTTTCTTGGGGGGCATTTCCTGGAGCCCTGTTAAGACCACTGGAGGAGAAGCAATAACTGCTGTTGTCCTCTTAACATCTACCCAGTTGCCCAGCCTCTCACCCAGGAGGGAACAAAAAACTGCAGGCTTTCAGTGGTCCCATTGCCCCACGCCACAAGTCACACACCCTCAGAGAGACCACCTTCGAAACCAAAATCTTCTAGCTCTCCTGCAAAATCACAGAATTTAATGTAACCATAGTTCTTGGTCAATTTCAGAAACCGTAACCAGCACATAAACACTTTAAACAATTCAAAAAGATATCATTTGTTATTGTTGAAGCCCTCACCTGTATTCCTGTGGAGAGGGGTGGTGATTTTGCCCTGAGTTTCGAATAATTCCTGACATCATGGATGAGATGTCACTTTCTATCATCTCCTTGGGGAAAAGACAAGCAGAAAACAAAGCTCCCATCAGCAACGATGTGGACAGGGCAGAAAACTCAGTTTTCCCACAGTTCAGAAGGATGGAGCTCAAACAACTAACAGAACACTTTAAAAAAAAAATTGTAAAGCAATTGTATTCCAATAAAGATAAATGAAAAAAAAGTACTAGAGGATTCCTGGGTGTCACAGGTCACTTTCCCAGGGCAATTCTACAGGGCTTTAGAAGCAAATGAAGAGAATAGAATGAAATTCCAGGTTCTTTCAAATTAATGGGGGAAGGGCAGAGGAAGCCTCTAGAATCCAAATGTCAAGTCTTGGATAATGTGGACTTGCAAAATAGGAATCAGAAAAACCTGATTCCCTTCCAAGCCTAGTGTTTTCAACCACGGCTCGGCTTGACCACTTTGGAAAAAATAAACAAAAAAGGACAGTTTGATGTGTCATGTATGTTTCTCTGGGGGAGCCAAATTCCCACTTGCAAAGGGAATAATCTCCGCAGGGCTCCCGCCCTGGAAATGCCTTCAAAAATGCCACATGCCCTTGCTGGAAACCCAACCCGACTCCCCACTCCACCTCCTCAGCCCCCGCTGCACACAAACTTAACCTTGAAAAGAAATCTTCCCTAAGTTTCTCAAACTCTGAGGCTGAAACGAACACAGAAACCCACTAGACTCTCAGATCCGCCCCCAACGTCATCAAGGACCCCTGGAAAGGAGAAAAAGGGGGCAAAGAGAGGCAGCCCCCCGCTACCCCTGCCCCGGGTCTCCCCCCAGGAAACGCAATGCAGGGCACTGCCCGGGAGGAGGGAGCAAAGCCAACCCTGCAAGGCGGTACCTGGAGCCGATCCTCGCTGGGCCGCCGCCGCAGGCGCTCCTGGGGCGGGATGGGGTTTCTGAAGGGGACTCCCTCGCGCTCGCCCCTCGCGTTCTGCAATTTGGCCGCCGTCGCAGCTCGAACCGTTTTTAAATTTCCCTCTCTGGAGCTGTCCAGCTCAGAGCATGCGCAGTAGCTGTGCGGGGGGCTTTTCCCCAAGGGTCAGTTACAGGGCAGGGTCAAGGGGATTGCAACGGGCGTTTCCCACCAGCAGCGAGCCTTGCACGCCCCGTGGCTCCGGGTGGGGTATGGTGCAGGGGTAGGGACACCCCTCTTCAAACTTTGCCAGCAGTGGCCCCAGCTGCACTCCTGCGAGCATGCGTTGAGGAGCAGTGGGAGGGTGATTTAGGCCAAAAGAATTAAGTTGCAAAAGGATGCTGGGTGCATTAAAATTTGCAATCCGTCACTGCCCAGGGGAAAAGGAGGTGGGTGGTGTGGAGATCTGTTGCAGCCCCCTCTCTTCCCCAAAGGGGGGACGGGCCAGGAGGCCGAGTCGGGGCACCAGGTAGACGCGGATTCGGGCCACCTGTCTCTTTAAGAAAGTTGCGCCCGCGCGGATAGGCGCGGCGCGTAGCCGGAGGGAGCCCTCGGAGCGGGGAGCGCTCGCGCCGGGTGCCTCCACCTGCTGGGACCGCTGGGGGTTGGGAGGGGGGAGTGGGCCGGGCGCGGCGGCCGGGCGCGGGGCGTTTCGGGTCTGCGCGCCGCGCCCCCCTGTCCCGCGTGGAGGGTGAGTCGGCCCGGAGCGAGCGCGGCTGGGCCAGCGGCTGTGGTAGAGGCTGCGATGCTCGGGGTCCCGCGCGGCCAGCGGAGCGCAGCCGAGCCGTTGGGAGCCGCGGCCCGCCGGTGCGCCCGCGCTCCCGCCTTCCCCGCCGCCCGGCCCGCGCCGCCGGCTGCCCCGCCCCGCGCCCGCCGCGGGAAAGGTGGCGCGGACCGCGGGCGGCGGCGGGGTCGAGCGCGGACAAAGGTCTTCCCAGACGCCTTAGAAGTGGGGCTTGAGTTAGTTTGATCCCCCGAAAAAGCTTGCATTTTCGACTCCCTCCCTCTTGAGCCTCTATTGGAATAGTTTGAAATAACAACAGCAATAATAGTCACAGTCATCCTTTATTTGCTTATTTCTGCCGCCTCGTTTATCCTTCACACCATCCCCTTAGGGGAGAGGATGGTCCCCTTTTGGCACAGAGGGAAACTGAAGCTCTGGGCGGTAATGAGTGGACAAGGGCGCACGGGCAGAGTGGGGATTCGTACTAGGCCACGGCGACTCCACAGCCTCTGCCTCTGCGTGTGGATATTCGACTCAAATCTGCGCCTCGAGTTAGCCCGGGCATCCAGTGCTTCTTGGGTTTCTCCAGGCTGTCCTCACGTTGTTTATTTATCCCGTAGCGGGCAGGGGAACCGCGTCTCCGCACCTGTGGTTGGAAGCCTTTCCGACCTACTGTTTACTTTCAAGAAGGAGCCGGGACTGCCTAGGCTGAGTGTACAGTACCTGGATTTCATTTTTCACTCAGGTGGGATGTGACCTTGGCGTTGCTCCATGTCCCGAATGGTTTTCTTGTAGCACCTGGGCGCCCTTGCTCCTTTCTTCTCTGCCAGAAGTAAATAGATCAGCTTGCAGTCTCTAGGGGGGAAAATGTAATTTACAGATGTTAGTTAAGGTCATGGTCATGGTCATGAAACGTCTCAGTTTTCATCTCTCTGCGACCTGCATATATTGAAAATGTGTATTTTGACCGGTTCTAGTTTACATTGTAGTAATGTAGTTTACTACGTCACTAATGTAGCAGTGTAGTTTACATTGCTTTGAATGTCCCCGAATGACCTCCAATTAATTCAGAGGTTAAGTTGTAAGCGTTCAAAGCATTTGGGTTTATTTCTGTTAATCCTTAATGGAGTTGTCAGTAAATAGTGTAGGGGGGGTGGGGGTTGACGTGACAACCTCCTTTTGAAGTAACAGTCCTTTTCATCCAGGTATAATTTTATATCTTTAGAGTGGTTTGGAAAGAAAGTCTCCCTTCTGAAGCCTGGTGGAGTCAGTAAAGCTTTTAAAATAAAAGGCAGACTCATGCACTATGGAGAAAAAAGAGCAAAGACCTTTCACTAAAATAAAACATTTTTTTAAAATAGAGGTTCAGTTTGTCCTGGGCAGTCCTCAAAACCCCCTTTTTTTCCTTAGGAACTTGGCCTCTCTGCAGGGATTTTTGGTTAGCAAGTGTATCATTTCCCTAAAGAGTTGAGCTTTTGAGTTCTTTGCTTCAGGGTTGGTTGGTGACAATATTGCCACTCAAACGCCTACTGTTAGAGTTATTCAGAAAACCCAGGTAACTTAGCAGAAATCCTTCTTTTGTTAGGTTAATGTATTTTCCCTTTTATAAATGTATGGTATTTCTCAAGCCTGCTGAATTATAAGAGTCACCTGGGGTGAAATTAGAACCATAAAAGGGAAGAGCTGAGGAATTCTTGTTTTGTAACAAGTCTCCGGCGATTCTCTGATTGAATAAATATGGGCGCCTGTACCAGGTGATCTTACTGAATTACATAAAGATGGCCAATACTACCCTTTTTTCTTTTTTAAATGAAAGAATGTGAAATTCACCTGTTTCCATGGCTATATAGCACCTTATCATTTGCTTCTGCCTACGGAGAGCCTCAGATCGATTCTGATTTTGCAAATGGATCTGCTTCCCTGCTAGCAAGATTTCCAAAAGCCTCAACAGTTCCTCAGTCCTCTGGTTATAAAGGAAATGCAGAAAGGAGCAAAAACAATAGGTATATGGCTTTTCTGCTTGCTCTCTGGTTTGATGTAGCAGAGAATGTTCTAACTTGGGCTGGGTATTTCTGAAGTTTTGGGAGTTAAGCAGTAGATTATTTGCCTGGTCTGTTCAGAGCTAGGGTGCCCAAGGCTATGTAAGAAATGTTTGTTTGGGATGTTGTTGATGAGCTTAAAACCAACTCAGTCATAACTGGGAAGACCAGTTCATAGGCAGTGTGTAGGAACTGTGCTGCTATTGAAGGATTAAAAACTACTCACTCACTTAGCAAGTTTAAAGCAGGCTTTGTTTGACCAGAAAGCAGCTTGGTATTATTACAGGCTATGACTCTTTCTTCTTTTTCCTAAGTTCTTGACTTTTGCTTTGCTTTTTCTAATTTTCCGGTAGTGAGGGGGCAAAGGGCGCATGGTCGGGAATATATGATTTGTAGCAATAAATAATCACTTCTCTTTCTCCCACCCTGATTCACTGGCTGGTGTAGTGAACCACAGGGCGTATCTTTGAAGCAGAAACGTCAAGGTGCTTTTTCACGAATGATTATACTAGAACAACCCGTCTAGGCCACAGCGCCCTGGACTGTGTCTGGCACACAGGAGACTTACAGGCTTAAAAAAAAATTTTTTTTTCTTGCTTGGTCAATTGCAAAATCTAGTCAGGTGGCATTTTCTCGTAAGAAAGTTCTCAACAGAAAGCTTACCCAGTATTCACTCCCCAAGGTTGATGCTGCCTCTAAAAGTAACTTCTGATTCTGATTTCCTAAGATGTCGGTTCCATGGCGCCGTGAAGCCCCTGTTTGATGTCTAAACACAGCTTCTGCAGATGGGAGGACAGAATGGGTTTTTTCTGTGGGAGATCATGAAAGTACGCGGGCCGTTGATCTCTTTTGCTCTTGTTAGCATGACTGATACGTGTATTATGGTTCTTTGGGAGTGCGCCTGTAGAGGATAATGCCACTTATAATTGTTGGCATACGTCTTATTTAATAAAAGGATGCTAAACCCTTGGAGGTTTCCAGGAAGGGAGTACTCTAAGGTTTTTATATCTGGATGGTACCCTATTGCTTCCGCTAGTTCAATCACTGCCCTGTCCTACTCTTCAGAAAGGTGGTTGGTAGCTAATAAATTCAGCCTTTTATGGAGTGGGACCCTTGAATGTGCTCCAAGCAGGTTGTTGGAGCTTTGTCCTCCCCTTTATAATAACTTAATTTAGTTGTTGTTTTGGCAATGTCTAGGCATTCCTTTTATTAATTTTTTTTCTTTTGAGAATTTGAGTGCTGAAAGAATAAAACCCAGAGGCTTTTTTTGTCTGCGACTTCCCCAAAGCCAAATTGAGATCACTGGGTTGTAGGTTCCAGGGCTTATTTTAACCCGGATAAGGAAAAACTTGGTAACAGTAAGAGCAGTCCCAGGCTGGCCTGTCTCCTCTGATGGTAGAAAGTGCCCTTGACCCAGCTGCTGATGCAAAGGTTAAGAAGAGGTGAAGGGGGATTCACAAACCAGAGACAAGTCGGATTAGAGCTCTGAGGCTCACCCAGTGCCGAAATTCCATGGAGTTCTACACCTCATCCTAGAATGTCAGTGCCAAGTCCATGTACACAAGTAGCAATTTTTCTGTTGAACATGGACAAGCAAGTTTCTGTTGTTTTAACAAATTTAATTACAGCTAATCGTGAAAATTCAGAGTAAAAAAATAAAATGCTTTAAAAAAACCCTTAAAATCCGGTATCAATTTCAATGTATGTATCTTGGCCGTGACCACATTGAAACTATTGGCCTGTTTTTCTATTTGGCTTCAGTTTAAAAACACAAAGACTTAAAAAAAAAAAAAAAAAACAAAAACCCAAAGACTTTAGAGACTAAAACAGGCTCCTAGAATAAAAATATTTTAAAAAGTTGGGTGATCTTGGCTACTTACATTGTTATAATGCTCCTTGATGTAACGCTCATTTATCTGGCCCTGAAAAACTATGAGATACTTCTTGAATAAAAAAAGACATATCTAATGGTTTGGCATAATCTTGACCTGAAGCATATTTTATTTTTGGAAAGTAAATAATCCCAGACATCTTAACATAACAATTCCATATGAATTAGAAGATTTAGAATCACCCATTCCCTGCAGACTCTAAATGTGATGACAGCACCCTAGGAGGGGGACTTTGTAATGGCTCAGCTGTGAGGCCAACCCGGGTTCAAGTCTCAGTGCTGCCCCTCCCTTCTGAGTAGTTTTGGGGTGAGTTATTCCCGTAATTTTGTTTCCCCATTTTGAAAAAACAACACCCCTCTGTCAGGGCTGTGTGAGGCGTGGAAATAGCGCCTGATGTATAGGAGATGCTCAGCCAGTGACGGGCTTGTGTTTCCAGGTGAGTTTGTATTCCTAAATGTTCTTAATTGTTCTGTAGCTAGATTCTGCTGGAGCAAATAAGGAATCAACTGAGTCACTCTGGGAAGCTCTCAACCTTTCAAATCAATAGTCTGGATTTACTACAGTTCTCTCGTGATCTGAAAGGTTGGACGGCCTTTTTCTGGCATCCAGGGAGACATTAGGTTAGGCTCCCTCAAGATAATGCCGTTTTAGGTACGAAAAAAATATCCAAGATCGTTATCTCCTGCCCCAATCTGTACTTGTATCCAATCTAAGCCCTTTCTTTCATTTATCCACCAGGAATTCCCATTCAGCAATGAGCATGTGGGGAAGGCTCTTGCCTCTGAATTCTGTAATTGATTTAATCTGGCCACTTTGCGTACTTTGTCGTGTGTGTATATGTATATTCTCATTGTATGTTGCTGCAGCCTCTAGATCTATATTATGGGTGCGATAAATATACCATTCCACAGCTCATCGGAGTCTACATTATTAGACAGAACTGTGACGATCGCTATTCTGTATTCTGTTTTCTTTGTATGTCTTTTTCTATTGGTTTCTAGCAGGCATCCTTAACCAGGGGTCTGCAGGCCACACGCAGCCACAGACAGGCTTTGTTTGGGTCATGGGCTTTCTTTTTAAAAACTTGAATTAGAAGCCAGCATTTTAAAATCCTTCAAGCTGTGATTTCCAGCTTTTCTTGAAAAATCTGAAAAGTTGGCCGTGCTAGGCCCGCAATCCCAGGAGGGAGCCCTCGGCTCGGATGGCTCAGACTGAATGCCGCTGCCGAACCCCCCACCCCCCACCCCCGTTAGAGGGAGGGTCACGTGCTTTCCAGTTTGCCACAGGCTCCACTACTCCTTATCGCCCAACCCCAAGGCCAGGGTCTTTGCCATTGGTCTCTGACCATGTTTTTCTTGGATCTTTGTTTTCTTATGATAATGAAGACAAAAGTAAAATGGTTTTCGTGCCCGTGATGCTGTCAGAACCTCAGAAAGATGGTCAGTAGCTAATAAAAAAAAAATAAGGTATCCTTTCTGGAAAACTTATTCTGCATGATGATGTGCTAAGTGCTTTGTACATCTTTCTTGGTCCTCACAATGGTGTGTGTGGGGGGGGGTGCGATTGCGCCCATATGAGACAGGAGGAAGTAACTCTGATTTGGCTCACTTTAGCTCTTCTACCTGACCGTGTCAGGGGTTGGGGAAGAAGTGGTAGCGGGACCCCACCCTCCTACACTCCTGCCCTGAGTGGTTTCTAATGGGCAGGCCCTTTTAGGCATCTTTTTGAATGATGCATGGCTTGGGACAAGGCACATCCCACTGAGAGGGATGTAGGTACACCCCAGGGAATTGCTGGTCACCACACAGGTCCCATAGGTGTCATACGTTTAGTTTATGGGGTAGATTATAATAAAAATGAAGTTGAGCGAACTTTGTAACTGCTGAAGTGGTTCCAGCATCTCGGCCATCTGATCCATAAAAGGGAAAATTTGAACCCACCCTAAAAAGTTCAGGAAAATAAAATTGCTGTATGCGTTTCAATCTAGTGGGAAGGCTTCATTCTTAGTAAAGTATGCAAAACTGTCTCAATGTTTGGTATCCTGGCTGTGGTTAGATTTTATTCCAAATAATATACTATTTTGGACAGTATATTTTGAAATTCATAGCGTTAAAACTTTTGACTGGAGTAACACCTTTTGTGTAGCAAACCAAGACGTGAAAAAGAATATTCTCTGCACACTTCAAGCCAGCTCTTTTTAATATCACAGACTGGTTTTGGAGGCTCCTCATTTGTCTACAGAAAGCTTTTAACAGTTCTTTGCTGAATAGAGAATCCAAACTTGGATTTTTTACTGTAAGTTTCTTTTTTCTGCAAACACCAGACAACCCTGAGTGGTTTTTAAAGACTGCTTAGAATATTCTCTTACTTTTATCACTACTGCACGTTCAGATCCTGTTCACCAGGAATAAAAAAGCAGTGTGTTCCCTTACTTAAAACCCCTTCCCAAGGTTCTGGGCTGGGTTGTTTTGTTTTTTTTTCCATACCTCTATTTGTGTCTATAGAGAAGTGAATGTAAAACAGTAGCACACAAACTTTTTGCTTTTTATTGCAAGGTAACAATCCTGGCTGTTTGTTTTAGAAATGGTAATGTTGTATCATTGTAACAAATTATACTTAAAAATCATTTAGTGTGAAATTTCAGATTAATCCCATAGGGACAGGATATTAACAATCACCCAGCCCTTTGGAACATACAGATGGTGAATCTGGGATTTACAATAGGAACAATCGCTGATTACATGCATGGGTGTAACGGACAAAAAGACCTCCACAACTTCAGCCTGGAGAAATGCAGTGGAGGTCCTAGCGCCTGACTTGTTTGAGATGCTCAGTCCCTAAGGATGCCTGCGTTTCATCACCTAGCCTGTGCCATATTCTGCAGCGCCTTCTGTGTGTTCTGAAACCTACCAAGTGCCTATGCAGAAGCATCCTCTCAGTGTGCTTAGCTTTAACTCTTGTAAATTCCACGAGAATTCCTGTAAAGAGCAACTTCATAGTGGGACATGCAGTGGGAATTTGGCAGATGTGCCCAGCCCAGAGAGCTGGTTATCAAAACCAATACCTGCTATTCACTAATTGCGGGGAAGAAAGTCATCCTGTGCTGCCTGGACTGGGGGCTAGGGAGGGTTCTCTGCTTCAGAAATTAATCTGCACCAGAAATGAAAAGGACTCCTAAAGATTGATACAATGCCCCTGATTTTGAAACTGTCAGTCCGCAGAGCCACAGACTGAAAACCCCTTGACATACTTAATGTTGAGAGTGAAAACGGCACCCTCGTACACACAGTCTTGAATCCAGACCACGTTACAGTAAGTGAGCAGCCAGTGTGTTCTTGGGACTCTGAACTAGGTAAGTAAGCCTGTTTTCTTTTTAAACTATTTGTACTCTTAAAATAACTGTTCACAACATTTTAAAATCAGAGCGTAGCCATTTCAGTGGTGACTAAGATTCATAGGCAATGTCTATATACAACCACATAAGTTCTCCCTCCAAATCTCTGGTTTGATTTCAGATGTAAAGGTGAGAAATAACTTTCCAATCAGGAGAATAAGTTGTCTCAGAAGAAAACCCAAAAGCCTGAATGCCTAAAAGAGTTTAAGGCAGTTCTCTTGGCTGTTTAGGATTTGTTTCTGAAAAACAAAGCAAAACCTTATATCCAGATGAACTGTTTATCCTAAGTATTGTTTCCAAACACCGTTTTGTTACAGAGCTCAAAACAAAAGTACGAGTGAACACTGTGTACGTCTGACTCCAGGAATTATCTTGCTTTTAGGCATGTGCACCCCACACGGGTTTTATTGCTTTTCCTGAACCCAGGGATTTGTGACAGAGATGGGCCAGCTGAGTGATAATGACCATGTCCTCTATTGGACCAATTAATTACCCTCCCAGAAGGGTTTGGCAGCCCCATCTTGAGGGGACGCTTGTAAGCTTCTCAGGATTATTCTAGAGCCAGCGTGGCAGCTGGCTCTTAGCTCAGCTCTGTTTCTCAGGCGCTGGGGTGGATAGGACCTTGTTCAGAATGATCAATGTGGCCTTTATTGTCATAAATGTCAATGATATCAGTAACATTGAGGCAAGACTCATTCCTTGGAAAAAGCCTGTCAGGTTTGAAACATGTTAAAGTATCAAGTGCAGGATACATGGTTGTTGATATACTGTTTAGAAAAGCGAGGGATGGCCAAAACAAACAGAAAAATTGGAGTATAACCTAAAGTGTAAAATAAATATCCATGAGCATGTACCGACATGAATGATTGAAAAAAATCGATAAATGGGGGAGAAACGAGAAATATTCTTAACGGAAGGTCCCAAATAATGTATTTACATACTCTCTCCTCCAGGAGGCGGATATTAATTCTCTCCCCTTTCCTCCCCCTTCCCCACTGGGCTGGTCTTAACGACTCACCTCCGAATAACAGCGTATAGAGAGGGAAAAATAGTGACGTTACAGGGGAGCAGCCTGGCCCATACAACCTTAACCAAGTGATAAAAGTTAATGTCAGTGATGTCATGTGGATCCCACGAGTCCCTGAGGGGATGGGATAGGATGCGGCGAGATGCGCTTCACCTCTGTGGTATTCTTTCTAAATCTCTAACGTTTGCTCTACTGATGAGAACAGATAAACCCAAATTGAGGCACATTCTACAAAATACCTGACCCGTGCCCTTTAAACCTGTCATGGTCATGAAAACAAAGAACAAGAAACTGTCCCAGCCCAGAAGGGACCGGGTAGGGGTGACGACTAAAGGCAGTGTGGTGTCCTGGGTTGGATCCTGGAGGAAGAAGAGGACCTTAGTGGAAAAAAACTGGTAAAATCTGAATTAAGTCTGGAGTGCAGTTAATAGAAATGTCCCACATTTGGTTTCTTAGTTGTGACAACGTACCATGGTGATATGAAATAGTAACGGAGGAAACTAAGTGAGGAGCAGATGAGAGCTCTCTGTATAATCTTTGCAACTTTTCTGTAAGTTTAAAATTATTCCCAGTTTCTTTTAAATCAGTTAAATGACACATCCATGTTCACAGCGTTATGGAAAAGAGTCAAGAGGTGGAAGCAACCCACGTGTCCACCAGAGGGTGAATGGATAAACAGAACTTAATAGTATTCAGCCTTAAAAAGGAAGGAAATTCCGACGCATGCTACAACATGGATGAACCTTGAGGACATTATACTAAGTGAAATAAACCATCACAAAAAGACAAACAGTGCATCTTTACATGAGGTGCCTAGAAACAGTCGAATTCACAGAGACAGAAAGTAGAATGGTAGTTGCCATTTTATGTGTTTACTCCACAAATTTTATGTTTTACCATAATTTAATAGTTTTTGAAAAATCAAGAAAATAACAGTCGTACAAATTATGAAAAGCCTTACTTACCATAAACAAGGCTAGAGAAGGATTCTCAGCCTTGGTGTTAACATTTGGGCTTGTTGATTCTCCGTTTGGCGGTGTGGAGCTGTCCTGCGCTTTGTAGGATGTTTGGCAGCGACCCTGGTATCTACCCACTGGATGCCAGTGACACCCCACCCCCCACGATGAAACCAAAAATATCTCCAGTGATAAATGACTCCTGGGTTTCAGGGGCAAAGTTGCCCCTGGCTGAGAACCATTGGACTATTGTAAGACTGGGGAGGAAAGGAACAGATTGAAAAAAATCAAAACCTTCACTGTCTCATATGGTAGTCAATAGCCACATGGGGCTATTTAAAATGAATTAAAATTTAAATTTGTTGCTTGTTCATTAGCCACATCTCAAGTGCTGGGTGGCTACCATATTGGGCAATGCAGACCCAGATCATCACGATCGTTATAGGAGGTTCTACTGACGGCACTGTTCTAGATGTTGAGTTTATTCACTGTATCGGTTTTCATCTGTTTGGTGTGTGTAACTTTTAAGTCCTTTACAGGCTCTCCGTGCGTACGATGCTGATGGTGAACGATAGAGCAGACTCACCCTTAGCCACGCTGATAACTGTTAACCAGGCTGCCCCTGGTTACCTGCTCAGAACTGTCCCAGTCAGGAGAAAACTAAGGGGGACAGAAGGCAAAATAACTTGAGCTGAGCTTACCCATCTGTCAATGATCATAGGACACAGCATGATCTAAGAGCTCCTCATTGCCTCTCCTAAGTTAGGACAGAGCCCTCCGTCAGCTGAAAACAATCCTTGTTAGCAGCCCCTCCCAATTCTGGCCATCTTGCTATCTTTCCCACCCAGCTGGGTCTAAGGAGCAAAGAAGCAGATGGAAGCCAAGGTCTGTTGGTCCCAAGGGCAGAGGGTAGAAGGAATGTGCATGTAGTTGGATGTTGTGGATTACGTCTTGCAAGCACATAGAAAGCACTCCTGGATTATCTACTGTAGGTCTACTCTCCTCTCTTAGACAAATAAAAACTAGCTGTTACTATTCAAACACACCTTTAGGTCTCAGAATCGGGAAATGCAGGCTTCCTCCTTCTTTTTTCCAAGACCTTCAGACAGGGTCTTCTGGTGAAAGGATAGCTCCCTAGGATCTGACACTTGGCAAGATCCTGGGTACAAGAGCAGTCCAGTTAGTTGCCTGTTTTTCTTTCCAAATAATCTGCCTTCCGGTTGTCCAGGACAGTGTGAAGCCATTCTTTTATGCTCTTATCTCATTCCTTGTTGGTGTTTTAAAATTCAGTTGTTAAATCACCAATACCTTGTTTATCCACCTGATTTCCTCTGGTCTGGAAAATAACAACAAAGAATTGGGCTCCTTGTGGGAGAGGGGCCTGGAAAGGTGTGGGATGGGGTAAGGTGTCTGTAGAACACTACGCCAGTAAAATACACTTAACAACACTGTGTTACACAGTTAAAAATTTAAGAGGGTAAAACGCATGTTAAATGTTCTTACCTCAATCAGTCAATCAATAGACACATGTTATATGCCACTAAAAAGAATGAGATGTATCCAAAACTTTTTTTAGCTTTTTTGAGGTATAATTGCCAATTGTAAGATTTAAAGGGTACAACGTGATGGTTTGATAAACATGGACGTTGTGAAAGGATTCCCCCCCATCAAGGTAATTAACAAATCGCCTCACATACTTACCTTTTTTTGTATGTGAAAACATTTAAGATCTGCTTTCAGCAAATTTTAATTATATAAGACAGTGTTATCAACCATAGTCACCATGTTTTTCATTAGATCTTCAGACTGTTCATTTTGTAGCTGAAAATGTGTACCCTTTACCAACCTCACCCTATTAACCCCAGTCCCCAACCCCCGGCAACCACTTTTCACTCTGTTTCTTTGAGTTTGTCTTTTTTTTTTTTTTAAGATTTCACATGTAAGTGATACTATGCAGTATTTGTCTTTCTCTGTCTGGCATACTTCACTTCACATAGTGTCCTCTAGCTTTATCCATGATGTCGAAAATGGCAGGATTTCCTTCTGAGGCTGAATAATATTCCATTGTGTATATATACCACGCTGAGTTTATCCATTCATCTGTCAACAGACATTTGGGTTGTTTCCGTACCTTGGCTGTTGTGAATAATGCTTCAATAAACAAGGGGGTGCAGATATCTCAACAAGAGAGTGATTTCGTTTCCTTCAGAAGTGGGATTGCTGGGTCATACAGTTCTATTTTTAATTTCTTGAGGAATCTCCATACTGTTTTCCCTAGTGTCTGTATCAGTTTACATTCCCACAAGCAGTGCACAAGGGTTCCCTTTTCCACACATTCTTGCCAGCATTTGTTATCTTTTGTCTTTTTGATGAGAGCTATTCTAACAAGTGTGAGATGATACCTCATCATGGTTTTGATTTGCATTTCCCTGATGATTAATGATGTTGAGCATCTTTTCATGTACCTGTTGGCCATCTGTATGTCTTCCTTGGAAAAATGTCTATTCAGGTCTTTTGCCCACTTGTTAATTGGGGTTTTTGTTTTTTGCTGTGAGTTGTATGAGTTCCTTGTATATGTTGGATATTAAACCCTTATCAGATAGGAGGTTTGCAAATATTTTCTCCCATTCTGTAAGTTGCCTTTTCATTTTCTTGCTAGGTTTCTTTGCTGTGCAGAAGCTTTTTAGTTTGTTTCACTCCCACTTATTTTTGCTTTTGCTGCTTTGCTTTTGGTATCAAATCTAAAACATCATTGCCAAGACCAGTGTCAAGGAGTTTATCCCCTATGTTTTCTTTGAGGAGTTTTACAGTTTTAGGTCTTATGTTTAAGTCAATCCATACTGAGTTGTTTTTTTTTTTTTTTGTATGGTGTAATATAGGAGTCTAGTTTCATTCTTTTGCACATGGCTGTCTAATTTTCCCAGCACCATTTATTGAAGAGATTGTCATTTCCCCACTGTACATTCCTGGTGCCTTTGTTATAAATTAATTGACCACATACGTATGGGTTTATTTGCGGGCTCTCTATTTGTTCCATTGATCTGTGTGTCTGTTTTAATGCCGATACCACACGTTTTGACCACTATGACTTTGTAATATAGTTTGAAATCAGGAAGCATGATGCCTCCAGCTTTGCTTGTCTTTCTCAATATTATTTTGGCTATGAGGGTCTTTTGTGGTTCTGTACAAATTTCAGGATTTTTTTTTCTATCTCTGTAAAAAAAAATTTTTTTAAAAGTTGGAATTTTGATAGGAATTTTGCATTGCATCCGTAGTTTGCTTTGAGTAGTACAGACATTTTAACAATATTAATTCTTCCAATCCATGAACATGAAATATCTTTCCATTTATTTGTGTGTGTAATTTATTTCAATGTGTTGTAGTTTTCATTGTACAGATCTTTCACCTACTTGGTTACATTTATTCCTAAGCATTTTATTATTTTTGATGCTATTGTCAGTAGCATCATTTCCCTAATTTCTCTATCTGATAGTTGTTGCAAAACACTTTAATGGAGAATAGTTTTAAAACTTTGAAAGATCCAGAAACAAGATGAGAATAAATGGAGAGAGAGGCAGCTTTTCATGCATGAGATAATTTATTTATGGTGGTAAAATAAGTAAAATTTACCATCTTTTTTTTTTTTTTTTTTTTTTTGCGGTACGTGGGCCTCTCCCATTGCAGAGCACAGGCTCCGGACGCGCTAGCTCAGCGGCCATGGCTCACGGGCCCAGCCGCTCCGCGGCACGTGGGATCTTCCCGGACCGGGGCACGAACCTGTGTCCCCTGCATCGGCAGGCGGACTCTCAACCACTGCGCCACCAGGGAAGCCCAAAATTTACCATCTTAACCATTTTTAAGTGTACAGTTCTGTAGCATTAAGTACATTTACATTGTTGTATAACTGTCACCACCATTCATCTCCAGAATTCTTTTCATCTTCCCCAACTGAAACTCTGTACCCATCAGACACTAACTGCCTTCAGTCTCTGGCCACAAGCATTCTTCTCTCTCTCTCTCTCTCTCTATGAATCTGACTCTACTCTATGCCTCATTTGTGCTTTTGTATCTGGCTTATTTCACTTAGTGTAATGTCTTTCAGTTTTAGCCATGTTGCAGCGTGTGTCAGCGTTTTCTTCCTTCTTAAGGCTGAGTAATCATCTTCTGTCTGTGTGTGTGTGTAGACACACCACATTCTTGTTTATCCATTCATTCATCAATAAACATTTAGATAGCTTCCACCTTTTGGCTGTTTTGAAAAATGCTGCTAGGATCGTGGGTGTGCAAATATCTGATTGAGTCCTTGCTTTGAATTCTTTGGGATATATACTCAGAATTGGAACTGCTGGATTGTATGATAATTCTATTTTTAATATTTTGTGGAACTTCCATACTGTTTGCCATAGCAGTTGTACCATTTTACAGTCCTACCAGCAGTGCACGAAGGTTCCAGTTTCTCCACATCTTCACCAACACTGGTTATTTTGTGTGTTTTTTTAAAAAATTATAACCATCCTAATGGGTGTGAAGTGATATCTCATTGTATTTTGATTTGCATTTCCCTAATGATTTGGAGGTGATAATTTAGCATTGTAAATATGTCAGTTCTCCTTAATTAAACCATTTGATAAAATTCCAATCAATTATTAATCCACACTCTTAAGGCATAATGAAAGCACACATGAACAGTGAAGAAGAATAGAGACCCAGAAATGCACTCATGCATGTGAGAAAAGTTTCTCTGACTGGCTCATAAAGGTGAAACTGACTAGCTAATAAACATTTGTGGTTAATCATTCTCTCTAACTTCACAAATAATCAGTAATACAAAGTAAACTGCAATGGAATACCACTGTATACCCGTGAGACTGGCAAAGATTGTAAAGCCTGAAAGTGCCAAGGAAAGGCTATGATACAGAGAACCAGGAGCCGTAATGCACTATTGAAGGAAGGATAGACTGACTTCTACGATCATTCTAGAAAAGGGTTTTGCAGAATGCAATGAAATTATGTTCTTATGTGCCTTATGACCCAGTAGTCTCGCTCCTGGGCATACACTCCCGAGAGGACTTGAGTGTATGTTCAAAAGAGAACACATCTGAGATGTTCATCACGCTGGATTTTGAGGGAGTGGTGAGCTGGAAATGACCTAAGTATCTATCATTAGGGAAATGGATGGGTTGAACAGGGCGGATCTATACCTGGAATACCGTACAGCAATGAAAAGCAGAGAACCGGATGTGTTTTTAAAATGTTTCGTGATGCGTTGAAAGACGTATACATAAATTGGATCTTCCTTCTTTAAAAGATTTCTTGAAAGCCTCTCCCAGGCACTCCCACTTGTAGTTCTTTGGCTAAATATGGGCCATGTTGCCTCCCCTAGCTGCAAGGGAGCCTGGAAAACCCAGCATTTTACATTTCCATCCTGTCAGATAGGAGGCAAGGGAGGAAGGAGCTCTGATTGGTCTTTGGTGCACAGTGTCTGCCATGCATTCTGAAATACTCAAACAGAATCCTGAGTATTTTATTTTAACCGGGAGATCTTATCAAAAGGCAGATTCTGATTCAGTAAGTCTGGGATGGGGCCTGAGATGGTACAGTTCTAAGCCCTCCCAGATGATGCTGAGGCTGCTAGTTCCTGGACCTTATGTAACAAGGTTCTAGAAGGTCTTCTGCTTTTGAGCGTTCCGCAGGCCTGGGTGTCATCAAGGTGTCAACAGGGGATGGAAAGAAATGGCTAGTCTTGGGATTTGGTCCATGGAGGTCAGTCAAGAGAGTATATGCCTCATTCTTTTGGTTACTACTGGGGAATAAAAAACCACCCCAAATTTTGTGGCATAAACAACCATGCTTTTATTATGCTCACTAATCCTGTGGGTGATGAATTCCAGTAGGGAACAGTGGGATGGGCTTGTCTTTGCTCCGTGATATCCGGGTCCTCATCTGGGAAGACTGGAAGGCTGGGATGGGAGTGATTTGATAGCTGGGCTCAAGCTATCTGAAAGCTTGTTCACTCTCGCATCTGGCACCTGGCTGGGGAGACTGGAGGATGAGAGCTGCCAACCAGAAGGGCTGCAGGTGGCCTCTCCACGTAGCTGGGCTTCCACACAACGTGGCAGCCTCAGGGCAGCTGGGCTGCTCTGATGACGGTTGTGTCTTTGAAGCCACACAGTGTCCTTTCTGCCACATTCTGTTGGTTACAAGTGAGTCACAAGCCCACCTAGATTCAAGGGAGGAATTAAACTCTACCTTTTGATGGAGGAATGGAAAGATCTAGAAGAGCAGGTGGAATGGGAGATACACTTGTGACCATCTTTGGAAAAATCCCATCTGCCAAACTTATTTTTAAAACTTTTTTCCTCTTTATGATTAAGATATTTTGCAAAATACACCTTTTCAATATGTCTCTTATATAGGTGTTAACGTTGTCATTTTGTTAGAGTTTAAAATCTTGCTCAGGGAACCAGGGGTGAAGACGATGGATTCACGCTGAATCTTTCCAAATGCACCATCCTGAGAGTGGCTTAGTTCTCTCTTCTTTAAGGCTTACGCAAGACCTTTGCATCCTTGATGACTATTTTTCATTACAGGGTAAACCCTCTGTCTAGAAAACATTTCTGTGCTGAGGTCCTGTCAGCTCGCAGCCACCTTTGCCAGAAGAGGGTAATCAGATACCTTGGGCACAGCCTGCTTGCCTGTCTGTACCTGTGCAGGTGATCTCTTTCACCTGGTGAGTGGTCCCATTATTGTCCCGGTTGCCCAGGGCCCCAGCAGTTTGTATGTTTCTGAATTACTTCCTGCTGCACCCCTGTCCCTCTACTTCAATCCCATCACACCATCTTGGTCTCTCTTCTCCCAGTCCCAGACTAATAAGTGTAGTTGACAGAAATGGTAATTTCATTTCTTAGTTGTGATAAACGTGCCAGGTTATATAAGATGTTAACATTAAGGGAGACTAGGCGAACGTTATATAAGAATTCCCTGTACTGTCTCTGCAACTTTACTACAAGTCTACAATTATTCCAAATAAGAAGGGCAAGTGTGTGTGCACATATACACGCATGCATAAACACACATACGTGAAGTCAGCCACACTTCCGTTCCAGTATTTTTTTAAACAATCATTTAAAGGTTACGGTCATTATTTTGAAGTTTTTAATATCAATAGTCACCCTGTTTGGCTAACAATGTAGATCTGAATGTGGTGGGGTGTAAGTGGCCGATGAATGAACGATTTGTGGTGTTATTCCTACTTCCTTATTTAATAACTGGATTCGTAAGGGCTTCTTAAGCCTGAGTGACCCATGTTTTGTTGCCAGACCTATCCCAATGACCCCGACCAAGACCCCTGTCCCAATTCGTCTATCAGAGAAAAATGAATCTATTTCAGGAACTATCACTCCTTATTATCTCTAATTGGGTCTGGCGGCTGGAGACAAGCCTCATTATTTTTAATTGGGGCCCATCGTTCTAGAACAAAACGCCACCCAGTTGCATGCAGATCATGCCTGGATATTTGCTTGCAAGTTCAAAGTGAAATTGCATCGTGGGATTTCCAGGAAATCACACTATTTTTATCCCTTTGTTTCACCTGGCTTTATAGTTGTAGTCTTGGGTTGTTAAACCAAAAATAATCATCGGATTGGGACTGTCTCTGTTTACGTCAGAGGGTTGGTTTTTTGTTTTTGTTGTTGTTGTTGTTTTTGAATGTGGGTAGCAGTAGAAGTTTTTCTTTCAAAATTAATGAATATTATAATACTGGACATAATTTGACAGACTGCTCACTTAAGTATCATTTAAATGCTGCTTTTGGGCATGGCATTATGCCATGGATAAATTTTCCTGGTTGCAAGGGACTCTTTTTTGTTAATTATTCTAATTTACTCTAAAATAATCCTTCACGTATCATACACTTTAGTGTTTCATCATTACTATCCTGTTACTAAACCGTCTGTCAGCGTCTGAAGTAGGAAATACATTTTAGAAAGTTTGCAGGAGTATGTCTCCTGTTAATTTTCAGAGCTTTCGGTTGTCCCACCTTTCATATTTTAACAATCCAAGATGGCAAATAATTCCTTCTTGAGCTCACCTGACTTCAGAAGGACTTTTGAGGAATGGTTTCCACAGGAGGCAGAAGTTCTGAGATCCAGCCTGGGTCCTCTCTCTTGAGAGAGCTCATGTCCACACAGGGTGGGGGTCTCTGAAGTCCCCAGACGCCTGGCCAAACATTCAGACACAACGTCTGGGCCCTCCTCAGAGCCAAGAGCTTCTTGGGAAGAAGGGAGACCACCCTGGAAGGAAAATTGTTAGGAGCAGCTTTTATGTGCTTCGCCTCCTCAGGAGAACTTTTTAGACCTTTCAGCAAAGAGAAAAGGGTCGGGACAGGTCTTCCATGTGATGGGAAATGATGGATACGGCAGGGGTCAATTCCTTCAGTCCCCCCGCAATGATTTGTCCCTCCTGCTCTCAGTTGTAGAGTGTAACTCCTTTTTCAAAGCTGCTTTTGTTTAATAGTGTAGTTCTGTAGCAGACACACAACCTAACCTGATAAGGATTTTCTGCCACCCTCTCGTGTTTGAGATTCCTTCTGAAATCTCTCTTTGTCTCCAGTAGACACGTCAGAATTGGCGCTATGTCTTTTGATGGCAGATTCACCATATAAAGTAGAGGGATTTGTCACAGATCTTCCTGTTTTTGTTCTGTGGACACTCAATGAATATTTACTGATAAAGAAGAAAATGAAGAAACAACAGATTGGCAGTCAATAACTTCTCCAAGCATAGGCACTGTTTTCCCCCAATGCACGTAGAACACGTTTATGGCTCCAAAAATTAGCACCATGTGCCTCTTGACTGGGGAAATTTGCCCCCTTGCAGAAAGGAAAAAATAGAACCCTGTGGTCTCTAATTTATGGGAAAACACTTGCTCAAATTGTGATAAAACTGTTCATTGAGAACATTGTCTAGACCTTACATCTGCTGATGTCGGTCCCAACACCTCTCAATTCACTTTTTAGAAGATTGGGTGTGAGGTGTTTGGCCATATTTCTCCCTGAGAAGGGGACCCGTTCACCATTTCCCCAAAAAGCTCGGTGGGAGGGATGCCAGGCTCGCCGCCCCCATATGAGAGCCCCAGGGTCTAATTCCCTGACAAGGCTCACTCCCCAGGCTAGTGTGTGTTTTACATCTTTTCAACTTCATTTTCATAGCACATTTGAAAGCTCAGTTACAATAATCGCGTGGCTCTTAAAAGATCATTTCAAGCTATTACTAACCCAAGTTGCTATGACATTTTGGTTTTATCACACTTCATAAAGCAAACATTTTGAAGGTACAATAGAGAAAATGTGGAATAGAGAAGAACCAGGTACTATAGCTGACTTTCTGGCTTTGTGACTCTGGGTAAGTTATGTATCTCCTCTGTGCCTCGTTTCCTCAACTTGAGAACAGGAACAATAACAGGATCTATCTTGTAGGTTATTGTAGGGAGTAAATGATTAAAAATGTATAAAACACTTAGAACAATACTGGCCACAGAATAAGTACTGTGTCAGGATTTGCTACTATTACCAAAGAGCTGCAAGATTTTCATGGACCTTAGTCCTTTTTAAGCCAGCTCCCAAGTTTAGGTGGTACCTAAATGCCTTTGCTACTCTACATTTATCCTGCCGTCTCTAATGACCCACTTGCCCATTTGCTTATCCATCACCTTCTCCTTCTTATTTATTCATTTCCTAGTTTTCTCTCCCTCTCTGTAGGCAGCAGTCTCCTCTGATGTTCTTTCACTTATAACCTTTGCCTATTCAGTCTAGTCACTGCCGACTTATTCTTTTTCTTGAGATGAACTGAGACAGCAACCAGAAGCACACAGATATACACGATTGTGGCTGATATGAGCCGCAATCCTACTGTGTGTGAAGGCCACCCTCATACCAACCCTGGGAAGTAGATATCACTATCTACATTTTCACAGATGAGAAAATAAGGCTCAGGAAAATGAAGCAATTAGGAAAGCTAAGATTAGATCTGCTGAAAATGCCGGCTGAAGCTACTACATTTTTTTACCGCCTAAAGCTGCCTCCTACTTTTTTAGCAGGATATTTTCTTGGCCATGTATCTAGAAGCCTCTGTTTCATTTTATAGACATTTCCCCCCTCTTCTTATATTTAGCATTCTTAGGCTGTGGTTAATTTTTCTTCCCTGTTTGTTGTTGTTGTTTTTAATACCATCTTTATTATCATTTGAAAACCATAACATTTACCTGTTTAAAGCGTACGGTTCAGTGAGTTTTAGTATATTCACAAAGTTGTGCAATCATCACCATGATTCCAGAACATTTTTGTCACCTCACAAAGAAACTCCATACCCATTAGCAGTTGCTGCTCTTTTCCTTCTCCCCTTAGTCCCTAGCAAACACGAATCTACTTTCTTTCTATGGATTTGCCTACTCTGGACACTTCATATAGATAGAATCATACAATATATGGCCTTTTGTGTCTGACGTATTTCATTTAGCAATGTGTCAAAAATTTATCCATCTTACAGTATGTGTCAGAACTTCATTCTTTTTATTTTTTTGGCCATGCAGCACGGATTGTGGAATCTTAGTTCCTGGACCAGGGATTGAAAAGTGCCAAGGCAGTGAAAGTGCCAAGTCATAGAGTCCTAACCACTGGACTGCCAGGGAACTCCCTCATTCTTCTTTAAAGCTGGATAATATGACATTGTATGGATATACCACATTTGTCTATTCATTTATCAGTCAACGGACATTTTGTTATTTTTTTTTCATGCTATATAACTTAGTCCACAATTTCTTTTGAAGAAAGAAAAGAAATGGTCTTTTTGAGGTTGACTGGGTTAGGAGACTTTGTGGCAAATGAAATTATTTCTTATAGAATTATGTATACATTTCATCCCCTTTTCAACAGTATTGTACAGAATTGCTCTTTTCAGTAGCGTAAAGGGAATCAAAGAGAAATAAACCTAACAGATACATAATCTCACCAGTATTCTGCAATATTTTTTTCTGTTCACGTCTGATTTTTTTTTTTTTTTTTTAAATCAATGAACTTTGAATCTCAGCAGGTCTGGAACTAGGATGAGGCAAGGGTGTAAAATTTAAATGGTTGCCAAAAAAACCTCAATAGTCAAGATAAACAATGTTTTTAAAAAATCAAAATTAATGTAAAAAAATCCATGATGAGTAAAATATCAAAAATGTAAATAAAGACAGGATCAGTATCTCTGACATATCATACTTCTCACACAGTATGACTAGGTTCTTTTTAGTAATATCCTACTTAATCATACCTTAATCATACCTTAGGTTTAGAGAATTTTGAGTCTATAAAGTGCTATCTTGAGACTACTTCTGTGCCTGGTACCGCACTGGTTACTGTGAAGGGCAGGATGCAAGCAAAAACATTTGGATAAGAAGTAAGTTTCAGATATAATTTTGCATGTTGGGATTGGGTGGGAAGGAGGAGGAGCTTTTTGGGTTTTTTGTTTTGTTTTGCCAACAAAGAAAAGTACAAAGAAAGTTAAATAGTTAAAATAATTTGGATGTAATGTTGTGATTTATAAGAAATATATATTTGGTCTTTGTCTATAGTTGCTGGCTCACAGCTTCCCAAACTCTTGGAAGTTTCTAAGTGTTACAAGTGATAAAAGGCATCTTTTGTTATGTTAATGAGGTGGCTTTTGGGATGCACTGGAGGATGGGGGCTGGTTGCCAGGAGACCAGGGCTCGCCCCCCACCCCAAAACCTCTTCCCTCTCTGGGGAGGGAAGAGGGGCTGGAAATTGAATCAGTCTCCAATGGCCAATGATTTAATCAATTGTTGACTTGGGGAAAAAAGGCACAACGGAAAAGCTGCGGGTTGAGTTTATTCAGTATCTTACTGAGGACTATAGCCTGGGAGAGAGCCTCTCAGCTCTGAGGAACTGTTCCAAAGAGGTAAGGGGGGAGGACAGTGTATGTGTGATTTTGGTGAAAAGTACTGAAACCAAGCCCACATCTCAGTAGAAGTTTTCTGCTGGTCACAAGGAATTGATATCTTGGTTAATGGTCTTAGTGCTTTTCTAAGTATGGGAAGATATAAGAATCCAGGATCATAAAATTTTCTCCTGAAAATATCTAACTATCTGAAGGTCTATTTTGCCAGTTTTCCCAGTGCGCAGAGTGCCTCATTCCTGATCTCTGCCCTGAATTCCTTTCAGGGTGTGTTGAAGGCCATTGACTACAGGGGCTCATGACTTAATTCTTGTAGAACTGGGAGGCGAGCAACCTTCCTTAGCTGGCACAACCATGCCAGCGTAATGAAGCCTCCATAGAAACCCCAAAAGGACGGGAGTCAGAGATCTTCCAGGTTGGTGAGCACGTGGAGATTCTGGGACAGTGGTGAGCACAGGACATGGGAATTCCATGCCCCTTCCCACATACCTTGCCCCGTGCATCACTTCCGTCTGGCTGTCCCTGAGTTACATTCTTTTATAATAAACAAGTGATCTAGTAAGTAATAGGTTTCTCAGAGTTCTGTGAGCCACTCTAGCAAGTTAACTGAACCTCAGGAGGGGGTTATGGGAACCTCTGGTTTATAGCCAGTTGGCCACAAGTGCAGGTAACAACCTGGACTTGGGGTTGGCATCACAAGTGGGGTGGGGGTGGGGGGATGAACCCTTAACCTGTGGAATTTGGGTATAGTGTCAGCATCAACGAATTGTAGGACACACAGGGGGTGTCCTGAGAATTGCTTGTCGTACAATATGTGTGGGGAACCTCACCCCCCAAAATTGGAATTCAGTAACCAGAACACTAAAAGGGTCTTGAGGAATTTCTTTAGGAATATGACCAATATAATCAGCTTTGTAATTATCAGAAACATACTGAAACCGGGACTTCCCTGGTGGTCCAGTTGTTAAGACTCCAAGCTTCCACTGCAGGGGGCATGAGTTCACTCCCTGGTCGGGAAGATCCCACATGCTGCCTGTGAGCCGTGCAGCCAAAAAAAAAAAAGAAAAGAAAAGAAATATATTGAAACCAAACCTGGAGTCAAAAGGAAGATTGGTTTTATATATTTTTTCTTAATGTTTAAGTTTACATACAAGAATGAGAATAGTGCCAAGAAGACCCATATACCCTTTACCCAGATTCCCCTATTGTGAGCAGTTTATCCCATTTGCTTTATCTCATGCTCCTTTTGCCCTGAAATCATCTTCTTTCTAGCATCTTTTCTCCTCCAGTGCAGGATTTCATCAAGGGTCAGGTTTTATGTTTAGTTGTCACAACTCTTTAACCTGGAACTTTTTCACAGCCTTCCCTGGTCTTTTTTGTTGTTGTTGTTTTGTTTATACTGCAGGTTCTTAATAGTCATCAATTTTATATACATCAGTGTATACATGTCAATCCCAATCGCCCAGTTCAGCACACCACCATCCCCACCCCACCACGGTTTTCCCCCCTTGGTGTCCATACATTTGTTCTCTACATCTGTGTCTCAACTTCTGCCCTGCAAACCAGGTAATCTGTACCATTTTTCTAGGTTTCACATACATGCGTTAATATACGATATTTGTTTTTCTCTTTCTGACTTACTTCACTCTGTATGATAGTCTCTAGATCCATCCATGTCTCAACAAATGACGCAATTTCGCTCTTTTTCATGGATGAGTAATATTCTGTTGTACACATGTACCACAACTTCTTTATCCATTCGTCTGTCGATGAGCATTTAGGTTGTTTCCATGACCTGGCTATTGTAAATAGTGCTGCAATGAACATTGGGGTGCATGTGTCTTTTTGAATTATGGTTTTCTCTGGGTATATGCCCAGTAGTGGGATTGCTGGATCATATGGTAATTCTATTTGTAGTTTTTTAAGGAACCTCCATACTGTTCTCCATAGTGGCTGTATCAATTTACATTCCCACCAACAGTGCAAGAGGGTTCCCTTTTCTCCACACCCTCTCCAGCATTTGTTGTTTGTAGATTTTCTGATGATGCCCATTCTAACTGGTGTGAGGAGATACCTCATTGTAGTTTTGATTTGCATTCCTCTAATAATTAGTGATGTTGAGCAGCTTTTCATGTGCTTCTTGGCCATCTGTATGTCCTCTTTGGAGAAATGTCTATTTAGGTCTTCTGCCCATTTTTGGATTGGGTTGTTTTTTTTTTAATATTGAGCTGCATAAGTTGTTTATATATTTTGGAGATTAATCCTTTGTCCGTTGATTCGTTTGCAAATATTTTCTCCCATTCTGAGGGTTATCTTTTCGTCTTGTTTATGGTTTCCTTTGCTGTGCAAAAACTTTGAAGTTTCATGAGGTCCCATTTGTTTATTTTTGTTTTTATTTCCATTACTCTAGGAGGTGGATCAATAAAGATCTTGCTATGATTTATGTCAAAGAGAGTTCTTCCTATGATTTCCTCTAAGTTTTATAGTGTCCGGTCTTACATTTAGGTCTCGAATCCATTTTGAGTTTATTTTTGTGTGTGGAGGTAGGGAGTGTTCTAATTTCATTCTTTTACATGTAGCTGTCCAGTTTTCCTGGCACCACTTATTGAAGAGACTGTCTTTTCTCCATTGTATATCTTTGCTTCGTTTGTCATAGATTAGTTGACCATAGGTGCTTGGGTTTATCTCTGGGCTTTCTATCTTGTTCCATTGATCTATGTTTCTGTTTTTGTGCCAGTACCATATTGTCTTGATTAGCTTTGTAGTATAGTCTGAGGTCAGGGAGTCTGATTCCTCCAGCTCCATTTTTTTCCCTCAAGACTGCTTTGGCTTTTCGGGGTCTTTAGTGTCTCAATACAAATTTTAAGATGATTTGTTCTAGTTCCGTAAAAAATGCCATTGGTAATTTGATAGGGATTGTGTTGAATCTGTAGATTGCTTTGGGTAGTATAGTCATTTTTACAATATTGATTCTTCCAATCCAAGAACATGGTATATCTCTCCATCTGTTGGTATCATCTTTAATTTCTTTCATCAGTGTCTTATAGTTTTCTGCATACAGGTCTTTTGTCTCCCTAGATAGGTTTATTCCTAGGTATTTTATTCTTTTTGTTGCAGTGGTAAATGGGAGTGTTTCCTTAATTTCTCTTTCAGATTTTTCATCATTAGTGTATAGGAATGCAAGAGATTTCTGTGCAATAATTTTGTATCCCACAACTTTATCAAATTCATTGATTAGCTCTAGTAGTTTTCTGGTGGCATTTTTAGGATTCTCTATGTATAGTGTCATGTCATTTGCAAACAGTGACAGTTTTACTTCTTCTTTTCCAATTTGTATTCCTTTTGTTTCTTTTTCTTCTCTGATTGCCGTGGCTAGGACTTCCAAAACTATGTTGAATAATAGCGGTGCGAGTGGACATCCTTGTCTTGTTCCTGATCTTAGAGGAAATGCTTTCAGTTTTTCACCATTGAGAATGATGTTTGCTGTGGGTTTTTCGTATATGGCCTTTATTATGTTGAGGTAGGTTCCCTCTATGCCCACTTTATGGAGAAATTTTATCATAAATGGGTGTTGAATTTTGTCAAAAGCTTTTTCTGCATGTATTGAGATGATCATATGGTTTTTCTTCTTCAGTTTGTTAATGTGGTGTATCACATTGATTGATTTGCGTATATTGAAGAATCCTTGCATCCCTGAGATAAATCCCACTTGATCATGATGTATGATCCTTTTAATGTACTGTTGGATTCTGTTTGCTAGTATTTTGTTGAGGATTTTTGCATCTATATTCATCAGTGATATTGGTCTGTAATTTTCTCTTTTTGTAGTATCTTTGTCTGGTTTTGGCAGCAGGGTGATGGTGACCTCATAGAATGAGTTTGGGAGTGTTCCTTCCTCTGCAATTTTTTGGAAGAGTTTGAGAAGGATGGGTGTTAGCTCTTCTCTAAATGTTTGATAGAATTCACCTGTGAAGCCATCTGGTCCTGGACTTTTGTTTGTTGGAAGATTTTTAATCACAGTTTCAATTTCATTCCTTGTGATTGGTCTGTTCATATTTTCTGTTTCTTCCTGGTTCAGTCTTGGAAGGTTATACCTTTCTAAGAATTTGTCCATTTCTTCCAGGTTGTCCATTTTATTGGCACAGAGTTGCTTGTAGTAGTCTCTTAGGATGCTTTGTATTTCTGCAGTGTCTGTTGTAACTTCTCCTTTTTCATTTCTAATTTTATTGATTTGAGTCCTCTCCCTCTTGATGAGTCTGGCTAATGGTTTATCAATTTTGTTTATCTTCTCAAAGAACCAGCTTTTAGTTTTATTGATCTTTGCTATTGTTTTCTTTGTTTCTATTTCATTTATTTCTGCTCTGATCTTTATGATTTCTTTCCTTCTGCCAACTTTGGGTTTTGTTTGTTCTTCTTTCTCTAGTTCCTTTAGGTGTAAGGTTAGATTGTTTCCTTGAGATTTTTCTTGTTTCTTGAGGTAGGCTTGTACAGCTCTAAACTTCCCTCTTAGAACTGCTTTTGCTGCATCCCATAGGTTTTGGATCGTTGTGTTTTCATTGTCATTTGTCTCTAGGTATTTTTTGATTTCCTCTCTGATTTCTTCAGTGATCTCTTGGTTATTTAGTAACGTATTGTTTAGCCTCCATGTGTTTGTGTTTTTTACGTTTTTTTCCCTGTAATTCATTTCTAATCTCACAGCATTGTGGTCAGAAAATATGCTTGATATGATTTCAATTTTCTTAAATTTACTGAGGCTTGATTTGTGACCCAAGATGTGATCTTTCCTGGAGAATGTTCGTGTGCACTTGAGAAGAAAGCGTAATCTGCTGTTTTTGGATGGAATGTCCTATAAATATCAATTAAATCTATCTGGTCAATTGTGTCATTTAAAGCTTATGTTTCCTTTTTTATTTTCATTTTGGATGATCTGTCCATTGGTGTAGTAAGTGAGGTGTTAAGGTCCCCCAGTATTATTGTGTTACTGTCGATTTCCTCTTTTATAGCTGCTAGCAGTTGCCTTATGTATTGAGGTGCTCCTATGTTGGGTGCATATATATTTATAATTGTTATATCTTCTTGGATTGATCTCTTGATCATTATGTAGTGTCCTTCTTTGTCTCTTGTAACATTGTTTATTTTAAAGTCTATTTTATCTGATACGAGTATTGCTACTCCAGCTTTCTTTCTTTTTTTTTTTTTTTTTTGCGGTACGCGGGCCTCTCACTGCTGTGGCCCCTCCCGTTGCGGAGCACAGGCTCCGGACGCGCAGGCTCAGAGGCCATGGCTCACGGGCCCAGCCGCTCCGCGGCATGTGGGATCTTCCCAGACCCGGGCACGATCCCGTGTCCCCTGCATCGGCAGGCGGACTCTCAACCACTGCGCCACCAGGGAAGCCCCAGCTTTCTTTTGATTTGCATGGAATATCTGTTTCCATCCCCTCACTTTCAGTCTGTATGTGTCCCTAGGTCTGAAGTGGGTCTCTTGTAGACAGCATATATATGGGTCTTGTTTTTGTATCCATTCAGCAAGCCTGTGTCTTTTGGTTGGAGCATTTAATCCATTCACGTTTAAGGTAATTATCAATATGTATGTTCCTATGACCATTTTCTTAATTGTTTTGGGTTTGTTTTTGTAGATCCTTTTCTTCTCTTGTGTTTCCCACTTAGTGAAGTTCCTTTAGCGTTTGTTGTAGAGCTGGTTTGGTGGTGCTGAATTCTCTTAGCTTTTGCTTGTCTGTAAAGCTTTTGATTTCTCCATCGAATCTGAGTGAGATCCTTGCCGGGTAGAATAATCTTGCTTGTAGGTTCTTTCCTTTCATCACTTTAAGTATATCATACCACTCCCTTCTGGCTTGTAGAGTTTCTGCTGAGAAATCACCTGTTAACCTTATGGGAGTTCCCTTGTCTGTTATTTGTTGTTTTTCCCTTGGTGCTTTCAATAATTTTTCTTTGTCTTTAATTTTTGCCAATTTGCTTACTATGTGTCTCAGCGTGTTTCTCCTTGGGTTTATCCTGTGTGGGACTCACTGCGCTTCCTGGACTTGGGTGGCTATTTCCTTTCCCATGTTAGGGAAGTTTTCGACTATAATCTCTTCTAATATTTTCTCTGGTCCTTTCTCTCTCTCTTCTCCTTCTGGGACCCCTATAATGTGAATGTTGTTGCATTTAATGTTGTCCCAGAGGTCTCTTAAGCTGTCTTCATTTCTTTTCATTCTTTTTGCTTTATTCTGTTACGCAGAAGTGAATTCCACCATTCTGTCTTCCAGGTCACTTGTCTGTTCTTCTGCCTCAGTTATTCTGCTATTGATTCCTTCTAGTGTAGTTTTCATTTCAGTTATTGGATTGTTCATCTCTGTTTGTTTGTTCTTTAGTGTTTGTTCTTTAATTCTTCCAGGTCTTTGTTAAACATTTCTTGCATCTTCTTGATCTTTGCCTGCATTCTTTGTCCGAGGTCCTGGATCACGTTCACTATCATTATTCTGAATTCTTTTTCTGGAAGGTTGCCTATCTCCACTTCATTCAGTTATTTTTCTGGGGTTTTATCTTGTTCCTTCATCTGGTACATAGCCCTCTGCCTTTTCATCTTGTCTTTCTGTGAATGTGGTTTTTGTTCCACAGGCTGCAGGCTTGTAGTTCTTCTTGCTTCTGCACTCTGCCCTCTGGTGGATGAGCCTATCTAAGAGGCTTGATGGGAGGGACTGGTGGTGGGTAGAGCTGACTGTTGTTCTGGTGGGCAGAGCTCACCAGATTAAAACTTTAATCCACTTCACTGTTGATGGGTGGGGCTGGGTTCCCTCCCTGTTGGTTGTTTGGCCTGAGGCAACCCAACACTGGAGCCTACCTGGGCTCTTTGGTGGGGCTAATGACAGACTCTGGGAGGGCTCATGCCAAGGAGTACTTCCCAGAACTTCTGCTGTCAGTGTCCTTGTCTCCACGGTGAGCCACAGCCAGCCCCGCCACTGCCTCTGCAAGAGACCCTCCAACACTAGCAGGTAGGTCTGGTTCAGTCTCCCCTGGGTTCACTGCTCCTTCCCCTGGGTCCCGATGCGCACACTACTTTGTGTGTGCCCTCCAAGAGTGGAGTCTCTGTTTCCCCCAGTCCTGTCCAAGTCCTGCAATCAAATCCCACTAGCCCTCAAAGTCTGATTCTCTAGGAATTCCTCCTCCCGTTGCCGGACCCCCAGGTTGGGAAGCCTGACGTGGGGCTCAGAACCATCACTCCAGTGGGTGGACTTCTGTGGTATAAGTGTTCTCCAGTCTGTGAGTCACCCACCCAGCAGTTATGGGATTTGATTTTGCTGTGATTGCGCCCCTCCTACCATCTCATTGTGGCTTCTCCTTTGTCTTTGGATGTGGGGTATCTTTTTTGGTGAGTTCCTGTGTCTTCCTGTCGATGATTGTCCAGCAGCTAGTTGTGATTCTGGTGTTCTCACAAGAGGGAGTGAGAGCACGTCCTTCTACTCTGCCATCTTGTTTCCTCTCCCTGGTCTTTATAACATTGACATTTGGGAAAAATACAGTCCCTCTCACCCCATTTGCTTAATGGAACTTGTTCATCTTGTGTTTGTCTGATGTTTCCTGGCAATTCGATTCCCGTTATGCATTCTTGTCCATAATGCTGCAGAGGTGATGTTGCTTCCTTCTCAAGGAATCAGATCTGGAGTCTCACCATGTCCGTTTGCCCCTCGTTGGTGATGCTGACTTTCGCCACCCAGTGGAGGCCTTGGTCTGATTTTTCCACTGTAGAATTACTATTTTCCTCCTTTCTGTTAATGTGCAGTCTGCTGGAAGATATTCTGTACCTTAACAAAATGTCCCCCTGGATTCAGTATCCATTCAGGATTCTAGCCTGATTCAGTGTTTACTAAGATGGTTGTAAAATGCTGGTTTAAACTCTTAAATGTAGCCCAAAGGCAACAGAATAGAAAAGAAAAAAATATGAGAGGTTTTTGTTATGATTGTACCAGAACCTGATAAATGAGAACTGGGTACATTTTCCCAGCATCTGGCACAGTGGTTAAGAATACTGGCTTGCGTGTCTACCTGGTATCACTAGTTACTAGCTGTGTGATCTTGACCTTGGGCAAGTTACTTGGTTTCTCAAATCTGTATCTTGCTCCTCTGCAAAATGAGGTTATTCGTATTTGCCTCAGAAGATTTTTTTTTTAACATCTTTATTGGAGTACAATTGCTTTACAATGGTGTGTTAGTTTCTGCTTTATATCAAAGTGAATCAGTTATTTATACACATACATATATCCCCATATCTCCGCCTTCTTGCATCTCCCTCCCACCCTCCCTATCCCACCCCTCTAGGAGGTCACAAAGCACCGAGCTGATCTCCCTGTGCTATGCGGCTGCTTCCCACTAGCTATCTATTTTATATTTGGTAGTGCATATATGTCCATGCCACTCTCTCACTTTGACTCAGAAGATTTTTATAAGGCGTGATGGTTAATTTTATGTGTCAACTTGACAGGGCTAAGGTATGCCCAGGTAGCTGGTAAATGTCATTTCTGGGTATGTCTGTAAGGATGGTTCCAGAAGAGATTAGTATTTGAATTGGTAGACTGAGTAAAGATCACCCTCGTTAATGTGGGTGGGCGTCATTCAGTCGTTTGAGGATCTGAATAGAATAAAAAGGTGGAGGATAGGGATACATGTATACATATAGCTGATTCACTTTGTTATACAGCAGAAACTAACACACCATTGTAAAGCAATTATACTCCAATAAAGATGTTAAAAAAAAAAAAGCAAAGGTGGAGGGAAGGGTGAGTTTGAATTTCTGTTGTTGAAGCCACAAGGTCTCTGGTATTTTGTTATGACAGCCCAGGCTAAGATAATTACTGAGTTTTTTGACACCCTCTTAAATTTTGCACCCGTGAGACACTTACCTCACCTTAGTCCTGGCCCTGCTGCACTGTGAGCATCCTGAGGTCATATCTCACCTGTCTCGTTCACTGCTGAATTCCTAGTATGTGGTACCCAGTAGGCCCTCCACAAATATTTGTTGAAGGGTACATGGATGATTGCATTTGGGCGTCGCACCTGGGCTCTCTGGCCTTGCTGACCTCATGGTGACTATTTACACCATTCCCACAAGAAAGGACATGCAGCGCCTGCCTTGCCCTGGAGTAGGATTCATTGTCAGGCATCAGTCTCTTGTTAGTTGCAGTCACATCCAATTCACATACCACACAACTCACCACTTTAAATCGCACAATTCAACGGTGTTTTAAAATATATTCAGAATTACACAACCATATACATTCAGAGTCATACAGCCACGTACATACACATGGAACTATTATAGCTCTACAGTGTTTTACTATCTCAGCAGGACAAACTCCCCCTAAATTGCAATCCTTTTTCTTAGCTATTATCATCTGTTTATTCTTTTTCAAAACACGATATTTTGTCAGTTTTCAAATACAGATTCATCTGTAGATTGGAATTGCATTCAATCCATATAAATATTAATGGAGGGTAACTGACATCTTTAAGTGTTGTCTTTGTAGCAGGAATATTCAAGCCATCTTTATCTCTTAGTAAACTTAAAACTTTTTCTTTAGGAGACTTCTGTACATGTCTTTTTAATGTTGGTGCTAGAGATCTTATGCCCCTGTAGATGAGGTTTTCTTCCCAATGTATTTTCTGTTAGAAAATCAATAGGCAGGGAATTCCCTGGCCGGTTCAGTGGTTGGGACTCTGTGCTTTCACTGCTGAGGGCTCAGGTTCTATCCCTGGTCGAGGAACTAAGATCCCACAAGCCATGTGGCATGGCCAAAAGAAAGGAAGAAAAGAAAATCAATAGGCAAGTGTTGTGTCTTGTATTTATCCTGTATTCAGCCACTTTGCCGAGTGCCCTTTTTAACTCTAGGGGTTTTTACATTATTTCTCTTAAGTTTTCTAGGTATGTCATCATTTCATCTGCATTCCTCTTAATTTTTGAAATCTCTACATGAAACAGCACTCTAGCTAATGTTTCCCTGACTCCTCTTATGCAAATCCATTTGGTTCTTCCTCGATGCTGTCTGTTAGGTCTCTTACTTCTCCTTCTCTTTTTCCTTCCTAAGCCCCAAAGGACCCTCATCCAGTGACCTAGACCATTCCCAGTCTAGCCCTTTCCTTTCCCCTCACTTCCCAATCCATCTCGCCAAATTCCCTCCCTTCCAACTCCTCTTACTACATCCTTCAGAACTACATCTGTATTCATTAACACTGTCAGTTTCAAGTGGCAAAAATCCAGCCCAGACTGGGTTGAGTATTGGATCACACGTCTGAAAAACTTGACTGGACCCAAGGGTTTTATGCTGATATCAAGACTTGCTCTCCAGCTCTATTTTCTTCCAAGATGAGTTAATCCTCAGACAGATTTTCTCCTTGAGATCACTTCTAAGTACTACAGGCTAACATCCTACAGTTTATCAACGTCAGTGGAATAAGACGGCTTTTCTCTCCCAAGGATTCTTTTAAATTCCAGAACGAACCGTTGTCAGACTGGCTTGGGTGAAACATACAGCATCTGTGCTAATAATAACCCGCTCCCTTTGCTTAGAGTTCCTGCCATAGTACTTACGTTTATAGGAGGCTTTCAAAATCTTGTATATTTTTCTGTAAAAGAATGGTTTGTTCATATATAAAATTTTAGGGGGGAAGAAGTGCTTCCATTAATAAGTTAACATTTCCACCTGGAGCCATTGCTGTCCCTTTAAAGACTAGAGGCCTTAGGGCGGCAAAGGGCTTGAGGAGCAATATCCCAACCTAGAAACCATTAAGGAAATGACTTCCAATCAAATTTAACTCTATACAAATTGAAAACAAAGTTTGAAAACTCCTAAAACATGTCAAAAGGCAAGAAAGAAACTGAGATAATTATTTGCAACATGTGACAAAAGGGCCAATTTCCTTCAGTTATAAAGAGCTCTTACAAATCAGTGAGATAAAGAACCAGGGTCCAGAAAAGGGGAGGGAGGAGAGAGACAAGGATTAAAGGTGAAGAAATTCAAGTGGCCTCTAAGCATAAGAAAAAAAAAGTCTCAGCCTTCTTTACAACTAAAAGAAAGTTGCAGCGATCAAGACTTTTGATAATATGCAGTGGTAGCTGGCAGGCCATATTGTGATGGAACTAATAAGCATCTTTGGGCCTGGCTGGGCATGTAAATTTGCGCATCTTTGATGGAGGACAGCGTGGCACTGTTGAGCAAATTATAAAATGCACATAAACCTTGACTTAGCAATTCCACTTAGGAATTTAGTATCCCACGGTTCTTCGTATATGTGTGCCTCAAAGTCAAGTGTACGGCATTATTTATAGTAGCAAAAAACTTGAAACAACCTAAACACTAATCTCTGGGGTCTGGTTCAATATTTTATGGTGAATTCACACAACAGGAACCTACACGGCCATGAAAAAGACCATTGGCCAATACAGTTGTGTACCTAGAGCGTCTGCCACCTGCCGAGGTCATTTTGAACACCTCTCTCTTCTGTACAATAAAACTATTTTCAGTAAGAATCATGAAATTAGACAATGATAGTCAGAAAAAATGTGGAGAGAGTGAAATTTGTCTTATTTCACTTTTTATTGGTTTGGCCAAAAAGTTCGTTCGGTTTTAAGTAAAAGTAAAAGACGTTTTTCGTTTTCACCAAGAATTGTATTGAACAACATATTCGCTAAACGAATGAACTTTTTGGCCAACCCAATATATGTAAAATCATGCCAGAAAAAAAAAAAAACTTCAAAATCAAAATATTTCAGTACAAAATAGGAAAAGAAGTAATGGATCAGTACTTTTAAATTACATTAATGTGTTTTGTGACAAAAGGGGGAAAAAGTTATGCCTACATATTTTCTGTCACAGTGATGAACAGTAACATTACATTTTGAGTTTTTAAACCTTAACTTCTGCAAATTTTGCCAACGTCTTCATGGCTACCGATCTTTTTTGCATATGCATGTTCAATAGATGTGAAGAAACAGGCCATGCAAACAGTTAGAAAAAGTCTTAAACTTAAGGATAAACTTGGTAGATACTCATAAGAATTCGTTTTCACAGTACATTCCAGAAAAATGCAATATCGTCCATGTCTATTTCTTCAGCTCAATTCTTGCAACTTTCCAGTGTCTCCAGAGATGAAAGTTTCCAGCACAACAATTTTATCAGAGAATTCACTATATTCAGTGAAAATTTCTGAAGTTTTTCTTCTGCAAAAATCAGTGAAAACGGCTGAATGACAGCAACTGTGGAAATAAATGAAGACCAACCGAATGACAACAAAGGCTGTTTATTCAGAGCTTGGGACAACAAGGGAGTCAGCCACCATCATTTGTGTTTGGGCAGGGAATCAAAAGCCGGGAGAGGAGTGAGAAAGCCTGCATAGTGGGGAAAAAGGGAAGGCATCAGGGATGCCTCAGCTGGATGTTGTTGGCACAGGGAACTGGACGTGGGCTAACTAGAAGCAGGGCATCGTCTGTGATTATCTAAGGGTATGTATTTGGCTTTCTCTAACTGGTCCTAAGTTGGAAGTGGGGACAAAAGCTAGGGAAGCTGGCGGTTTTTCGTCAAGTCCTGGCCATTTTGAGCCAACAGTTACGGAGTTATTGTTTGGTTTTCCTGAATTATTACTGGAGATGGGTGGCAGGTTGCCTTCCTGGGCTGTGTGTTATAGGTACGGTGTTGGTTTCCTGAGCAGGTCGCTACAGGTTATGGGTCAGAGTTCTGATTTTATACGTGGTCTGGCCGTTGTCCATTTATATATTCTGTCTCTTGTGTACGCTGCTTTAGAACAAGCTTCCAATCATGGGTGGAAATAAAATGTCAGGGTTTAATTGCCTTGATTAATTTTTTTTTCTAGTAAAACCATTCTCTTTTGTCTTTTCTCCTGTCACTCTTCTTTGAAATGTGGAATTTGTCTGATGTTTTCTCATGATTCTTTCAGGGTTATGGGTTATTGGGAAGAAAACCACAGAGGTAGAGTGTCATTTTCATCACATCACATTGAGGGTATGTCCTATAAACATAATTTATGACTGGGACTTCCCTGGTGTTCTAGTGGTTAAGAATCCACCTTCCAATGCAGGGGATGCAGGTTCGATACCTGGTCAGGGAACTAAGATCACACACGCAGTGGGGCAAGTAAGCCCACACACCGCAACTACTGAGCCAGCACACCACAACTAGAGAGAAACCCACATGCCACAACAAAGAGCCCGTGCACCACAGCGTGCCGCAACTAAGACCCAACGAAGCCCAAAATAGAATAAATATTAAAAAATAAACCGAAAAAACCCCATAATTTATGACTGTTGATGTTGACCTTGACTTGACCTCTTTTTAAATTAAAAAAATATATATTATGACACCAAAAGAACTGTTACACCTGATGAGTTCAGCAAGTTTTCAAGATACAAGAACAATATACAAAAAAATCAGTTGTATTTCTGTATATTAGCAATGAAGAATCCAAAAATGAAACCAAGAAAATAATTCCATTTACAAAAAGTATCAAAAAGAATAAAATAATTAGGAATTTTGTTAAATTAAATAGTAATTATTATTAAATAATAATTATTAAATAATTAGGAATTTTGTTAAAATTTTGTTAAATTTAACCAAAGAAGTGTAAGACTTGTACACTGAAAACTATAAAATACCATTGAAAGAAACTGAAGAAGACCCGAATAAGTGGAAAGACATGTTCATGGAAAGAACGATTTAATATTGTTAAGATGGCAATACCCCTAAACTGATCTACAGATTCAATGCAATCCCTATCAAAATCCCATCTGGCTTTTTGCAGAAATTGACAGGCTGATCCTAACTCAGAATAGCCAAAATAATCTTGAAAAAGAAGAATGAAGTTGTTAAATTTCCCGATTTCAAAACTTACTACAAAGCAACTGTAATTAAGACAGTGTAGGGACTTCCCTGCTGGCGCAGTGGTTAAGATTCGCCTGTCAGTGCAGGGGACACGGGTTCGAGCCCTGGTCCAGGAAGATCCCACTGCCTCAAAGTAACTAAGGCTGTGTGCCACAACTACTGAGCCTGTGCTGTGGAGCCCGTGAGCCACAACCACTGAAGCCTGCGCGCCTAGAGCCCGTGCTCCACAAGAGAAGCCACCACAATGAGAAGCCCGCACACCACAACAAAGAGTAGACCCCTGCTCGCCACAACTAGAGAAAGCCAGCGCTCAGCAACAAAGACCCAACACAGCCAATAAATAAATAAATAAATATTAAAAAACAAACACAAAAAGACTGTGTAGAACTGGTATAAGGATAGACGTGTAGATTAGAGGAATAGAATTGAAAGTCCAGAAATAAACCCATACATTTATGCTCAACTGATTTTCTACAAGGTTGCCAAGACAATTCAATGGGGGAAAGAAGAACTTTTCAACAAATGGTGCTGGGACAACTGGATATCACATGCCAAATAATGAAGTTAGACCCTCATATTGTATTTAAAAATTAACTCAAAATAGGCCAACTATAAAATTCTTAGAAGAAACATAGGTGTAAATCTTTGTGACCTTGGGTTAGGCACTGGTTTCTTAGATAGGGCACCTAACAAACAGATGAATTTGGCTTCACTGAAATTAAAAACTTCTGTGCTTCAAAGGACACTATCGAGAAAATAAGACAGGGACTTCCCTGGTGGTCCAGTGGCTAAGACTCTGCACTCCCAGTGCAGGGAGCCCAGGTTCGATCCCTGGTCAGGGAACTAGAGCCCGTGCACTGCAACTGAAGATCCTGCATGCCACAACTGAAGATCCTGCGTACTGCAACGAATATCCCGCATGCTGCAATTAAGACTCAGCACAGCCAAATAAATATTAAAAATAAAATGAGAAGACAACCTACAGAAAAGGAAGAAAATATTTGCAAATTATTTATCTATTAAGAGTCTAGTATCCAGAATATGCAAAGAGCTTTTACAACACAACAATAAAAGGATGGATAGTCCAATTTAAAAATGAGCAAAGGATTTGAATAGACATTTCTCCACACAACATATACAAATGGCCAAAAAACACATGAAAAGATGCTCAACGTCATTAGGCATTAGGGAAATGCAAACCCAAACCACAGTGGAATACTGCTTCACACACACTAGGATGGCTATAATCAAAAAGAAGAACAATAACAAGTGTTAGCCAGGGTACGGAGAAATTGGAAGTCTCGTACATTTCTGATGGGAATATAAAATGGTGCAGACACTTTGGAAGATTTGGCAGTTCCTCAAAAAGTTAAACATAGAGTTATACATAACTTACCAGCAATTGCACTCCTAAATATATGCTCAGGAGAAATGAAAACATATGTACACAAAAACTTTTACATGAATGTTCATAAAGCCATTGTTCAGAATAGCCAGAAAGTGGAAACAACCCAAATGTCCATCAGTAGTGACTTAAGATTTTTTTTTAATTTATTTATTTTATTTTATTTATTTTTGGCTGTGTTGGGCCTTTGTTGCTGTGCGAGGGCTTTCTCTAGTTGTGGCGAGCAGGGGCTACTCTTCGTTGCGGTGCGCGGGCTTCTCATTGCAGTGTCTTCTCTTGTTGCAGAACATGGGCTCGAGGCATGCAGGCTCAGTAGTTGTGGCGTGCGGGCTGTAGAACGCAGGCTCAGTAGTTGTCGTGCACGGGCTTAGTTGCTCCACGGCCTGTGGGATCTTCCTGGGCCAGGGTTACGAACCCGTGTTCCCTGTATTGGCGGGCGGATTCTTAACCACTGCACCACCCGGGAAGCCGCGAGTTAAGATTTTAAGCATGATCTAGTGATAGCCTGCTGGGCACTGAAATGCCAGGAACTCCAAGCTGAATCATTGAGTAAAAATATCAAATTGCAGAACTTTATATACCATGTGATACACTCGCATAAATGTGCACATGTGATCATACCCCTACACACAAATCAACACCGTGCTTGTTATGGGTACATGTACGGGCACGTACATGCATAGAAAAAAGTCTGCAAGGAAACACAGCAAGAAAATAATGGTGGACCCTTGTGGGGAGGGGCCTGCAGAGGAGGTGGGCTTAAGGATGCCAATCTTAGCTATAATATTAGTACTAGCACTTAATGATGCCACTGGTGCCAGGCACCTTTCCAAGTGCTTTACAGTTATTACAATCCTCGTAACAGCGTGGGGAGGTGGTATCATAATCCTCCCAAGTTGTTTCTTTTTTTTTTTTTGCGGTATGCGGGCCTCTCACTGTTGTGGCCTCTCCCGTTGTGGAGCACAGGCTCCGGACGCGCAGGCTCAGCGGC